>NW_027203693.1:1200000-1850000 GCF_024711535.1 Dipodomys merriami | reverse complement strand
CTGCCATCTTGTGTGCAGGATACCCGGGGAGGGGAACTGCGGGGTGGGGGTGAGCAGAGGCATTTTCTCCTTCCGGAAACCAGATGATGATTGAATAAAATTAGCCATCCATCCTTGAGACATTCTCGAGGAGGTGGGCTGGGAATGTGTCTGGGTGGTAGTCAGCTTCCCTAAAAACTCGGGCCTAAATGGCAGTGGCGGCGGCGGCATCCATCTTGTTCACAGACCGAGTGTCCACGTGCAAAATGAGAGTCTCTTTTGGGACGCTGGTTCCTGCTCCCTCCTTCCTTTGGGGACACCAAGGAAGAAGTTGCCGCTGGCGGGTGGGTTCCAGGCTGGCAAGCAGAGTAAGCAGAGCCCCGCTGGGACTGAAATACGGTTCTTCCTGGAGTCCACAACGAAAAGCAAGACACAGAGAGGGGGAGGGGGGACACAGAGACAGAGAGGAGACAGAGAGGCAGAGAGAAAGAGACAGAGACAGAGAGAGACAGAGACCCAGCGACCGACGGAAAGACACACAGGGGAAGAGATGGAGGGGGAGAGCGAGAGATCCACAAGTCCAACTAGGTCCCCTGAACGAATCATCGACGGACGGACGGACGGACGGACGGACGGACGGACGGCGGACGGACGGACGGACGGACACACCCAGAGGCAGACAAGAGGGAGATGGACAGATGGAGGGGGAGCGAGAGATCCACAAATCTAACGACACCACCTGAATCCAACGACACCACCTGAATAATCAGACTGTCTGAATAATCAGTCTGTCTGAATAATCAGACAGACAGACAGACAGACAGACAGACACACACACACACACACACACACAGACAGACAGACAGACACACACACACAGACAGACAGACAGACAGACAGACAGACAGACACACACACACACACACACACACACACACACACACACACACACACACACACACCCAGAGGCAGACAAGAGGGAGATGGAGAGATGGAGGGGGAGCGAGAGATCCACAAATCTAATGACACCACCTGAATCCAACGACACCACCTGAATAATCAGACTGTCTGAATAATCAGTCTGTCTGAATAATCAGACAGACAGACAGACAGACAGACAGACAGACAGACACACACACACACACACACACACACACACACACCACCGACACACAGGCAGACAGAGGGAGAGATGGAGGGGGAAGGGGCTGAGAGATCCACAATTATAACTAGATCACCTGAATCAACAAACAGGCACACATGCCCCCCCCCCACACACAGACAAAGACAGAGACCAACACACAGGCAGAGAGAGGGAGACATGGAGGGGCAGCCCTAGAGACCCATTAGTGTGACTGACTAGATCACCTGAATAAATTTATTCCTTCCCGGCCCTGCCCTCATGTATTAAGGTAGACTCTTGGTATGGAGTTCTTCTTGTCACCAAACACAGGTGAGGGTTAATGACTTTTTACCCTTCCATGTAGGGACTCTTCCCTTAGGACCCTTGATTTCGATCATTGAATAAGAATTTCTGGAGGAGTCACTCTGGTGGAGTTTTATGGAGTAAGCAACCAGGCAACCCGGCAACCAGACAACCAGACCAAAAAAAAAAAGGCAGACACAGACAGACAGACAGACAGACAGACAGACAGACAGACAGATATGTATTCTAATGTTTTTTTTCTTTCATGCATGTGTTTCTAACGCATTTATAAGATTATCTCTTTGTTGCTTTCTATGTCCCTCCCCCACAGTATAACCCCTGCTTTCACTATATTTGATGTCAGTATAACTTGTGGAGGAGATGGGGAAAAACCAGTTGTTTAAGGTTACAGGTGGACCCGGACCCGTTGCAACAATGAGAAGGACAAGTTGCCATGTCCAAAACGAGCTTTACAACGTCGGTGCGGGTGGGGGGGGGGGAGAAGGGGAGAAGGATTAGGATTGGGGAGGCTGGGAAGGGATGTGAAGGGTAAGCAAAGGAGGAGGCTGCAATGCAACGCATTATCCTGTCCACGTAATTGTAACCCCTCTGTACAGTATGTTCACAAATAAAATTAAATTAAAAAAAAAAAAAGAACTTAAAAAAAAAAAAAAAAGAGTCTCACGGTCTTCGGTGCCCAGGCTGGCTTTGAACCGAGATCCTCAGATCTCAGCTTCCGGAGTAGCAAGGATTACAGGCGCGAGCCACCAGCGCCCAGCTATTTTCGTGTGTGTGTGTGTGTGTGTGTGTGTGTGTGTGTGTGTGTGTGTGTCGGGTGTGAGGCTTGAACTCTGGGGCTGGGTGCTGTCTCTCTCTGTGCTCTTCACCTTCCCAGCCCTCCCCCACTTGTTTTGCCAGTCTAGGGGCTGGCAAAAGAAGAAGAAGAGAGAGAGATTGAGTAAAATTAGCCATCCATCCTTCAGCCATCCTCCTTGAGACATTCTCAATGTCTCAGTGTGTCTCAATGTGTCTGGGTGGTAGAGAGCTTCCCTACAAACTCGGGCCTAAATGGCAGCAGCGGCAGCGGCGGCATCCATCTTGTTTACAGACCGAGTGGGTTCAAAATGAGAAGCCTCTACACTGAGTCTTTCCATGTTCTTGAGCTCACGTGGGCTTTCATGTTCTGTGTGGGTTGACACGGCAGGCGGGCGGGCGGCCCAGCGAGCAGAGCAGGGTGTGCCATTCATTGGAGATAAGAGTCTCTTTTGGGACACCGGTTCCTGCTCCCTCCTTCCTTCGGGGACACCAAGGAAGAAGTTGCCGCTGGCGGGTGGGTTCCAGGCTGGCAAGCAGAGTAAGCAGAGCCCCCGCTGGGACTGAAATAAAGTTCTTCCTAGAGTCCACAACGAAAAGCAAGGGGGGGGGCGCGGAGGGGAGAGGACAGAGAGACAGAGAGGAGAGACAGACAGAGGCAGAGACAAAGAGAGACAGACACACAGACAGACACAGAGACCCAGAGACCGACAGAAAGACACACAGGGAAAGAGATGGAGGGGGAACGAGAGAGATCCACAAGTCCAACTAGATTCCCCTGAATCAACAAACAGAGGGCCGGACGGACGGACGGACGGACACACACAGACACACACAGACACACACTCACGAGCGCGCCAGACAGACAGACAGAGGGACACATGGAGGGGGATCCCTAGAGACCCATTAGTGTGACTGACTAGATCACCTGAATAAATCATTCCTTCCCTGCCCTGACCTCATGTATTAAGGTAGACTATTGGTATGGAGGTCTTCTTGTCACCAAACATAGGTGAGGGTTAGTGACTTTTTACCCTTCCATGTAGGGACTCTTCCCTTAGGACCCTTGATTTCGATCATTGAATAAGAATTTTTGGAGGAGACACTCTGGTGGAGTTTTATGGAGTAAGCAAGCAGGCAACCAGGCAACCAGACAACCAGACCCAAAAAAAAAAAAAAAAAAGGCAGACAGACAGACAGACAGACAGACAGACAGACAGACAGAGAGACCCACGCAGCTCCTTGACTTCATGGGTGTTTTCAAGGTTAAAGCGGGGGGGGGGGGAGGGAATGTGGCAGCTGAGTTAGGCACAGACAGTTAGTTGCTTTATCTTTGCCTCCACCTGAATTTCTAGATGTTTGGGGGCATTTCTTTATAGGTAAGAGAAACAGGGTCATTGACCCTTCCTCCCTTCCTTCCTTCATTCCTTCCTTCCTTCCTTCCTTCCTTCCTTCCTTCCTTCCTTCCTTCCTTCCTTCCTTCCTTCCTTTCTTTCTTTCCTTCTTTCTTTCCTTCCTTCCTTCCTTCTTTCTTTCTTTCTTTCTTTCTTTCTTTCTTTCTTTCTTTCTTTCTTTCTTTCTTTCTTTCTTTCTTTCTTCTCCCACCATCTCTCTCTCTCTCTCTCTCTCTCTCTCTCTCTCTCTCTCTCTCTCTCTCTCTCTCTCTCTCTCTCTCTCTCTTTTTCTCTATTTTTTGGAGGGGTGGGCAATCCTGGGTCTTGAAGTCAGGGCCTGAGGACTGTCACTCAGGCACTCAGCATTTTCGGCTCAAGTCTAGCACTGTACCATTTGAGCCACAGTGCTACTTATGTCTATGTACGTGATATCTATCTATCTATCTATCTATCTATCTATCTATCTATCTATCTATCTATCTATCTATCTATCTATCTATCTATCTATCTATCTATCTATCTATCTATCTATCTATCTATCTATCTGTCTGTCTATCTGTCTATCTGTCTATCTGTCTATCTGTCTATCTGTCTACCTGTCTATCTGTCTACCTGTCTATCTATCTATCTATCTATCTATCTATCTATCTATCTATCTATCTATCTATCTATCTATCTATCTATCTATCTATCTATCTATCTATCTATCTATCTATCTATCTATCTATCTATGTATCGATATAGATATACATCTCTATATATCTATATCTCTATATATCTATGTGTTTGCGTGCGTGCGTGTGCCTGAGTATGTATATATGTATACATATATATGTGTTTATATGCATATACATATATAAACACATATTCATTTATTTTTTTTTTAAATTGTATTTTATTTTATTTGAGAACATACTGTACAGAGGGGCTACAATTACATGGGCAGGATAATGCATACATTTCTTACCAAGCATTGCAGCCTCCTCCTTTGTTTACCCTTCACTTCCCTTCCCCGCCTCCCCCCTCCCCCCACCCAATTTTACCCCCCTCCCCCCACCCAATTATACCCCCCTCCCCCCCCACACCGAAATTGTAAAGCTGGTTTTGACATGACATTTTGTACTACTCATTGTTGCAACAGGTCCACCTGAATCCTTAAACGACTGGTTTGTCCCCATCTCCTCCACATGTTATACTGACATCAAATATAGTGAAAGCGGGGGTTACACTGTGGGGGAGGGACATACAAAGCAACAAAGAAATAATCTTATAAATGCATTAGAAACACATGCATGAAAGAAACAAAAACATTAAAATACATATTTAAGGATTCATTTTCCTAACATCACATTATCTGGCCTTTTCCGCTTGACTCATACCTATACTAGATATTGCAAATAAGGGAAACCATGGGACCTATGCTTCTTTGGGCCTGGCTTACTTCACTTAATATAATTTTTTCCAAACCTTTCCATTTCCTAACAAATGGGGAAATGTCATTCTTTCTGATGGAGGCATAGAATTCCATTGTGTATATATACCACATTTTCTTGATCCATTCATCTACTGAGGGGCATCTGGGTTGGTTCCATATCTTAGCTATGGTAAATAATGCTGCAATAAACATAGTTGTGCTGGTAGCTTTAGTGTGGTCTTGTTTGTAAACATTTGGGTAACATTTATTTATACATATACGTATATATGTATAAGCACACATATATTCATTTATTTATACATATATATATACATACACACACACACACACACACACATATATATACTCATACATAGTGTGATACATACATATAAATATACGTATATTCAGTTATTATATACGTGCTTTTTTTTTTTTTTTTTTTTTTTGTTGGCCGTGGGGCTTGAACTCTGGGCCTGGGCGCTGTCCCTCAGCTCTTCAGCTCAAGGCGAGCGCTCAACCACTTGAGCTACAGCACCACTTCCAGTTTTCTGGTGGTTTATTGGAGATCGGAGTCTCACGGTCTCGCCTGCCCGGGCTGGCTTTGAACCGCCATCCTCAGATCTCAGCCTCCTAAGTAGCTAGGATTACAGGCGTGAGTCACCAGCGCCCGGCTTATTTACATGCTTATTGGTTGTTGTTTTCCACACCCCCCCCCCCGCCCCCGACTTGGGGCCTTGGGAAGAGAACTGCAGGGGAGGGGGGGGTGCAGAGGCATTTTCTCCTTCGGGAAACCAGATGATGATTGAATAAAATTAGCCATCCATCCTTGAGACATTCTCAAGGTGGTGGGCTGGAATGTGTCTGGGTGGTAGACAGATTCCCTAAAAACTCGGGTCTAAATGGCAGCAGCGATGGGAGTGGCATCCATCTTGTTTACAGACCGAGTCTCCATGTTCAACATGAGACTCCTCTAAACTGAGTCTTTGCATGTTCTTGAGCTCATGTGTGGCTTTCATATTCTGTGTGGGTTGACACGGGCGGGCGGGTGGCCAGGCGGGTGATTCATTGGAGATAAGAGTCCCTTTTGGGGCACCGGTTCCTGCTCCCTCCTTCCTTCGGGGACACCAAGGAAGAAGTTGCCTCTGGCGAGTTCCAGGCTGGCAAGCTGAGTAAGCAGAGACCACTGGGCCTGAAACACAGTTCTTCCTTGAGTCCACACAGAAAAGCAAGGGGTGGGGGAGGGGAGAGGACAGAGACACAGGAGAGACAGACAGAGAGACAGAGACCCAGACACCAGTGGAAAGACACACAGAGTAAGAGATGGAAGGGAGAGCGAGTGAGAGATCCACAAGTCCAACTAGATCTGAGACACACACACACACACACACACACACACACACACACACACACACACACACACACACACACAGAGGGAGACATGGACGGGGAACCAGAGACCCATTACTGTGACTGACTAGATCACCTGAATAAATTATTCCTTCCCTGCCCTGCCCTCATGTATTAAGGTAGACTCTTGGTATGGAGTTCTTCTTGTCACCAAACACAGGTGAGGGTTAGTGACTTTTTACCCTTCCATGTAGGGACTCTTCCCTTAGGACCCTTGATTTCGATCATTGAATAAGAATTTCTGGAGGAGTCACTCTGGTGGAGTTTTTATGGAGTAAGTAAGCAAGCAGGCAAGCAGACAACCAGACCCCCAAAAAAGGCACAGACAGACAGACAGACAGACAGACAGACAGACAGACAGACAGACAGACAGACAGACAAGGACATACTCTAATACAGTGTGGGTGCTCTTGAAGGGAGAGAGACCTACACAGCTCCTTGACTTCATGGGTGTTTTCAGGGTTAGATAGGCGGGGGGGGGGGAGAGATGTGGCAGCTGAGTTATGTACAGATAGCTGTTTTATCTTTGCCCCAACCTGAATTTCTAGATGTTTGGGGCATTTCTCTACAGGTAAGAAAAACAGGTCATTGACCATTCCTTCCTTCCTTCCTTCCTTCCTTCCTTCCTTCCTTCCTTCCTTCCTTCCTTCCTTTTTTTACTTTCTCTCTTTCTTCTCCCCACCCCCCCTCTCTCTCCTTTTTCTTTATTTTTTGGGGGGGGTGGGCAATACTGAGACTTGAAGTCAGGGCCTCAGCACTGTCACTCAACTTCTTCTTTTTTTTCACATATGAATAATTTTACAGTTTATTTCATTAAAATTATATTCTCAGAAAGGTAAAAAATATATATTAGCTATTTCATCAAATGAAGTAATTATACTAACACATAACATAAGTTAGTGAAAGTTTTATCTGTCATGAATAGGACAAAAAGTATCATCAAACAACATTTCTAGGAATCACACTCAACTTCTTTTGCTCACGTCTAGCACTGTATCATTTGAACCACATCACCACTTCTGGCTTTCTCTCTCTCTCTCTCTCTCTCTCTCTCTCTCTCTCTCTCTCTCTCTCTCTCTCTCTCTCTCTCTCTCTCTCTCTCTCCAGACACACACACACAGACACACACATGCATATACATACATATACACATATATATTTATACACATACATACATATATATCTATCTATGCTTATATATAGTGTGATACAAACATATATATATATTTATTATTTTCAGTTTTTTTGTCGTCGGGTGTGAGGCTTGGACTCTGGGTCTGGGTGCTGTCTCTCTGCTCTTCATCTGAAGGCTCACTACTGTTCTGCCACTTGAGCCACAGGGTGCCACTGCTCCCCTTTTCTGTTTATATAGTGCTGAGGAATCGAACCCAGGGCCTCATGCTTGCAAGGGGAGCGAGCACTCTACCACTAAGCCACCTTCCTAGCTCTCCCCCCTTTTTTGGCCAGTCCAGCATGGAAGGCTCCTGCATCTTGTTTGTATGGACATACTCACAGCTGAATAACTGAGTTGTTTTGCTTAATAAAAAAAAATCCTGGTGTTGATATATGTGGAGGGGAAGGGAAAAAACAAATTGTTAAAACAGGGTTACAGGAGGACCCATTGAAACAATGAGATATACAAGTCGTTATGTCAAAAAACGAACTTTACAACTTTGGTGGGGGGACGGCGGGGGGGGGGAGGATACGAAGGGATGGGAAGGGGAAAAAAAGCAGGAGGCTACAATGCTTATAAGAAATGTGCTCATTATCTTACCCATGTAATTGTAACCCCTCTGTACAGTATTTTCACAATAAAAATATGTTTAAAAATATATATATTTAAAAAAAAACTTGGTACAGTAGTCTAGAAACATGGTTGCTATTACAGCCTTCATTGGCTTCACTTGACCACTGTTTTCTCATTTAAAAGCTTTTGGCGACAAGCATGATTATTTTTCGTGGGGTGGGGGTGACTGTTTTGAGGCTTTCCCGAATTTTTATGTCCAACAGGTTACCAGATCTAAGGAAAACCCAGAAGTTCGAGAATTAAGTAACTCTCGGGCTCAAACTACAGAGAAAGAAAAGGAGAAAGAGAGACCTATGGAGGGAAGGGGTTGGGGCGTTGGGGGGAGAGGTCATAGAAAGGAAAAGAAAACAGGGAAAAATAAAAACACAAAGTAAAGGTCGTTTTTAAGTGGAGGCCTGGACTCAAACCAGGCCACTGACTGAGGCTTCCTCATTATGGGATTTCAAAAGTGGGCCTTGGCTTCTTGCAGAAGTCATCTCGATGTGTTGGTATTCTGCTGTACATATCATTTGGAAGCGACTCTATCTTTTCACTCCATGGTGAATGTATTCACATATATGTTCCTATAGAAAACCAGTTTCGTGTGCTTTCTCTCACATATGCAAAAGGTACGTTTAAAATAGGGGAGACATTAGACCTCTGGACTGACTGCCTGGCTGGCAGCTTGGCTGGCTGCTTGGCTGGCTGCTTGGCTGGCTGCCTGGCTGCCTGGCTGCCTCACTCACTCTCTCACTCACTCACTCACTCACTCACTCACTCACTCACTCACTCACTCACTCACTCACTCACTCACTCACTCACTCACTCACTCACACACTCACACACAGTAAGACCCAAAAGACAGGATAGATACTTTTAGGGGGAGAAACACCCACCGAGGCAAGGCCCAATGGTTATGTGCCCAGAAATGAAAGTGAAACCTTGAAAACACACAGAGGAAAAAGAAACAAAGTAAACTCTCTACCTTGAGCCTGTAGTAGGGTTTAAGAGATGATTCTGTTGGTTTCCCATGCATGCATGGGGGGGAGAGGGGGGGTGCTTTGACCCATGCTCTGTTTCTTTTTAAAATTTACTTCCCTCCCCGGTGTAAGTTTCCTCCTTTCTTTGAGGAAACTCTTTGCTCCGTTCCCACAGTATACTCATTGTTTGGGCAAAAGCTCAGAGGAAGGGAGCTGTTCTTTTCCCTTCCACCACCCACCCCCACCTATTAGTTTTCTTTCCTAATAACTGTTCGTTTATGAGGGACTGAAAAGTGAAGAAAATAGGATGTGTGGAGCCATTCATTAGGAAGCTGTCCGGCTGTCTTGTCTCTGAATTCCTGGTGGTGCTTTCCCAGGCCTCATTTCCCCCTGGAAATTATCCTGCTTGCCTCTGTGTTCAATTCTGGGAAGGAAGATAGGCCGAGATAAGGCAACCTCTTGGCACGAAGCTGGAACACACGGCCACCTCGCCTCACGGGTACACAGCCTCATCATCCTATCCCGAGGGTCCTCCCTCCGTCAACAGTTTCTTACAACGATTTTTATTAGTTTAGTGGCCCTACTGAGGTTGAAATTCAAGGCCTCAACTCAGGCAGGCCTGCTGGGGTGGGCGTGTTTGTTTCTTCTTCTTTCTCCTCCCCCCCCCCTCCCTCCGCCAGGGCGCTTAAGTCGTTGCCATGACGACATTTACAAGACAAAGGAACGTTGCCTGAAGTTCCTGAGTTGACTGGGGCTCCAGGCTTAAACCAGCCCACCCCACCCCCACCCCCGACCCGCCCTGCATCCTCTGCGAAACACCCCGGCGGGGTGGGGGGTGGGGCGGCCAGCCCTCAGCTCCTGTAACTTCATTAGCGCGCGGGGTGGGGTGGGGGGGAGTGAATCAGCCTCCCCTCCCCCTCCCCGTCTTTACAAAAGTGGCCTCTTTTGCCCTTGGGCAGGAAAAGTCTGCGCGCGCGCGCGCTCTCTCTGGTCTTTTTCTGCTGGGACCCTCCCTGCCTACCACCAGCAGCCACTGACTTCCTGCAAGCTGGAGTTGTCAGACTACTTCCACCCGCCCGCTGCCACTAGTATGCCTCCCGCCCAAGCCCGCCAGGGACAGAATGGGAGGGGCGGGCGGGGAAGCTGGCATGCTTGCCTGTGCTCTGCCCTCTGCCCCTCCGGGAGGCATGACTGTGACCGTGGGATGTCCCCGTGGCCGACCCCTAAGCTCCCACCCTCTGGACGGAGGAGAGTGAGGGGAAAAAGGAGTTCAGGAGTCTTGTCTCCCCTCCATCTTCCCGCCTAGGTCAGGCCAGGATCTGCCTCTCTTCTCCCTGTCCCTGTTCCCCGTTCCTCTTAAGGAGTGACTGGAGAAACTGTCCGTCTGTGTTTGTGATTGTGATTAACATCGCAAAAACCTTCAAAGAATCTCAGATCGGTTAGAAGCCCGTTGGGTTTCACTTCTCAGGCGTGAGGGGTTGTTATCTCCCCCTCCCTCTCTCCTTTGATTTTTTACAAATTGTTAGGGAAATGGTGACATACAGAACGGTTACAGTATGCCAGCCCACACCGGTGGCTCGCGTCTGTAATCCTAGCTGCTCAGGAGGCTGAGAGCTGAGGATCACGGTTCAAAGCCAGGCAGGGCAGGAAAGTCACCAGACTCTTATCTCCAATGAGGCACTAGAAAATCGGAAGTGGCGTTGTGGCTCAAGCGGTAGAGCACTCGCTTTGAGCTGAAGAGTTTAGGGACAGCGCCCAGGCCCAGAGTTTAAGACCCACCACTGACAAAAAAAAAAAAAAAAAAGAAGGATAGGAAAGATTACATTACATAAGTGAGGTAGGAAGAGTACATTTTTTTTTTTTAATTAATAAGTTTTTTTTTTTTTTTTGTTTTTTTTTGTCGTTGGGCTTGAACTCTGGGCTTGGGGGCTATCCTGCCCGGGCTGGCTTTGAACCGTGATCCTCAGCTCTCAGCCTTCTGAGTAGCTAGGATTACAGGCGTGAGCCACCGGCGCCCGGCTAATGAGTTGTGTTAATTGTGAAAATACTTACAGAGTGGTTACAATGACACGAGCAAGGAAATGAGTACATTTCTTATCAAGCATTGTTGCCTCCTCCTTTGTTTCCATTCCTGCCCTCCCATCTCCCCCCACCCCCTAAAAAGAGTACTTTTTTTTTTTTTGGACAATGTCACCCCTTCCCTGGCTCTCTCACAGGTTTTCCCTTCCTCAAGTTCTGTTTGTTCCCCACCCACAGGTTGTGTGTCA
Source organism: Dipodomys merriami (assembly GCF_024711535.1). Taxonomy (NCBI): domain Eukaryota; kingdom Metazoa; phylum Chordata; class Mammalia; order Rodentia; family Heteromyidae; genus Dipodomys; species Dipodomys merriami. The sequence continues at coordinate 1,838,531 of NW_027203693.1, read as the reverse complement.
ACATAGTGTCTAGTGAGTGCCACTGTTGCACTTCTTCATCCTGGGTCCCTCCATTTCTTGCCCCTCCTGGAAATAGATGAAGGAAGAAACAATGGGGGGGGGAGAAGAGAAAACAAAATAACATCGATGATAACAAACACAAAGAAAGGGGAAGACTTCTTGTTATATGATCAGAGGTATATAGGCATTGCACTTTGGTGAGCCTCATGTCTTCAATTAAGCAACCCAAAGGCCAGAAGTGGAGTTTTTGGCTCAAATGGCAGACTGCCAGTCTCTCTCTTTTTTTTTTTTTTTGGCGCGGGGGCGGGGGGGTCCGGTCGTGGGGCCTGAACTCTGGGCCTGGGCGCTGTCCCTCATCTCTTCAGGTTAAGGCTAGCACTCTACCACGTGAGCCACAATGCCACTTCCGGCTGTTTTTCTGCTTATGTGGTGCTGAGGAATCGAATCCAGGGCCTCACGCATGCAAGGCAAGCGCTCTACCACTGAGCCACCTTCCCAGCCCCAGAGTGCCAGTCTTGAGCACAAGAGCCAAGGGACAGCACTCAGGCTCTGAGTTCAAGCCCCAGGACTGACTGGGGCGTGCACACACACACCCTGCACCCCTTGATCTTTGCTGCTGTTTCCTACCACACAGGCACAGGCACGCATGGCAGCATGTGATCTACGTCCCCCCCTCCCCCCACACACACTTTGCACTGCCGCCACCACCACCGCCGCTGCCACCAACTATAGCAACAGACTTCCTAGGCTTCCCCTCCACCACCACCACCCCCTCCGCCCCGGGCCCTAGCTTAGATCGATGAACCAAAGTGTCCTCACTGCACGTTCGGCTCTGGCAAATATCAGATAGGATTACAGTGATGAGGAGAGAGGAGCGACCGCCATGGATTGACTGTAGGGCCCAGAGGACAGAATGCCAGCCCAGGCCCATTCATAGGTCAAGCCAGGAAAATGTTTTTTGTTTTTGTTTTTGTTTTTGATTTCCGGTCTCTCTCCACACCCCATGTGTTTTGTCTGTCTGTCTCTCTGTGCCATAGGGGTTTGCCATTCATGACCTGTGTGGGCGGGGATGTGCTGGGGTGTGTGTGTGTGTGTGTGTGTGTGTGTGTGTGTAGGGGGAGGTGTTCCTTCCTCACAAGACCTTCCTAAGTGTCTTGATCGATCTTGGGCCTGACGTTCTTTTTCCTTGTTTTGGGGTGCCACCTACTGGACACCGTGTGGAGTGACAGGGAATGATTCGGTGCTGATGGCGGGGGCTGGCGACTCTCGCGAGAGTCCGCGAGACTCTCGCGAGAGTAGCGATGAGGTATCGCCGGCTCTCTTCTGCGGCTTTATTTATTTACAACGAAACAAAACGAAACAACAGCAAACAAGGAAATGTTCTTGAAGGGAGGGCCGAGCGGAGGGGGAGGGGGGCCCGCAGGGGGTGTTTTTTTTCGTTATTTTCTGGACACGGAATTCGTTTGGATATTATGTCTTACGAGCAAACTGTACCAGTTTATTTACGGTTGTTATTTTTTTTTTTTTTGGGTCCGGTCGTGGGGCCTGAACTCTGGGCCTGGGCGCTGTCCCTCAGCTCTTCAGCTCAAGGCTAGCGCTCTACCACTTGAGCCACAGCGCCACTTCCGGCTTTTTTCTTTTTGCTTAATGTGGTGCTGAGGAATCGAACCCAGGGCCTCAGGCATGCAAGGCAAGCACTCTACCACTGAGCCACCTTCCCAGCCCCTACGGTTGTAATTTATATACAGTACCACAAATGTCTTTACGTCCGTATTATGAAAAAGGGTCCCACGGCTGCAGTGGGTGAAAGATTGAGACGGGAACATTTCTAAAGGAGTGCCAAGAAAATGGAAAACAGGCAATGCAATAGTTTAGGGAGAGTTATAAATATCAAGTGCTGCCCTAGGTGAAATTTCATGCAAATGTCCTCACCCACTCAGGTAAACTTTTTATATAGGTATCAGAATACAATTTCTTGAACTATATAGACTTTTATTCACTTGATTTCCCTTAAGTAAATTAAAATAACTGGCTGTTGACAGGGCACATCTGGATATTTCTATCGGCCCCATAGAGATAATCTGTTACATTTTAGGACATGGTAGATTATATTTGCTATTTCCCCAAATGGACTTTACAAAAGCCATCCGTGGCCCCAAAGATGTTTCTGGACCTCTCATCATGTGTGACTAAATAGGCCTCAGTGAATTAAGCTGAGAAAGCTGCAAAACAAAGCAGATCACTTCAGTTATGGAATATTAAGAGAATAAAAGTAGCTTTATACCACTGGATCTTTAGTGAGAAGGTAGAATAAAAAGAAGAGAAAAATATTGGAGGATGCAATATAAGCCAATTGAGACGTATCCAACCGCGGATCTGGCTTTGAAGTGGCTATTGACTAGTGTGGTCCTAGACCATCGTGTCCAGAAGGATACATCGATGTGTTTTTGAAAGATCCTAAACCAAATGTACTTGTGATCATGACCCAAAGCGTGAGGACAGGTACATTTCTGTCCTCCTAATTCCAGCTTTGGTCCTCACACGTCCGGTTGTTATAATACGTTCACAGTCGTGCCACTTACGGATATTACGTCTTGTGTCTTCTCTGCAATATCTTAAATGCTCAGAGAAGTTACACCTTCTGACAAAAGGACAGTATGTGTGTCACACACACGGGGACACACACACACTCTGTTTGCCCGGAGTGCTGTGTAGCTTACCATGTCCAGTTATAGTTTAGGTCCAGCGTCCACGTAGGAGAGAAAACAGGTGCCGTTGGTTGGTCGGTCTGTCTGTCTCTCCGCCGGTCTGTCTTCCCCTGGCATCACCTGTTCTAGGTTCTTCTCCGCCGCCGCCGGCAACCCCCCCTCTGCCCCCCCCCCCCCCGCTCCTAGTCCATCAGTCCATCCATCTACTTCCCTGTAACTGACATAATCTTATTCTTCTTCTTTGGGGAATGGATGAATAAACTTTTACCTTGTGGATATTGTACACACACCCTAAGGGGTGTGTGTGTGTGTGTGTGTGTGTGTGTGTGTGTGTGTGTGTGTGTGTGTGTGTGTGTGTGTGTTGACGGAATAGAGTGTTTACCATGCCTGACCCCCTGGCTCTGCCTCTCTACCCGTCTGCGATGCGATGTGTGTGCTGGGGCGCTTCTGCCCGCATATGTTCCCAGTGCGAACTCCAAAGAGAAGTACGCCCGCCGGGCCTGTGGGTTCTAACCATGCTTCACCCCCCCCCGGGAGATAGGATCGCCCCTCTGACCCCCCCACTCTGTTTGGGCCGGGGCCCCTCGTCTGTCTCTCCCTGTCTTTCCTCCTAGGGTTCCCTACCTGCCCTCCCCCCAGCCCCGCACACACACACACACACACACACACACACACACACACACACACAGAGTCACAGACACACACACCCACACCCACTGTGCACCGCCACACTCGGGTCCAGGTCCTCCACCACAGGCATGTGAGTGATAATGCCTCTACCCTCCAACACCTGTGTGTCGGGTTCAGATTCATCGCCTCATGCCCCGAATCCTGCTCCAGAGAGAGTGGCAGAGCCTATTAGAAAAGGCTAGCTGTTATGACAGGCTAGAGTACGAACCCGTGAGAAGGTCGTTCCGTCCGGTGCCCGGGGATAAGCGTCACACGGGTGCCACGTCCCCTTCCTTCCCCACCCAGCCAGTGGCTCTCGTTTGGCTTTCCTGTCATTTAGTGATGGGTGAGTGGACTCACGCTTCCCATGGCGCTGTCACCGTGGTTTTCCAGACCTGTGTGCGGGACGTGTACCTACTCTCTCTGTGTTAGAAGAAACCTCTCTCTGGCCTTCCCCCTGCCCTTTCCCTGCCTGTGAGGGGTGGCGGTTGGGGGCGGGGGGAGGGAGCGTGTTGTGGGGCGGGCGGGCGGCGGACTTTCACAAGTGAGCGGGGTGCCTCCCGAAGGCTCTTCTCTTGCTGGAGCCGACCCATCTTTGGGAGTTTTTGTTGTTGTTGTTGTTTTTTCTTTCTAGTTTCCATCTGGGGGAAAAAGAAAACAGAACGTACAAACAACCCCCCCCCCAAAAAAAAGACGGGCGGGCAGACGGTGGGACAAGCGCTCACTTGCCCTTTTCTGGCCATGTTGGGCGGGGTGGGGGTCTTGCCACGGGCGGCGGAGGTCCTGCGGGTGGATGGTTCATTTTCTCTTGTGGTGCAGGCCTGCCGTCTTTGACACCCCTTCCTGCTTGGGACCTATCCCGGCTTCCTGGTACTCGGGTTCGGGACGCTTCGTTCGGACGACTCCCGTCCTGGTTGCTGGTTTCACTTTGGTCGCTGGCGGCCGTGGAGGCATTGGCCGCGTCTCGATCTCGGTCTAGGTCTCTGGTGGCTCTGGTGGCATTCGTTAGGTCGCAGAGAGGACCCGGCTGCAGGTCCTGACCTAGGTTGTGCCTCTCGGTGTGTGGCAGTGGGGAGTGAGGCGATTTGTTTCCGTGTTCTGTGTCTCCGGAGCTCAGAGCCGGCCGTCTCGGGCCAATCTGGGGTACGGCGGCTCGGTGGAGTCGGTCGTTTTTAGGCGGTTGTCATGCTCCCCCTGGCGTCCGCTTTTGATATGACAGTCCCCTCATTCCCAGCCAAGCGAGCAAGCAAAGGAGGAGGTCTGGCGTTGGCATGCCAGGCAGAGGTCCGGCCTCTGCTGGATGCCGGACGCGACTGTCGTCTTGGTGTCGCTGTGGCGCCGGGGCGGCTGTTCTGTCGGACTTTGCACCCACATGCGAGCGCGGGGTAGGGCCGTGCGTCACCGCTCTCTCTTCCGTGCCTGGTCTGTGGGGGCTGGCAGCTTTGTCGGGTCAACCAGTAGTTCTGTCTGGGCCCGACGCCTTGTCCTCCTCCCCTCCCTGGACTCTGGTCTTTGAGGGCGAAAAAATACAGTACGAGGGACGTCTCGGGAGTCAGGGGAAAGGGTCCCCGGGTGAGCCGATAGTTGGTGGGGCCTGTCCCGGCCCGGACTCAGACCACACACCCTCCCCGGAGTCACCTCCGAGTGAGCGCTTGGTGCGTGCCAGGCACGAGGGCCTCAGTCGCTGGCCCCGTGTGGCCTCCCTCCACGGCCTCCTCCATGGTCCCGGAGGCCGGAGGACAGACTTCTGCGGCAGGAGGAGCCATGGGCACGGCAGAGGCGAGCTTCGGGGCAGGGACCTTCCTACCATCTGTGGTGTGCACGATGGTGGGGACTTGTCTGGTGGGCCCTGAGTAGGGGAAAAATCAAGGCAGGGGGAGCACCTCGGGAGTCGGGGACCGGAGCCCAGGAATCCCGGGTGTGTGCATGCTGGCGGCAGGGCACTCACCACCGACCCCACATGGTGTGGGTGTTGTGGTTGGGTGGAGTGGATGCCTCGCGTCTGCCGGGGGAAGGCTCCCCATACCGCCCGTGCTGTGAGCCCGTGCGCACCCGGGGTGTGTGCCCACGAGGTAGTGGGGCGGGCGCGTCCCCTGAACCCACTCCCGCCCTCACTCTTCGTCTGTCTTCGCCTTATGAGGTCGACCAGCTGTCCCTGAGAGTTCCGTGTCTGGCTCTGTTGGGGACGTGTTGGGGACAAGTGTCCCTGATGTGGTTTCCAAGAGGTCCCTGTCGCCAGCGAGTTGTCGCCCCTGCCTGACCACCTGGTTTTGGCGTGGTGACGTGAGGATTTTGTACCTGCAGGAGGGTGCTGGCATGCTGTGTCCCGGTGGCTGTCAGCAGGTCTTTTGGGGCTCTCTCGGATGCTGTGTGCAGGGCCTTTCCCGTCTCTTCCCGGTCCGGGTCCCCCTGTCCTTCCCTCCCCGCACTTCCGGCTCCCGCTGCCCTGAGCAGGCCCTGTCCCTGTGGTGGCTCGTGGTTTTGGTGGTGGTTGGTTGGTGGTTGGTGGCTGAGTGAGTCCCGTCGTCCTTGATCTCTCCCCCGCTCCCGGTGCCGGATTCTGGCCCTTGCCTTGGCACGCCGAGGAGGAGAGTGGTTGGTTGCCTGGGGTGCATAGGTAGGCCCGTGCAGTGTGCTTCCCTCGCCGTGGCCAGCTTGAGGAGGAAAAGGGGAGGGGGGTGAGTCCTGCCTTGCCTGTGCGTGTGCGGCATCCCCATTCTGCCGTCTGGCTCGTCCCCTCCGTGGCTCCATTTTTTTTTCTGTCGCTCCTAGCTCCAATCCCCCGATCTGCCGCTTCCCGGTAGTGACCTGGTCGGCCGCTGAGCTGCGCTACTCCCGAGCGCTGTCCGTGGCTTTTTTCCTTTTTTTTTTTTCTTACTAGCTTCTTCGGTCCTGTGCCAGCAGAGGTGTCCTGGTTATCCTGAGTGCCAGGGACTCTTAAGTCCGTGGTATTTTTTTTTTAGTTTTTTTTCTTTTTGCCTCGCTCATTACTCACGAAAGGGTGTTTGTCCTGACTACGCTTTTATCCCAGGCTGTTGGCCCTCTCAGGAGCCGAGCTTCCTGGCCCCGCACCTCCTGAGTGCCGTGTGGCTGTCTTCTCCACCCTCTTGGTGTGATTGATGTGGTGATGTTGTGATCTCCTTCAGGCCCGGACCTAAGCTGCGCCAGGCGAGGGACAGACAATCATGGCGAATGGGACCACTCTTCTCTTTCTGCCCGTGGGCCCCTGCCCTCACCGTCCCACCGTGCTGGCGCCGGTGGTGTGCGGGGAGGCAGGGGTGTGGGAACCGGGTCCTGCTGCGCTCTCCCTGCCCTCGCCATGAGGTCGGGGACTTGTACACGCTGGAGTAGGGGGGCGCCCTTATCTTGCTCCTCTCTTCCCATGACTTGTTATCAGCACGGGGGGCGGCTCTCTCTGCGGAGAGGGAGGGTCATTGCTCTGTGCTTGCCTGTGCTGTGTTGTGTGAAAAGCCACGCCTCACTCTGCCCTCTTGCGGTGCTCCCGGAACGCTCCGGGTCAGTTCTCTCAGGTTCCTGAGGTTGAGTGGTGGGCTGAGATAGGAGGCTCCCACAGGGGAGCAGAGAAGAAAATGGAAAAGAGAGAGGCTTTGGGAGGGGTCTCTCTTACCTCAAATTGCAGTCATCATGGGATATTGCCTGCAGCAGGGGCCACACTGAGTAGAAAGATGGAAATTCAGGTGGTGAAGCTGAAGATCCCTCAGGAAGATGTAGCGCCGGTTAAGGAGATTGAGGCAAGGTCTGTATCTCCAGCCCTGCAGCTGCCAGTGAACTCAGGTAAACCAGAGAGCCCTGGGGCTGTCCAGGCCTTAGCCAGGCAAGGAGGAGCGGCACACTCTGTCCTGGGCCTTCCTTCTCTGTGGCAGCCAAAGCTCATGCTCAGAATATTCTGGCAACTCTCATTGTGTAGTGAGTGCTGGGCAAGCACACATTCCCCCTCCTACGCATGTGTTCCCATGGAAGGGACTGGGCCAGTCAGTGAGGGGTAAGCAGTGGGGCAAAAGTGGTAGGGCTGGAAGGCGTGGGGCCAGAAAGGTGGAAATGAAGGTAAAATTTGTGGCTGTGATACCGGTGGGTCAGGAGAATGGGTGCAGCTCTGAGGGTGTATCTGGCCTCAAGAAGTAGTCCAGTCCAAAAAGTGTGAGTAGGGTACATAGCATGGTGGTAGGCTGAGGAAACACCGGGTGACCATGGGCCAGAGGGGTGGGGTCGGGAGGTGGGATGATGGGGGGGAGGTATGGGACAGGGAACCTAGCAGAGTGGATAGGGGGACCAAGAAGAATGGTTGGGCACACTTAACTGGAAACAGCACTGTCCAGTATGGCTCTCTCCATGTGCTTATGTACTATGCTCATCTGTGCTCTGTTGGGGGTAAGTCCATCGGGTTCGAGTTCCCATGCCCCACAATCTAGACTAGAGGAAAGGAACTCCATCTAAATAGTCACCTTCCAGGGGCATAATTCTCTGGCGCCTGGGAAGAGGTTTATTGTGAAGACTGGTGGGTAGAACGGGCCACATCTGGAGTAACAAATTCATATCACTCTTATCCATGAGGCATGGTTAATATATAAATGCACTCAAACAATAAGTCCTTCTTTTTTTCCCTCTTCCTTTTCTTTACCTCTTTCTTCTTCCAGTGCTGGGTCTTGAACACAGCTTCTAGGTGCTACAAAAATTCCCTGCCCAAGGGCTTATTGTACTTCACCTCAAAGACCTCTATCTTCTTGGTCCCTGTCAACCAAGGTGCAGGTACCATGACCAGATGTCCGCTTTCAAGGCAAGTAGGTCCCCACCAGCCTTCTCCCTGGAGGAACCAAAAGGAAGATTAAGGGTTTTGTGCTTTAGTGTGTACATTCACATGAACATTTCCTTCCATCAGTGGGACAGTTCTAAGTACTCATTCTCTTATTGAACTTCAGCTACACATCATTTAAAAATGGAGGCACCAGTGAAGGAAGGGGAAAAAACCCAAACAACAAAACAAAAAACATATTCCACAATCATTGGATGACTGAATGAAGTAAAGTAAAACTCAGCCTAACAATATTTTACCAAATCTGTTATGTTTGAATGGTGAGAGCTCCATAGAGGAAGATGCCAAGGCAGCCAGGCAGTGTACATTTGGATATGTTCAAGGATGCTATCATTATTTTATCATTTGCTCATTCATCCAGGAAGGGGAGGTCAATTACTATGGTACTTTGATTGTGTTCAATCCAATGACCATGTTATTAAAATGAAAAGGTGCCATAACAAAAAATAGGACTCCTCTACCCAGCACCAGTTATCTTTAGTTCACTTCCAGGCCACACACATCATAACCATATCCAAAGAATGCAAGGAAGGGAGGTAAAGAATCAGCATTCTGCTGTATTAGCTGGACCAACACATTGTTCAGGTTGAACTGTTTATCCTCTGTGGTATTACTTTCTTCTTATTTATGGATCTGAGGTGTGTGCACTTAAGAACTATGTGCATATATCTGTATATACATTCTGACTGAAGATATATGTCCATCAACTGAGGTGTTAGCTTGCAAAGGTTCATTTTAACCGGTACAGCAGCTGTATGTCAATGTAATTGCTCCCATGTCCCATGTGCGTCTCTCCAAGTTCTACACAAGATAATGTCACTGACCATTTTACCTATGTTGCTGCTGGCATTACCAATCTTCCTTCTCCCAATTCCCCCTCCCACTTCCCTCAATACCCTGCAGCAAACCACAGCCTTTATAGTTTGTTTCTTCAGTTTTTATTGCCCGAGGTTTGATTGGTCCAGTTCTAACACAGTTGGTAGCTATGGCAGGTGCAGGGGGTGGCCTTTCTTCTAACTTTCCTAAACATACCAGGAGAGTCTGTCCATGTTTCAGGAATTTTATTTGAATGACTTTCCATTTTCTGGGCTTTGCCACCTATCTGATGTTGTCTCTTCTTTTGTACTAATGAAGATTGAACCCAGGATATTTCACTAGCTAGGCAAGTAGTCTCAGTGAACTATAACCCAGTCCCAGAGCATCTTTTTAAATTCTCCCTACATCTGAGTGTAGGATGGAAAGAAAAGTTTAGTCCAGTATACTGGAATGTTTCAGATTTTTAGGTTTTGATTAATCTAGTATAGTCATAGTCTAGAAACAAATCTATTGGTAGAACTTGATAAGACACTATACAGCTGTTGAGGGGAAGGTATTATCCTACAGCATAACCTTGGAAACTTAGTGGCGAGGCCTTCAACATCAATTCATCAGGGACATGAGTTCAACCCACGATAGTTGCTGTGGTCTGAAGCTTCCCCTCAGGTTTCTGCTATTCCATTTTGCATGCTACATTCCATACTAGCAATATCCACCATGCTCAGTCTGACTGCTTAGATTTGTTGAAAGATTGTGAGTGAATGTATATGTCATCTTAGATGACTTTATCATTGAGTCATGTGAAGAACTTCACCACAGAAGAGAACACTCTTCAGTTGCAGTTATGATTTACAACAAATTTTCATAATGACCACAAAGCATCATTTTTTCAGGCCAAACATTTTAACTTGCACCAAAATGATGTTATGGCAAAAATGATCTTCTAATAGTGTTTCTAAACCCAAACACAAAGTATTTTTTTCTTAAGGAAGAATTAACTATACCAGCCAGTTTATTTTTATCTGTGTTTGACCATGTTCAAAAAAGTTTTAGTTTTAGTTTTAGTTTTAGTTTTTATTTTTTTGGTCATGGGGCTTGAACTCTGGGCCTACGCACTGTCCCTCAGAGATTCAGCTCCTCAGTGATTCAACTCAAGGCTGGTGCTCTACCACTTGAGCCACAGTGCTACTTCTGGTTTTCAGGTGATTAATTGCAGATAAGAGTCTCATGGACTTTCCTGAATGGGCTGGTTTTGAACTGCAATCTTTATATCTCAGCCTCATGAGTAGCTAGGATTATAGGCATGAGCCACTGGTGCTTGGCAACTATGGGCAATTTTTAACCATGATTGAAAATGTTGGGAAAAACTAGAATACTTGTAAGCAGAAGTACTTGAATGGGTATAAATATATGTAATATCCAATATACATTGGTATAGATATATGTAATATACCAAATATTTTTGCAAAACTGAAGTCCTTGGTGATCAAAGACATAACAAAACTTATTTGGATCTCTTATTGAACATAATTTATTTTTCTATATAGAAAAATACATATATATATATCACATTATAGAAGTATATAAATAATGCTTTAGTATTTATGGGCACTATTCTAATTACAGAGAGAGAGAGAGACAGAGAGACAGAGAGAGAGAGAGAGAGAGAAAGAGAGAGAGAGAGAGAGAGAGAGAGAGAGAGAGAGAGAGAGAGAGAGAGAGAGAGAGAGAGAGAGAGAGAGAGAGAGAGAGAGAGAGAGAGAGAGAGAGAGAGAGAAACACAAAGACCAGGACATTAAACTTACAGGTTGGAATTCTGTAACTCCCAATTACATATTGTACTGAAAGGGAAATTACAATGAAATAGAAAATTAGACCATTCTGCAAGGATTCCAAAAAATAGTTCTTATTCATTACTTGTTTGTTATCTTGATGTGTTTGTGACTAGTGGATCATTTGGTTTGCATTAGGATGAAAATAACACTACCTTGTTCTTAAAATCCAAGGGAAATATGTATATTTGGATAAACCTTTATTTGCTTAGTTTTCAAACACTAGGTCATGTTCCCAAATAATAATGGATTTTGCAAATATAAAAAAAGATACTGTAATGTATTTCTTTTTCTAAAATGTATTTCTTATGACTAGATAAGACGTGTTAAGTGAAATGAACCAAAAGATAGGGACACAGGTTGTTTTTTTTCCCCTTGCTATTGTTTCTAAAGTATTTACAATGTACCTTGTGATTTTTTTGTTTCTTTGTATGTTCCACCCCTATGGTATAACCCTTATTTTCACTATATTTGATGTCGGAGCCCTGAATCTTGTATATACAATTCTCTAATTTGGGGAGGGGGAGAGAAAAACAAAATGCTTAAATAGGGATTCAGGTTGACCCATTGTAACTGAGATGTATAAGACAATATGTTAAAAAACGAACTTTATAATTTAGGTGTGGAGGAGGAGGAGTGTAGTTATAGAGGCGAGAGGGAAGGGATGGTAGGGGAAAAACAAAGGAGGAAGCAATAATGCTTGATAGGAAATATACTTACCTTGCTCATGTAACTAACACATTTGTACAGTATTTTTACAATAAAAATATATTTCTTAAAAATAGAAATATTTGAGGGGGGACCAAGATGACGACGGGGCAGTAGGGAAACGCCACAGCTCTCTCCAACCAAAAAGAGAGTTCGAGTTCCAATGCTTAATCTCCCCAAGAGACCGACAACAACAAAAAGGCGAACACTCAGAGAAAAACCAGAGGCGGAAAATAACAAAAAAAGAAAGAGAGGAAAAGAAGAATTTCAGAACAGAGAAAAGCGAAGACCCCCTCCCCCAACCTTTACTGGCTGCGCGGCAGTGCGCCAAGCCGCCGGCCAGCCGGCCCGGCGGGGGCTGCCGGAGCCCCAGAGACACAGGGGGCCGCCTGCAGATCACCAGGTACCGGTTTTCAGAACAGCAGAACACCAGGAACAGAGAAACCTACCAGCAGGGAGTCTCCACGAGGATCCCACCCCCACCCCTCACTCTCCACCCGAGCAGAGAGGCTCCATCCCGCCAAAGCTGCTCGGCAACAGCAGCGCGACAAAGGGACCTGTCGGCAGACCACCTGCCCAATCGCCATCGCAACAACCCGGCGGGGATGCCCGGGCCCCAGAGGCACTGTGAAGAAGCTGCCTGAGCGTGGACACTTTTGACCTGACAGCTTCGACAGAGGCAGAGACAGAAAAGAATCACATAGAGCCACCAACGCCCAACCCAGCCCGGAATCACCCCAACTGAACTCGGATTGCAACAACAACTGATGACCTACACCACACAGAAACAACCAGCTCCAGGGTGAGTACCCCACAGGGGAAGTGTATCCCTCAAAGGAGACCAGAGCTGGAGGGAATCCCCAGACCCTGACCTAGACTCCCTACCCCAACACCCGGACCACAGGACCCACTAAAACTGGGAAATGTTTGAGATCTCCACCAGCCCGAAGACCACACTCAGCTGGCCAGGCTAGAGCAAGAGTGCCCCTGGAAGGGAGCTTAAATGCCCAAGAATACCAACAGTAGAAGAAATTTGAATTGTGTCCCCCAGGCTATAAAACCTAGGTGGTATACACATCAGCACAGGCCTAACGAGTGCGCTCCAGGCTGCATAACCTAGGTGGTATACACATCAGCACAGGCCTAAGGAGCGTGCTCCAGGCTGGGGCTGGAACCAGGCCCGGGGATCCAGCGCCTGAACAACACGATCAACTCCTCCCAACTGAAGTAAAAAGCTGAGCATACGCCTCAACAGAGGGGAGAAAACCAGGAAACAACACTACCTGGGAAGCACGCCTGTGACAACAAAAGACCTGGAGGCCCAGGACAAGAGAAGCCCAAACCCCACCAAAACTCCACCCATATACCCTAGACTGGGAATTGGGCAACACAGGCTGCCAGCACCTGATAGTAAGCAGGAGCTCAGACTGTTAAGGCGGCTCAGCAATAGAGTGATAGTCTTGGATGTATGAGGCCCTGGATCTGATTCCTCAGCATCACAAAAGCAAAAAGGGTCAGAAGTGGTGCTGTGGCTCAAATGGTAGGGTGCCAGCCTTGAGCTGAAGAGCTGAGGGACAGCACCCAAACCTAGAGTTCAAGCCCACAACCAGCCCAAAACAAACAAACAAAAACACATCAGGAGCCCATAGCAGACTCCAGCATTTGGGAGAGTGCATCCAGAGCATCTGATCTTCACAAGAGCACCCGTAGGAGCAAACACAAGCAGTCTAGGCTGCTCAACCCTTCCAAAGGGGGGAACTGCCAGCAATCTACAGCAGAGAGCTGAGAATCCTAAGTAAGTCAGAATAGCAGCTGGAAATAGGCTCCCAACAGAACCCAGATCAGGCACAGACTCTCTCTACCAATACAGAATCAGCAACCAAGCAAAGACAGACACACCAAAACAAAATTGAAGAGCAGTCTCCTGAACCTCCATGCGAAAATCACAGAGAAAAATCACAAGGTTTACTACCACCCAGGACAGCAAGCTCACCTCAAAAGCCAGCAGCCACACAGGGGAGAGCCCCAGTGGGAGCAAAGCAGGAATGGAAGACAAAAGCTACATCCAAGGGTTGCTGGAGGCAATGACTCAAGAAATAAAGTGAGAAATTGATCAGAAATTGAAAGAGCACAAGGATGAACTATCAAAAGAGACACAGGATATGAAACAAGAGTTGGAAGCAAAAATAGAAGCCGCACAAACCTCAGTAAGAAGTGACATAAATGCCAAATTAGAGGTAATGCATACCTCATTGAGAGGTGAGATCAGTACTCTGAGAACCAACATCGAATCCATTAAGGGATCCATTTCCTCCATGCAAACCACAATAGAAGCCACGATCAACAGAGTGAATGAAAGGGAAGGTAGAGTGTCAGATACAGAAGACAGAATGCACCAACTGGACCAAAAAGTGACAGATATGGAAAAATCACTCAAATTAAACCAAAGGGATATTCAAGAGCAAGCAGATAATGCTAAAAAATTTAACCTTCGCATAACTGGAGTGGACGAAGGTGAGGAATTCCAGAGCAAGGGAATGCAACACCTATTTAACAAGATAATCAATGAAAATTTTCCCCACCTCAAAAACAACCATCTTAACTACATCACAAAAGCTTATCGAAAACCCAACAAGCAAGACCCCAGGAGAAACACTTCCAGACACATTATAGTAAAAATGATAGATCTGAATAATAAGGAAACAATCCTGCATGCAGCAAAAATGAAGAAGGAGCTATACTACAACGGGAAACAAAGTAGAATCACTGCAGATCTCTCCACACAAACAATGAATGCAAGAAAAGCCTGGGTACGTACCATACGAGCCCTGAGAGCCAATAACTGCCAACCCAGACTAATATACCCAGCAAAGCTAGCATACACATTCGATGGAGAACTGAAAACTTTTAATAGCAAAGAAAAACTAAATGAATATATAAACATTAAGCCAGCATTACAAAGAATTCTAAGAGGGGGGACACAACCTGAAGAAAGCAGCCAGGAACTGGGGCCTGCCCCAAACAGGCGTTACTCAAAGTCAAACTGAGCAAGCACAGGAGGAAAGGAAAGAAGAAAAACTTAGGAAAACGGAATGGCAGGGACAACAATGCATCTCTCTATACTTTCTCTTAATATAAATGGGCTGAATTCGCCAATTCAAAGAAAACGAACTGAGGACTGGATCAGAAAACAAGAACCATCCATCTGTTGCCTTCAGGAGACCCACCTCTCAGCCAAACATACAAACAAACTCAGAGTGAAGGGGTGGAAAAGGATCTACCAATCAAACGCCCCCAGTAAGAAAGCAGGTGTAGCCGTCCTGATATCTGACAAAATAAACTTTTCATTAAAATCAGTACAGAAAGACAAGGACGGACACTACATATTAATAAAGGGAACAATCCAAGAGGAGGATATAACCATCATCAACTTATATGCCCCAAATATTGGTGCACCCAGATATGTCAAACAAATGCTCTCAAACTTACAGAATAAAATAGATCCCAATACGATAATACTAGGAGACTTTAACACACCACTCTCACCAAAGGACAGGTCTACCAACCAGAGGATTGGCAAAGAAGCTACCGAATTAAGAGAGGCCATACTTCAAGCGGAATTAACTGACATCTACCGAGTATTTCACCCTAAAACAACACAGTACACATTCTTCTCAGCAGCTCACGGAACTTTCTCCAAAATAGACCATATCATAGTTCATGCAAGGAACTTAAGCAAATACAAAGGGATCGACATAATCCCCTGTATCCTATCTGACCACAGTGGAATCAAGCTAGCTCTCAATAACAAAGCATACCGCAGAAATTACTCCAATACATGGAAATTGAACAGCACACTCCTTAACAATGCCTGGATAACAGAAGAGATCAGAGAAGAAATAAAGCATTTCCTACAACTCAATGAAAATGAAAACACCTCACAAAGAAACTTGTGGGACACAGCAAAAGCAGCCCTGAGGGGCAAATTTATTGCCCTCAGTGCCCACATCAAGAGAATGGAGACAGACCAAGTAAATAATCTCATGTTGCAATTAAAACAGCTAGAAAAACAGGAAAAAATGGGACCTAAAGCTACTAGAAGAAGCCAGATAACCAAATTAAAAGCAGAGATTAACCAATTAGAAAATCAGAAAACCATAACCAAAATAAACCAAACAAAAAGCTGGTTCTTTGAAAAAATAAACTAAATTGATGGCCCATTGGCTAGATTAATTAAAAAAAGAAGAGAGGAAACCCATATTAATAGGATTAGGGATGCCACGGGAAACATCACCACACGTACCCAAGATATCCAAACAATTCTAACAGACTACTTTCAAAAGCTATACTCTCTAAAGGAAGAAAATCGGGCAGAAATGGATGCATTTTTAGAGAAATACAAGTTGCCCAAACTGAGCAAAGAAGAAGTTAACCAATTAAATAAGCCAATATCCTATAATGAGATACAGGAAGCTATCAAAAGTCTTCCAACAAAAAAAAGCCCAGGACCAGATGGATTCACAGCAGAATTCTATAAGACCTTTAAACAAGAACTAATACCCATACTCCTCAAGCTCTTCAGAGAAACAGAGAAGGAAGGAGCTATCCCAAACTCATTCTACGAAGCCAATATCACACTCATCCCCAAAACAGGCAAAGACCCAACCAAAAAGGAGAATTACAGGCCAATCTCCTTGATGAACACAGATGCAAAGATCCATAACAAGATTCTAGGTAACAGAATCCAGAAACACATAAAAAAAATAATTCACTATGACCAGGTAGGCTTCATCCCAGAGACACAGGGATGGTTTAACATACGTAAGTCAATAAATGTAATCCAACATATCAACAGAGCCAAGGTCAAGAATCACATGATTATCGCTACAGATGCAGAAAAGGCCTTTGACAAAATTCAACATTCATTCATGCTAAAAGCTCTGGAGAAAATAGGAATAGAAGGAACATTTCTAAAAACAATAAAAGCCATTTATGACAGACCAATAGCCAATATTATACTTAATGGGGAAAAGCTACAACCAATTCTCCTAAAATCAGGAACAAGGCAAGGATGCCCACTGTCTCCACTCCTCTTCAATATAGTCCTAGAACCCTTAGCCAGGGCAATAAGGCAAGAAAAAGACATTAAAGGGATCCGCATAGGGAAAGAAGAAGTTAAACTATCCCTTTTTGCAGACGACATGATACTATACCTCCACGATCCCAAAAACTCCATCCCCAAACTCTTAGAAATCATAAATCACTTTGGCAAAATAGCAGGATACAAAATAAACCCACAAAAATCAGTCGCCTTCCTATACACTGATAATGTACAGGAAGAGAGGGAAATAAAGGGAGCAACCCCATTCACAATAACCTCCCGAAAAATAAAATATTTAGGAATTAACCTAACCAAAGATGTAAAAGAACTATTTAATGAGAACTATAAAAAGTTAAAGAAAGAAATTGCAGAAGACACTAGGAAATGGAAAGACCTCCCATGCTCCTGGATAGGCCGACTTAATATAGTAAAGATGGTAATACTTCCAAAACTAATATACAAATTCAACGCAATTCCTATTAAAATCCCAATGACGTACATCTCTGAAATACAGAAAACAGTCCAAAAATTCATATGGAACAACAAAAGACCTAGAATAGCCAAAACAATTCTCGGGGATAAAGACAATATGGGAGGGCTATCCATGCCGAACTTCAAACTCTACTACAGAGCTATAATAACAAAGACAGCATGGTACTGGCACAAAAACAGACCCGAAGACCAATGGAACAGAATAGAAGATCCAGAAATAAATCCACAGGCCTACAGCCAGCTGATATTCGACAAAGGAGCCAAAGACATACAATGGAAGAAACACAGCCTCTTCAACCGCTGGTGCTGGGAAAACTGGGCAGCCACATGCAGAAAACTAAAAGTGGACCCCAGCCTATCACCATGCACCAACATCAACTCAAAATGGATTAAAGACCTTAACATTAAACCTGAATCTCTGAAACTACTGCAGGACAGAGTAGGAGAGACACTTGAACTAATAGGCACAGGAAGGAACTTCCTGAACAGAGTCCCAGGGTCACAACAAATTGGAGAGAGACTCGACAAATGGGACTACCTTAAAATAAAAAGCTTCTGCACAGATAAAGCTATCGCAACCAAGCTAGAAAGACAACCAACTAATTGGGAAAAAATATTTACCAGCAATATATCAGACAAGGGGTTAACATCCTGTATATACAGGGAACTCAAGAAACTAATCCCTCGCAAACCCAACAAACCAATTACTAAATGGGCAAGGGAACTAAAGAGGGACTTCTCAAATGAAGAAATAAAAATGGCAAAGAAACACATGAGGAAATGTTCATCATCCCCGGTGGTGAAGGAAATGCAAATAAAGACAACCCTGAGATACCACCTTACCCCAGTCAGAATGTCCCACATCCACAAATCAGCCAACCACAAATGCTGGAGGGGATGTGGAGAACGAGGAACGCTATTACACTGCTGGTAGGAATGTACACTCATACAACCACTTTGGAAAGCAGTCTGGAGGGTCCTTAGAAAGCTAAAGATTGACCTCCCTTACGACCCAGTCATACCACTTCTAGGCATCTACCCTGAACAACAGGAACCAATATACAAAGACACGTGCACCTCCATGTTTATTGCAGCACTGTTCGCAATAGCTAGGATATGGAAACAACCTAGATGCCCCACCACAGATGAATGGATCCAAAAATTGTGGTATCTATACACAATGGAATATTATGCAGCCATTAGAAATGACAAAATAATGGCATTTGCAGGGAAATGGATGGAGCTAGAAGGAATCATGTTGAGCGAGGTAAGCCAAGAACGAAGAGACAAACAGTACATGGTCTCCCTGATAAGTGGATGATGAATCCAAAATGTTAGGTGATATGACAAAACTAACAGGACTTAAGAAACAAATAACTCCCACTCATCTGGTTGAACCACTACTAAATATCCCCATGCTGCTGATCACATATATGGTATATAACATATGAGCACCGTTATATATTACAGATTGTGATAGACAATTTGCTCCAGGAAAGTTAGAATGAACTTGTGACTTTAAATGAGCATCATTATTCCACAATACTGTGAATTTCCGGAAATTAAGTAATCACTTAATCACGATCAAAAAAAAAAAAAAAAAAAAGAACCTTGGGGAAGGGAGGGAGGGAGGGCATGGTAGGGGGAAAACAATGGAGGGGGTAACAATGTTCAAGAGGAAGTGGAAGTGTACTCATTACCTCACTCATGTAACTGTAACCCTCTGTATAGTATCTCTACAATAAAAAAAATTAAAAAAAAAAAAAAAAAAGAAGATGGCCAAAAAAAAAAAAAAAAAAAAAAAAGCAGAGATTAACCAATTAGAAAATCAGAAAACCATAACCAAAATAAACCAAACAAAAAGCTGGTTCTTTGAAAAAATAAACTAAATTGATGGCCCATTGGCTAGATTAATTAAAAAAAGAAGAGAGGAAACCCATATTAATAGGATTAGGGATGCCACGGGAAGCATCACCACACGTACCCAAGCTATCCAAACAATTCTAACAGACTACTTTCAAAAGCTATACTCTCTAAAGGAAGAAAATCGGGCAGAAATGGATGCATTTTTAGAGAAATACAAGTTGCCCAAACTGAGCAAAGAAGAAGTTAACCAATTAAATAAGCCAATATCCTATAATGAGATACAGGAAGCTATCAAAAGTCTTCCAACAAAAAAAAGCCCAGGACCAGATGGATTCACAGCAGAATTCTATAAGACCTTTAAACAAGAACTAATACCCATACTCCTCAAGCTCTTCAGAGAAACAGAGAAGGAAGGAGCTATCCCAAACTCATTCTACGAAGCCAATATCACACTCATCCCCAAAACAGGCAAAGACCCAACCAAAAAGGAGAATTACAGGCCAATCTCCTTGATGAACACAGATGCAAAGATCCATAACAAGATTCTAGGTAACAGAATCCAGAAACACATAAAAAAAATAATTCACTATGACCAGGTAGGCTTCATCCCAGAGACACAGGGATGGTTTAACATACGTAAGTCAATAAATGTAATCCAACATATCAACAGAGCCAAGGTCAAGAATCACATGATTATCGCTACAGATGCAGAAAAGGCCTTTGACAAAATTCAACATTCATTCATGCTAAAAGCTCTGGAGAAAATAGGAATAGAAGGAACATTTCTAAAAACAATAAAAGCCATTTATGACAGACCAATAGCCAATATTATACTTAATGGGGAAAAGCTACAACCAATTCTCCTAAAATCAGGAACAAGGCAAGGATGCCCACTGTCTCCACTCCTCTTCAATATAGTCCTAGAACCCTTAGCCAGGGCAATAAGGCAAGAAAAAGACATTAAAGGGATCCGCATAGGGAAAGAAGAAGTTAAACTATCCCTTTTTGCAGACGACATGATACTATACCTCCACGATCCCAAAAACTCCATCCCCAAACTCTTAGAAATCATAAATCACTTTGGCAAAATAGCAGGATACAAAATAAACCCACAAAAATCAGTCGCCTTCCTATACACTGATAATGTACAGGAAGAGAGGGAAATAAAGGGAGCAACCCCATTCACAATAACCTCCCGAAAAATAAAATATTTAGGAATTAACCTAACCAAAGATGTAAAAGAACTATTTAATGAGAACTATAAAAAGTTAAAGAAAGAAATTGCAGAAGACACTAGGAAATGGAAAGACCTCCCATGCTCCTGGATAGGCCGACTTAATATAGTAAAGATGGTAATACTTCCAAAACTAATATACAAATTCAACGCAATTCCTATTAAAATCCCAATGACGTACATCTCTGAAATACAGAAAACAGTCCAAAAATTCATATGGAACAACAAAAGACCTAGAATAGCCAAAACAATTCTCGGGGATAAAGACAATATGGGAGGGCTATCCATGCCGAACTTCAAACTCTACTACAGAGCTATAATAACAAAGACAGCATGGTACTGGCACAAAAACAGACCCGAAGACCAATGGAACAGAATAGAAGATCCAGAAATAAATCCACAGGCCTACAGCCAGCTGATATTCGACAAAGGAGCCAAAGACATACAATGGAAGAAACACAGCCTCTTCAACCGCTGGTGCTGGGAAAACTGGGCAGCCACATGCAGAAAACTAAAAGTGGACCCCAGCCTATCACCATGCACCAACATCAACTCAAAATGGATTAAAGACCTTAACATTAAACCTGAATCTCTGAAACTACTGCAGGACAGAGTAGGAGAGACACTTGAACTAATAGGCACAGGAAGGAACTTCCTGAACAGAGTCCCAGGGTCACAACAAATTGGAGAGAGACTCGACAAATGGGACTACCTTAAAATAAAAAGCTTCTGCACAGATAAAGCTATCGCAACCAAGCTAGAAAGACAACCAACTAATTGGGAAAAAATATTTACCAGCAATATATCAGACAAGGGGTTAACATCCTGTATATACAGGGAACTCAAGAAACTAATCCCTCCCAAACCTAACAAACCAATTACTAAATGGGCAAGGGAACTAAAGAGGGACTTCTCAAATGAAGAAATAAAAATGGCAAAGAAACACATGAGGAAATGTTCATCATCCCCGGTGGTGAAGGAAATGCAAATAAAGACAACCCTGAGATACCACCTTACCCCAGTCAGAATGTCCCACATCCACAAATCAGCCAACCACAAATGCTGGAGGGGATGTGGAGAACGAGGAACGCTATTACATTGCTGGTGGGAATGTACACTCATACAACCACTTTGGAAAGCAGTCTGGAGGGTCCTTAGAAAGCTAAAGATTGACCTCCCTTACGACCCAGTCATACCACTTCTAGGCATCTACTCTGAACAACAGGAACCAATATACAAGGACACGTGCACCTCCATGTTTATTGCAGCACTGTTCACAATAGCTAGGATATGGAAACAACCTAGATGCCCCACCACAGATGAATGGATCCAAAATTGTGGTATCTATACACAATGGAATATTATGCAGCCATTAGAAATGACAAAATAATGGCATTTGCAGGGAAATGGATGGAGCTAGAAGGAATCATGTTGAGCGAGGTAAGCCAAGAACGAAGAGACAAACAGTACATGGTCTCCCTGATAAGTGGATGATGAATCCAAAATGTTAGGTGATATGACAAAACTAACAGGACTTAAGAAACAAATAACTCCCACTCATCTGGTTGAACCACTACTAAATATCCCCATGCTGCTGATCACATATATGGTATATAACATATGAGCACCGTTATATATTACAGATTGTGATAGACAATTTGCTCCAGGAAAGTTAGAATGAACTTGTGACTTTAAATGAGCATCATTATTCCACAATACTGTGAATTTCCGGAAATAAAGTAATCACTTAATCACAATCAAAAAAAAAAAAAAAGAACCTTGGGGAAAGGAGGGAGGGAGGGGATAGTAGGGGGAAAACAATGGAGGGGGTAACAATGTTCAAGAGGAAGTGGAAGTGTACTCATTACCTCACTCATGTAACTGTAACCCTCTGTATAGTATCTTTACAATAAAAAAAAATAAATCCAATTTTAGACCAGAGCACATTACAAATTGTTACATTGTCAGGACTAGCTGAAAAAGTCCAAACCAGGCACACAGCCTTCTACACTCTTCCTGCTGGCAGCCTCCACAAGGAGAAAATGCAGCCTGAGGCTTGAAGGGAACCAAACTAGCCCAGTTACCTTCCATGCCTGGGAGTGGGGGGGCATAGCAGGTCTGTGACCTAGCCCAGCTGGAACTTTTATTTCCCCAGAGATGTTCAAATAAATAACAAAAACACAGATAAACACAAAAACCAAGGATCCACATTTAAAACTGGTACCAATTCTAATACAGAACTAGACAAGAACTGAAGGCTGAGTTGGGGACTAATGGGCCCCAGTTTATCCCTACCGGAACTCTGTGCTGTTCTCATTCAGCAAGCTGAATCCAGAGTCTGCTGAGTGAGCCTGCCACACTCACCCAGAACTTCCCTACCCCAGAAAACATAAAACAAACACACTAAAGTTAACAAGACAAACAAGTGGCCACAAAGACAAAATCAGGTCTCAGTGAATGGGGCGACATCTCACTACCATTCACTTACCAGGGGACTCAACCCCCCTACTCACCTCCGGAGGATTTGTCTCTTAGATTCCTGCAGATGTTGACCCAGGGGCCTTCCAAGGCGGAGGAGAATTCCCAGTCATCTTGGGGCAAGGGAAAGAAGTCCCTAGCGGCCGTCCCCTCAGACTGACAGGTTCTCCCCCATGCTCAGACCCCCCGAGCCAAGGCCCAAGGCTGAGATCTAACTGGGGCCACTTGCAGATGGTCAGTGGCAGCTTCATAATTGACAAACAAGCAAGTTACAAAAGCAAAACCAGCGGTTTTTGTTTTTAAACTAACTAGGACAAGGTCTCAGGTGTCCTAGGAGTGGACTCACTTGTTGACCCATTTCCTTGAAAGTCACAAAACAAACACCAAAGACAATTAACGTCAGACATACACAAGCAAGACTAGACAAATGCCGCGCGGTCCCCGAGTGAGCACAAATGAGGAGAGAAACTTCAGAAGGGAGAGGCCGGCCGTGCCTTAACTCCCCCAAACACAGAGACACTCGGATCTCGTCCCCCCTCCACGCGACCCTGGAGCAGTACTCCAGGGCGGGACTAGGGTAGTGGGCACGTCTGCTTTTCCCTCTAGTCCACCACGAATTCACGCACCCTGGGGTAGAACCCCAGGGCGGGAGCAGGGTAGTGGGCACGTCTGCTTTTCCCTCTGGTCCACCACACACGTCCTGTACAGGCACTTTTGGATCCCCAAAACATAAAACGAACACGACAAACACGAAAGACAAGAGCTCTATCTTACCTCCTGCCGGTCCTGGAGTCTTGGGTTTAGGGGCGCCTGGTTCCCGGCCAACGCACCAAATGAAAGTATCCCCTAGGATACTTTCGTGAACAGGAGGGCACCCCAGAAAACTCAGACTCCAGGCTGGGAGATGCAATAAGCAAGAGGAGTTTATTTGACATTTGTGCAAACGGACTCTCTGTCCCGAGCAGACAGGGAGCCCCGAGCAGCGGTTACAAGCCCTTTTTAAAGGCAAAAACCACAAGATTAACGCATAACACAAAGCATCCCATGATTGGTACATTTAAAGGTTACCACATACACCAACAATCACTTTGCCACGCGGGAAATTTTGTAACACTCTTTGTAAAATGACTGGCCCATGGTTGGTTTAAGGGGGGGTTTACATGATTACAGGCCTATGATTGGTTGACATTTGGCTTAGCTTGTGGTCTTGCCAAGTGGTCGTTATCTCAAGGTCCTGTCTGGGGAATTTCTAAATGGGAACTGAGGAACACGTACTGTCTGTTCTGTATCTACTACCACTGACCTTGTCCTGGGGCCGGCATCTGGTCCCTGAAACTTCTTAACTCATTTTTGGGAAGGGAAGGGTCAGTGCCAGCGTAAGCAAGTTTACAGAAGCAGAATCAGCAGTTAGCAAGTTAGTAATGGTGAATGGTCAATTTTTAATCTTTCAGGGTTCCATTCAGTTTTCCCTTTGTGGTCTCCCTGACTTCCTTCAGCTCTTTGTTAATGGATTCTATGGATGCCTTTAGTGATCTTTGTATGTTCTCTACCTGGTCTCTCAATTCCTGTATTACTCTTTGATTAGCTTCCTCGCGTTTGTGGGATTCCTGCAGTTCTCTTTGAGTGTTCTCAGCCTGCTCACGCCATTCCTCCCTTTCTCTTTGAGTATTCTCAAGTTGTTCACGCAAATCCTGTGTTAGTTTTTGAGTAGCTTCCTCACGCTTATGATATTCCTGTATAAACTTCTGGGATGCCTCCTCTCTCTCCTTATCACGCTCATACAGAGTCCTTTGTACATTGTCAAACTTCTCATTTATCATGTTTGCTAGTAGTGTTTGTAGAGCTATTTGGGAACTCTCTTCTGGATTATTCATTATCTGTTCTAATCCCTGATTATCAAGATTGGTAATTGAGATACCCGAATTTGCCATTTTTCTTGTGTTTTTCCGGCTTACTCTGCCCATTTGAGATGAAGATTGCACCAGTTTTGTGCTAGAACACTATCTTAAGGCAACCATCAACCAAAGTTTGCATTTGTACAGTCAATAGTCTACAGACACAATCTAGTTCAACAGATACATCTATTCAACATCAAACAACTATATGTTAAAGAACTTCGAACTGCAGAAAAGAATTTGGAAAACCAGAAATTATTAGGATTAGGGAGAGATGTGGGTAAAAAATAGGAATAGATTGGTGTGGGGAGGCACAGAGAGAGTTAACTATGTCCTAGTCACAATGCAGAAAATGGGTTGGGTAGGATGCAAGTAGAGAGAGAGAGAAAGAGAAGAGAGGGAGAGGGGAATGAAAAGAGACCAGAAAAAAAATAGAAACGGAAAGATTAATGTTATTATAGAGATTAAAAGACCGTCTATTTAGAGAGGAATGTGATTATGTTGAGAGAAAGGGAGGGACGTAGAGGAGGTGTGAAAAACTTTAAGGATGGGAAAGGGAGAAGAAAAGATCAGAAGTTCAGTAGAGCTAGACAAAAAACAAAAAGATAATTAAGAAAGAAAGAAAAAGAGAAAGAAGACAAGAAAAGAAAGGAAAACACTCATTCACATATTCCTAAAATAAAAACTATAAGAGGAGAAAAAAAAGTTACTGGAAAACAATTGTTTTTTCAGAAGAGGCAAAAATTAAAGATTAATAAAAGTTTTAGAAGAGAAAAAAATTATATATATATATATATATATATATATATATATATATGGTAACAAAAAACAAAAAACAAACAAAAAAAAAGAAAAGAAGAAGAAAAAAAAAGTCTTTTGATTTTTTTTTCGGGTGGGGGGGAGGGGTGGGAAGAATCCTGTATCTCCCTTTTGTCTGTAATCAGTCTCTTGTTGGAGTCTCTGGTCAGCTTGAGGTCCTGTGGCTTGATTGGTTTCTTAAGTCGGTTGGTTGGAAGAGGCAGAAAAATGCTCTGCTTTACCCAAGATTTTGAGATCCCCCTCCCAGGTTAGTTTTTTGGGAGGGTGATCTACTTTGAGAATCACAAAAGAGGGGGATGCGGTGATGAGGCTAGGTTCTGGGTAGAGTTGAGGCCTTTCAACAAACAGTAGCTTTTCCCTGGGGCTATTTTGTGATAAAACTCACAGCGCCCGGCCTGGAGCCATTCTCAGGGTTTCGGTTTTTCAATTGATTGTGGTGGCTGCTAGATGGAGGGGCAGCCTCTGGCTCTGTTTACCCTGTGAGGCAAGCCACTCCAATGGCTGGCGCCTGAGCTGGGTGACTTTTCCCTGGATGGAGCTGAGTCTGGCAGGTCACTTCGCCATTAAGTTCTTGTGACCTGCTAAATGACTCGTTTTATTCCAAGGCCTGAGCTGGAGCTAGCAGCTCCTCCGAGCTTTGTCGGTATCCAAGATGGAGATCACCGGTGCTGGGGGGGAGGGGTGGCCTTCCCTCCTCTGCTCCCTGAGAAGGAGTGAGGACGTCGGGCTTGTACTCACGCCGAGTCTTGGATCCTGGGTCGTCTCTGGTCTGCAAACTGTAGGATGAAGATGTTCGCTCCTTGTCGGTTCTTGTTGGTGTTGAGTAGAATCCACTCGTCAGCTGCATCTGGCTCCTTCGTCCCGGACTCTCTGTGTCTCAGGTTTGACCCCGCGGCGGTGGTCGCCACCGCGACCCTGCCGCCGCGACCCTGCCGCCGCAGTGGCAGCTGCTGGCAGGCGCTCAGATGTGTCTTTTTGCCTTGGCTTCCTCTCTCTTGTCTAACTCTCTGTCCTGTGATGGCACACTTGGTGTGATTCTCTGGATTAGGACTGTTCACTGGAACTCTAAAACTGCTTTCTATGCGAGAGCTTGTTCAGATTCCAGCTTCTCCTCCGCCATCTTCCCAGAACCCCAAGATGACAACTTTTTAAACAAATAGTTCTTTTAATAAGGCTAGGATTTTCTAGGCAGATATAGAGGTCTCAGGCCTGTACTATTATTTCCCATGCCTTTTCCTTCTGTCTATTTTGCCACATTTTAAAAAAAGTGACTCTGGTCCCTTGTTCTTAAAAGGGGATAATGGACAAAGATTCATCTTCTGTCACTTCTTCAAGCTGACAGCGGTGTTGATCCTACCTAGCCACTAACCTCTAACCTTAGCCTTTTTGACAAAGAGGATACCAGGGTTAGATGTCATTAAGAACAACATTTTAACTTTTGACAAATGCACAGACCTTTTTTCTGCCTACAGCAGTGTAGCTTATTTAGCCTTCTGGTTTGCAAAAGGATCTTTCTGGATGGTTTAGGAATGTGATCTCTACTTATCCTAACAATGCCTGAGTTACCTATGCAGGCTTTCAGACAGATATCAATAGAAACACAGTCTCAGGTTTACAAACGTTTTTCCTGAGCAGATGAATTTCATGTAGCTGGTGTCAGCTCAACAGTTACTGCCAATTAGAGCTTTTGGCACATACAGGGGTTGGAATCTAAAACTATCCTCCACATTTTACAACCTTAGCTTTTTAGTGCTATCACAGATGACTAAATTCCTGTCCCTTACAAGGTAGATAGTCAAAGATATTAGGCATGCTTAAAAACTATCTTCCCTTGACCTCCTGGCTCTGACCAATTTTTGAAAGGCCACGCACAAATGACACTAGGATCTGACATTATTTCTGCCATTCAAGCAGTGGCTTACGGTCTCTGGATGCTTCTCCATTGCTTTCATCCCGGAAGTGTCTTCTCTACACAGGGAAAAACGCCTTATTGGCATTTCTCTTAGTTAGTTGCTGGACTTGAAATCGGGGCCTGAGGGCTGTCCCTCAGCTCTGCAGCTCAAGGCTAGAACACTGCCACTTTTAATCCTAAAGGAACTCTGTTTGCTCTTTCAGCTTTCTGCTAGCTGAGTAGAGGTGACAGTTTCACACAGACCTTTTTCTGCCCAGGCTGGCTTCGAACCAGTTTGCAGATCAATGAGTCTCATAAAAGGCCACTTTACTCTAATTTAAAGCAACAAGGTGGTCAACATAGAAGTAACTTTTGAGCATGTTCTTACCAGAATGTAATTAAAGTTACATCTGACAAACTTACAAGAATCCACACTCTTTTGTGGGGATGTGCTGGGAAATGTTAAACAAACAAACAAACAAACCTATGAGAGCAACCTGAAATAGGAATTAAGCAACCATTTTGGTAATCTTAATTTTTCCTTTTTGCACTTTGAGGCAAATGTTTAGAAAAATTTTACTTTTAAACTTTATATACAGAAATCCATTCCTAATTTGTAACCCGCCTATTGATCTGTTTTAATATTCTATAGTTTTTAGTTGCATTTTGAAAAATCCTTTGAACTCTTGAGGCTACGTGTCACTCATTTCCTCTTCGCTGCTTGTTTTATTTATTTTTTTAATGTATTTATTTATTTTTATTGTAAAGATACTATACAGGGGGTTACAGTTACATGAGTGAGGTAATGAGTACACTTCCTCTTGAACATTGTTACCCCCTCCATTGTTTTCCCCCTACCATCCCCTCCCTCCCTCCCTTCCCCAAGGTTCTTTTTTTTTTTTGATTGTGATTAAGTGATTACTTTATTTCCGGAAATTCACAGTATTGTGGAATAATGATGCTCATTTAAAGTCACAAGTTCATTCTAACTTTCCTGGAGCAAATTGTCTATCACAGTCTGTAATATATAACGGTGCTCATATGTTATATACCATATATGTGATCAGCAGCATGGGGATATTTAGTAGTGGTTCAACCAGATGAGTGGGAGTTATTTGTTTCTTAAGTCCTGTTAGTTTTGTCATATCACCTAACATTTTGGATTCATCATCCACTTATCAGGGAGACCATGTACTGTTTGTCTCTTCGTTCTTGGCTTACCTCGCTCAACATGATTCCTTCTAGCTCCATCCATTTCCCTGCAAATGCCATTATTTTGTCATTTCTAATGGCTGCATAATATTCCATTGTGTATAGATACCACAATTTTTGGATCCATTCATCTGTGGTGGGGCATCTAGGTTGTTTCCATATCCTAGCTATTGCGAACAGTGCTGCAATAAACATGGAGGTGCACGTGTCCTTGTATATTGGTTCCTGTTGTTCAGGGTAGATGCCTAGAAGTGGTATGACTGGGTCGTAAGGGAGGTCAATCTTTAGCTTTCTAAGGACCCTCCAGACTGCTTTCCAAAGTGGTTGTATGAGTGTACATTCCCACCAGCAGTGTAATAGCGTTCCTCGTTCTCCACATCCCCTCCAGCATTTGTCGTTGGCTGATTTGTGGATGTGGGACATTCTGACTGGGGTAAGGTGGTATCTCAGGGTTGTCTTTATTTGCATTTCCTTCACCACCAGGGATGATGAACATTTCCTCATGTGTTTCTTTGCCATTTTTATTTCTTCATTTGAGAAGTCCCTCTTTAGTTCCCTTGCCCATTTAGTAATTGGTGTGTTGGGTTTGGGAGGGATTAGTTTCTTGAGTTCCCTGTATATACAGGATGTTAACCCCTTGTCTGATATATTGCTGGTAAATATTTTTTCCCAATTAGTTGGTTGTCTTTCTAGCTTGGTTGCGATAGCTTTATCTGTGCAGAAGCTTTTTATTTTAAGGTAGTCCCATTTGTCGAGTCTCTCTCCAATTTGTTGTGACCCTGGGACTCTGTTCAGGAAGTTCCTTCCTGTGCCTATTAGTTCAAGTGTCTCTCCTACTCTGTCCTGCAGTAGTTTCAGAGATTCAGGTTTAATGTTAAGGTCTTTAATCCATTTTGAGTTGATGTTGGTGCATGGTGATAGGCTGGGGTCCACTTTTAGTTTTCTGCATGTGGCTGCCCAGTTTTCCCAGCACCAGCGGTTGAAGAGGCTGTGTTTCTTCCATTGTATGTCTTTGGCTCCTTTGTCGAATATCAGCTGGCTGTAGGCCTGTGGATTTATTTCTGGATCTTCTATTCTGTTCCATTGGTCTTCGGGTCTGTTTTTGTGCCAGTACCATGCTGTCTTTGTTATTATAGCTCTGTAGTAGAGTTTGAAGTTCGGCATGGATAGCCCTCCCATATTGTCTTTATCCCCTAGAATTGTTTTGGCTATTCTAGGTCTTTTGTTGTTCCATATGAATTTTTGGACTGTTTTCTGTATTTCAGTGATGTACGTCATTGGGATTTTAATAGGAATTGCGTTGAATTTGTATATTAGTTTTGGAAGTATTACCATCTTTACTATATTAAGTCGGCCTATCCAGGAGCATGGGAGGTCTTTCCATTTCCTAGTGTCTTCTGCAATTTCTTTCTTTAACTTTTTATAGTTCTCATTAAATAGTTCTTTTACATCTTTGGTTAGGTTAATTCCTAAATATTTTATTTTTCGGGAGGTTATTGTGAATGGGGTTGCTCCCTTTATTTCCCTCTCTTCCTGTACATTATCAGTGTATAGGAAGGCAACTGATTTTTGTGGGTTTATTTTGTATCCTGCTATTTTGCCAAAGTGATTTATGATTTCTAAGAGTTTGGGGATGGAGTTTTTGGGATCGTGGAGGTATAGTATCATGTCGTCTGCAAAAAGGGATAGTTTAACTTCTTCTTTTCCTATGCGGATCCCTTTAATATCTTTTTCTTGCCTTATTGCCCTGGCTAAGGGTTCTAGGACTATATTGAAGAGGAGTGGAGACAGTGGGCATCCTTGCCTTGTTCCTGATTTTAGGAGAATTGGTTGTAGCTTTTCCCCATTAAGTATAATATTGGCTATTGGTCTGTCATAAATGGCTTTTATTGTTTTTAGAAATGTTCCTTCTATTCCTATTTTCTCCAGAGCTTTTAGCATGAATGAATGTTGAATTTTGTCAAAGGCCTTTTCTGCATCTGTAGCGATAATCATGTGATTCTTGACCTTGGCTCTGTTGATATGTTGGATTACATTTATTGACTTACGTATGTTAAACCATCCCTGTGTCTCTGGGATGAAGCCTACCTGGTCATAGTGAATTATTTTTTTTATGTGTTTCTGGATTCTGTTAGCTAGAATCTTGTTAAGGATCTTTGCATCTGTGTTCATCAAGGAGATTGGCCTGTAATTCTCCTTTTTGGTTGGGTCTTTGCCTGGTTTGGGGATGAGTGTGATATTGGCTTCGTAGAATGAGTTTGGGATAGCTCCTTCCTTCTCTGTTTCTCTGAAGAGCTTGAGGAGTATGGGTATTAGTTCTTGTTTAAAGGTCTTATAGAATTCTGCTGTGAATCCATCTGGTCCTGGGCTTTTTTTTGTTGGAAGACTTTTGATAGCTTCCTGTATCTCATTATAGGATATTGGCTTATTTAATTGGTTAACTTCTTCTTTGCTCAGTTTGGGCAACTTGTATTTCTCTAAAAATGCATCCATTTCTGCCCGATTTTCTTCCTTTAGAGAGTATAGCTTTTGAAAGTAGTCTGTTAGAATTGTTTGGATATCTTGGGTACGTGTGGTGATGTTTCCCGTGGCATCCCTAATCCTATTAATATGGGTTTCCTCTCTTCTTTTTTTAATTAATCTAGCCAATGGGCCATCAATTTAGTTTATTTTTTCAAAGAACCAGCTTTTTGTTTGGTTTATTTTGGTTATGGTTTTCTGATTTTCTAATTGGTTAATCTCTGCTTTTAATTTGGTTATCTGGCTTCTTCTAGTAGCTTTAGGTTCCATTTTTTCCTGTTTTTCTAGCTGTTTTAATTGCAACATGAGGTTATTTACTTGGTCTGTCTCCATTCTCTTGATGTGGGCACTGAGGGCAATAAATTTGCCCCTCAGGACTGCTTTTGCTGTGTCCCACAAGTTTCTTTGTGAGGTGTTTTCATTTTCATTGAGTTGTAGGAAGTGCTTTATTTCTTCTCTGATCTCTTCTGTTATCCAGGCATTGTTAAGGAGTGTGCTGTTCAATTTCCATGTATTGGAGAAATTTCTGCGGTATGCTTTGTTATTGAGAGCTAGCTTGATTCCACTGTGGTCAGATAGGATACAGGGGATTATGTCGATCCCTTTGTATTTGCTTAAGTTCCTTGCATGAACTATGATATGGTCTATTTTGGAGAAAGTTCCGTGAGCTGCTGAGAAGAATGTGTACTGTGTTGTTTTAGGGTGAAATACTCGGTAGATGTCAGTTAATTCCGCTTGAAGTATGGCCTCTCTTAATTCGGTAGCTTCTTTGCCAATCCTCTGGTTGGTAGACCTGTCCTTTGGTGAGAGTGGTGTGTTAAAGTCTCCTAGTATTATCGTATTGGGATCTATTTTATTCTGTAAGTTTGAGAGCATTTGTTTGACATATCTGGGTGCACCAATATTTGGGGCATATAAGTTGATGATGGTTATATCCTCCTCTTGGATTGTTCCCTTTATTAATATGTAGTGTCCGTCCTTGTCTTTCTGTACTGATTTTAATGAAAAGTTTATTTTGTCAGATATCAGGATAGCTACACCTGCTTTCTTACTGGGGGCGTTTGATTGGTAGATCCTTTTCCACCCCTTCACTCTGAGTTTGTTTGTATGTTTGGCTGAGAGGTGGGTCTCCTGAAGGCAACAGATGGATGGGTCTTGTTTTCTTATCCAGTCCTCAGTTCGTTTTCTTTTAATTGGCGAATTCAGCCCATTTATATTAAGAGAAAGTATAGAGAGATGCATTGTTGTCCCTGCCATTCCGTTTTCCTAAGTTTTTCTTTTTTCCTTTCCTCCTGTGCTTGCTCAGTTAGACTTTGAGTAATGCCTGTTTGGGGCAGGCCCCAGTTCCTGGCTGCTTTCTTCAGGTTGTGTCCCCCCTCTTAGAATTCTTTGTAATGCTGGCTTAATGTTTATGTATTCATTTAGTTTTTCTTTGCTATTAAAAGTTTTCAGTTCTCCATCAAATGTGAATGCTAGCTTTGCCGGGTAGATCAGTCTGGGTTGGCAGTTATTGGCTCTCAGGGCTCGTATGGTGCTTTCCCAGGCTTTTCTTGCATTCATTGTTTGTGTGGAGAGATCTGCAGTAATTCTTATTTTTTTCCCATTGTAGTATAGCTCCTTCTTCATTTTTGCTGCATGCAGGATTGTTTCCTTATTATTCAGATCTATCATTTTTACTATAATGTGTCTAGAAGTGTTTCTCCTGGGGTCTTGCTTGTTGGGTGTTCGATAAGCTTTTGTGATGTAGTTAAGATGGTCGTTTTTGAGGTGGGGAAAATTTTCATTGATTATCTTGTTAAATAGGTGTTGCATTCCCTTGCTCTGGAATTCCTCACCTTCGTCCACTCCAATTATGCGAAGGTTAAATTTTTTAGCATTATCTGCTTGCTCTTGAATATCCCTTTGGTTTAATTTGAGTAATTTTTCCATATCTGTCACTTTTTGGTCCAGTTGGTGTATTCTGTCTTCTGTATCTGACACTCGACCTTCCATTTCATTCACTCTGTTGACAGTGGCTTCTATTGTGGTTTGCATGGAGGAAATGGATCCCTTTATGGATTCAATGTTGGTTCTCAGAGTACTGATCTCACCTCTCAATGAGGTATGCATTACCTCTAATTTGGCGTTTATCTCACTTCTTATTGAGGTTTGTGCAGCTTCTATTTTTGCATGCATCTCTTGTTTGATACCCTGTATCTCTTTGGATAGTTCATCCTTGTGCTCTTTCAATTTCTGATAAATTTCTCGCTTTATTTCTTGAGTCATTGCCTCCAGCAACCCTTGGAAGTAGCCTTTGTGTTCCATTCCTGCTTTGCTCCCACTGGGGCTCTCCCCTGTGTGGCTGCTGGCTTTTGAGGTGAGCTTGCTGTCCTGGGTGGTAGTAAACCTTGTGATTTTTCTCTGTGATTTTCGCATGGAGGTTCAGGAGACTGCTCTTCAATTTTGTTTTGGT
This sequence comes from Dipodomys merriami, assembly GCF_024711535.1. Taxonomy (NCBI): domain Eukaryota; kingdom Metazoa; phylum Chordata; class Mammalia; order Rodentia; family Heteromyidae; genus Dipodomys; species Dipodomys merriami. Next base: position 1,805,007 of record NW_027203693.1, on the reverse strand, counting down.
GTGTCTGTCTTTGCTTGGTTGCTGATTCTGTATTGGTAGAGAGAGTCTGTGCCTGATCTGGGTTCTGTTGGGAGCCTATTTCCAGCTGCTATTCTGACTTACTTAGGATTCTCAGCTCTCTGCTGTAGATTGCTGACAGTTCCCCCCTTTGGAAGGGTTGAGCAGCCTAGACTGCTTGTGTTTGCTCCTACGGGTGCTCTTGTGAAGAACAGATGCTCTGGATGCACTCTCCCAAATGCTGGAGTCTGCTATGGGCTCCTGATGTGTTTTTGTTTATTTGTTTTGGGCTGGTTGTGGGCTTGAACTCTAGGTTTGGGTGCTGTCCCTCAGCTTTTCAGCTCAAGGCTGGCACCCTACCGTTTGAGCCACAGCACCACTTCTGACCCTTTTTGCTTTTGTGATGCTGAGGAATCAGATCCAGGGCCTCATATATCCAAGACTATCACTCTATTGCTGAGCCGCCTTAACAGTCTGAGCTCCTGCTTACTATCAGGTGCTGGCAGCCTGTGTTGCCCAATTCCCAGTCTAGGGTATATGGGTGGAGTTTTGGTGGGGTTTGGGCTTCTCTTGTCCTGGGCCTCCAGGTCTTTTGTTGTCACAGGCGTGCTTCCCGGGGGAGTGTTGTTTCCTGGTTTTCTCCCCTCTGTTGAGGCGTATGCTCAGCTTTTTACTTCAATTGGGAGGAGTTGGTTGTGTTGTTCAGGTGCCGGATCCCCGGGCTTGGTTCCGGCCCCAGCCTGGAGCGCGCTTGTTAGGCCTGTGCTGATGTGTATACCCCCTAGGTTATACAGCCTGGGGGACACAGTTCAAATTTCTTCTACTGTTGGTAGTCTTGACCCAGGGGCGCTGTTCCTGGCTTGGGCATTTAAGCTCCCTTCCAGGGGTGCTCTTGCTCTAGCCTGGCCAGCTGAGTGTGCTCCACGGGCTGGTGGAGCTCTCAAACAGTTCCCAGTTTTAGTGGGTCCTGTGGTCCGGGTGCTGGGGTAGGGAGTCTAGGTCAGGGTCTGGGGATTCCCTCCAGCTCTGGTCTCCCTTGAGGGATACACTTCCCCTGTGGGGTACTCACCCTGGAGCTGGTTGTTTCTGTGTGTTGTAGGTCGTCAGTTGTTGTTGCAATCCGGGCTGGGTTGGGCGGTGGTGGCTCTGTGTGATTCTTTTCTGTCTCTGCCTCTGTCGAAGCTGTTGGGTCAAGAGTGTCCACGCTCAGGCAGCTTCTTCTCGGTACCTCTGGGGCCCAAGTGACCCCGCCGGGTTGTTGCGATCGTGATCGGGCGGGCGGGTGGTCTGCAGACAGGACCCTTTGTCGCGCCGAGCCGCTTTGGCGGGATGGAACCTCTCTGCTCGGGTGGAGAGTGCTGGATCGTTGCGATCGCGATCCGGCGGGCCGGGTGGTCTGCCGCAGGTCCTTTTGTCACTCTGCTGATGCCGAGCGACTTTGGCGGGATGGAGCCTCTCTGCTCGGGTGGAGAGTGAGGGGTGGGGGTGGGATCCTCGTGGAGACTCCCGGCTGGTAGGTTTCTCTGTTCCTGGTGATCTGCTGTTCTGCAAACCAGTACCAGATGTTCTGAAAGTGGCCCCCTGTGTCTCTGCTGTTTCTCTGGGGCTCCCACAGCCCCCGCCGGGCCGGCTGGCCGGCGGCTTGGCGCGCTGCCGCGCGGCCAGTAAAGGTTGGGGGAGGGGTCTTCGCTTTTCTCTGTTTTGAAATTCTTTTCCTCTTTCTTTTTTGTTATTCTCCGCCTCTGGTTTTTCTCTGAGTGTTCGTCTTTTTGTTGTTGTCGGTCTCTTGGGGAGATTAAGCGTTGGAACTCGAACTCTCTTTTTGGTTGGAGAGAGCTGTGGCGTTTCCCTACTGCCCCGTCGCCATCTTGGTCCCCCCTCTAATCTCTGCTTTTAATTTGGTTATCTGGCTTCTTCTAGTAGCTTTAGGTCCCATTTTTTCCTGTTTTTCTAGCTGTTTTAATTGCAACATGAGATTATTTACTTGGTCTGTCTCCATTCTCTTGATGTGGGCACTGAGGGCAATAAATTTGCCCCTCAGGGCTGCTTTTGCTGTGTCCCACAAGTTTCTTTGTGAGGTGTTTTCATTTTCATTGAGTTGTAGGAAATGCTTTATTTCTTCTCTGATCTCTTCTGTTATCCAGGCATTGTTAAGGAGTGTGCTGTTCAATTTCCATGTATTGGAGTAATTTCTGCGGTATGCTTTGTTATTGAGAGCTAGCTTGATTCCACTGTGGTCAGATAGGATACAGGGGATTATGTCGATCCCTTTGTATTTGCTTAAGTTCCTTGCATGAACTATGATATGGTCTATTTTGGAGAAAGTTCCGTGAGCTGCTGAGAAGAATGTGTACTGTGTTGTTTTAGGGTGAAATACTCGGTAGATGTCAGTTAATTCCGCTTGAAGTATGGCCTCTCTTAATTCGGTAGCTTCTTTGCCAATCCTCTGGTTGGTAGACCTGTCCTTTGGTGAGAGTGGTGTGTTAAAGTCTCCTAGTATTACTATAGGCTATAGGGACATATACGCTAATCAAATTATTTGGAACATGGCATAAAGACAAGTAAGTTTACTGCCAGTTGACTTTGTCCTGTCTTTACTGTTAATTCTGCATGGCCTGTGAATGAAGTCAGACATACCCAAATGGCCACTGGCAGAAAGAAGTTCACTCGTCCTGTTCTAAAAACAAAACAAAAAACAACCAAAAAGTACTACGTATGAGTGTAGCAATGTCCTCCAATTAGAGACCAGTCTGCCCTAGTTTATGAAAAAAATGTCTTTTGTTCAAGTGCTGCTACTTTTTCTAACTACAAATATAATTAAATCTGTAGTAGTCTATAGAATTGTATACCACAGCTTTCATTTTAGTTCACAAGAAATTCAGACATTAGATGCTGGCAAAATTGATTAACTACTTGTAGAAAACTAAAGCTAGATCCTTATATATCACCCTGCACCAGAATCAATTCCAAATGGATCAAAGACGTCAGAGTCAAAGCAAACACTCTGAAAACATTACAGGATGGAATAGGAGAAACTCTAGGTCTCCTTGGCACAGGCCAAAATTTTCTTAATAGAGACCTGGAAACACAACAAATCAAAGAAAGGTTGGACAATTGGGATTGCATGAAATTGGAGAGCTTCTGCATGGCAAAGGATTTAGCTAGTAAGATCAATAGAAAGCCCACGGGTTGGGAGATCTTCACTAGCCATACAACAAACAAGGGTCTCATATCTAAAATATACCTGGAACTCAAAAAATTAAATCCCCCAACAACAGATCCTCAAAGAAACAACTGCCTCATAAATAAGTGGGCTAAAGACTTAAAGAGAAACTTCTCTGAAGAGGAAAGAAGCATGGCCAATAGACACATGAGGAAATGCTCAACCTCCCTAGCCATAAAAGAAATGCAAATTCAAACAACATTGAGACACCACCTCACCCCAGTTAGAATGGCAAAAATCAAGAACTCTAAATAACAACAGATGCTGGAGGGGATGTGGAGAGAAGGGAACCTTACTGCATTGTTGGTGGGAGTGTAAACTTGTTCAACCACTTTGGAAAGTAGTATGGAGGTTCCTCAAAAGACTCCACATAGAGCTCCCCTATGACCCAGCAATCCCACTTTTGGGCATTTACCCAAATGTTTACAAACAAGATCACACTAAAGCTACCAGTACGACAATTTATTGCAGCATTATTTACCATGGTTAAGATATGGAACCAACCCAGATGCCCCTCAATAGATGAATGGATCAAGAAAGTGTGGTATATATACACAATGGAATTCTTTGCCTCCATCAGAAAGAATGACATTACCCCATTTGTTAGGAAATGGAAAGACTTAGAAAAAAATTATATTAAGTGAAGTAAGCCAGGCCCAAAGAAATATAGGTCCCATGTTTTCCCTTTTTTGCAGTAACTAGTATATGTTTGAGTCAAGCAGAAAAGGTCAGATAATTTGATGTTAGGGAAATGAACCCTAAGATATGTATTCAAATGTTTTTTTTCTTTCATGCGATTTTTTCTAACACATTTATTTATAAGATTATTTCTTTGTTGCTTTGCATGTCCCTCCCCCACGGCTTTACCCCTGCTTTCACTGTATTTGATGTTGGTAAAATTTGTATAGGGGAAGGGCAAAAACAAATCGTTTAAATAGGGATACAGGTGGACCCATTGCAACAATGATATATACAAGTTGTTATGTCGAAAATGAACTTTATAACTTTGGTTGGGGGGAGGATTAGGTGGGAGGATTGAGGGAGGATGGGAAGGGATGGTAAGGGGAAACAGAGGAGGCTACAATGCTTGATACGAAATGTTCTCATTATCTTGCCCATGTAGTTGTAACCCCTCTGTACTGTATTTTCACAATAAAAAAATTCAGACATTAAAATGCTTTTTTTTGTCAGTTGTGGGGCTTGAACTCAGGACCTGGACACTGTCTCTGAGATTCTGAGCTCAAGTTAGTTAGCACTCTATCAATTGAGCCACAAAGCCACATTTGCTTTTTCAGTAATTAATTGGAGATTAGAGTCTTATGGGGACTTTTCTTCCTGGGCTGTCTTTAAACTGTGATCCTCATATCTCAGAATCATGAGTAGCTGGGATTACAGGCATGAGTCACTGGCTCCTGGCTTCAAATAGTCATTTTTAAAATGATGAACTGCTTGGTGCCTCTGGCTCACATATATAATCCTAGCTATAGGTAGGATTACAGGTATAAGAAACAAGAACTACGTGTGTTGTTTATGATGGTTTGTATTAGTATGTTTTAATACTGTTTGTTTCTTATACTACATTGCTCTTATTTTTATTTTCACCTAGGTGGGGGTTATAGGTGCTGCCAGTGTTGAACCTTCTTTGGTTGAGATGGAGCCATATGGAAGTTCTTGCCTAGTATGGCATGAAATTGAAGTCCTCCTGCTCTCAGCTCCCCATGGACATGAGATGATAGATGTATTCCATTACGCATAGCTAGGTTTTGGGAGCATTGAAGGTAAAACTACACTGGTCTGAAACTGATGTCCCAAATAGCTAGCTTTACAGGCAAAACCTTGTATTCCGTTTCACTTTGAAGAATTGTAGGTACATACTTAGAGAGTACAATGATAGCACACTACATGTTTAATATATTAAATAGTCAATATAATTAGCAGGTTTATCTCCTAAAACATTGAAGCTAATGAATTTGGTAACCTGACTCTGCTAGTTATTTTGGAATATACCATAAACATGAATAAACTGATAATGTGCAGTAGAAGATTGGAAGTTGATAGAGATCGAGACAAATTAGACTATATTTAGTAAATATATATTTATCTATTGCTGCTCTGAAGAACATTATCATATATTCACGATGACAATACCACCACATATCCATCATGACAATAATTTTCCTGCAGTGTAGAATGTTCCATTTCATAATCTGCCATCGTTTATCTTTTTTACATTCTCCTAATAAGTATGAATGTTTTCCAGTTTATTATAATGTTTTGAAATTATTATATGATGGATTAAAAAATTTGGAGAGTCTACTGAAATTATCTCATTTTGTCTGGTTTTGTGATGCTAAATCATTAAGAACACAGATTCCTGAAAGTTATGCTAGCAGACTATATCACTAAATTGTATTCTAAGTATATCATATTATTGTATTTTGATATAGGTTTTTACTGTTGCTGTTTTATGATATAGAATGTTATGAAGCTGGACTGAAACTTGCAACCCCACTGCCGCCAGTAACAGTTTTATCACCAGGTTCTGGAGGCTCATAATTAGAACTCTAGCTAATCAGGAGGTTGAGACCTGAGATTTAGTTCAGACAGCCTGAGCAGGAAATTTTATGAGTCTCTCCTCTCCAGTTCACTACAGAAAACTTGCAGTGGAACTGTGGCACAATTGTTAGAGCACTACACTCAAGGGAATGATGCTCAGGAATGTCATATAGCCCTTGAGTTCAAGTCCTAAAACACACATATGCACAAACACACATTCACATACATTCACACACCCTCCCACACACATGTACACACACAGATTCGCAGGCAATGTTATATCTTAAATTCTTATCCGGAGATTAGACAACAGCCCACTTATTTGTGAAAGTTTTTCCTGATTATTTTGAATGAGGAGGATAGTTCGTGGGACACAGATGACAAGACTTTAGTGAGGAATACTTTATAAACGACTAGCTTATAAAAAGGACAGGAAAATAGCTTTTATCTTTAAATCTTACATTCCTTCAACTATTGTATTTTGAATTATGAGAAGACAATGCAGCACCTCTTCCCTTCTCCCCCTCACCTCTGTCATAAGATATGAGAAAATTATCAAGAATAGTCTTTTATCTTACAAGAATGAACACCCATAAAAATGTCTGACTATAGGTGTAAGGTTTGTTTTTCAATACTTGTACGATTTTCCACATGACAGCACACACGGGCTTCAAGAGCAAACAGAAGATTAGGAAATAAAAACCTAACAATGTCCTAAGAAGTAGATGTCAAAAATACATCCAAGAATCAAATGGCAGGCTGAGAAGGCCCTGAGAGGCAAAATGATTTGTGAAGGATGAAAGGAATAGTGACAAATAAGGCATGGGTCTGACCTAGGAAGGGTTCCTTGTGGCTGAGATCATGCTGGCTTGTAGGCCTAGCTGAGGATGTTTGGATTTGATCATGTCCACATGTGTACAGAGTGATGTTGGAGGGGAGATTTCAGCCTCCAGGTTGTCTTTGGAATGGTCTTATGTGAGCAAGCAACTCTGATCATTGGGCTCTGAGAGATGACACTGCCTCCCTTACAATGGAATAGAATATGGAACTCTGAGAGACAGGCAACTGTAACCGACAGTCAGCTCAAACCAGCTCACGTGGCCTGTAGCTCGGGAATAAGAAAGATGTTCCTGTGTTGTTTTCAAAGTTCAAGAGACTCAGGTCTCAGGCATGAGTGGTATGAGTGCTGCACTCGATGATACAGACATTGGATCAGTGCCAAACCATGAATCCAATGTCTCAGGCCTTTTTATAAAATAAACCAAGGGAATCACAAGGCAACTCAGGCCAGGTGTAAGTATGACAGGAAACCTATTTAATCTCATCCTAGCCTACAGTACAACCTTCTTCTTGTGTGCTTTTATATGTGTATACTGAGAAAAATTTACTATGCACTTTTCAATCCACTCTGTTACTCACTTTGAAGTGTACTCCATTTTCCATGTTTCAAAGATCCACTCTTTTTACCACCTCAGTGTGACAATGAGTCAGCCCAAAACCTGAATGTGCCTTATAATATATGCAGCTTGGATTCAGGCTTGTTGTAAATGTTGGCAATGGACCTGTTCCCTGCCTACCAGAAAGGTGATTTCTTCTGTGTTGGAAACTTCCTCCACCACTATAGAGAGTTGGGGACAATGGAGCAGTTGCTGGATATTCTGTTTAAAAAATGAGTGTTCTTCTTTCAAACCCAGGGCTGATGATACCCCCCCCCCCCGGCAGATTATTGGAATACTTGATACTTCTCTGAAACTGTTTCACTGAGGTCTTATCACAGGAAATTGGCTTGAGACAAAGAAGTGCACTCCAAGTTAATTCTTTAGGACTGGGCTGCCAGAATATTTCATTTGCCTCAGGAGCTAGTGGAGCCTTAGCAGTTTGCTTGCTGAGAGACTAGGATTAAAGAAATGAGTCAGCCCCACCCAAAGTCCACCCTCACCTAGGAAATCACTATCTTGTAGGCCTTTGAGGGAATATAGAAAGAAGCAAGGATGCAACTTGAATTTGGGGCCTGAGTGCTGTCCCATTCCTAGCACTCTACCATTTGAGCCCCAGTTCCAGGTCTGGCCTTGGACTGGTTACTTGAAGATAAGTGTCTTTAGAATTTTACAAACTAGACTGGGTTCAAACTGTGATCCTCAGATCTCACCCTCCTGATTAGTAGGATTAGAGGCATGAGCCATTGTGCACTTATTTGGACAGATGCATATAAACATCCTCACAGAATTTCCTTGAAATTGTATAGACATACCTCCACTTTTTGTCTGTCATGTTTACATTGCCATTTGGGACTTAGCCAGTCCCATGTGTGTCCTGTTAGTTCAGAAAAGGAGAAGCATAGAGTTAGCATCCTCCTCCCCTTCCATTGGTATAGATCCTTCTACTGTAACTGGGAGGAAGATGAAAAAGATGAAGAAGTAAGTGGATGTTGGCACAAAGATAAGTTCAGTCCTTGAAAACTGGGTATCTTTGAGGTTTCTGAATCAAAGTCAACTTTCTTCTTTGCACACCAGTTGTGATTTTTACCAGGGGGTTGAGGCTTGCCACTTCAGTGGATAGCAGATTACACAGTTGTGGATGTGTTTGTGGTTTTGGACTCTCATGGATGACAAGGAGGACTGTGTATAACAAGTCAGATTCAGTGGGGAAACAACTTTCTCTTCCTAGCACATGCAGAATTATAGAGGATTGTATTTGAGAAATTCCTAGAAGTGGGTTGTGAGGAACATCCTGCTTGCAGGAGTCTCTTCCCACTTCCCAAAATGCACCTCCTGCCAGAAAAATGCTTTAGTACAAGGCTCAGGATGGGGAGGGCGGGCTCTCATTTTCCTTATCACCAATATGCCCACAGCATGATTTGTTCCATCTTCCCTATGAGGATGCTCTTCTGCCCTGATGATTTCTATGACCACAAGAACCAAGAAACCCTGAAAGAACTTACACAGTATGTCAAGCTAAACATGCCCTCTTCAGACTTGCTCTTCTGCTTATATATTCTTCTGGAGCTTACAAATTCAGATGGAGGAATGCATGACCCATGAGACCAAGAAAAAGAGGGAGAAGTCCTTGTTTACATGCCTTAGAGCTGGTGAGTAGGAATGGAACCTGTGTCTCTAGAGATGTGCATGATTGGTCAAGAGCCTTTAGTACACCCTAGCTTGGCAAAATATCCTTTTATGGATATTCTTTAGATAATATCTGTTCTCCTTTTGAAAGAACTTGGAAGCAGCCACTCACTAGAAACACCCTAACTTGGGAGGGGGGGGTTCCAGGAAGATGGCGGAGGAGAAGCTGGAATCTAAGCAAGCTCTCCCATAGAAAGCAGTTTTAGAGTTCCAGTGAACAGTCTTAAGCCAGAGAATTACACCAAGTGTGCCATCACAGGACAGAGAGTTAGGCCAGAGAAGGGAAACCCAGGCAAGGAGACACTTCTGAGCTCTTGCCAGCAGCTGCCGCGGCAGCGGCAGCTGTGGAGGTGGCGGCGGCACAGGAGCCATACCTGAGCCACAGAGAGTCTGGGATGAAGAAGCCAGACGCAGCAGGCGAGCGGATTCTACTCAACACCAGCAAGAACTGACAAGGAGTGGACATCTTCATCCTGCAGTTTGCAGACCAGAGACAACCCAGGAACCAAGACTCGGCATGAGTAGAAGCCTGACATCTTCACTCCTTCTCAGGGAGCAGAGGAGGGAAGGCCACCCCTCCCCCCCAGCACCAGAGATCTCCATCTTGGATACCGACAAAGCTCAGTGGAGCTGCAAGCTCCAACTCAGGCATTGGAAGAAATCTAGAGTCATTTAGCAGGTCACAAGAACCTAACTTGACCTGCCAGACTCAGCTCCACCCAGGGAAAAGTCACACAGCTCGGGCACCAGCCCTAGGAGTGACTTTCTTCACTGGGTAATCAGAGCCAGAGCCTGCCCCTTCCTCTAGCAGCCTCAACAATCAATTGAAATTCAGTAAACAGAAACCCTGAGAATGGCTCCAGGCTGGGCTCTGTGAGTTTTTCAAAAACTAACCCCCGGGAAAAGCTACTGTCTGTTGAAAGGCCTCAACTCTACCCAGAACCTAGCCTCATCACTGCATCCCCCTCTTTTGTGATACTCGAAGTAGATCTGCCTCCAAATGAACTAACCTGGGAGGAGGATCGCCAAATCCTGGGTAAAGCAGAGCATTTGTCTGCCTGTTCGAACAAACTGACTTAAGAAACCAACCAAGCCACAGGACCACAAGCAGACCAGAGACTCCAACAAAAGGCTGGCTACAGACACAAGGGAGATACAGGATTTTTCCCACCCCTCCCAAAAAAAATCAAAGAACTTTTCTTCTTCTTCTTCTTCTTCTTCTTCTTCTTCTTCTTCTTCTTCTTCTTCTTCTTCTTCTTCTTCTTCTTCTTCTTCTTCTTCTTCTTCTTCTTCTTCTTCTTCTTCTTTAAAAAAAATTTTTTTTGGTACCTTATATAAAATTTTTTTTTCTTTTCCAAAACTTTTTTTAATCCTTAATTTTTGCCTTTTTTGAAAAAAAATTGTTTTCCAGAAATTTTTTTTCCTCTTATAATTTTTATTTTAGGGATACGTGAGTGTGCATTTTTCTTTCTTTTTTTGTTTTCTTTCTCTCTTTTTTCTATTTTAATTATCTCTTTCTTTTTTGTTTACCTCCACTGAACTTCTCATCTTTTTTCTTCTTTTCTTATCCTTTTCACGTTCTCTTCTCTTTCGTTCTTCTTTATGTGACTTAATTCTTGTCCTGCACATCCTCAGATAAACCCTTAGTTGACTATTAGACCCTATCCCCCATTGTGTACACACTTAATCCAGAAATTTATCACTCAATTCAAAACCTCTAAGACTTAAATTCCTTAATAGCAGTACTACCTCTTTATACCTATATAATATTTTAAGCATTTTTATTTTTAGGTTTTTCACATCTCCTTTATGTCCCTCCCCTTCTCTCAATATATTCACCTTCTTCTCTAAATAGATAGTTATCGGATCTACATAATTTTATTAATTTTTACTTTTCTATTTCTTCTGGTCTCTTTTCTTTTCTCTTTCCCTTTCTTCTTTTTTTCTCCCTCTCTATTTTCATCCTACCCTACCTATTTCCTGCTTTGAGATTAGGACTTAGTAAACTCTCTCTGAGCCTCCCCACATCAATCTATTCCTAATTTTTATCCATATCTCTCCCTAACCCTAATAATTTCTGGTCTTCCAAATTCTTCTTTGCGGTTCGTAGCCCATTAATGTATAGTTGTTTGATGTTGAATAGATGTATCTGTTGAACTAGATTGTATCTGTAGACTATTGAGTGTACAAATTCAGACTTTGGTTGATGCTTGCCTTAAGATAGTGTTCTAGCACAAAACTGGTGCTATTTTCATCTCAAATGGGCAGAGTAAGCCGGAAAAACACAAAAAAAATGGCAAATCCTGGTATCTCAATTCCCAATCTTGATAATCAGGGGACAGAACAGATAATGAATAATCCAGAGGACAATTTCTAAATAGCTCTACAAACACTGTTGGCAAACATGATAAAGGAAAAGATTGAAAACATAATAAAGGAAAAGATTGAAAACATAAAAAGGACTCTGTATGAGCGTGATAGGGAGACAGAGGAGGCAATCCAAAAGTTTATACAGGAATATCACAAGCATGAGGAAGCTACTCAAAAATTGATAAAGGATTTGCGTGAGCAGCTTGAGAATACTCAAAGAGAAAGGCAGGAATGGTGTGAGCAGGCTGAGAACACTCAAAGAGAACTACAGGACTCCCACGAACGGGAGGAAGCTAATCAAAGTGTAATGCAGGAATTGAGAGAGCAGGAAGAGAATACACAAAGATCACTAAAGGCATTCATGGAATCCATTAACAAAGAGCTGAAGGAAGTCAGGGAGACCACAAAGGGAATGCTGAATGGAGCCCAACAGAAGGAATGGGAGTCCAAGGAAATCATAAGCAATCAACTAAGTGATTTGAGAAAAAACACTGAGCACCAAATTAAGGAAGTAAAGAACTTCATACAAGATCTAAAACAAAGCTTCAACAAAGAATTTGAAGCCATCAAAGCTGACCAATTAGAAGGAAAAGAGATTAAAAACAAAGTAGAAAGCTTTGACAGCAGGTTAGACCATGCAGAAGATCGAATCTCGGGGATTGAAGACAGCCTAGATATTATAGAGAAAGAACATACAACCATCCAAGACAAGTCCAACAAATATGACAGATCTATCCAACACTTGGAAGACACCATCAGAAGGCCTAATCTAAGGATAATGGGTGTAGAGGAGCACCTAGAAACAGAAGTTAATGGTCTAGGAAATTTGTTTAACAGGATCCTAGCAGAGAACTTCCCAAACATGCAAAAAGATAGGCCTATTCAGATACAAGAAGCTTTTTGAACTCCAAATAGAATAGGACATCCCACCGTCACATTATAATCCACACAGGAACAACTCAGACCATGGAAAAGATCCTTAAAGCTGTCAAGGAGAAAAGGTTAATCACCTATAAAGGGAAACCAATTAGAATCACCTCAGATTTCTCAGCAGAGACAATCAAAGCAAGAAGAGCCTGGAATGATGTATGCCATGCCCTAAAAACAAACAACTATCAACCAAGAATACTGTACCCAGCTAAACTCTCCTTCATAACTGAAGGCCAAATAAAAACCTTCCATAGCAAAGAAAAATGGAAACAATACATCTCCACCAAACCAGCCCTACAAAAGATTCTTAAAGATGTCCTATACATAGAAAACCAACAAGACCACAATAAAGGCCAAGAAACTGCACCCAAACTGAGAATCCAAGAACGATAGGAAGAACCTAGTTTTCGCAGGCGCCAAGAAGGTAGATAACATGGCAGGAACCCCCAAATACCTCTCAGTCCTTTCTATCATCATTAACGGACTGAACTCTCCAATTAAACGACATAGACCAACTAATTGGATTAAAAAACAAGACCCTTCTATCTGCTAGCTTCAGGAGTCACATCTTGCCCATAAAAACAAACACATTTTCAATGTTAAAGGCTGGAATAAAATCTACCAAGCAAATGGACCCCATAAACAGGCCGGAGTTGCAATCCTAATATCAGATAAAATAGACTTCAAATTAAAATTTGTGAGAAGAGATAAAGAAGGTCGCTACATACAAATTAAAGGATCTCTCCTTCAGGAGGATATTACAATTCTAATATCTATTCGACAAACAATGGAGCACCCAAATTTATCAAAGAAACACTACTTTCCCTCAAATGCCATATAGATCCAAAGACATTAATTGTTGGGGATTTTAACACACCACTCTCCCCACTAGACAGATCAACTCGGCAAAAACTCAACAGAGAAACCGCAGATCTAAACAGCTGCATAGATCAACTAGACTTAACAGACATTTACCGAACATTTCACCCAGCAGCATCAGAATACACGTTTTTCTCAGCAGCACATGGAATATTTTCCAAAATAGACCACATTTTAGGCCACAAAGCAAACCTGTCTAAATTCAGAAACATTGAAGTTATACCTTGCATTCTCTCTGACCACAAGGGAATAAAATTAGAACTCAACACCAAAAGCCACCAAAGAAAGTCCGGTATCACATGGAGGCTGAACAACACAATGCTGAACCACGGGTGGGTCATGGAAGAGATTAGAAAGGAAATTCAAATGTTCATGCTATTCAACAAAAATGAACATACAAACTACCAGCTCCTCTGGGACACAGCAAAGGCAGTACTCATAGGCAAGTTTATAGCTCTGAGCTCCTACATCAAAAATTGGAGAGATCTGAAACCAACAATTTAATGACACATCTAAACCTCCTTGAAAAAGAGCAGCAAGGTAAACTCAAATCCAGTAGACAGAAAGAAATAATCAAAATTAAATCAGAATTAAATGAATTAGAATCCACAAAAACTATAGAAAGAATCAACAAAACAAAGAGTTGGTTCTTCGAAAAACTTAACAAAATTGACAGACCCTTAGCAAATCTTATAAGAAAAAGACGAGAACACACCCAAATAAATAAACTCAGAGATGAGTATGGAAACATCACCATGAGAACAACCAAGATTCAGAATATTATAAGGGAATACTTCTCAAAACTTTATGCTAATAAGTTTGAGAACTTGACAGAAATGGACCTTTTCTCTAGCAAATATTGACATGCCAAAACTAAACCAACATGAGTTAAACCAGCTTAACAGGCCCATATGAAGCATTGAAATAGAAACAGCAATAAGAGACCTTCCAGCCAAGAAAAGTCCAGGACCAGATGGTTTTACAACGGAATTCAACAAGGCTTTCAAAGCAGAGCTCACACGAATACTCCTTCAACTCGTCAATGAAATTGAAAAAGATTTCAAAAGATCCCCAAACCAGGCAGGGACTCATCAAAGAAAGAGAACTATAGACCCATTTCTTTGATGAACATTGATGCAAAATTTCTCAACAAATTTTGTCCAATCAACTTCAAAAATTCATCCAAAAAATCATACACCACGAGCAAACAGGATTCATTTCAGGGATGGAAAGCTGGTTCAATATACGCAAATCAATTAATAATATTCATCACATCAACAGCAGCAAGAACAAGAACCACATGGTTATCTCAATAGATGCAAAAAAAACATGCGACAAGATTCAACATCCTTTTGTGATGAAGATTTTGGAAAAATTAGGAATCCAGGGAACATTCCTCAATACAATAAAGGCTGTATATGACAAACCTACAGCCAGCATTATACTCAATGGTGAAAAACTAAAGCCATTTCCTCTTAACTCAGGAACAAGACAAGGATGCCCACTCTCTCCACTTCTCTTCAATCTAGTATTAGAATGCCTAGCTACAGCAATAAGACAAGATGCAGACATGAAGGGGATTCAAATAGGGAAAGAAGAAATAAAACTCTCCCTCTTTGCAGATGACATGATCTTGTATTTAAAGAATCCCATAGACTCCACTTCCTAATTATTCAAGCTGATTCAAAACTTTGGCAAAGTAGCAGGGTATAAAATTAACCCCCCAAAATCAATGGCTTTTCTGTATACCAACAATCAGAACAGGGTGGCTGAAATTAGGAAAACAACTCCATTTGTAATAGCCCCTCAAAAAATAAAATACCTAGGAATTAACTGAACCCAAGAAGTGAAGGACCTTTATGATGAAAACTTAAAAATCTTGAAAAAGGAAATCAAAACAGAAAATAGCAAATGTCAAAACCTTCCATGCTCCTGGATTGGAATGATCAACTTTGTGAAAATGGCAATACTTCCCAAGGCTATCTACAAATTCAACGTGATACCTATCAAAATTCCAATCCAAAAATTCATATGGAACAATAAAAGACCCCGAATAGCAAAAACGCTCCTCAACGGAAAGAACACTGCTGGAGGAATATCAATACCAAATTTCAAACTCTAGTATAAAGCCATAGGAATAAAAACAGCTTGGTACTGACATAAGAACAGACTTCAGGACCAATGGAATAGAATTGAAAACCCAGAAATGAACCTACAGACCTATAGCCAACTAATCTTTGATAAGGGAGTTAAAATAATAGAATGGAATAAAGACAGCCTCTTCAGTAAACGTTGCTGGCAAAATTGATTAACTACTTGTAGAAAACTAAAGCTAGATCTTTATATATCACCCTGCACCAGAATGAACTCCAAATGGATCAAAGACGTCAGAGTCAAAACAGACACTCTGAAAACATTACAGGATGGAATTGGAGAAACCCTAGGTTTCTTGCCTCAAGCCAATATTTTCTTAATAGAGACTCGGAAATACAAGAAATCAAAGAAAGGTTGGACAAATGGGATGGCATGAAGTTGCAGAGCTTCTGCATGGCAAAGGACATAGCTTGCAAGATGAATAGAAAACCCACGGATTGGGAGAAGATCTTCACTAGCCATACAACGCACAAGGGTCTCATATCTAAAATATACTTGGAACTCAAAAAATTAAATCCCCCAACAACAAATCCTCAAAGAAATAACTGCCCAATAAATAAGTGGGCTAAAGACTTAAAGAGAAACTTCTCTGAAGAGGAAAGAAGGATGGCCAATAGACACATGAAGAAATGTTCAACCTCCCTAGCCATAAAATAAATGCAAATCAAAACAACATTAAGGTACCACCCCACTCCAGTTAGAATGGCAAAAATCAAGAACTCTAACAACAACAGATGCTGGAGGGAACGTGGACAGAAGGGAACCTTGCTTCATTGTTGGTAGGAGTGTTGAACTTGTTCAACCACTTTGGAAAGCAGTATGGAGGTTCCTCAAAAGACTTCACACAGATCTTCCGTATGACCCAGCAATCCCACTTTTGGGCATTTACCCAAATGTTTACAAACAAGACCACACTAAAGCTACCAGCACAACTATGTTTATTGCAGCACTATTTACCATAGCTAAGATATGGAAACGACCCAGATGCCCCTCAGTAGATGAATGGATCAAGGAAATGTGGTATATATACACAATGGAATTCTATGCCTCCATCAGAAAGAATGACATTGCCCCATTTGTTAGGAAATGGAAAAACTTGGAAAAAATTATATTAAGTGAAGTAAGCCAGGCCCAAAGAAACATTGGTCCCATGGTTTTCCTTATTTGCAATATCTAGTATATGTATAAGTCAAGCGGAAAAGGTCAGATAACATGATGTTAGGAAAATGAGCCCTTCATTATGTATTTTTTTTGTTTATTTTATTTTATTTTATTTGAGAACATACTGTACAGAGGGGTTACAATTACATCGGCAGGATAATGCATATATTTCTTACCAAGCATTGCAGCCTCCTCCTTTGTTTACCTTTCACCTCCCTTCCCAGCCTCCCTCCTCCCCCCCCACCCAATCATACCCCTCTCCTCCCCCACACCGACATTGTAAAGCTGGTTTTGACATGACATTTTTTTTTAAATTTAATTTTATTTTATTTGAGAACATACTGTACAGAGGGGCTACAATTACATGGGCAGGATAATGCATACATTTCTTACCAAGCATTGCAGCCTCCTCCTTTGTTTATCCTTCACCTCCCTTCCCAGCCTCCCCCCTCCCCCCACCCAATTATACCCCCCACCCCCCCCACACCGACATTGTAAAGCTGGTTTTGACATGACATTTTGTACTTGTCATTGTTGCAACAGGTCCACCTGAATCCTTAAATGACTTGTGTTTTTAAATGTGTTTTTTCTTTCATGCATTTGTTTCTAACGCATTTATAAGATTATTTCTTTGTTGCTTTATTTGTCCCTCTCCCACAGTATAACCCCTGCTTTCACTATATTTGATGTCGGTATAATTTGTGGAGGAGATGGGGAAAAACAAGTCGTTTAAGGATACAGGTGGACCCGTTGCAACAATGAGAAGTACATGTTGTCATGTCGAAAACGAACTTTACAACTTTGGTGCGAGGGGGAGGGGAGGATTGAGTTGGGGAGCCGGGGGAGGCTTGGACGAGATGTGAAGGGTAAACAAAGGAGGAGGCTGCAATTCTTGATAAGTAATGTACTCATTATCTTGCCCATGTAATTGTAACCCCTCTGCATGTTCACAAAAAATAAAAATTAAAATTAAAATTAAAAGAAAGAATTAAATTTTTAGGGGCTGGAAAGGTGACTCAGTGTTAGTTCGCTTGCCTTGCATGCATGAGGCCCTGGGTTGGGTTCCTCAGCACCACATATGAAGAAATAAAAGACGGAAGTTGCACTGTGGCTCAAGTGGTAGGGTACTAGCCTTGAGCTGAATAGCTGAGCGACAGCACCCAGGCCCACAGTTCAGGCCCCATGACCAACCAAAAAAAAAAAAAGAATGAAATGTTTAATTCCTTATTATATTAAGTCAGAACTATTGCTTACACATGAAACACATATTCCTGGATCAGAAAGGAATAAAGCAAGTTCCCTACTCAATCATGCTTTGCTCACAATATCTAGAAACTTCCACTCTTTGCTCATTGTATAAAAAAGAAAAAGAAAAAAAAAGAAATGTACTCATTACCTTGCTCATGTAATTGTAACCCCTCTGTATGTTATTTTCACAATAACAAAAAGAAAAAGAAAAATATATGCATGAAAAAAGAAGGATACAAACAGGAAATATGAAGACTTACCAATAGTTCATCTTTAATATTATAACTATTATTTAAATAACATTAAATGACCATACTCTTTGTCTCATGAGTTATTCTTCATAACTAAACTGAGGCAGTTTGCACAGCTTTCCATGTGCACTAGTGTTGTTTTTTTTAAATTAAATTTAATTTAATTTGTGAACATACTGTACAGAGGAGTTACAATTACCTGAGCAGGATAATGCGTACATTTCTTACCAAGCATTGCAGCCTCCTCCTTTGTTTACCCTTCACATCCCTTCCCAGTCTCCCCTCCCCCCCAATCCTAATCCTTCTCCTTCCCTCCCTTCCCTCCCCCCCCCCCCCCCGCACCGCCGTTGTAAAGCTCGTTTTGGACATGACAACTTGTACTTCTCATTGTTGCAACAGGTCCACCTGTATCCTTAAACAACTGGTTTTTCCCCATCTCCTCCACAAGTTATACTGACATCAAATATAGTGAAAGCAGGGGTTATACTGTGGGGGAGGGACATACAAAGCAACAAAGAGATAATCTTATAAATGCGTTAGAAACACATGCATGAAAGAAAAAAAACATTAAAATACACATCTAAGGGTTCATTTTCCTGACATGACATTATCTGACCTTTTCTGCTTGACTCATACATATACTAGATATTACAAATAAGGGAAACCATGGGACCTATGTTTCTTTGGGCCTGGCTTACTTTACTTAATATAAATTTTTCCAAGTTTTTCCATTTCCTAACAAATGGGGCAATGTCATTCTTTCTGATGGAGGCATAGAATTCCATTGTGTATATATACCACATTTTCTTGATCCATTCATCTACTGAGGGACATTTGCATTGGTTCCATATCTTAGCTATGGTAGGGACTTACTGTGTAGCTTAGGCTGCTCTAAAGCTTACAATCCTCCTTGGTGCTGGGATTACAGGCATGTCTACCATTATTGGCTTTACTCAGTAACTCTATTTATAACATTTTCTGCAAGAAATTCATTCATGCTCATGAAGATATGTGGCTTAAAGCTGTTCACATTAGTATTCTACTGTACAAAATATAAATAATATAGCTGGACATGGTACTATGCTACCACATGGTAATGCCAGCCAATACTCAGGAACCTGACACAGGAGAATTAGGAGTTGAAGAAAGCCTGGTCTACACTGCAGAACCTTGTTTCCAAAGTTAAGAAATTCTATAAATATAAATCTACTATGAAACATACAATATGTTAAATTTATATAATGGAACAAATAGATCTTTGTTAATGGAAATAAAATCTTGGCAGAAATTTTAAATACATACATATGTATATATATTTAAATTTGGAGAAATAAAATTTCAAGTGGTATTATCTGCATCTTTCAGTCTGTCATCTATCTATTTACTGACACATTGATTTCTGTTTAGTCTTCACAAAACACTGTTTTCTCACATAAGTACCAAAAAATGAAAAAGAAAAAGTACAAAAAATGCATTGTCATAAATACAAATGTAGTTTAATCCCTACCATAATAATTTGGAAAACGTGCATTAAGTTATTGACATTGAATACTGCTCAAGAAAGGGAGTCTAGGGGAATGTACATTGTGTGTATGTGTGTGTGTGTGTGTATGTGTGTGTGTGTGTGTGTGTGTGTGTGTTTTCCATGAGTGAGTCCAAAGTAGACTAATTATACTTGGTTAGTCTTTTTGCTCAAAGCTGACACTCTACCACTTGAGCCACATCTCCACTTCTGGATTTTGGGCTGCTTTAACCCAAGATGCTCAGTTTTTGACCTCTAAAGTAGCTAGGTTTTCAAACATGAGCCACTGGCGGATAGTAACTACGTTAACATTTTTTGCATGTTTGGATAAATTTTAAAGTAAGACATATATGTTACATTTGAGAATGCTGGGAAATAGTAATGAATGTTTAACAGAATTTAAAGCATACAAAGCTGAGAATGGCAAGTAGCTGAGAATAGGCTGGAATAAATCAAACTTACCTATGACAGTTTTCAGTCTGTGCCCAGAAATGATTGCATTGTTGAAGTTCAAGGCCATCAGATAGCTGAGCTCCAGCTGGCTGCTATGCTCATGAGGCCAGCTAGTGCTATCCACAAGAATGTGGTGGTGTTGGATGGCAGGGGCAGCTTCAAGTTCAGAACCTGAAATATTTCAATTAATCTAGAAGGGGAAACATAACAGGACAAGGAATGTGATTAACAGTGCAGAATGCAAAAAACATCCAGTCCAAAGAAGACAGAATAACTTTTTCTATATCTGAAAAGAGTATTCTCTCACAAAGAATCTTGTGCCGACTATGGTGGTCAATGTTTGTAATCTCTGAACTTGGGAGGCTGATTTAGAAGTTAGCTTGAGACCAGCCCAAGTTTTAGGCCAACAGAAGGACACATAGTAAAATGCTATTTTAAAACAACAACAACAACAACAAAAGACCCAATGACTGGGAATGTGATTAGTGGTAGAGTGCTGGCCTCGCATGCATGACGCACTTGATTTGATTCCTCAGTATGACATAAGCAGAAAAATTGGAAGTGGTGCTGTGGCTCAATTGGTAATGTGCTAACCTTGAGCAAAAGAAACTCAGGGAGAGTGCCCAGGCCTTGATTTCAAACCCCAGGGCTGACAAAATTAAAAAAAAAACCAAGTGCAAAATGCTGTTTGTTGAAATAAATATGTTGAAGAATTCTTTTTACTCACTAGAAAATTGTGGTGCTGAGAATTCATCATGAACTTGGTTAGGAAAAAGTAAATTAATGATATATTGTCTGGCATTGGACAGGACATAGTGAGATCTAAAAATGATTGCTGCCTATGGTTACTTGATACAACTAATGTTACAGATACACTTGCCAGATTGTAAATTTTTAAAGATAGAATAATGGGTTTTTCTTTTTCAAAATAATTTTACTGCTGGCTGCCAGTGGCTCACACCTGTAATTCTTGCTACTAAGGAGGCTGAAAACTGAGGGTCTCTGTTCAAAGCCAGCACAAGCAGGAAAGTCTGTGAGACCCTTATCTCCAACTAAAGGTTCAGAAAATGTGAAGTGGCACTGTTGCTCAAGTGGTAGATTGCTAGCCTTGAGCTGAAGAGCTGAAGGACAATGCCTAGACCCAGAATTCAAGCCCCACAACAGACAAAAAATAATAATAGTAATAATATTAATTTTATTATTACAATTAAGGTGTTATATATAAAGGCTACCATTACAAAAGTTTGTGTATCTGCTCAAAGAAACATATATCCATATTCATTGCTAACAGCCAGGATTTGGCCATCTGCTTTCCAGCTGATCTCTGGGTGTAGAGGCAATGTGTAATACAAAGTAATACAAACCAGTTCTGACTTTAAATTATTTTTCTCTGCACATCTTAAAAATCAATGCTGACACATGAAATAAAAAATCCTTAAGTTTAAAACATTCTTCTAGACAAGTTAAAGAAATCGTGAGAACAAGTATTTTAATAATTATTTCAGAGAACTTGAACTCTGGACTTGGGTTCTGTATCTGAAATTTATTACTCGAGGCTAGTGCTGCCACTTTGAGCCACAGTGCCACTTCCAGTTTTTTTTGTGGTTAATTGAACAGAAAAGTCTCACCAACTTTCCTCTCCAACCTGGCTTTGAACTAGGCTCTAGACATCTCAGCCCTCAGAGTAGCTAGGATTATAGGCATGAACCCCTAGCACCTGGCTAGAATAATTGCTCACCTTTGACAGACGCCAGTTAGTATTAAATGCCAGTCATGTTTAACTTTGTAAAATAAAGTTAACTGAAATGCCTTACAGTAGAAATAAGGAATAAATTGTGTCTGTGGGTTACAAAGAACTTACAAAAAGCTACATATTTTCCTTGTTTTTTTATCTTCCAAAATTGTGTGGTTTCCAGAATCATACCTTATCTTTCCTTGCTGATTTCTTTATTTTATTTCATACAGGGCCACAGGTTCTTCAACTATCATTTATTTATATGAAGAGCTTGCACATATCTATTTCAGTCCAAATTCCTTGTAAGCATCTCTCATCCATATGTTCAACTGCCATAAAAAATTGTGAAGCACTAATTGTCTCTTTCCATTACTGGATATTAATGTGTAAATAAAATTTAGGAAAATAAAGAATAGCATCAATAAATATAACATGATTTTCATAGTAATGCTAAACATAAATTCAATGTTTATTATTTTCTGAGCAATTTAATAAAAACTTCAAGGAAAAGAAATCAACTTTTTTGAGTGCTAATATTTTGGTTTAAACTCAGGACCTTACCTTCTCACTTAAGCTTTTTCCCTAAAGGATGGTGTTCTATACTTGAACCACAGCTCCCCTTCCAACTTTATTTGGGGGATTATATAGAGATAAGAATCTCATGGAATAAAAACTCATTTGTGTCCATATCTTAGGGTTCATTTTACTTAACATCATCTTATATGGTCATATGATACCATGTACTAGTTACTGCAAGTAAGGGAAACTACAGACGGGACCTATGGTTTTGATCCTAACTTCAATGAGAAGGCAGGGATCTGGACATCTCACTTCAGTGTCAGCTCAGATAGGAAAGTCTGTGAGATTCTCATCTCCAATTTACTGCCAAAGAAAGCTGGAAGTGTATTTGTGGCTCGTAGCCTACAGCAAAAAGCTCAGGAACAGAACCCAAGCCTTGAGTTCAAGCCTTAGAATAGTGCATATACATACACAAGGGAAGTAAGTCACTCAAGTTCTCAACCTTCAATTTCCCTAATCCTAACTGTAATCCTGGTCAGAACCCTAAGAGTAATCTTCATGATAATAGTAACCCAATCCTAAAATTAATGGAAAATACTCGAGTTTAGATACATCCTTACAGATACGCATTGTCTTTGAAATGATTTGCAGTTTGCTCCAAAGACTACAGATTCCTAGACTTGGACTCTGATATCTATCTTGTTCCCTATTATGAATCATTAACCTCAAATCCTCATATCATGAAAAATACCATAGTTTCCACTAATCTTAACTTGTACAGAACTCCTATATCTCCAAAAAGAAGTCGCAGGTTTGCTTAAAATCTACTCTAGTTCCTAACCCTTACTATATATCTAAACCTTACTAGAAACCTAACTCTAAATTTAACCCCATTGAACCCTGTATAGGAAACTTAGAGAAACTCTGTAGTTTTTGTTAAATTTCAAACATATTTTACTTGAAAATGTTAACAAAAAATTCAATTTTATTTAAAGCTTACCCTTCCCTAACCCTAAGCCTAACCTGAATTAGAAAAGTAACCCTAACACTGGAACTAATGTGCTTTGGATTTTAAAAGCCACACAAATACATTAGTTTTTATTCATCCTAACTTTGATTCAACTTATCTTTCTTAAAATAGTTTGTAGTTTTGCTCATTATCTTTCCATTATTGTAACCCTAACTCTAACTGGAATATTCAGGTTAACCCTCACACTAATCATACCCTAATCTTAATATTATTAGCCCTTTCCTATTTCACATTCATCCTAATTATAACTCGACTTATTCGAAGATTTACTTACAGTTGTACCCTAACTTTCCATTTCCCTAATGCTTACACTAAGCCAGCTGGAACTGAAACCTAACTTTCACCCTAATGATAGTCGAATTCTAATGTTTAAGAAAAAGACTAGTTTTTAATCATACTAATGAATACTCCAGTTTGCACTCTGGAAATTAGTTTCAGTATGCCCTAATTCCTACAAATTTTCTGACTCTACCTCTGAAGTTATCTTGTTCTCTATCATGAACGATTATATTACTTGTTCTCAAATTCTCTTATCAGGAAAAATTTTTTTATGTTAGAATATTTAATATTTATTGCCCTGTTCATAAAGTTTTGCTTCAGAAACAAAAACTATATAAATATCTTTAAAGAAAACATAAGATCTTATTTTTCACATTACTATAAAGTATGATATCAAAATTATAAACATTTTGGTAAAAATCAGCGTTTTGTGTCTTCTTCATAGATGATGGTAATTCAGAGATTATTGAGTCAAAATCCAAATGTGAAGTTTAGGGTTAAACCTATTCTTAAACTTTTTTATTTCATTGCAAAACCAGTTGAAAATTTTCCTGTCAGATTTGAGCCACTGTACCTAGTTTAAATCTTGATAGCTTAACTTAGATTGTTCCACAATAACTATTTCACGTTGGACAGTTAAGTCCCAGGCTTTTTTTTTTAAATTTTATTTTATTTTATTTGAGAACATACTGTACAGAGGGGCTACAATTACATGGGCAGGATAATGCATACATTTCTTACCAAGCATTGCAGCCTCCTCCTTTGTTTACCCTTCACCTCCCTTCCCAGCCTCCCCCCTCCCCCCACCCAATTATACCCCCCACCCCCCCCCCACACCGACATTGTAAAGCTGGTTTTGACATGACATTTTGTACTTCTCATTGTTGCAACAGGTCTTATCAGGAAAAATTTTGTAGTTTCCATTCATCCTACCTTTTCCACAAACCCTGTACCCTAAAACAGTTTCAGATTTACTTACCCTCTAGTCCATTACTTAATGCTAACTCTCAACCTAAACCTGGCTGGAAAACTCTCATTAATCATTACAAGAATGATCACTGAGAAATAAATATAATGATAATGCTCTAGTTACTATTCAGTCTCATATTTTTGCTTCT
This sequence comes from Dipodomys merriami, assembly GCF_024711535.1. Lineage (NCBI taxonomy): Eukaryota > Metazoa > Chordata > Mammalia > Rodentia > Heteromyidae > Dipodomys > Dipodomys merriami. Next base: position 1,780,457 of record NW_027203693.1, on the reverse strand, counting down.
ACTTGTTAGTGAGGACTGAATTTTATACTAAAAACTTTCTTATTCATAACAGTCATCATAATCAGACCAAAATACTGACCTTAATCTTAATCCTAATTGTATGACAATACTAACACTAACACAAGTACACTAGTTTTCACTCATCCTAACTTGATTCAAATAAGCCTTCCAAAAATGGATTTCATTTTTTCGAATATCTTAGTCATTTTCTAACCCTAACTTAACTGGAACATTGACAATAACCATAAGCCTAATTGTAAGTAGATTCTAATATTAATAGCAATACTCTAGTTCACATTCATTCTAATTACCAGGCTTATTCTAAAATTTACCTTCAGTTTGAGCCTCATTTTCTTCTCCTTCACTCTAACGCTAACCATGGCTTGAATCCTAACCATAACCTTGATACTAATAGTATCCCAATTCTAAAATTTATGAAAAATGCTCGTTTTCTGCAATCCTAACTGAAATTCCACTTATAATTCTTGAAATAAATTTCAGGTTTTCTGTAAACCCTACAGATTTTCTCACTCTTAATTCGGAATATATCTTGTTCCATAACAGGAATCATTATACCCATTGATCTCAATTCCTGATATTATGAAATAAATTGTACTTCCATTATCCCAGTATTTCCTGAATTCCTAGAACCTAAAATAAGTTCAGCTTTACTCATCATTTAACAGATTTCTTTTTTTTTTTTTTTTTTTTTTTGTCGGTCGTAGGGCTTGAACTCTGGGCCGGGGCACAATCCCTGAGTTGTTTAGCTCAAGGTGTGTGCTTTACCACTTGAGCCACAGCACCACTTTTGGGTTTTCTGGTGGTTAATTGGAGATAAGTACACGTACTTTCCTGCCCGGGCTAGCTTTGAACTGTGATCCTCAGAAATCAGCTTCCTGAGTAGCTAGGATAATAGGTGCAAGCCACTAATTTACCCCATTTCTTTACTCTATCCTCAACCCCGGTTAACCAGAAACCTAATCTTAATCACCGTCTGATTTAACACCAAATGGTTAATGTAAGGAAAATTGTCTAGATTCTATTTAATCACACATTTTTTGCTTCTACTTCTTAGTGTAAAAGTAAAATTGACAGTAAAGCTTATCCTTCCCTATCCCTAGCTAGAACAAACAAAGTATCTCACACTTTAAACCAAATTATATCTGAATGTTTAAAGTAACACTGGTTTTCATTCATTCTAACTTTGATGCCCTTCATTCTTCTTAAAATATGTGGCAGTTTTACACAATATCTTATATCTTTTTTCTCATCCTAACCCAACTCTAACTGGAACACCTTGCCTAATTCTAAGCCTACATATATCTGAATCATCATGTTAAGAAGAAGCCTTTTCACATTTATTCTAACTCTTGCTCAGCATGTAGGTCTAAATTTTAATTGCATTTTGAACCTAAAATTTTTAAGTGTTTTCCTATGTACTGGCAGGTTTTATTTTTCATTATTCTTTTAAAAAATTTATTTTGTTGTAAAGATGCTTTAAAGAGGGATTAAGTACACTTGTAACATAAGGAGTACATTTCTTGTTGAGCATTGTTACCCCCTTCTGTCTTGTTCTCCCACTATCCCATCCCTCCCCACTTCCCTTACTCCTCCCTCCCCAGGGTGTAAAGTTCATTTTCAACATAGTGTCTTGTGCATATCATTGTTGCAATGGGTCATCCTGTGTTGAACCTAAATTTTCTATTTCTCTAATTCTTTTTTTTTTTTAATTTTTTTTAATTGTATTTTATTTTATTTGAGAGCATACTGTACAGGGGGGCTACAATTACATGGGCAGGATAATGCATACATTTCTTACCAAGCATTGCAGCCTCCTCCTTTGTTTACCCTTCACTTCCCTTCCCCGCCTCCCCCCTGCCCCCACCCAATTTTACCCCCCTCCCCCCACCCAATTATACCCCCCTCCCCCCCCACACACCGACATTGTAAAGCTGGTTTTGACATGACATTTTGTACTTCTCATTGTTGCAACAGGTCCACCTGAATCCTTAAACGACTTGTTTGTCCCCATCTCCTCCACATGTTATACTGACATCAAATATAGTGAAAGCGGGGGTTACACTGTGGGGGAGGGACATACAAAGCAACAAAGAAATAATCTTATAAATGCATTAGAAACACATGCATGAAAGAAACGAAAACATTAAAATACATATTTAAGGGTTCATTTTCCTAACATCACATTATCTGACCTTTTCCGCTTGACTCATACCTATACTAGATATTGCAAATAAGGGAAACCATGGGACCTATGCTTCTTTGGGCCTGGCTTACTTCACTTAATATAATTTTTTCCAAACCTTTCCATTTCCTAACAAATGGGGAAATGTCATTCTTTCTGATGGAGGCATAGAATTCCATTGTGTATATATACCACATTTTCTTGATCCATTCATCTACTGAGGGGCATCTGGGTTGGTTCCATATCTTAGCTATGGTAAATAATGCTGCAATAAACATAGTTGTGCTGGTAGCTTTAGTGTGGTCTTGTTTGTAAACATTTGGGTAAATGCCCAAAAGTGGGATTGCTGGATCATAGGGGAGATCTATGTGAAGTCTTCTGAGGAACCTCCATACTGCTTTCCAAAGTGGTTGAACAAGTTTACATTCCCACCAACAATGAAGTAAGGTTCCTTTCTGTCCACATCCCCTCCAGCATCTGTTGTTGTTAGAGTTCTTGATTTTTGCTGTTCTAACTGGAGTGAGGTGATATCTCAATGTTGTTTTGATTTGCATTTCTTTTATGGCTAGGGATGTTGAACATTTCTTCATGTGTCTATTGGCCATCCTTCTTTCTTCTTCAGAGAAGCTTCTCTTTAAGTCTTTAGCCCACTTATTTATTGGGCAGTTGATTCTTTGAGGATTTGTTGTTGGGTGGTTTAATTTTTTGAGTTCCAAGTATATTTTAGATATGAGATCCTTGTCCGTTGTATGGCTAGTAAAGATCTTCTCCCAATCGGTGGGCTTTCTATTGATCTTGCTAGCTATGTCATTTGCCCTGCAGAAGCTCTGCAATCTTATGCAATCCCATTTGTCCAACCTTTCTTTGATTTGTTGTGCTTCCGGGTCTCTATTCAGAAAATTTCGACCTGAGCCAAGGAGACCTAGGGTTTCTCCTATTCCATCCTGTAATGTTTTCAGAGTGTCTGCTTTGAGTTCAAGGTCTTTGATCCATTTGGAGTTGATTCTGGTACAGGGTGATATATAAGGATCTAGCTTTAGTTTTCTACATGTAGTTAACCAATTTTGCCAGCACCATTTACTGAAGAGGCTGTCTTTCTTCCATTCTATTGTTTTAGCTTCCTTATGGAAGATTAGATGGCTATAGGTCTGTAGGTTAATTTCTGGGTTTTCAATTCTATTCCATTGGTCCTGAGGTCTGTTCTTATGCCAATACCAAGCTGTTTTGATTACTATGGCTTTATAGTAGAGTTTGAAATTTGGTATTGATATTCCTCCAGCAGTGTTCTTTCCGTTGAGGAGCGTTTTTGCTATTCGGGGTCTTTTATTGTTCCATATGAATTTTTGGATTGCCTCCTCTATTTCCTTGAAGAATGAGGGTGGAATTTTGATAGGTATCGCGTTGAATTTGTAGATAGCCTTGGGAAGTATTGCCATTTTCACGATGTTAATCTTGCCAATCCAGGAGCATGGGAGGTTTTGCCATTTTTTAAGTTCTGTGTTGATTTCCTTTTTCAAGATTTTAAAGTTTTCATCATAGAGGTCCTTCACTTCTTTGGTTAAGTTAATTCCTAGGTATTTTATTTTTTGTGGGGCTATTACAAATGGGGTTGCTTTCCTAATTTCAGCCACACTTTTCTCATTGTTGGCATACAGAAAAGCCATTGATTTTGGGGGGTTAATTTTATAACCTGCTACTTTGCCAAAGTTTTGAATCAGCTTGAGTAATTTGGGAGTGGAGTCTATGGGATTCTTTAAATACAAGATCATGTCATCTGCAAAGAGGGAGAGTTTTATTTCTTCTTTCCCTATTTGGATCCCCTTTATGTCTGCATCTTGTCTTATTGCTGTAGCTAGGCATTCTAATACTAGATTGAAGAGAAGTGGAGAGAGTGGGCATCCTTGTCTTGTTCCTGAGTTAAGAGGAAATGGCTTTAGTTTTTCACCATTGAGTATAATGCTGGCTGTAGGTTTGTCATATACAGCCTTTATTGTATTGAGGAATGTTCCATGGATTCCTAATTTTTCCAGAACCTTCATCATAAAGGGGTGTTGGATCTTGTCGAATGCTTTTTCTGCATCTATTGAGATAACCATGTGGTTCTTATTCTTCCTCCTGTTGATGTGATGAATAATATTAATTGATTTGCGTATATTGAACCAGCTTTGCATCCCTGAAATGAATCCTGTTTGATCATGGTGTATGATTTTTTGGATGAATTGTTGAAGTCGATTGGCCAAAATTTTGTTGAGAAGTTTTGCATCAATGTTCATCAAAGAAATGGGTCTATAGTTTTCTTTCTTTGATGAGTCCCTGCCTGGTTTTGGGATGAGGGTTATGATGGCTTCATAGAATGTGTTCGGTAGTGAGCTTTCTCTTTCAATTTCATTGAAGAGTTGGAGGAATATTGGTGTGAGCTCTGCTTTGAAGACCTTGTAAAATTTCGCTGTAAAACCATCTGGTCCTGGACTTTTCTTAGCTGGGAGGTCTCTTATTGCTGTTTCTATTTCAATGCTTGATATGGGCCTGTTAAGCTGGTTTAACTCATCTTGGTTTAGTTTTGGCATGTCAATATTTGCTAGGAAAAGGTCCATTTCTGTCAAGTTCTCAAACTTATTAGCATAAAGTTTTGAGAAGTATCCCCTAATAATGTTCTGAATCTTGGTTGTTTCCGTGGTGATGTTTCCATTCTCATCTCTGAGTTTATTAATTTGGGTGTGTTCTCTCCTTTTTTTGATAAGGTTTGCTAAGGTTCTGTCAATTTTGTTAAGTTTTTCAAAGAACCAACTCTTTGTTTTGTTGATTCTTTCTATAGTTTTTTTTGGATTCTAATTCATTTAATTCTGATTTAATTTTGATTATTTCTTTTCGTCTACTGGATTGGGGTTTATCTTGCTGCTCTTTTTCAAGGAGGTTTAGATGTGTCATTAAATTGTTAGTTTCCGATCTCTCCAATTTGTTGATGTAGGAGCTCAGAGCTATAAACTTGCCTCTGAGTACTGCCTTTGCTGTGTCCCAGAGGAGCTGGTAATTTGTGTGTTCATTTTTGTTGAATAGCATGAACATTTGAATTTCCTTTCTAATCTCTTCCATGACCCACTCATGATTCAGCAGTGTGTTGTTCAGCCTCCATGTGATACCGGACTTTCTTTGGTGGCTTGTGGTGTTGAGATCTAATTTTATTCCCTTGTGGTCAGAGAGAATGCAAGGTATAACTTCAATGTTTCTGAATTTGGACAAGTTTGCTTTGTGGCCTAAAATGTGGTCTATTTTAGAAAACGTTCCATGTGCTGCTGAGAAGAACGTGTATTCTGATGCTGCTGGGTGAAATGTTCGGTAAATGTCTGTTAAGTCTAGTTGATCTATGCAGCTGTTTAGATCTGCGGTTTCTCTGTTGAGTTTTTGCCGAGTTGATCTATCTAGTGGGGAGAGTGGTGTATTCAAATCCCCAACAATTAATGTCTTTGGATCTATATGGGATTTGAGGGAAAGTAGTGTTTCTTTGATAAATTTGGGTGCTCCATTGTTTGGCGAATAGATATTTAGAATTGTAATATCCTCCTGAAGGAGAGATCCTTTAATTAGTAGGTAGCGACCTTCTTTTTCTCTTCTCACGAATTTTAGTTTGAAGTCTATTTTATCTGATATTAGGATTGCAACTCCCGCCTGTTTATGAGGGCCGTTTGCTTGGTAGATTTTGTTCGAGCCTTTAACTTTGAAAATATGTTTGTTTTTACGGGCAAGATGTGACTCCTGCAGGCAGCAGATAGAGTGGTCTTGTTTTTTAATCCAACTAGACAGTCTATGGCGCTTAATTGGAGAGTTCAGTCCGTTAAGGTTAAGAGATAGGACTGAGAGGTATTTGGGGGTTCCTGCCATGTTATCCACCTTCTTGGGGGCTGTGAAAACTGGGTTCTTCCTAAGGTTCTTGGATTCTCAGTTTGGGTGCAGTTTCTTGGCCTTTGTTGCGTTCTTGTTGGTTTTCTATGTGTAGGACATCTTTAAGAATCTTTTGCAGGTCTGGTTTGGTGGAGATGTATTGTTTCAATTTTTCTTTGCTATGGAAGGTTTTTATTTGGCCTTCAGTTATGAAGGAGAGTTTAGCTGGGTACAGTATTCTTGGTTGATAGTTGTTTGTTTTTAGGGCATGGCATACGTCATTCCAGGCTCTTCTTGCTTTGATTGTCTCTGCTGAGAAATCTGAGGTAATTCTAATTGGTTTCCCTTTATAGGTGATTAACCTTTTCTCCTTGACAGCTTTAAGGATCTTTTCCTTGGTCTGGGTTGATCCTGTGTGGATTATAATGTGACGGTGGGATGTCCTATTCTGCTCTGGTCTATTTGGGGTTCTAAAAGCTTCTTGTATCTGAATAGGCCTATCTTTTTGTATGTTTGGGAAGTTCTCTGCTAGGATCCTGTTAAACAAATTTCCTAGACCATTAACTTCTGTTTCTAGGTGCTCCTCTACACCCATTATCCTTAGATTGGGCCTTCTGATGGTGTCTTCCAGGTGTTGGATAGACCTATCATATTTCTTGGACTTGTCTTGGATGGTTGTATGTTCTTTCTCTATGATATCTAGGCTGTCTTCAATCCCTGAGATTCGATCTTCTGCATGGTCTAACCTGCTGTCAAGACTCTCTACTTTGTTTTTAATCTCTTTTCCTTCTAATTGGTCAGCTTTGATGGCTTCAAGTTCTTTGTTGAAGCTCTGTTTTAGGTCTTGTATGAATTTCTTTACTTCCTTAATTTGGTGTTCAGTGTTTGTTCTCAAATCACTTAGTTGATTGGTTATGGTTTCTTTGGACTCCCATTCCTTCTGTTGGGTTCCATTCAGCATTCCCTTTGTGGTCTCCCGGACTTCCTTCAGCTCTTTGTTAATGGATTCCATGAATGCCTTTAGTGATCTTTGTGTATTCTCTACCTGGTCTCTCAATTCCTGAATTACTCTTTGATTAGCTTCCTCCCGTCTGTGGGATTCCTGCAGTTCTCTTTCTTCCCATTCGTGGGATTCCTGCAGTTCTCTTTGAGTGTTCTCTGCCTGCTCACGCCATTCCTCCCTTTCTCTTTGAGTATTCTCAAGTTGTTCACGCAAATCCTGTATCAGTTTTTGAGAAGCTTCCTCACGCTTATGATATTCCTGTATAAACTTCTGGGATGCCTCCTCTCTCTCCCTATCACGCTCATACAGAGTCCTTTGTACATTGTCAAACTTCTCATTTATCATGTTTGCTATTAGTGTTTGTAGAGCTATTTGGGAACTCTCCTCTGGAATATTCTTTATCTGTTCTAATCCCTGATTATCAAGGTTGGGAATTGAGATACCCGAATTTGCCATTTTTCTTGTGTTTTTCCGGCTTACTCGGCCCATTTGAGATAAAGATTGCACCAGTTTTGTGCTAGAACATTATATTAAGGCAACCATCAACCAAAGTTTGCATTTGTACAGTCAATAGTCTACAGATACAATCTATTTCAACAGATACATCTATTCAACATCAAACGACTATATGTTAAAGGACTTCGAACCGCGGAAAAGAATTTGGAAAACCAGAAATTATTAGGATTGGGGAGAGATGTGGGTAAAAAATAGGAGTAGATTGGTGTGGGGAGGCACAGGGAGAGTTAACTATGTCCTAATCACAGTGCAGGAAATGAGTTGGGTAGGATGCAAGTAGAGAGAGAGAGAAAAAGAAGAGACGGAAAGGGGATTAAAGAGAGACCAGAAAAAGAATAGAAACGTAAAAATTAATGTTATTATAGAGGTTAAAAGACCGTCTATTTAGAGTGGAGTGTGAATATGTTCAGAGAAGGGGAGGGACATAGAGGAGATGTGAAAAGCTTTAAGGATGGGAACGGGAGAAGAAAAGATCAGAAGTTCAGTAGAGCTAGTTAAAAAACAAAAAGATAATTAAGAAAGAAAGAAAAAGAGAAAGAAGACAAGAAAAGAAAGGAAAACTCTTATTCACGTATTCCTAAAATAAAAATTATAAGATGAGAAAAAAAAAAGGTTACTGGAAAACAATTATTTTTTCAGAAGAGGCAAAAATTAAAGATTAATAAAAGTTTTAGAAGGGAAAAAAATTTATATACATATATATATATATATATATAAGGTAACAGAAAACAAAAAACAAGCAAAAAAAAAAGAAAAGAAGAAGAAGAAGAAAAAAAGAAAAAAAAAGAAAAAAAAAAAAAAAAAGAAAAAAAAAAGAAGAAAAAGTCTTTTGATTTTTTTTGGGGGGGGGAGGAGTGGGAAGAATCCTGTATCTCCCTTTTGTCTGCAACCAGTCTCTTGTTGGAGTCTCTGGTCAGCTTGAGGTCCTGTGGCTTGATTGGTTTCTTAAGTCGGTTGGTTGGAAGAGGCAGAAAAATGCTCTGCTTTACCCAAGATTTTGAGATCCCCCTCCCAGGTTAGTTTTCTGGGAGGGTGGTCTGCTTTGAGTGTCACAAAAGAGGGGGATGTGGTGATGAGGCTAGGTTCTGGGTAGGGTTGAGGCCTTTCAATAAACAGTAGCTTTTTCCTGTGGCTATTTTGTGATAAAGCTCACAGCGCCCAGCCTGGAGCCATTCTCAGGGTTTCTGTTTTTCAATTGATTGTCGAGGCTGCTAGAGGGAGGGGCAGCCTCTGGCTCTGGTTACCCAGTGAAGTAAGGCACTCCGATGGCTGGCGCCTGAGCTGGGTGGCTTTTCCCTGGATGGAGCTGAGTCTGGCAGGTCACTTCACCGTTAAGTTCTTGTGACCTGCTAAATGACTCATTTTATTCCAAGGCCTGAGCTGGAGCTAGCAGCTCCTCCGAACTTTGTCGGTATCCAAGATGGAGATCACCGGTGCTGCGGGGGGAGGGGTGGCCTTCCCTCCTCTGCTCCCTGAGGAGTGAGGATGTCGGGCTTGTACTCACGCCGAGTCTTGGATCCTGGGTCGTCTCTGGTCTGCAAACAGCAGGATGAAGATGTTCGCTCCTTGTCGATTCTTGTTGTTGTTGAGTAGAATCCGCTCGTCGGCTGCGTCTGGCTCCTTCGTCCCCGACTCTCTGTGTCTCAGGTATGTCTCCGAGGCGGTGGTCGCCGCCGCCGTGGCCCCGCCGCCGGAGTGGCAGCTGCTGCGTTTCCTTGGCTTCCCCTCTCTTGTCTAACTCTCTGTCCTGTGATGACACACTTGGTGTGATTCTCTGGCTTAGGACTGTTCACTGGAACTCTAAAACTCCTTTCTATGCGAGAGCTTGTTCAGATTCCAGCTTCTCCTCCGCCATCTTGTCTCTCCCCTATTTCTCTAATTCTAATTCTAATTCTGTCTGGGATCCTAACCCTAACCATAATAATATTGATAACTCAAGTCAGAAGTTAACAAAAAATATTGAAGTTTTTATTCATCCTATTAATCCACTGTAGATCTTGAATTAAGTTGCAGTTTAGCTTAAATATTCCAAATTAGTTTATATGCACGTATATGAAGATGTAATTTTATGTGAAAAGCAGAAGATCTTTGGAGAAAGGAGCAATGAAAAGGAAATAGAAGGAGTATAATCAAATGCTTTAAATATATTATAGAATTGCCACTTCTGACAATTAATAACTATTAAGAAAATAACTAAAAATTAATAAAGAGCACACTGCTTTCTCGTGTTCCTTAAGAGAGCCATGATATGTCTTGTGAAAGAAATACTTGTGTTAGATAAACTTTGTTCATGCATAATTTATATTGTTATTGGCCAATTATTTAACTTAATGAATAAAAATATATCAAATAATATCCCATGACAAAAAATATAAAACAATTACTTAGCAATTGTTTGAGAAAAAGTTATAGTCATGAGTTTTAGGAAATTGAATTTCTATTTCCCAGAAAGTAATGAATTAGGTTTACTAATCTAGTATTTATAGTAAATTTAGAGAACATAATTGGCATGAAAAACAACTAACTGTACATCTTCTTTCTTGAATGAGTGATATTTTAAACATTGTCTTTTATTCAAATGAATACTTAGGTTTACATTTCAAAATAAATGCAATTTTATCTCCTTTCAGAACAAGTACTTACCCTGCAATTAAATGTACTAGCATATTCAAGTATTTAAAAGCTAAATTTTCTATGTTTGATATGTAACTCTACATATTCAGAACTACATGACTTTTTATTCATAAATGGCTAAACTCAGATTTTTGCTTCATCAATATAAATTGTTTCATGAGGTTGTAGTGAAGGCTCCAGTAACCAGAGTGGTCAAAACCATTTCCTGAATTCTAAATTTTAAATCTAATCATTTTAAGCCTTTGATTATATCATTTATTGTCTCTTCAGAGCAATTAAGCTAAAATAAATACTACTTTTCAAACATTTCACTCACATTGTAAATAATATTAACATAGGTAAAAATACACTAATTATTTCAGACTCATCATATTTGGTGATCTTAGTGTGAAAAATGAAGAGAGTAGAAGGACTTTATACTCAATAATATTTTTGGTTAAATTAAATCATATATCTGGATTTCTAATTTGAAGTTTAAACACATGGAAACAGGAAAACAGTAAAAAAATAATTACTTTGGGATCATTTTTCTTCTTAAAATTATGAAGCAAAAATATCTCTAAGAAATATATTTTTCAATAAAATGTTTCAACCCTTAGTAAAGTGCATTATACTTTAATATGAAGTTTTTCTCAAAATAGAAATTTTGCACTAATCTAATGTATGTATTTATGCACAAAATGCTGTGACTTCTAGTCTTGTTATGTGATTTTATGTATATTTTTAGTTGTGACATGATTCCTACTTACATTTATTACAAACATCTGTAATTATACAAATCATGCCTATACACACTATTTTACATAAGATAATATTCAAACAAAATTATCTTTTTGCCTGTTTCCAACAGGGAAGGATGATGTGCTGAAGTATATTAAATGAAAGCACTCTAATGAAGAGTCTTTATGGAACGGAAATTTGCAACATGAGAATGGAATCATGAGCATTTTCTACTTGGCTGAAAAGGAATTCTTGCTTCTACTTTCTTACCTTTTAATCACACAAGGAAAGCCACAAAATTTGAAGTTCATATGAAGGAATTGCATTCCTAAATGATGTGGCAACCCTGCTCAAAAGTTTGATCTTTTCACTAGTTCTTTGTGCTTGCTGGCTGATCTATTTCTGTATCATATCTTTCATATTATTAAGCATATTAGTAATTCAGCTGTGAGTACATTGAAAGAGAGTCCTGAAAATCACAACTATTGCTGTGTAATAATATATATATTATATATATATATATATTATATATATACCAATTATATACCAATTAATTACCAAAACAATCCTGTAAGATGTTAGTTTATTTTTTTCTTTTTAATTAGAGATTAAGCAAGTGCTTTTAGCAGTTAAAAGTCATGACAGTGGTATCAGAGCCTGATATGAGCACCTTCTCCATGCTCTATGGACTGTAAATATGGAAGATACACTAAAATTCTCTCTCTCTACACACACACACACACACACAAACACACACACACACACAGAGCTGCCACCAGACACATCAGAGATCAGTTCCATTCATTTGTAATAATAGTTGATTGATGTTTGCTCCATTGCTTTATCTTGGCTTCAAAATCTTGCCTGGACCTTTATCTTTCTCTGAGATCAAGTACCTAGATCTTAGTATACTCTGTCTGTATATTCATAATATGTTCCTGGCTGCTTCAGGCCAAATCACAATACCCTGAATACAGGATCCTCAAACTTGACATCAAAGCAAACTCCATGAATTTATACTACTATTCCAAAATACTAAAATTTATTGGATCTAGAAATGAAAAAAAGACATAACTTGTTACTTTAGTAGCAATTGACATCATGCAAGTAGAAGAATATTGATCAGGACCTGAGGTAAGAGAAATTGGACTATGTCTAAAATGTAGAATACAGGATCTGTATTACAGATACAAAATCTTGTTCAATAGGCTCATGAATTGAAAACTTGTAATCTTATATTGGAAGCAAAATTTACATATACAATTTTCCAGTTATTTTGCTTACATATCACTTCTGATCACATATCCTCTTATGAATGTTTATCATATCTTTGAATAAATCACACGATTTGCGTGTACTTATCATCTTAAGGAAAGACAGTCTGATTTTATATCTTTCCTTATTTTTTGCTTCCCTGTTTGCTGAAAAAAATGTATCCCTGGAAACAGGATACTGACAGCAAATCTGGGTGTAATTTTCATTTTTTAAATTTCAAATATAATATAAACTTTGTTATGACTAGCCATTTTCTAACAATGAGTGATATTCATGAGCACTAATATTTTGGTGCCTTTAAATAAATTGAGACGATGTTCTGGTACCTCTTGGTTCTAATTGACTTAATCATTGGATCATTCATGTGCAAACATTTGCATTGTACTTTTTAATTTTTATATATAAAATAGTCCCCAAAGTTTTACTTTAAAGTGATAATGGGAGGGTGTCTTCATGTTCAAAACTTTATATTTATTTCAATTAAAGTACTGAAAACACATGATGTTCACTGGAGCAATATGATGAGAAACATGAGAAAGATGAGAGACATATTTCTAGAAAAATATGAGAACATATTTCTAAAGAGAAGGGATATATTGATTAAAACATAGAAAAGAGTAAAATAGGAGGAGTTCCGGGAAGATGGCGGAGGAGAAGCTGGAATCTGAACAAGCTCTCGCATAGAAAGCAGTTTTAGACTTCCAGTGAACAGTCCTAAGCCAGAGAATCACACCAAGTGTGCCATCACAGGACAGAGAGTTAGACAAGAGAGGGGAAGCCAAGGAAACGCACCAGCTGCCGCTGCGGTGGCAGGGTCGCGGACGAGCAGATTCTACTCAACACCAACAAGAACCGACAAGGAGCAGACATCTTCATCCTGCAGTTTGCAGACCAGAGACGACCCAGGATCCAAGACTCGGCGTGAGTACAAGCCCGATGTCCTCACTCCTCAGGGAGCAGAGGAGGGAAGGCCACCCCTCCCCCCCCAGCACCGGTGATCTCCATCTTGGATACCGACAAAACTCGGAGGAGCTGCGAGCTCCAGCTCAGGCCTTGGAATAAAACGAGTCATTTAGCAGGTCACAAGAACTTAACGGCGAAGTGACCTGCCAGACTCAGCTCCATCCAGGGAAAAGTCACCCAGCTCAGGTGCCAGCCATTGGAGTGCCTTGCCTCACTGGGTAACCAGAGCCAGAGGCTGCCCCTCCTTCTAGCAGCAACCACAATCAATTGAAAAACAGAAACCCTGAGAATGGCTCCAGGCTGGGCTCTGTGAGCTTTATCACAAAATAGCCCCAGGGAAAAGCTACTGTTTGTTGAAAGGCCTCAACTCTACCCAGAACCTAGCCTCACCACCACATCCCCCTCTTTTGTGATTCTCAAAGCAGATCACCCTCCCAGAAAACTAACCTGGGAGGGGGATCTCAAAATCTTGGGTAAAGCAGAGCATTTTTCTGCCTCTTCCAACCAACCGACTTAAGAAACCAATCAAGCCACAGGACCTCAAGCTGACCAGAGACTCCAACAAGAGACTGGTTACAGACAAAAGGGAGATACAGGATTCTTCCCACTCCTCCCCCCCACAAAAAAAATCAAAAGACTTTTTTTTTCTTTTTTTTTTCTTCTTCTTTTCTTTTTTTGCTTGTTTTTTTGTTTTTTGTTACCATATATATATATATATGTAAATTTTTCCCTTCTAAAACTTTTATTAATCTTTAATTTTTGCCTCTTCTGAAAAAATAATCGTTTTCCAGTAACTTTTTTTTTTCCTCATCTTATAATTTTTATTTTAGGAATAAGTGAATGAGCGTTTTCCTTTCTTTTCTTGTCTTCTTTCTCTTTTTCTTTCTTTCTTAATTATCTTTTTGTTTTTTATCTAGCTCTACTGAACTTCTGATTTTTTCTTCTCCCTTTCCCATCCTTAAAGTTTTTCACATCTCCTTTATGTCCCTCCCCTTCTCTGAACATATTCACATTCTTCTCTAAATAGACGGTCTTTTAACCTCTATAATAACATTAATTTTTACATTTCTATTTTTTTTCTGGTCTCTCTTTATTCCCCTTTCCGTCTCTTTTTTTTCTCTCTCTCTCTACTTGCATCCTACCCAACCCATTTCCTGCATTGTGATTAGGACATAGTTAACTCTCCCTGTGCCTCTCCACACCAATCTATTCCTATTTTTTACCCACATCTCTCCCTAATCCTAATAATTTCTGGTTTTCCAAATTTTTTTCTGCGGTTCGAAATCCTTTAACATATAGTTGTTTGATGTTGAATAGATGTATCTGTTGAACTAGATTGTATCTGTAGACTATTGACTGTACAAATGCAAACTTTGGTTGATGGTTGCTTTAAGATAGTGTTCTAGCACAAAACTGGTGCAATCTTCATCTCAAATGGGCCGAGTAAGCCGGAAAAACACAAGAAAGATGGCAAATTCGGGTATCTCAATTCCCAATCTTGATAATCAGGGATTAGAACAGATAAAGAATAATCCAGAGGAGAGTTCCCAAATAGCTCTACAAACACTACTAGCAAACATGATAAATGAGAAGTTTGACAATGTACAAAGGACTCTGTATGAGTGTGATAGGGAGAGAGAGGAGGCATCCCAGAAGTTTATAAAGGAATAACATAAGCGTGAGGAAGCTACTCAAAAACTGATACAGGATTTGCGTGAACAACTTGAGAATACTCAAAGAGAAAGGGAGGAATGGCGTGAGCAGGCAGAGAACACTCAAAGAGAACTGCAGGAATCCCACGAATGGGAAGAAAGAGAACTGCAGGAATCCCACAGACGGGAGGAAGCTAATCAAAGAGTAATTCAGGAATTGAGAGACCAGGTAGAGAATACACAAAGATCACTAAAGGCATTCATGGAATCCATTAACAAAGAGCTGAAGGAAGTCCGGGAGACCACAAAGGGAATGCTGAATGGAACCCAACAGAAGGAATGGGAGTCCAAAGAAACCATAACCAATCAACTAAGTGATTTGAGAACAAACACTGAACACCAAATTAAGGAAGTAAAGAAATTCATACAAGACCTAAAACAGAGCTTCAACAAAGAACTTGAAGCCATCAAAGCTGACCAATTAGAAGGAAAAGAGATTAAAAACAAAGTAGAGAGTCTTGACAGCAGGTTAGACCATGCAGAAGATCGAATCTCAGGGATTGAAGACAGCCTAGATATCATAGAGAAAGAACATACAACCATCCAAGACAAGTCCAAGAAATATGATAGGTCTATCCAACACCTGGAAGACACCATCAGAAGGCCCAATCTAAGGATAATGGGTGTAGAGGAGCACCTAGAAACAGAAGTTAATGGTCTAGGAAATTTGTTTAACAGGATCCTAGCAGAGAACCTCCCAAACATACAAAAAGATAGGCCTATTCAGATACAAGAAGCTTTTAGAACCCCAAATAGACCAGAGCAGAATAGGACATCCCACCGTCACATTATAATCCACACAGGATCAACCCAGACCAAGGAAAAGATCCTTAAAGCTGTCAAGGAGAAAAGGTTAATCACCTATAAAGAGAAACCAATTAGAATCACCTCAGATTTCTCAGCAGAGACAATCAAAGCAAGAAGAGCCTGGAATGATGTATGCCATGCCCTAAAAACAAACAACTATCAACCAAGAATACTGTACCCAGCAAAACTCTCCTTCATAACTGAAGGCCAAATAAAAACCTTCCATAGCAAAGAAAAATGGAAACAATACATCTCCACCAAACCAGCCCTACAAAAGGTTCTTAAAGATGTCCTACACATAGAAAACCAACAAGACCGCAAAAAAGGCCAAGAAACTGCACCCAAACTGAGAATCCAAGAACCATAGGAAGAACCCAGTTTTCGCAGCCCCCAAGAAGGTGGATAACATGGCAGGTACTCCCAAATACTTCTCAGTCCTATCTCTTAACGTTAACGGACTGAACTCTCCAATTAAGCGACATAGACTGGCTAGTTGGATTAAAAAACAAGACCCTTCTATCTGCTGCCTGCAGGAGTCACATCTTGCCCTTAAAAAGAAACACATTTTCAAGGTTAAAGGCTGGAACAAAATCTACCAAGCAAACGGCCCTCATAAACAGGCGGGAGTTGCAATCCTAATAGCAGATAAAATAGACTTCAAATTAAAATTTGTGAGAAGAGATAAAGATGGTCGCTACATACTAATTAAAGGATCTCTCCTTCAGGAGGATATTACAATTCTAAATATCTATTCGCCAAACAATGGAGCACCCAAATTTATCAAAGAAACACTACTTTCCCTCAAATCCCATATAGATCCAAAGACATTAATTGTTGGGGATTTTAACACACCACTCTCCCCACTAGACAGATCAACTCGGCAAAAACTCAACAGAGAAACTGCAGATCTAAACAGCTGCATAGATCAACTAGACTTAACAGACATTTACCGAACATTTCACCCAGCAGCATCAGAATACACATTATTCTCAGCAGCACATGGAACGTTTTCTAAAATAGACCACATTTTAGGCCACAAAGCAAACTTGTCTAAATTCAGAAACATTGAAGTTATACCTTGCATTCTCTCTGACCACAAGGGAATAAAATTAGAACTCAACACCAAAAGCCACCAAAGAAAGTCCGGTATCACAAGGAGGCTGAACAACACACTGCTGAATCATGAGTGGGTCATGGAAGAGATTAGAAAGGAAATTCAAATGTTCATGCTATTCAACAAAAATGAACACACAAATTACCAGCTCCTCTGGGACACAGCAAAGGCAGTACTCAGAGGCAAGTTTATAGCTCTGAGCTCCTACATCAACAAATCGGAGAGATCTGAAACTAACAATTTAATGACACATCTAAACCTCCTTGAAAAAGAGCAGCAAGATAAACCCCAATCCAGTAGACGGAAAGAAATAATCAAAATTAAATCAGAATTAAATGAATTAGAATCCAAAAAAACTATAGAAAGAATCAACAAAACAAAGAGTTGGTTCTTCGAAAAACTTAACAAAATTGACAGACCCTTAGCAAACCTTATCAGAAAAAGGAGAGAACACACCCAAATTAATAAACTCAGAGATGAGAATGGAAACATCACCACGGAAACAACCAAGATTCAGAACATTATAAGGGAATACTTCTCAAAATTTTATGCTAATAAGTTCGAGAACTTGACAGAAATGGACCTTTTCCTAGCAAATATTGACATGCAAAAACTAAACCAAGATGAGTTAAACCAGCTTAATAGGCCTATATCAAGCATTGAAATAGAAACAGCAATAAGAGACCTCCCAGCTAAGAAAAGTCCAGGACCAGATGGTTTTACAGCGAAATTTTACAAGGTCTTCAAAGCAGAGCTCACACCAATACTCCTCCAACTCTTCAATGAAATTGAAAGAGAAAGCTCACTACCGAATATAATTCTATGAAGCCATCATAACCCTCATCCCAAAACCAGGCAGGGACTCATCAAACAAAGAGAACTATAGACCCATTTCTTTGATGAACATTGATGCAAAACTTCTCAACAAAATTTTGGCCAATCGACTTCAACAATTCATCCAAAAAATCATACACCATGATCCAACAGGATTCATTTCAGGGATGCAAAGCTGGTTCAATATACGCAAATCAATTAATATTATTCATCACATCAACAGGAGGAAGAATAAGAACCACATGGTTATCTCAATAGATGCAGAAAAAGCATTTGACAAGATCCAACACCCCTTTATGATGAAGGTTCTGGAAAAATTAGTAATCCATGGAACATTCCTCAATACAATAAAGGCTGTATATGACAAACCTACAGCCAGCATTATACTCAATGGTGAAAAACTAAAGCCATTTCCTCTTAACTCAGGAACAAGACAAGGATGCCCACTCTCTCCACTTCTCTTCAATCTAGTATTAGAATGCCTAGCTACAGCAATAAGACAAGATGCAGACATAAAGGGGATCCAAATAGGGAAAGAAGAAATAAAACTCTCCCTCTTTGCAGATGACATGATCTTGTATTTAAAGAATCCCATAGACTCCACTCCCAAATTACTCAAGCTGATTCAAAACTTTGGCAAAGTAGCAGGTTATAAAATTAACCCCCCAAAATCAATGGCTTTTCTATATGCCAACAATGAGAAAAGTGTGGCTGAAATTAGGAAAGCAACTCCATTTGTAATAGCCCCACAAAAAATAAAATACCTAGGAATTAACTTAACCAAAGAAGTGAAGGACCTCTATGATGAAAACTTTAAAATCTTGAAAAAGGAAATCAACACAGAACTTAAAAAATGGCAAAACCTCCCATGCTCCTGGATTGGCAAGATTAACATCGTGAAAATGGCAATACTTCCCAAGGCTATCTACAAATTCAACGCGATACCTATCCAAATTCCACCCTCATTCTTCAAGGAAATACAAGAGGCAATCCAAAAATTCATATGGAACAATAAAAGACCCCGAATAGCAAAAACGCTCCTCAACGGAAAGAACACTGCTGGAGGAATATCAATACCAAATTTCAAACTCTACTATAAAGCCATAGTAATCAAAACAGCTTGGTATTGGCATAAGAACAGACCTCAGGACCAATGGAATAAAATTGAAAACCCAGAAATGAACCTACAGACCTATAGCCATCTAATCTTCGATAAGGAAACCAAAACAATAGAATGGAAGAAAGACAGCCTCTTCAGTAAATGGTGCTGGCAAAATTGGTTAACTACATGTAGAAAACTAAAGCTAGATCCTTATATATCACCCTGCACCAGAATCAACTCTAAATGGATCAAAGACATTGAACTCAAAGCAGACACTCTGAAAACATTACAGGATGGAATAGGAGAAACCCTAGGTCTCCTTGGCTCAGGCCGAAATTTTCTGAATAGAGACCCGGAAGCACAACAAATCAAAGAAAGGTTGGACAAATGGGATTGCATAAGATTGCAGAGCTTCTGCAGGGCAAAGGACATAGCTGGCAAGATCAATAGAAAGCCCACCGATTGGGAGAAGATCTTTACTAGCCATACCACGGACAAGGGTCTCATAACTAAAATATACTTGGAAAAAAAAATAAAATATACTTGGAACTCAAAAAATTAAACCCCCCAACAACAAATCCTCAAAGAAACAACTGCCCAATAAATAAGTGGGCGAAGGACTTAAAGAGAAACTTCTCTGAAGAAGAAAGAAGGATGGCCAATAGACACATGAAGAAATGTTCAACATCCCTAGCCATAAAAGAAATGCAAATCAAAACAACATTGAGATATCACCTCACTCCAGTTAGAACAGCAAAAATCAAGAACTCTAACAACAACAGATGCTGGAGGGGATGTGGACAGAAAGGAACCTTACTTCATTGTTGGTGGGAATGTAAACTTGTTCAACCACTTTGGAAAGCAGTATGGAGGTTCCTCAAAAGACTTCACATAGATCTCCCCTATGATCCAGCAATCCCACTTTTGGGCATTTACCCAAATGTTTACAAACAAGACCACACTAAAGCTACTAGCACAACTATGTTTATTGCAGCATTATTTACCATAGCTAAGATATGGAACCAACCCAGATGCCCCTCAGTAGATGAATGGATCAAGAAAATGTGGTATATATACACAATGGAATTCTATGCCTCCATCAGAAAGAATGACATTTCCCCATTTGTTAGGAAATGGAAAGGTTTGGAAAAAATTATATTAAGTGAAGTAAGCCAGGCCCAAAGAAGCATAGGTCCCATGGTTTCCCTTATTTGCAATATCTAGTATAGGTATGAGTCAAGCGGAAAAGGTCAGATAATGTGATGTTAGGAAAATGAACCCTTAAATAGGTATTTTAATGTTTTCGTTTCTTTCATGCATGTGTTTCTAACGCATTTATAAGATTATTTCTTTGTTGCTTTGTATGTCCCTCCCCCACAGTGTAACCCCCTCTTTCACTATGTTTGATGTCAGTATAACATGTGGAGGAGATGGGGACAAACAAGTCGTTTAAGGATTCAGGTGGACCTGTTGCAACAATGAGAAGTACAAAATGTCATGTCAAAACCAGCTTTACAATGTCGGTGTTGGGGGTGGAGGGGGGTATAATTGGGTGGGGGGAGGGGGGAGGCGGGGAATTGAGGTGAAGGGTAAACAAAGGAGGAGGCTGCAATGCTTGGTAAGAAATGTATGCATTATCCTGCCCGTGTAATTGTAGCCCCTCTGTACAGTATGTTCTCAAATTAAATAAAATTAAATGAAAAAAAAAAGCAAAGAGTAAAATATGTTTCATGCTTGAGACTGCGTAAATTACATATGAATGTAGCTCAAGATGCGACGGAGAGATGAATTCATATTTATATTACTGAGATTTACATCACAATATAAGAAATATATGTATTTTAAGGAATTGGTCATTCAAAGCCCTAGATACCTAATCGATTAAGAATGGAATTGAAAATTGCAGATGAAAACAAACCAATATGCAGGTATTATGATTTTATAATACTAATATGAAATAACTGAAGCTTTTGTCTTCTGAAAAAGAATGGTTAGCCTATAATTTCAATGTAAGGAATCAGTTGTAATGAGTCTAAAATCTTTTCCTCCAAGATATCCAAGAGTACTATACTCATCCTCTAAAGAGTAAATAAGTAATTATTTTCCTTAGTTTTGCTTAATATTAATTTACTTGTAGCAAAAGGTTAAAATGTCTGCTCTCTTTCTTTCAATGTAATAACATACATTTCATAATATTACTGTCTCTTCATAGAAGCCTGAAATCACTATTTCAAAGTAATACAAACAGAAACACAAAAATAACCGGATACAACCATCACAAATCCTAAATTATGTGAAAAAAGCCACAATATCAAAAATAAACCTGAGGAAGTGGAAAAACAATGGCAGAATAACAACAGAAAATTACCCTAGCTCTAGCTAATGAAACAGAGATTTAGAGTCCTAGCAGGTACTCCACTTCTAGCAGGTCAAACCAAGTCAGGTATAATTATATATAGATATATAATTCAAAAGAAGATTTTTATACTGTTTTCACAAGGAAACAGAAATCTATGATATGTTACCTAGCCAGGCAGGTGACTGCTGTGAAAAAAAAGCACAGCTGCACTGTGGAAATAAAAGGGCCACATGGGAAAAAAGCAGGAACAGAGACAGCCACATCCAAACACAGACACAATTCACCTTACCACTGGACAGTTCGAACTGTCTTTGGAACCACAAGTATTAACATGACAACATTTCACCACAAATGATCTCTAATCCTATACTTAACGGTCTAGACAAAAACCTAAGTCTAGAAAAACAAATCACAACAGAAGACCAAACCAACACCTGGCAAATCAACCAAGAACATAGAGAGTCACCTGTTAAGATCATAGATCCCCCAAATGAAAGCCAATAAATCCTCCAAATGGACAAAATAAATCAGAAAAATACAAGAAAACTGATGCCAAGGTAGTATACTTCACACAGGAAATGACCAGACATTAGAACAGACAGTTAAGGACCTAGAAGATAGTATTCAAAATACATTAAAAGTAATGCTGAAAAATGTGATTAACGAAAAGATACAAAACCTCCACAAGGAAATTTGTGAACAAGATGAGACCAACCAAAGATTAGCAAAATAATTCATGTAGACTACAAACAGAAAGATAAATAAATTCTGAGAAGGCAAAGGAGTCCAAGGAAAAAAATACATACCTAGTTAAAAGGTATGAGAGAAGATACAGCTAAAAAACCAACCCCTCCAGTGCCCCTACCCAAAGAAAAGATGTAAACAAAGTCCACACAAGACCTAAAACAAAGCTTTAATAAAGATAGAAGCCCTAAAAATGACCAATTAGGAGACAGAGAAATCCAAAACAAAATAGAAAGTCTCTACAGCGAAAAGATGACATAGAAGATAATGTTGGGCGTCAAAGACAGACTAGGTCTAATAGAAAAGAGGAGATAATCATTTAGAACAAATCCAAGAAACAAGAAACGGTCTTGCTGGAAGTTCCAGATTCAGTTAGAAGATCAAACTTGGGGGAGATAGGTATCAAGAAGGAGAAGAGCAGGAAACAAAATGGATGGGAAACATATTACAGAATTCAAGCAGAGAACATGCCAAACATCCAAAGAGATAGGCTCATTCAGAGAAGAGAAGCCTTTAGAAAACCAGAGAATACCAGAACAGAACAACCCACCACCACATCATAATCCATTAGAGGATCATAAGAGATCAAGGAAAGGATTCTTAAAGCTGCCAGGAGAAAAGACTGATTATTTATAAAGGATATACATTCAGAATAAATAATGATTTCTTAGCCGATATGATAAAAAGGAGAGCCTGGCATGATATATGGCAAACGTTAAAGGCAAACAACTACCAACCGTGAATATTGTCCCAAGCAAATCTCTCCTTTACATTTAAAGGATATATAAAAATATTTCATGACAAAGAGAACTTGAAACAATTTATCTCCACCAAATCGGCAAGATTGAAATTAATCAAATATATCCTACATAGAGAAGGTCAAGAAGAACAGCAACTGGTTATATAAAATGCTCCCTACCAGAGAAAAAAGTAAATATAATAAGAATAGATGAGGCACAGCTCCTAACAGCAGGTGTATGAAATAGCAGGAATTATTAGATATTTCCCAGCCTCAACTCTCAATATCAATGGACATCAATTTCCAATTAGAAAACACAGATTAGGGGCTGGGAAGGTGGCTCAATGGTAGAGTGCTTGCCTTGCATGCCTGAGGCCCTGGGTTCGATTCCCCAACACCACATAAGCAGAAGAAAAAAAGTCAGAAGTGGTGCTGTGGCTCAAGTGCTAGAGCACTAGCCTTGAACTGAAGAGCTGAGGGACAGCGCCCAGGCCCAGAGTTCAGGCCCCACAACTGGACTCCCCCCCCCAAAAAAAAAGAAAACACAGATTAGATAGTAGTTTCAAAAAACAAGACACATCCATCCAGTTTCCACTAGAGATACATTTCATTGACAAAAACAAACACATACTCAAACTGAAAGGCTGGAAGGAAAATTTTCAAGCAAATGGACAGCATAAACAGGCCACAGTAGAATTACTAACATAAAATAATATAGAATTCAAATTAAAATTAGTAGGAAGAGACATTACATATTGATAAAGGCAGCTCTCCATTAGGAGGATATATCAAGTTTAATATCATTGCCTTGAATCCTGGAGCAGCCCACATCATCAACCAAATACTACATAACCTTTAAACACATCTCAACCCATCATTGTCATGCATGGATTGGTTATTCAAGAGAAACTCAACCAAGAAACTGAAGACCTAAATAATTGCATTGACCACCTAGCCCTAAGAGACATCTACAGAATATACACTCAGTGTCAGTATATACATTCTTTGCAGCAGGTCATGGAAGATTCTCCAAAATACAACCTATCCTATGTCACACAGAAATTCTGTCCAAATTGAAAGAAAAATTAATTGAATTCCCATACCTTGTCAGACCACAGCAGAATAAACTTACAATTAAACAGCTAAAGCAAAAATAATTGTCAAACCCATGAAGACTGAACAACATATTGCTGAATGACCAGTAGGACACTGAAGAGATTAGCATAGAAATCTGAAAGTTTCTGGAATTTAACAAAAATGAACACAAAAAATACCAGCTCCTCTGGGACATATTAAATGCAGTACTTACAGAAAAATTTATAGCTTTGAATGCCTACATCAAGCAATTGGGGAAATCTCAAATCAGTATTTTTGTTATGTACCTAAAGCTCTTTGAAGAGAGGAACAAGTCCAAACCTAAGTGGGCGGAAACAAATGAAAAAATTAAGTCAGAAATAACTAAATAAAGACAAAATAAAACATAGAAAGATCAACAAAACAGAGCTGGTCCTTTCAATAAATTAACAGACTTGACAGACCCTTACCAAATCTGACTTAAAAGAGACCTTATATAGATAGAAAGATAAGTAAAAACACACAGATTGGGAGAAGGTCTTTAGTTGCTCTGCAACATACAATGACCTCAATCTCAAATATTCTTAGAGCTCCAAAAGTTAACCCCCCAAATAAACAAATCCTCAGAGAAACAACAACCCTCATAATATAAGTGGGCTTAAGATTTAAGGAGAGACCTCTCTGAAGAAGAAATATGAATGGCCAATAGATACATGAAAAATATGCAACATTTCTGGCCATAAAAGAAATGCAAATCAAAGCAAAATTGAGATTCCACCTCACCCCAGTTTGATTGACCATTACGAAGAAAACTAATAATATCAGATGCTGGGCTGGTGGGGATATGGCCAAAAAGGAACATTACTACACTCACTATTGGTGGAAATGTAAACTTGTTCAAATACTCTGTAAAAAAAAGTATAAAGGTTCCTCACTAGAGCTCCCCGATGACCCAGCAATGATGGATCAAGAAAATGTCATATATATTCACAAGAAAATTCTATGCTTTCATCAGAATGAATGAAATTGCCCCATTTGTAAGGAAATGAAATCATTTGGAAACATAATAATTCAAACAAGCCAGACCCAAAGAATCATAGGCTACATATTTTGACTCATTTGGAAAAACTAGTATATGTCTAGGATATTCCCAATAGCTCAATAGCAATATGCATATCACCATAAAATGATGCTTATCGAAATGAGCTCCAAGAAATGGATACAAGATGATTGTATAGTGAACTGTTTTTAGTTATTTCTATTTAGTTTTTACCCTTTGGTTTATTCCCTGTAGTTACTGTTTTTGATTTCTGTACCCTTTGTCTTATACATAAGTTAATCTGATTTGGGGAAGGGAAGGGAAATCACAGAAATGGTCGACAAAGATTAACCAAAGCAACAGTGATATTCACTAGACGCTATGTTAGAAATAAGCTTTACAATTTTGTGGGAGTGGGATGTCAGGGTTGGGGGAAGCACGAAAAAATAAGGAAGGGGTAACACTGTTAAAAATGTACTCATTACTTATGTAACTGTAACCCATCTCTCTGTATATCACCTTCATAATAAAAAAACAAAACAAAAAGAGAACTCATCCAAATACAGAAAATCAGAGACAAAAATGAGACAACACAACAGATATAAGCAAAATTGAGAAGTTATAAGAGAGTACTTTGAAAATCTTACGTCAATCACCTGGAGAATCTTGGAGAAATTGATGCTTTCCTATACTGGATCTGAAGCAAGAAGTAACACATAAGAAGAAATGAAAATGAAATGTCAGTAAACCACTTCCCATTCCAGAAAAATCTAGGCCTCAATGAATTTACCATGAAATTAAGGCCTGCAAAGAACTTACAATACACAGATGTAACTCTTCAATGGATAGAAAGGGAAATGGAATTATCAAACACATTCTATGAAGCTAGAATTAGACTCTTCCTCAAATCACATAGGGACTCACCAAAGAAAGAGAACTATGAACCCAACTCTTTGATAAGCAATTATGCAGAACTTCTTAATAAAATTCTCACCAACTAATTTCAGCAACTAACAAAAAATAATATTGTATGATCAAATAGGATTCACCCTAGGATACAATTGGATTGAATATTCTTGTCAATAATCATAATACAAACCATCAGCAGAAGCAGGGACAAGAAACACATGATCGTCTATAGGGATGTAGTAATAGCTTTTAACAAGCTCCAATACCCCTTTATGATTAAAAGGTCTGAGAAGCTAGGAATGCATGGAACATTCCTCAATATAATACACACACACACTCACACACACACACATATGACACACACACACACACACACACATATATATATATATGAAACACATATCACACACACACACACACACACACACACACACACACACATATGACAGAGATAATTAGCATTTACCTAACCGTGGAAGCACGGAGACATTAACATCAGGAATGAGACAAGGATGTCCACTCTCTGCACTACTCTTCAATATGGTAGTGGACTTTCTAGCAAGAGCAATAGGCAAGAGAAAAACATAAAGGGGATCCAAATAGGGCAGAAGTAAAACTATCCCTTTTTTACAGATGAAATATTCCTGTATTTAAAGGACTCTATAGCTTCTTCCTCCAAGTTACTAAAGGTGACACTAGCCTTCAGCAAAGCATCAGGGTATAAAACCACAAGAGTCAGTAGTTTTTCTGTGTTACCAACAATGGGAAGATCCAGGCTGAAATCCAAAAAACAACCTCATATGTATTAGTTTCAAAATCAAATCAAATCTAAACTAAACAAAACAACAACAGGAATTAATTAATTTAATTAAAAATGTGAAGGACCTCTACTGTGAAAACTTTAAAAATCTAAAAAGGGAAATTGAAGGAGACTCAAGGAAATGGAAAATCTTTTAATGCTCCTGGTTGGAAGAATTTACATGAAGAAACTGCAATACTACCCCCAAACAATTGACAATGCAATACTCATCAAAATCCCAACTATATACTTCAATACAATAAAGAAAGCAATCCAAATTTAATACGGAATTACAAAATTACAGATGAAACAGAAGGCTTAGAAATGAACTCATGGGCCTATAGTGGTCTTACACACACACACAGAGAGAGAGAGAGAGAGAGAGAGAGAGAGAGAGAGAGAGAGAGAGAGAGAGAGAGAGAGAGAGAGAGAGAGAGAGAGAGAGAGAGAGAGAGAGAGAGAGAGAGAGAGAGAGAGAGAGAGAGAGAGAGAGAGGAATTCTATTCACCCATCAGAAAGGATGACTTTTCACCAGTCTTAGGAAAATGAAAGGCTTGGTAAAATTATACTAAGAGCAAAAAGAACGGAATGCAGACTCAGAGCAATATAAGTTTCATAGATTCATTCATTTATGGTAGCTAGAAGGTGCCTACAAATCTACAAATAAACAAGACTGATTCTATCTCGTCCCAGTTAGAATGGCCATTATCAAGAAAGCTAACAATAGCAAATGTTGACATGGATGTAGCCAATTGGGAACTCTATTACACTGTTGGTGGGAAATTACACTTGTTCATCCACTGTGGAATGCAATACAGAGTTTCCTGAAAAGACTAAATATAGATCTCCCTTAAGACCCAGTAATTCCCCTCATCGGCAGTAATTCAATAAATAACAAACAATCTCACATGAAAGCTACCTGCATAACACAGGCCCAGAGTTCAAGGACTTGCAAAACGTTACCACTGCTGTTATTTGTTTCTTCAAATATGAACTTTTGACATGAGAAACCAAGTCATTCTATTTGCAGTAGCTAGGATAGGACTTAAATGTTGTGGGTGATAAAAAGGCTTCTTTGTTGAATGTTAGGAAAAGAGGTAGGCAGTCCAAGAAAAGGGAGATTTTTTTGTTGTTAGTCTGAAGGGCTTGAAATCTGGGCTTGGGCACTGTCCCTGAGCTCTTCAACTCAAGGTGAGTTCTCTACCTCTTGAGCCACAGTGCAACTTCTGGTTTTCCTGTGGTTAAATGGAGATATGAGTCTCAGGGACTTTCCTGCCCAGGGGGCTTTGAACCACAGTCCTCAGCTTCCTGAGTAGCTAGGATTACAGTTGTGAGCCACTGGCACCAGGATAAAAATGGGGGAATTTTAGAAAAGAAAATCCACCTCTTCACCTGTGTCTAAACCTCAGATATCACTATTAGAACACTTCATCCTCAACTCATTTCATCAGATATTTGTAAAGTTTCTCTTTCCCTTTATGTAGGAATACTGCAGTCAATATCAACTCAGCTGTGGGACTGGATCAATTGTATGTTAATTTCTAGCACCTAAATCAAGAACTGTTACATCAAAACAAATGAACCCCTCAGTTGGAATAATTGTTTTCTCTTTTTATTACAAATCTGTGCTTTATTAATTCCTAATGTGATACTCGACCTCCTAACAGACTGATGATATTTTCTTTCTCTTCAGCAATTGTCCTTCTCCCACATGTGGTCAAATATTTAAGATTTCAAAGATTTCCATTGATAATTCATTAAGTTGACCTCTAAGATAATGTGCATTTCTGGAATTTGGTCTGCTGTCTTGTTCTTACATGCACAGGCTTTCTATGATTTATTTGTTCTACAAGCAATTCTACTTTCCAATCTTCGTGTGATCAATTTTAGTCCCTCTCCTCAGTCTTTCTGACCCTCTCTCTGGAGTCTCATTTGAGTCTGTCTCATAAAAAATATATTATCAACTAAATGACTCTCAACTTCTGTTTCTGGCCTGACTGCATGTAGTCTGTGATAGCAGCCCTGACTGGCTGTGCTTACTGGAGTGTTTTTTGTTTGTTTTGTTTTGTTTTGTTTTGTTTTTAGAAGTCTAGGATCACTATTGAAGGTAGTAGCTTTTCTGAGCCTTTGTGATCCCCTGGCTTAGAGTCAATGGGTTTTTCTCCTAAAGATACAAAGAACAGGTGACTAAATTCCTGTTTAAATTGTCTCAAAATGAGGCAATCTGGCATCCTTGCAAAGCCATAAAAAATCCTCTATAACCAATTACAGAAATGTTATATCAAGATGCCTTGTTAAGATGACTGTTCATTGGAAATGTTCATCTCCAAGTCACCACCATACAACTGATCACATTCCTGGGAGCAGACTTTTGGAAGAAAGGTTCCCCTTCCTTCCTTATCTTATTATAGATCAAACCATAATATTCTGCAGTTGTGGTCAGCCTGGAGCACTTTTTCCCAAGAATATTCTGTAGTGTAAAAGAGGACCAACTATCAAAATAAAGGTGAAAATACTTGTCTACTACAGAATGATTTATTGTGCTTATATCTATTGTTATTTTAACAAAAAATCTATTGTTATTTTCATTACTTTAAACACATGGATAATTTATATTGGGATTAGACAAGTGGCAAAGGATTAATAGAATAAAGATTCCATTTACTTTCATATATCCAATATAATACACTTAACCCCTTATGAAAAATTAAATCCAACTGTAGAAACAATGTCAAAAATATAAAATAAGCCTTAATATGAATAATCTGGCACACATAAACCATCATCTACTCAGAAATGCAGTCTCTCTATAGATATTTATTTGGTGCAGAAAAATAATTAATGTATATGACTTTTATGTATCATCTGAAATACTCCTCGTGTATATAATTGTATATAATTTTATAGACGTTACCTAGACAGGAATTTAACGTGCATGTAGAAATCAAATTTCCACAGTTTATGCTAGATGAGAGGAGTCATACTCTCTTGTACTGTGTGGTGTGAATTTTACCACAGTGCTGAACCCTTCCACTTAATACCAAAAGTAATTTGCAATAATTTATTATTTGATGTTAAGATGAGTGCTAATTGTAGAATACACTTAGAATTATTACATTAATTCACAGAATTAAAAAGTAATGATATATTATTTGTTTAAATTCCAATGCTTCTCAATTTTACAATTCATGAACTATATTATTAAAATTAGATTCACTTTCTTCTATAGCTGCTAAAAGTAAAATTATATATTAAGGATTCAACATTAAGAAATTAATAATAAGTAACTTATTAAAATGATATAGTACTAAACTGTGATTTGAATTACAGTTCTAACAAATTGTGATGTAAACAACTGTTAATAGAATTATAGTTAATATTTTTAAACTTACCAGCTTGTTATTTGTTTCCTAATTGTGTCATTTGTTATTTTTGGTCCAAGTTGTGTCTTCATCTTTATTGTTTAGTTTTCTATTTTATCTCTATTGGTTTGCTGATTAGCTACTGACATGAGGCTGAAAATCTGTATGCTAGTTAATTACTTCCTATGTTAAAGTAAAATTTCTGCTCTCCACATCTGTTCTACTCTTAGTATAGTATTTTCCCCAGTCCCATATCCTGTATTGCTGCTCTCATGTATTTTATTTTAGTTTATTTTTATTGTGAAAATACCGTACAGAGGGATTACAATTACAGGGGCAAGATAATGAATAAATTTCTTATCAAGCATTGTTGCCTCCTCCTTTGTTTCCCCTTCTCATCCATTCTTTATTTTATTTTGTTTATTTAAATTTTACTGTCAAGGTAATGTACAGAGGGATTATAGTTACCTAAATAAGGTAATGAATTTATTTCTTTTCTAATTTGTTATCCCTTCCCCCATTTTTCTCCTTCTTCCCTCCCAACAGCCCCTCCAAGATTATTTCCAACATATTGTCTTCTCCCCCTTGTCCTTTGTCTCACCATTTTTCCCTTTCCCTAACCTAGTTCATATCAATATATTTACAATAACCAGGGTTATTCAAAATCAAATACAGTGACTAAATATTAAATATTAATCAAATGTTAATCAAAACCAAATACAGCGACTACAGGGGATAAACTATAGGTGGGGAAAACACAAAAGGATAAAAAGAAATCATGCAGTACATTAAGAACAACAACAACAAAAAACATGTCTTGGAGTTCATTTCACTTGGAATCATCTTATACGGTCATATGTACATAGCTAGAGGGCTATTCTGCTCATCTACTAAGATTATCCTTGATGTACACAATAATGCTCCTCTATTAACCAGTAATCTCACTTCTGGGCATTTAACCAGTGGCCACAAGCAATGCCACAGTAAAGCTACCAACACAATTATGTTTATCACAGTATTATTTACCATAGATAAGATATGGAATCAATCTAGAGGCCCCTCAGTAGATGAATGGATCAAGAAAATCACACACACACACACACACACACACACACACACACACACACACACACACACACACACACACGGAATACTATGCTTTCATCAGAAAGAATGATACCACCTCATTTGTAAGGAAATGGAAGTTCTTGGAAAAAAATTATATTAAGTAAGCCAGACTTAAAAAAATATAGGTCCCAGAGTTTCCCTTATTTGTAATAATTAGTTTACACCAAGGATAATCTCATGTATTTTAATTTGACATTTTGTCCTATGTTGAGCATACAAAATTATTGCTGTATTGTTTGTTATTATTTCTGCAAACAGGCAGGTATATTTAAAGAATTATGTTTCTCTTATTCATTACTGGAGGAAGAACACCCAAAAGAGCAACCCCTATAAGGAATAACAACTCCTACTTATTTAGCTTCATTCCTATGTAAGGCCAGTGTTGTCCCCTGTATCCTCATGTTGTAAATTACAAATCTATAGCGGTTCATCCTGTATCTCCACTATTTTCTACATTATGACCTAAATGCCCCAGCAATTCTACTTTAAAAAATTCT
The DNA here is from genome assembly GCF_024711535.1 of Dipodomys merriami. Classification (NCBI taxonomy): domain Eukaryota; kingdom Metazoa; phylum Chordata; class Mammalia; order Rodentia; family Heteromyidae; genus Dipodomys; species Dipodomys merriami. Next base: position 1,749,045 of record NW_027203693.1, on the reverse strand, counting down.
CTCTTAATGTTTGAGAGATGTGTGTGTGTGTGTGTGTGTGTGTGTGTGTGTGTGTGTGTGTGTGTGTGTGTGTGTGTGTGTGTGTGTGTGTGTGTTTACAAAAATCAGAAGACAACATTTTTCCTCATTTAGAATACATCATTCAGGTCATTATAGGTTGTGGATAATGGGAGAAGTCTCGTTTTAAGGATGAAACATAAAAATATATTTGTGCATGCACCACAGTTTATTATCTTGGCTTTTGTGAATAATGTGAATAACAATGAAATACAGATATATATACAAGTTACTCAGAGAGAAATAATCACATGATTGGTGGATCAGATGATATTTCAACTTTGGATTTCTTTAGAAAACTGCATACTATTTTCTACAAGGAGAATACTAACCTGTATTTTGACCAAGAGTGTAGAAAGTTTCCCTTTCTCCACACTCTCATCAGCCAACATTATTACCTTTTGAGTTTTTTAAAAGGGCAGGTTTTTACTGTGTGCAGGACCCAAGATGACCTCAGACCCAAATCCTTTTACTCCTACCTCCTAAACGCTTCGAATTACAAGCCTTTACCACCACACCTGGTTCTTTTGATTTTTTTTGATGAGGGTTATAATAGTTATGAAGTAGTATCATAGTAATTTTGAATTGCATTTCTCTAATGACTTCTGTTTACAAAGCATTAAGCCATCATAGAAGTGGTATTAAACACAACTTTGTAAACCCACTGGCAATTTTCTTTGGGCCTGGCTGACTTCACTTAATATAATTTTTTACAAGTCTTTCCATTTCCTAACAAATGGGGCAATGTCATTCTTTCTGATGGAGGCATAGAATTCCATTGTGTATATATACCACATATTCTTGATCCATTCATCTAGAAGGGACATCTAAGTTGGTTCCATATCTTAGCTATCATAAATAATGCTGCAATAAACATAGTTGTGATAGTAGTTTTAGTATGGTCTTGTTTGTGGTCATTTAGGTAAATCCCCAAAAGTGGGATTGCTGGGTCAAAGGGGAGCTTTATGGGGAATCTTTTGAGGAACCTCCATAATGCTTTCCAAAGTGGTTGAACACGTTTACATTCCCACCAACAATGCTGTATGGTTCCCTTGTGGCCACATCCCCTCCAGCTTCTGTTGTAAAAATCTGGAACACTCCACGAATTTGCATGTCATCCTTGTGCAGGTGCCATGCTAATCTTCTCTGTATCATTCCAATGTTAGAGTATGTGATGCTGAATTGAGCACAGAATATTTTTTATATCTAAAGTGCAATTGATTTTTTTAAACTGCACAATTAAAAAAAAGGAAGTTCAAAAGAATTGTCGTGAAATTTTACAACCATATATTTCTTTTTTTCTTTTTTTTCTTTTTCTTTTTATTTTCTGTGAACATACTGTACAGAGGGGTTACAATTACATGGGCAAGATAATGAGTACATTTCTTATCAAGCATTGCAGCCTCTTCCTTTGTTTACTCTTCACATCTCTTCCCAGCCTCCTCCCCCGGCTCCTCCTCCCCCCACCCCACCAAAGTTGTAAAGTTCGTTTTCGACATGACAACTTGTACTTCTCATTGTTGCAACGGGTCCACCTGTATCCTTAAACGACTTCTTTTTCCCCATCTCCTCCACAGATTATACCGACATCAAATATAGTGAAAGCAGGGGTTATACTGTGGGGGAGGGACATACAAAGCAACAAAGAAATAATCTTATAAATGCGTTAGAAACAAATGCATGAAAGAAAAAAAAACATTTAAATGCATATCTAAGGGTTCATTTTCTTAACATCACATTATCTGAATCTTTTTTGCTTGACTTATACATATACTATATATTGCAAATAAGGGAAACCATGGGACCTATGTTTCTTTGGGCCTGGCTTACTTCACTTAATATAATTTTTTCCAAGTTTTTCCATTTCCTAACAAACGGGGCAATGTCATTCTTTCTGATGGAGGCACAGAATTCCATTGTGTATATATACCACATTTTCTTGATCCATTCATCTACTGAGGGGCACTGGTTCCATATCTTAGCTATGGTAAATAATGCTGCAATAAACATAGTTGTGCTGGTAGCTTTAGTGTGGTCTTGTTTGTAAGCATTTGGGTAAATGACCAAAAGTGGGATTGCTGGGTCATAGGGGAGCTCTATGTGAAGTATTTTGAGGAACCTCCATACTGCTTTCCAAAGTGGTTGAACAAGTTTACACTCCCAGCAACAATGAAGTAAGGTTCCCGTCTGTCCACATCCCCTCCAGCATCTGTTGTTATTAGATATTAGAGTTCTTGATTTTTGCCATTCTAACTGGGGTGAGGTGGTACCTTAATGTTGTTTTGATTTGCGTTTCTTTTATGACTAGGGAGGTTGAGCATTTCTTCATGTGTCTATTGGAAAGAAGGATTCTTTCTTCTTCAGAGAAGTTTCTCTTTAAGTCTTTAGCCAACTTATTTCTTGGGCAGTTGTAGAACCATACATTTCTTACATAAGCACACATTTACGAATAAAGTCAAATTGACATGTCAAAAACAAAATAATTCCAGATGTTTGTTATTCAAGAAATGTATAGGAGGAGGAATTCAACTATTCTGTACAAGGCACCTGTCATAATGAACACTGCAGCAAGTGTTAAGGTTTGTTAAAAGTTTTAATGTTTTAAATATATTTAATTTTGGGGATTTGTTTATATATGCCAAAATTAGGACTGTTGGGCAGGTATAAAACTTTTCTATAAAGTATTTAAGATTTATAGTAACAGACATATACTACTAAGTATGTGCATTTCAGAGTTTAGGGAAATTTTATTAATGAGAAGTCACAAAGTTTTTGTGTAAAGAAGCAGAATAAAGAGTTCACACTTTGTTTACTACACAGTTTCTGTTAAAACTTTAGGGCTTCCTTAGTTTATATGTTAATGAGGAAAAGTGATGATATAAGCCATAAACAAATAATAAGATATGCCATAAATAGTAATCTTAGTGGGTAACTTTAAAGACTGCTCATATTCTATAAAACTCTTGTTGAACTTCACAACCTTAGTCAGTGTTAAATGTACATGATTATGAGAAAATAGTAAAACCGAATATGTAGCATATTTCAAATAGTTAAAACACATGTTTTTAATTTTATTAATTAATATTTAATTATTGGTTTTCTTTATTTGTAACATTGTTTTACTTGTTGACATATAGTACAACTTTTTATTTGTGGGGGGTATCCAGTCATGGGGCCTGAACTCTGGGCCTGGGCCCTGTCCCTCAACTTTTCAGCTCAAGGCTAGTGCTCTGCCACTTGAGACCCAGCGCCACTTCTGGCTTTTTTCTTTTTGCTTATGTGGTGCTGAGGAATCGAACCCAGGGCCTCAGGCATGCAAGGCAAACGTTCTACCACTGAGTCACCTTCCCAGCCCTTGTACAACCTTTTGTAAGTCATCATTAGGAGGTACTTTGAGAAGGTTACTTGGATGGCCAAACCAATTTTTATAGGTGCATGTTAATTTACAAAGAGGAAAATTAAGAACAAAATATGTATTATATCTAAAATATACTTGGAACTCAAAAAATTAAACCACCCAACAACAAATCCTCAAAGAAACAACTGCCCAATAAATAAGTGGGCGAAAGACTTAAAGAGAAGCTTCTCTGAAGAAGAAAGAAGGATGGCCAATAGACACATGAAGAAATGTTCAACATCCCTAGCCATAAAAGAAATGCAAATCAAAACAACATTGAGATATCACCTCACTCCAGTTAGAACAGCAAAAATCAAGAACTCTAACAACAACAGATGCTGGAGGGGATGTGGACAGAAAGGAACCTTACTTCATTGTTGGTGGGAATGTAAACTTGTTCAACCACTTTGGAAAGCAGTATGGAGGTTCCTCAAAAGACTTCACATAGATCTCCCCTATGATCCAGCAATCCCACTTTTGGGCATTTACCCAAATGTTTACAAACAAGACCACACTAAAGCTACCAGCACAACAATGTTTATTGCAGCATTATTTACCATAGCTAAGATATGGAACCAACCCAGATGCCCCTCAGTAGATGAATGGATCAAGAAAATGTGGTATATATACACAATGGAATTCTATGCCTCCATCAGAAAGAATGACATTTCCCCATTTGTTAGGAAATGGAAAGGTTTGGCAAAAATTATATTAAGTGAAGTAAGCCAGGCCCAAAGAAGCATAGGTCCCATGGTTTCCCTTATTTACAATATCTAGTATAGGTATGAGTCAAGTGGAAAAGGTCAGATAATGTGATGTTAGGAAAATGAACCCTTAAATATGTATTTTAATGTTTTCGTTTCTTTCATGCATGTGTTTCTAACGCATTTATAAGATTATTTCTTTGTTGCTTTGTATGTCCCTCCCCCACAGTGTAACCCCCGCTTTCACTATATTTGATGTCAGTATAACATGTGGAGGAGATGGGGACAAACAAGTCGTTTAAGGATTCAGGTGGACCTGTTGCAACAATGAGAAGTACAAAATGTCATGTCAAAACCAGCTTTACAATGTCGGTGTGTGCGGGGGAGGGGGATATAATTGGGTGGGGGGAGGGGGGTAAAATTTGGTGGGGGGAGGGGGGAGGCGGGGAAGGGAAGTGAAGGGTAAACAAAGGAGGAGGCTGCAATGCTTGGTAAGAAATGTATGCATTATCCTGCCCATGTAATTGTAGCCCCTCTGTACAGTATGTTCTCAAATAAAATAAAATACAATTAAAAAAAAAAAAGAAAATGTGGTATATATACACAATGGAATTCTATGCCTCCATCAGAAAGGGTGAGTTTGCCTAATTTGTTAGGAAATGGAAAGGCTTGGACAAAATTATATTAAGTGAAGTAAGCCAGGCCCAAAGAAACATAGGTCCCATGGTTTCCCTTATTTGTAATATCTAGTATATGTATGAGTCAAGCGGAAACGGTCAGATAATGTCATGTCAGGAAAATGAACCCTTAGATGTGTATTTTAATGTTTTTTTCTTTCATGCATGTGTTTCTAATGCATTTATAAGATTATCTCTTTGTTGCTTTGTATATCCCTCCCCCACAGTATAACCCCTGCTTTCACTATATTTGATGTCAGTATAACTTGTGGAGGAGATGGGGAAAAACCAGTTGTTTAAGGATACAGGTGGACCTGTTGCAACAATGAGAAGTACAAGTTGTCATGTCCAAAACTAGCTTTACAACGTCGGTGCGGGGGGGGGGGGGGGAGGAGAAGGATTGGGATTGGGGGGAGGGGGGAAACTGGGAAGGGATGTGAAGGGCAAACAAAGGAGGAGGCTGCAATGCTTGGTAAGAAATGTACGCATTATCCTGCCCACGTAATTGTAACTTCTCTGTACAGTCTGTTCACAAACAAAATAAAATAAAATTTAATTTAAAAAAAGAAGGTTGAGAAAGTACCTAAAAAAATTATCAAATAGAGTCTGAATCAGGAGTGTTGATAAATGTCCACACCTAATATCTTAGCCCTAGGCTGAAGCAGTGGTATTACAGAGTTGAGGCAACAAAACGTGACAGACTGTGTTTTGTTTTGTTTTGTATTTTGATTTTGTTGGTGATGGGGCATGAACTCTGGGGCCTGGGTGCTGTCACTCAGCTCAAGGCTAGCGCTTCCACTTGAACCATTGCACCACTTCCATCTTTTTTGCTTATGGGTGCTGAGGAATCAAACCCTGGGCCTCATGCATGCAAGGCAAGCACTCTACCACTGAGCCACCTTCCCAGCACCTGAGAGACTGTGTTTTAAAAAACCATCTAAACAACATTTGCTTTCTGCTTTGGGTTATATAAGGAAATATATAAATATATTTTTATATTTTTGTGAATTGTACTTCTAAATTTATACTAACTTCAGCCACTTTATCCTTTTCAAAGTCATGAAATATCTCTGAGAGTTTGCTTCTGTGAAAATTGTTTTTGCATTTATAATTTCTCCTGAGTTATGTTTATTTTTATCAAAATAACTTTATATTTCATGTTGATGGGTTATCATACATCAAATGCCTTCAAATGTACATGTAGAGTCTAAAGATAGCAGTATGAATATTCTCATACAGCTCTTGTTTATCTGTTATGCACTTCCAGTATTATGATATTTCTCTCTCTTTCAATCTCTCCCATTTCCTCTCTTTCTCTTTCATGGTCCATGTCTGCTACTTAGAATTTCGCTGATCTACTATTCCTTCAGGATCCACTGGTTTTGTGGGAACATGATAGCGACCATCAGTTACCCTTGCATTCTTTAAGAGTTATAACAGTTACATGATATTATTCTTTGCCATTCAAAATGGCAAAACAGCAAATCTAGGAATTCCTTTTCATTTTATTACTATTATAAAGTTTATCTCATAAAAATTGTTGGGATGGATAAGATACTCTGACCTGTGACCTAAAAGTTCTTTTTCTTGGGGCTGGGATGGTGGCTCAGTGGTAGAGCGCTTGCCTTGCATGTCTGAGGCCCTGGGTTCGTTTCCTCAGCACCATATAAGCAAAAAGAAAAAAAGCCGGAAGTGGCACTGGGGCTCAATTGGTAGAGTGCTAGCCTTGAGCTGAAGAGCTGAGGGACAGCGCCCAGGCCCAGAGTTCAGGCCCCACAACTGGACCCCAAAAAGTTCTTTTTCTTTTACAAACAACCTTTTTCTTTTATTATCAGTTAGTTACTACATATAATGAAAACAAAGCTATCCTATAGAAAGTAGACCGAAGTTGCTCATAGGGATGAAAAACAAAGGAATGTGAGAAGTGAGTACAAAGGATGCCCATCATAGAGCACAGATCCTAGGAGCAATTTATCATGTACACTTTGTGAGAATGACAATGTGCTGGAAGTATAGGTTAAGTCACTGAACAACTGATATATATATATATATATATATATATATACACACACACATATTTATATCTGTATATTTATTTATATTTGCATATATATGTTTTTATACCCTTATATATGTACAAATGTATGTTACTATACACACAAGTACAAGCATACATATATACATGTATACATGCACACGTGGAGAAAGACACATAGTTACAGACAACACAAGTTTCACTAGTTGTTGAATATGCCTTGGATGGAATGCTTGGAACCAAATATGTTGAAGATGTATTTGTCTCTAAGAATTCTTTTACCACTCCTCTTATCTCTTAAAATTGGTAGTTTTTGACAGATTCGATTTGCAAAATGCGGTACAAGTGATAGCAAATCACTCAGAAATCTCAGTAAGTAAAGGTCATATGGTGTTTCCTTGCTCCCTACAGAATGCTTGCTCTTGTAGACACTCTCAACAATCAAAGCATGAGGAGAATACCCTGGTCAAGAATAAAGTTATAAAGCTTTAAATGGCATCCTTACTTGAACTCCTTTTCAACAGCATCAATTCCTAAGCAGATGAGTGAATCCTCAGAACACTGGATTCTACATATACATTTAACCAACCCATGTGAAAATTCCTATGTGAGAAATGCTGACGGAGGTCTTGCTGATTTCCTGGCCAAGAAAATAAGAAAAAAGAAAATATTTTTAATGTTTTAAAGTTTGAGAATAATTTGTAACCTGTCAACAAATGTGTAGAACACAATTATACCAAGTGAAAAAAATGCTGGCGTTTCATTTATGTGCTCTTGGCCTTGGCAAGTGATTTTAGGTGTGTCAACACAAGTAGGATCAGCAAAAATCAAGCCAGCACTTCTTCATTTAAGATACAAGGAAAGGATACAGGTTGACCCATTTTAACAATGAGATGTACAAGACAGTCTATCAGAGTGGGGGTGAATGGGGAAGTTGGGGATGTGTGAAGGAAAACTATGGTAGAGGAAAAACAAATGATGGGGTAACAATGCTCAAGAAGAAATGTACTCATTACCTTACTTAGGTAATTGTAACCCCTATGTACAGTATATTTACAATAAATTATATATTAAAAAGATACAAGGAAAACTTCTGTACTTATAGAAATTTGTATTTGTCACTCAATATCAGTAAGGTATTGGTTTTAGGACCAGAGGCTATGAACACTTTGGATACTCAAATTCTCTACATGAACACAGTATATTATTTACTTTAGAATCTGCCCACAAGCTAGTGCAGAGTAATTGCTATGAAAATTTTTACTACATTCTCTGTTTGTAATGAAACATAAAATTATATTCACTATGAACAGATACAATTTTTTTCAGATAAATTTTGTCTGCAGTTTGTGAATGGAATTGGGACAGCAATTTTGAAAAGCACAAATTTCTTCACCAAGACCGGTCTGCAAATTGTAACAAGGAGCTAATAAAGCATCATTGAATAGTATGGAACTCCAAGGAGAAGTACTTGAATTGAGACATTATCAGAAAGTGTAACAACCCAAGGACTTTTTAGAAATTCAGCTGCTAGATTTCTCATGGAGAGCTTTCATAACACTTTGTGAAGCACAAGTCAGAACCTCACTGAAGTGTAGATGGTTTTCCCTCTCCTTTCTGTCATGCTCTGTCATTATCAATCAACATATAGCTAATCTTGAATAATCCTCTAATAACAAAATGTTGATGGAGTGTTTATATGTAGAAAATCTGGGAAGGCTAACTTTTTCCAATTAGGACAGTCTGTATTCTATGACCCAGCAGAGAGAAAACTAGGTAAGCATCCATTTGCAACCTTCTGAATAATTCTGATTCTGCCCACATCAGTTATCTATCCATACCTGTGCACAAGTAAGAAGATTTTAAAAGCATTTAGTATTTAAAATTTAAACTTAAATATAGAATGAAATTAGTTCCAATGCATAACATTAAGATATTTAGAAACAACTGAGAAACCTAAAGGTCTATAAGATTTATTTTTATTGGAAGTGAAGGAATATTGGAATTTGATTCTCTACGGTTTAAGCAATTTGCAGCAGACTTGATACTTATTAAATTTTGTATATTGAAAGGAATACAAGCCTCAACAATATGTCAATACTATCCTCTTATTTATCTCTAAAGGTTTATGCTTCTGGTCTCTTAATATTAAAACTTCAAAAAATTTTATCTGTAGCAAGTTGTGCAAAGGGGTTTCACTTCCTCATGTCAGTGTTGAATAGAGTGTATGTGCATTTCAATGTTCAGTGCATCTGGATCATTGTCAAATTTTCCATTTTTCTTCCTTCCCTTACCCCAAACCCACCTATCCCTTCAAATTTCCTACTTATAGTCTCACATATGTACATTGAGTGTTATGACTGTATTAGTCCACCATTTCATTCTCCAGCCTTCTTCTCTACTCCCTTTAAACCAAGATCCCCTTTTAAGACTTGTTTCAACTTCATGGTATTTTGTTAAATATCTCTACCATTGGCATTTGGCTATGGGCTTGCCACATCCTCTCTTCCATGTTTGACCACATAAATGAGTATATTTCTCCACATTTCTAATCTCTGAATGGCTGAGATAGGTCTCTTTTACTATTCACCTTCTGTCCTAAATTTAGAATTGCACCTTCAGAGCCATCCTATAGAGTTTTTTCTTCTCTACACACTGAAGATGGAAAGGTAATAATTTCCATGCTCTTAGCATTATGCTATCCATCATGAATTTCCATGCTTATCACTTCAGCAGTCTATGTTTAAGGAAGATCTTCAATTTCTGATGATAGGAGCATGAGTCAGTTTTAATTATGCAGATTCCACTATGTAGTGAGCCCTAAATTTTCAATAAATTTCGAGTAACTTTTTATTAATAATTTAAAAAGTTTTATTTCAGTATTTGAAATGCTGCCCCAATTATTTTAAAAGTTTCACAATATGTTAGACTGAACTTTCCCCCCCATTTTCCCCACTAGTTCAGGTTAAGTCTCCTTTGGCTTTATTGTTTGAGAGGCCAAGGGATGAGGGTAAACAGAGAGATGATCATTATTCAGATATCTCCTTCCTCTTCTGTTTCTGCTATTCTTGTTGAGAGGAAGACTGGAGCAGGGAACAAGAGTGATGCTTGACTTCACCATACAAGGGAGCATTCCTGGCATGTCAATTATTGTTTCTCAGTATAACTTAAACTGCTTACTCTTGCCTTCTCTGTAACAGTAACCGAACTGTGGCTTCCTTGGTGCAGGAGGAAGCACACTAACAGGTTACTACCTGTAAATTGGTATCTTATATCTCAGCTTACTACCAAAAATATAAAGGTTTGGCTACATAAATGCAAAGGTACTGATTGTCCAACAATACCTTAGTGAGCAGTAGACAATTCTACTCAGCTGCCCTCTTCTCTCATATCCTCCTCTTAATTCCCCTCCACTCATTTACCCTTCCATCCCTTCTTTCTTTGTCTCTCTTTCCTCCAGATTAATCTCTATCTTCTCTCTTTTTCTTTTCCAGTAGCAAGTGATTTGGTTTATCAGACAACACATAAATAATTGAACAAATATTTATTTCTCCTCTTTTTGTGATTATTTATTCTTAAGAAGTGAGTTCTAGCACAGCACCAGTGGCTTACACCTAGATACACAGTAGGTTCAAATTTGACAATTGCAATTCCAAGCTATTTTAAGTAGATAAACCTAAGACATTCTTTTCTCCACTTGTGGTAAAAGGAAGAAGTGAAGGTGTGGCTCAGGTGGTATAGAGCAAACATTGAGAATTAAAGCCCAGATAGAGCTCAAGGCCATGAGTTCAAATCCCAGTACCAGCACAATATAAAAAAAACTGAGTCCTTTGTCTTTGAAAAGGGATATTTCTCCAAAAATTCATACCCAGGGAAATGTTCAAGGTCCAAGACTCTTTGTAAGTCTCTTTCACATCTTAAACTGATTCCTCTGCTTGATTCACATTATGGAAAATAGTAGTCACACTTCACATTAAAAAGTATGTGCATTGCTGAACAGTTCTTACCATTTTTAATGTAAAGGAAGCATGAGAGAGGAATTCACCTCACTTGTGTGAGTTAGGTTTGACTCACTGACAGACTTTTGTAAGTAAATGAGGGTCTGTTTACACATAAAGAAGTCTATACAGATGGTTTTCTAGGAGAGAGAACAAGGTAGCTGTGGTCCAAGTTTGAATCAGAGTAAGTTTATTCCGATGATATGGCAAAGAGAAGCTCATCTCTTAGAACTCTATGCAAAAGGATTAAAAACCCATGTCTATGTTGTGAACATCCAAGTTTTCACAAACAAAAAGCAGTTTCCTTAGCCATGAAAATATAAGTTAGAGCAAAAGGAAATATGTTAAATATAGTTAATGGCTGAGTGACATGTGTAAAAGAGTTCTGTAATTACAACTAAACTATAAATTTTTCATCATGTCCCTAACAAGAATCTCAAAGATAGGCCTGGCTAAATCTGTCGTAGAGGACTGGGTTCATGCAATTGTCAGTTTTGTTTAGAGTCCAATATCTTCTACAGTCGCTTGGGCTGCAAACCGCTCACACCACATGCAGTGTCTGGAAAAACATGCTGTCTTGCTAGGCAGCTAAGGGATTTTTGTGCCACTGTGAATATTTATCGTTTTTCTTATAATTATACCTGTCAGTGTGAAGTCATTTCACAATAAGAACAATAGTTACTGTACCCTTTGTCCCACTAACAAATCTCAGATGTAAATATAGCCGGTAGCCCGTGGCTCATGCCTATAATCCTAGCTACTCAGGAGGCTGAGATCTGAGGGTCACAGTTCAATGCCAGCCCAGGCAGGAAATTCCATAAGATTCTTATCTCCAATAAACCACCAGAAAACTGGAAGTGGAGCTATGTCTCAAGTGGTAGAGCTCTTGCCTTGAGCTGAAGAGCACAGAGACAGCACCCAAGCCCAGAGTTCAAGTCCCAAGACTGACCAAAAAAAAGTATGTATATATATATATGTATGTATATATATGTATAAATGATGAGATTAATTACATTTAAATATAAATCAATATTTATGATATACATTTAATATATATATATATATGATATATTTATAATATATACATATATTTATATATAAGATCATATTATATCTATATGTTTATAAATATATTTGTAATTAATGTCCAAAGAGTACATCTGAAGATTTTGGGGAAAATGTAGTGTGTCTAAAGGCTTATTACTGATCCATCATACTTTCAATCATTTTTTCCACTTATTACAATGTCTGGAGTACCAAGACAATGATTATTTTATTCCTTACAATTTTGGATTAGAAACACCTACTTACTTGGTATGAAACCTACCAAAATATGATCTTGAAATCACACACCACAAACTGGACATCTACATCAATTTAGCAACTTACAGGTCTCAAACATTTATTTGAATCCTGTATCTCGTATACATTGTTTCCTTCGAGTCAGCTACATATACAAACATGCCTAGATTTTCATCCTCACATGACATAGTAAACATAACACTGTAATAAAAAATAATATGATACTGAAAAAACACCTTCGCAAAAGTAATTAAATTTTATTTTTTAAATTTAATACACTATTGAAATACTGATGAAAGAGCAGCTGAGAGAATGTTTCAAATATTAGAGTGCCTGCCTAAAGAGCATGTTTCTCATTCCAAGCATCATTATTTACATCCTTCCTCCTCCCACATAAAAAATAAATAACTACAGAATTAACCTACATGTTCCTTAATCACTCATTGAAGAAAGAAATTGTAATATATATATATATATATATATATGTATATACACACAATGATGTACTATTTAGCCACACATAATTATGAAATCATATTATCTTCAAGAAAATAGAACTGGAAACATTCATATTAAAGCAATAAGCCATTCTGTGAAAAACAAATACTAGATTTCTCATATGCAGACTCTAGACCCAGAAAATAAAATGAATGACCCAGGTGTAATAGATAGAACTGATTAAATTTGGAAAAAAGTAAGAGAGGAGATAAAGAGAAATGCTGTGGAGTAAATATGTTCAAATATTTCATAAGTTAGTATGATGACATAATAAAACATAACTATAAAAATAGGCTAATGAAATTAATAAAAGGAATAAAATTTAGCAAGCTACATTATATGAACATATGTGTATAACACAATAAAATACCTTGTGAAATTAATATTTGCTAATAAAAAGGCAAAAATTAATTCCAGTTTTTATAGATTCATATGTTAATTTCCATTTTTTGCCCAGATATTTCCCTGATAAAGTAAAAGGAGAAATAGGTTTTGTTCATTTAAATTATTCCAGTTAACTACTGTCAATGTGAAATTGATCAACTTAATTATTATATTAGAATATTTCCAATGTACTCTTCAAAATATTACCCTATAGGTATATACTTTTTGCTATTTATTGAATATGGTTCCTTTACTTAATTAGTATAGACCATTTTCTGAATGTAGTTTGGTTTATGCAACTAAGATATATAATACTTGACCAGGAAATCAATTATTCAAACAGTTTTTTTATCAAAAATGCCTATAACAAAATAAAGAGGTAAATCCAAAGTATGTATATTTGAAGACAATACCTGTTTAGTCCTCTTCTCACATTCCCCATTCCCTTCTTGAGAATAATACACATTGTAAGGAAATGCTTTAAATGTTTTACAAAAATAGGTTGACTTTAGACCAATGAGTTACTCTATGCTGTATTTTTATTTACATTATATACAAAAAAGCTAAATTCTTACCTTATCATTTTCCTTAGACTTTATACTCATGTTTAAGCTCTGATGGGTGACAGATAAAGATATAAACATTTTTGAACAGTGGCTAAATTTAGACTGAGGAATTTATGTACAACTATACTCTTGCAGATAAGCCTCATCAGTGCTGAGACCACGATAGCAAAATGTTAACCCAAGGTCTTAACAGTCTCTGAGCACCCTGAACATCCCACCCCCAAGATGTCACTACCATCCTGAGACCAAGTGTAGACAAATCTCAGGACATCTCACACATCTGGAATGGCTCATAACACATCTTGGCATTTCCTAACTGTACAAACCACTATGCAGAAAACTCAGCTACCTTATTATTGGTTGTAGGTCATGGGGTTTGAACTCTAGGCCTGCACGCAGTCCCTCAGCTCTTCAGCTGAAGGTGGGCGCTCTACCACTGGAGGTACAGCACCACTTCTGGCTTTCGGGTGGTTCACTGGAGATAAAGTCTCACAGATTTTCTTGTGCAAGCTGGCTTTGAACCGCAATCCTCAGATCTCAGCCTCCTGAGTAACAAGGATGACAGTTATAAGCCACCGGCAGGGACCGGCTTCAGCCTCCTTCTTAAACACAGGGGAAACCGAACTCATCAGGCCACAAACCACAGGCAATCCTTCAATTCAGACTTTGTCACCAGCATCCAAAACCATTCTTCCATGGATGGACAGCATATAATTGACACTACCATCCCACCCCTGCTCCCTTTCACCCACCCCCTGCCTGCCACAGGCCATGACCTCTGGAGTTCTTGGTAAGGCACCGCCCACCCTGCTATGGCTTCACACTGGGGCAAACCTGGAGAATTCTTAGAAATGTCTGTACAGTGAGGCCAGCATCTGGTCTCCCAATCCCAGCAACCCCACTACTTCACCATCTATTGCAAGCAAGGAAGGGGTGTATTTCTTTCTTTCTTGTTTTTTTTTTTTTTTTTTTGGTTTAGGGGCTTGAACTCAGGGCTTGGGTACTGTCCCTGATGACTAATTTTCCTCCAGATTAGTGCTCTACCACTTGAGCCACAGTGCCACTTCCGGTTGGAGATTGGAGATGAAGCTCTTGTGGGACTTTCCTGCCTGTGCTTCGAAAACAGATCCTCTGGATCTCAGCCTCCCAAGTGACCAGGATGGCAGGTGTGGGATGACAGGCATGAGACACCAGCTCATGGCGTAAGGTGTCTAGTCCTTCAGAATTTCCACCTAGTCTTCGTCTAGATGCTACCACCTAGACACCCCTCCACCTCCATCAGGGAGAGCAAAGGAAGGCTCAGAATCTGGGTGGGGCCAGGTGGGGCCATGGGAATTAAAGGGCCCCCTCCACACCACTAGCCGTCTCTAAGCTCCCATCTGCTTCCTCCAGATTGCCTGGTCATCCAGGGCAGATCAGACCCACTAGGAGTTCTGGGGCCTGCCCTATATCCTCCTGCCCAACCCAACCAGTATCTGAGGATTTCTGGGGCCAGCTGCTCTATGTCCCAGTGGAAGACTTTGGGAAGGTTTCTGATAACTGGATCCAGGGGTGCCCAGGGGAGAAGGAGTGTCCAACTCCCCTCTGTCAATGGAAACAGAAAGCATGGATTGATCTACTAAGAGCTTTAGGGCATAGTCAACCACCTGTCACCAAGGTCCCTGGGAGAACTGTTTTATGGTGTCGGCCCTTTGTCTCCAGGGGAGCGCTCTTTCACCTGAGCCACAGTGCCACTTCCAGCCTTTTCTGTGTATGCAGGACCTAGGAATAGAACCCATGCTTTCCTGCAGGCTAGATGAGCACTCTACCTCTAACACACAATACCAGCCTTGGATAGCTTTTTTTTTGTGACCCCTCAGGCCTGTCTCGGGACAATCTCACATATCTATACCAAGTCTCACACATCTATACTGAGTCTCTCACCAGCATCCCTGGCTGGACATGTTGTCCATCATATTCAGCACCTTTGATCTCTGTGCTTCCTGTCAGATCCTCCTTGTTAAGCAAGAACCACTTTTCAAGTTCTGCCTCCAAGAAGCCCATTCCGGTCACTTAGGCAGAGCTGGAGAGTCTCCGCTGTGCAGGTTGCTGGCCTTGTCATACTCTGTCTTCCATTCAGTGTGGGTTGAGAGCACACAAAAGGGAAGACCTGGATTCCAGCACCGGATTTCTGACAGCCCTGATATACCACCCAGGGACAAGTATTGTATCACACTCCATGAGAGGGAGCTCAAGGCCCGGGCAATCTGTGGGCAACAAGATGGGGCCATTACTTTGTGTGAGCTTGAACTGAGGATCTGGGAGCTTTCTCTCTGAGTTTTATTGTTCAAGGCTGGTGCTCTACCACGTGAGCCACAGCTCCACTTCTTGCTATTTGGTGGTTCCATGGAGAGTAGAGTCTCATGGGCTTTCCAGCTTATGACTGGCTTCAAACTATGATCCTCAGATCTCAACCTCCTGAGTAGCCAGGATGACAGGCATGAGCCTCAGCCCCAGGTGACGGGCACCAAATGCTTTTTTTTTGCTCCTATTTATCAGCTGTCAACTAGCAAGCCCAAGTTAAAATAATCAGTTACAGGGGATCAAAATCCTCTCCTAAGTCAGTCAATCCAAGGAGATAAAGTGTCTTTGGAATAGGTTAGTCTGAATTGGCTTAAGGGTGTTTGTGTGTGGGGGGTGGGTGGGTGTGTGTGAGTGTTGGGAATACCTACCCTCAACTCTGCGGTGTCTCATCCTTCCAGCAGGGAGTGCATTCAAAATCCTGACCCCAAGGAAGGTGGGTGGGAGAGGGTACCTAAGGTCACATCCAGGAGGATGATTCGAATTCTGTCCTGCAACCGAAGCCTGGACAGATAAAGGAAAGAAGGAGAGGTTTAGGGGAACATCAAGGGGAGCCCCTTACCTTTGGCTACAAGTACCAGCAAGAAGACAGAATCCATATTTCTTGGTAGTCAGATAAAAGGTGTATACTGTTAATTTATTTTATGATTGTGTTGGTCCTAGGGTTAAAATTCAGGGCCTGGGTGTTATCTCTGAGCTTCTTTTGTTCAAGGCTGAGGCTCTACCACTTGACCAGAGCACCACCTCTGGCTTGTGTGTGGGTTTGGGGAGGGAGATATTTTATGGGAGATAAGAATCTGACTTTCCTGCCTGGGTTGGCTCTGAGTCATGACCATCAGACCTCAGCCTCCTGAACAGCCAGGATGATGGGTGGGAGCCATGAGCTCCTGACTGCCACCATCCATTTATAATCCCTTAGGCCCAGTGCTGGGCCACCCACACTGCACCTCCTTGTTGGGAGTAGGAAGCAGACATGAGTGGGTTTGATAATTCAACAGCCTACCTATCTTTGAGCATTGTTCTGGGTCAGTCTGATGGAGGCTTCCTCCTTATCCACAGCAATGACTTGGCTGTCACAAGAACAAATGTCCCTTGGGAGCTATCAGGTCTGGGGTCTTTCCTCTGCACCCCCCCCTCACCGAAATGAAACTCCGCAGCAAAGGGTAGTAGACATGGAGTGTTTTCATGTTCTTATAGCCAGGGTCTAGCCAGATAGGTGGGGGTATGGGTCAGAGGCATGGGATTGTGCTAGGCATGGGGACAAGGCGACACCTCCTCATCCACTTTCCTTCAATGGTGTAGCAGAGGGATGTGGGGAAGGACTCATGGGATGGACAATGAATAACCATCACGGTCTAGCCGGGGTACAGAGGGGCTTACCTCATAAAGCTGGTTCAACAGGCTGAGTGAAACAGCTCCTGACCCACAGCCCACCTCCAGAATGAGAGGGCCACCTTGGGTTCCAGGCACATGGGGATGCTGGACCACCTCCTCCAGCACCCATTCAACCAATTCCTGAGAGAGAGGGAAAGAGAGAGGGAGAGAGAGAGAGCAAAAGGGAGAGAGAGAGTGCAAGGGAGAGAGAGACACAGAGAGAGAGACAGAGAGAGAGAGAGGAAGAGAGGGACAGAATTACACTTAAGCCATGTGCTGGTGCCTCAGGCATATAATCCTAACTACACAGGAAGCTGAGATGTGAAGATCATGGTTCATAGCGGGCCCTGGCAGGAATGTCTGTGAGAATCTTATCCTCAAAGAACCAACAGAAAACCATAAGTGATGCTGTGTCATGTGGCAGACTGCTAGCCTTGATCTAAGGAGCTCGGGGAAAGCATCCAGGCCCAGAATTCAAGCCCTACGAGTGACAAGAAGTGGACTTCCCACCACAAGAAGTGGACTGAAGAACACCCACTGTCCTAGGAAGCATGGCAGAGAAGTCAGGCCAAGCTTCCTGTCAGCTGGGGGTCATGAGTAGGTCACCTGGCTATTGCATGCCTCATTTTCCCCAGCTGCAAAACTGAATGCAGTGAAGGATCCCCTTCCTCATGGAGATAGGGTAATGATGAAAGACAGCCATGTTTCATTTCATAATCCAACACCTGTTGCATGATTAATAACAGACCCAATCTGAGCCTTTTCTGGGTAACTTCCTGTCATATGTGCACAGAATTGTTGAGAACCGTATCTGACAGATGCTCCCTCTGTGCTGGTCCTGCTGGAGAGATCCCTCTGTATTAATCCCTTGTTTCCTCACAATTGTCCCATGAGGAGACTGAGGTCCGATGGTCGATATCCAACACAGAGCTTCACCTGTGGTCAAGAATGGGCTGCCATGGACTAAGAGTTTGGTACAATCCTTTTAAAACGAAGACGCTAGGTGTCTCCCATCCCTCCCCCCATACACAAACATACCTCCACCGTCCTTTGCAGGCAAAGATGCATTACTTTCTTTTTGTTGGTTGTGGAGATTGAACTCTAGGCCTAGGTGCTTCCCTGAGATCTTCAGCTCAAGTCCAGCACTCTACTACTTGAGCCACAGCACCACTTCGGGTTTTCTGGTGCTTTATTGGAGAGAAGAGTCTGAGGGTCTCTCCTTCCCAAGCTGGCTTTGAACCGTGATACTAAGACCTCAGCTTCTGAGTACTTAGGATGACAGCCATGAGCCACTGGCACCCGACCAAAGATGCTTTTTCATGGCTGTCATCCTATCCCCTCAGGAGACGAAGATCTGAGGACTGCAGTTGGACGCCACCCTTGGCAGCAAAGTCATTGAGAACTCTTATCTCCAATTAAACACCCAAAAACTTTGCAAGTGGAACTGTGACTCAAATGGTAGAATACTAGCTTTGAGCATAAAACAAGGGATGTGACACAGACCCTAGTTCTAAGCTTTTTCTAGCATAGACCCACCCAAGAAAGGGAAGCAGGTGAGCATACAGGAGCTCAAAGCTCACACATAATACTCAAGACTCACAGAATAGACCCTATCCTGCTCTGATTCTTTAGATTCTATGTCCTAGGTCATGGCAGTCTTAGACGGGACTAACCATGCACCAAGTCAGGACGTTCAAGTACAATCTCATACTGAGGATCCCGTGACCTCATCAAGGACTCAACATCTCTCACTGTCCTGCCTCGACACTGGGCAGTCAGGTGAGGTCTAGTTATCCAACCACAGGATATGGGAATGAAAGGATTTCTCAGCCAAGGGATAGAGACTGGAGAGCTCTAGGTCCCTCTCTTTCAGGAAGGAGAAAAAGGCCAATCCATCCCAGGAATTTTCCTGGGTTGTGAGTATCCTCAAAAAAAAAACAATCCTGCTCAGAGCCCAGTGGCTCTGGTTTTCCCACCAGCCTCGACCTTCAGTCAGCCCTCTCTGAATCCCACATCTTCCATCTAGACTAAAGGCTGAGCCAGCAAAGAGACCCACCTCTACCTCTGAGAATGGCAGTCATGGGGCCCTAGAGTCGCCTAGAGGAAGTCTCTGGGCAACACGGGTCTGACTCCCGCCCTCATTCCCTGGCTGTCCTGTGCCAGTGGCATGTTTACCTCTGTCTCTGGTCGAGGAATGAACACTGGGGGTGTCATCTTCAGATTGAGCCAGCAAGGATATACTGCACAGGCATCCTGCAGCGGACAACAGCCAGGTTGTCAATGGTGAACCCTGAGTGCCAGGACTTTTAATAGCCATGTGGCTGGGTCGAAGTCTGTATCACTGATGGTCTAGGTTTTCAAGTGAGGTCATGGTTCCAATGGCCTGACACACCTGATCTGGGATTTTCCTACCTCTCAACTTCCTGCTTATCCCTTGCCACCCCTCTGTTGACACTCCCTCATCCTATACCTCCCTAGCCCTTGGACACTTTCTTCTTATCTGACCAGAAAATAAACTTGGTATGCCAGGGGAGATTGAAACTCAGTGACCCACCCTAAGCCCTAGGGTCTACCTGAGGCTGTTTCCCTCTGCAGTTGGCCACCACACAGATCATGGATGGCATGAAGTTGCTGATGTCATGAAGGAGTCAGTGGCTTGGTTCCACATACTGGCTTTAGGCTCTGAAACTGTCCCCACGGAGATTGTGAATGGTTGGCTCCCTTTATCCAGGGACTCCAAACCAAGGCTTGCATGCTCCCTTCTTCCTTCCTTTCCTCCTTTTCTCCCTGCATCCTTCCCTCCTCTCTTTTTCTTTCCTTTCTTTGTGTCACTCCTCCTCTTGAACTCAGAACCTGGGTGCTGTCCCTGAGCCTTTTTTTGTGTGTGGGTCGTGGGGCTTGAACTCTGGGCCTGGGCGCTGTCCCTCAGCTCTTCAGCTCAAAGCGAGCGCTCTACCACTTGAGCTACAGAGCCACTTCCGGTTTTCTGGTGGTGTATTGGAGATAGGAGTCTCACGGTCTCTCCTGCCCGGGCTGGCTTTGCACTGCGATCCTCAGATCTCAGCCTCCTGAGTAGCTAGGATTACAGGCGTGAGCCACCAGCACCCGGCTGTCCCCGAGCCTTTTTAACTCAAAACCAACAGTCTACAGTTTGAGCCACCTGCCTGGGACTGAAGCTTCAATCCTCCCATCTCAGCCTCTTAAGTAGCTAGGATGACAGGTGTGAAGGACCAGCAGCCAGCTCAAACCAAGATTTCTTCATGTGCTGTGGAACCAGCACTGGAACCTTTCATCGTCTATGACCCGTCCCCCCCCTCCCGACCTGGCACTCACTGTAACAATTTGTTGGATAAATAAATGAGCATCTGCCTACGACAATACTACAGAAAAGTCCCATCCAATTCAGGTAAGCAACCTGGGTGGAGGTAAAGCCTGATGTAGCTCTCCCACAGTTCTCCCTCCTCCCTCTTCCCACCGTCCTGGTGCCACCGCACTTAACTGTTTTGTTTCTAAGGGGCCTCTGGGATGCCTATCTTCTCAAAGATCTCTGTCCAGCCACTGACCAGCTCTGTGGCACTCAATTCCCCACTTAGCTGTGAATAAGGTTGCCTTGAGGTGAACGCCCGGCTCAAGGGGCCTCCTCTCCACTCCCTGGGGTCAGACAGGATTGTAGCGACCGTCTACTCGACCAGCGAGAAAGAACGACCACCACACCAGGAGTCTTCTCAGATCACGCTTTATTGGAGAGCCTTTTAGTTGTAGGAGAGCTTGGGCGCGAGAGAGCGTGCACCCAAAACATAGCCGCTTATATAGGGAAATAGGAACGCGGGTCGGTCTGTTGTTGGTCGCCTGCCTTTCACCGTCACCAGGTGTCATGGGATTGGCTGGGGACTCTACCTGGCTCGTTCACGCGCACAGCCCAGGCGTCCCGCCAAGCACCGTCTAATATGGGGTGGTTACCTCAAAGCTGCAAGGGAGTGGGCGGAGTCTCGCCCCGGCTCCCTACACAGGATGGTCCACCACATCCAGCCCCCATGTTTCATGTTGCAGAGAAAGGATCCCTGAGGCATCCTGGGTCTCTGAATCTCCCAGAGTCCAGTACAGGTGCTGGGAATTGTCTCTGCTCACAGCTGGCAGGCTGTGGATGGCGAGGTCACAATCTCTGCTCCCCATGACATCCTCGCCTGTGGTGATCACCCTAGAGAAAGCCGGAGGAGAATCAGCAGCTGCCAGAGAAAGGCAGACAAGGCACCACATTCATAGCATACCATCTGGCTTGGGAACTCTGCCTGTGCTGCTTTGAATATCATTGTTTGGTGGCTGAAATGGTCCATCTAATTTGACCCAGAATCCCAGGCATTAGTAGAAATTGCCAGCTTCAAGAAAAATCTCTGAAAAGCTGGCATTTTTCACTTGTCCCAATCAAACTTAATGGGTTCCAAAGTCAGTAGACCCCTTTTTCCTTGCAGACAGCCTACAGCAGGTTACAGAAAATGGCATTCACAGAGCCCTAGCTAACTGCCATGTCCTGATCCCAAGCAGACTCCAGCAGGGGGAAAACACTTGCCTACCATTGACCAGCTGGAAACAGCCCAGGAAGGACACAGATTGGACTTTGCAGGACTTCAGGGAGGACTGCCCACCAGTGCACTGCCCCAGGAGGGAATCCATGCCACCATTGGGGGCCCGGAGCCCACTGCCCAGATGCCCACGGACACTGTCAATACCCTGGATAAGATTCCCTCTCATCCTTGTTGTGATGATCCCTCTTATCCTGTCACATTGTTTGTCACAGCCCCTGCCCTACTCCCCCCATCTCATTCCCTGTTTATGTTTGGCAGACTCATTTCCAACCTTGAATTACCTCCCACTATACACACGAGAGCAGACTGTCTGTCTGGAAGTGTGCGGCTGTGGTCACAGTAGCCTCACGAGCCTTTTGGCTGAAGACAGAAGGGCAGGTGTCCACTCTGGTGTGTGGTTCACACAGACCTCC
The DNA here is from genome assembly GCF_024711535.1 of Dipodomys merriami. Lineage (NCBI taxonomy): Eukaryota > Metazoa > Chordata > Mammalia > Rodentia > Heteromyidae > Dipodomys > Dipodomys merriami. Next base: position 1,726,717 of record NW_027203693.1, on the reverse strand, counting down.
TAGAGGAGACCCATGTAGGCCCAGCAGCTACTGTGGGCTGCAAGAAAGCGGAAGAAAGAGGTGGAAAGGATCATCTACTATAACCTTTCCTAACGGAACCATGAAACAGTGAAAGAGAAAACAAAAAATGTGGCTGGGCTTGTACTGGGCATTAATGAATAAAGAAAAACAAATAAAATGCTTTTGCTCTTTTTAGACAGGGTGATTTAAATATATTTTCATTGTTCTTATCTCCCTGATCTCCTAACACACACACACACACACACACACACACACACACACACACACACACACACAGAGAAACACAAACACATACAAATCCAAACCAGTGACAGAAGACTCATCCATGCAGCACCAGCAATTTGCCAACTGATCATTCACCTGAGCACAGTCAGGCTGTATAATGAGAAAGACAAACTCTCTCTCTCTCTCTCTCTCTCTCTCTCTCTCTCTCTCTCTCTCTCTCTCTCTCTCTCTCTCTCTCTCTCTCTCTCTCTCTCTCTCTCTCTCTTCTCTCTCTCACAGACTCAGAGCAGTGCCTCTCCTGAGTTTGTTGGTTTCTCATCTGGATGATGTACCAGCTCAAGCATGGGGGTTCCCTTGTCAGAACCAGGTGCTCCCACCCAAGTGAAACAATGTTCTAATAATGCAGAACCACCCTGCCTCCCCCTTTCTTCAGGGCCAGACCCTTTCCCCTGGGAACAACCAGCCTTGACTCCCCATTCACCAAAACCCTAGGCCAGGACACTGGGTGGAGTCTGGAGACAGGTGGCTCTTCAGAGCCTGGACAGAAAACAAAGCAGGGGTCATGGTGCCTACAGAAAAGTGTCTGACCTGGGGTGGGGGCGTTGTTGGGGACTTTGATGGGGTCCTAAAGGCTATATAATTGGATGGACTCCCTACTTCCAGCCTAGTTACTTCTGGGTGACTTGGCAGATTCTTGGGGAAGATGAGGAGACCACATGTACTGGGAGCACTAGCAGAGGTTGGCAGAGCTGGGAAATGTGATCACCCAGTCAGAACTGTTGACAGCTGGGGTTGGAGGTACAGGCCGAGTGTATGTTTGTGAGAGAGGGTACATTTTTCTCCCAAATATCCACCTTCTAGCTGACCACAGTGCTCTCACCTCTCTAGTGGGCTTTTCTGGGAACATCCTCAGGTGAAAGGGTCACTGAGCACAGAAGACAAGGGCTCACAAGGGGGGGGCTACCTTCTGCATCCAACACACCCCTCCCCAGTAAAAAGGAGAAGACCCTAGAAGGCAGGTGTGGAGGTGCTGCTTCCCACCTCTGACTAAAGCCACCAAGTTTCCACCAAGGAGAGAAAGGGTGCAGATATGCGGCTGTGTGGCTCCAACTGCTCCACGACAGAGGCTCTGTGTTGGCCCCTCCTCACCCATCCCTGCAGCTCCCCTTTTCCTGCGACACTGGCCGCTATGGATGGGGTGGGATCCCCGGGTCGACACCCACCTCCACTCCCCACCCCTGGGGTGCATTTGTGGCAGAGCCAGGGAGGATTGTAGGGCACGGGGGAGGTGCAGGTGGGACAAGAGAGGGGAGGCCAGAGGCGCTGGTCAGTGGGGGTGGGGGGGAAGCCATAGAGTAGGGGGGGTCGCAGGGGGCAGGGGTCATGGGGTGTGGGCCTGCAGGGTGGCCACACATGTGTGCTGCTGGGAGAAGCTGTAGTCTGTGAATCCAGGTGTGCAGAGTCTGAGGACCCGGGGCTGTGACTAAGTCGGGCCACAAGTTGGCCAGGGGTGGGCCCTCTATGCCGGGTGACTGCAAGAGGCTCCGTGGGTCACAGCCGGCAGCGCCATGTTTGAGACGCAGGGCTGCTGGGAGGGGGCGGGGACATCTGTGGGTGCGTGGAGGGGCTGTGGGAAGCCTCTGCTCTTTCTCCTCAGCCACTGCCGCTGTTTCAACGGCCTCTTCCCCTTGGCCACTGCCTCTGCCTCAGCAGCCAGTGCCTGTGCTGTGCTCCCTGAACTGGGACCTCAGACTCAGGGCCGCCATGGCTGCTGCGCTTCCACAGGACTGTGTGCAGCAATGTGCCTGCCATGAATGTTCCACATGCTTTATGTTCCCACACTATGATCTGGGCGGCCACCAGCCACTGAAGCCATTTCCACTGGTGCTTGTTCTCATGCTCACTCTTCTCTCTTCTCTCTGCTCTCTCTCAGCCCTATACTCCTCTCCTGGGCCACCCCACTCCTGCTGTGCACACGCCCTTGCCCCTTGGGCCCCTGGCCATTGCTGCCACCAAAGTGGGTCCCTGGGTCCTGTCCCCTCCTCCCCTGGGCCACGCCCCCCACCCCTGGCCACAGCAGCCCTGACTGGGCCCTGAGGCTTCCAGACCATGGCAATTGCAGCATTACTTCAGCTCAGCACTCTCCCCCCAACCCCACTACCGGCCCGGGGAATCAAATCTTCCCTCAGCCCCACCGCTGGGGGAGACTCTCCTCCATCCCCCTCCACTCCACACACCAAACAGGTGCATGGTGACATTCGTGTGTATGTGTGTTTGTGTTTGTGTGTGTGTGATTGTTGGGGATAACTACCTCTCAAGGACTCAGAACATAGCACCCTTTGGGATGACTCAGCACACAGCCCACTTCCAAAAATAGCACAAAGCACCCTGTGTAAAGGACTCAGCACACAGCTCTCTTTGAAGGACTCAGCATGTAGTACACTGGGTAGAATACTCAGCACACAGCATCCTTTGAAGGAGGGAGTCCATAGCCCGCAGTGTAAAGGCCTTAATGCATGGCATGCTTTGAAAAACTCAGCATGTAGCACTCTTTCCCAGAGACTCATCACACCCTGTGTTAAGGCTCCACACACAGCACTCTTTGAAGGGCTGAGTATGAAGCACCCTGTGTGAAACACCCAGTGCACAGCATCCTTCGAAAAACTCAGCACACAGAAAAATTTTGAAGGACTCAGCACATACCAAACTGTGGAAGCACTCAGCACACAGCACCATTTGAAGGACAGTACAGAGCACCCTGTGTAAAGGACTTGGCACACACATTCAAAAAACTCGCCTCATCCCTCTCTTCTGAAGGGCTCAGCACATAGCAGGACCCTTTAGGATGAATTAGCACACCACACCTTTTGAAGGACGTGGCATACAGTACGTTGTGTAATGGACTCAGCACACAGCACCCTTTGAAAAACCCAGGTCGGCGCACTCTTCTCATGGACTCAGTACATAGCACCCTTTGGGATGACTCAGCAAACAGCACCTTTTTGAGGACTCAGCACAAAACCCCCATGTGGGAAGGACCCAACAAATAGTGCCTTCTGAAGGACTCACCACATAGCTGTATGTCACAAGTTCAGCTGTCATTAGAATTAGGGTGCTTTTTTCAGTATCACCATTCTTCAGAAACACTTCACAAATCCTACTAGATCACATTTAGCCAACTTGTGTTTTATGGGGGAAGGTCAGCTGGGGGTCTTGAACTCAAAGTTTAGGGGCCCTTTCCCTGAGCTCTTTGGTTCAATGCTAGAGTTCTACCACTTAGAGGCACTGCTCCAATTTTGTTTTTGGGGGGTTTTTCTTTGACAGGTCTTATGGTAATAAGTAAGGCCAAGTTGGGGTATCCGTGGGCAAAGGCTCTTAGCACAGCCTGGCGCTGACCTCTCCCTTCCTTGTGTCCCTGGTAAGCAGGGCCTCCTGGAGCTCTCTTGGCCTAGGGTGGAACAAACCTGCTCTGGCATCAGCAATCAGGGTGAGCAAAAGTCAGCTTGGCCCTGGTCACTTCCCCAAATTGAACTCTAGAGGATGATGGCACAGGGCCGCATGTTTCGCATCTGGCCACCAGGGGGCAGGAGTGGCCCACCATAAGGATTGTACCTGCGAGTTGTGTTTACTCTTGCTTCCCTGGGCCTCCCATCATGCTTCAAAGCCACCCTGGGCAGGAAAGTCCTTGAGACTCTTACCTACAATTAACCATTGAAAAGCAAGTGGGGCTGTGGCTCAAGTGGCAGAGCACTAGCCTTGAGCAAGAAAACTCAGGGATAGAGCCTAGGCCCTGAGTTCACACACACACACACACACACACACACACACACACACACACACACACACACACACACACACACACACACACACACACACACACACCACATGCATTCAAAAATCAGAGATTTCTACATTTCAATCTTTGGGTATTCTCTACTTTTTCCCCACTAAGCCTGGTGGCTGCTGGCCTAGGTGTTTGATGCATACAACACCATCTGGAATCTTTAATTTTGGGGAAACAGAATGGCTAGAAGGTCAGCCTTCCCTTATTCAAGCTCCTTAATTGGGTCATGGTCTATCCAGGCCTTTTGGGGCTCCTTTACAGACTCGCCAAGATGCCTTCAAAAGGCATCACATACTGGGCACTGATGGCTCATGATTGTCATCCTAGCTATTCAGGAAGCTGAGACCTGGAGGATCACGGTGCCAAGCCAGTCTGGGCAGGACAGTGTGTGAAACTCTTATCCTTGATGAACCGTCAGAAAACAAAAGTGGCCCTGTGACTCAAGTGGTAGAGTGCCAGCCTTGAGAAAAAGAGATCAGGGACAATGCTCACAACCAACAACAACAAGGAGAGGCATTGCGTGTTGTCTTTGAGATTGGCATGGGCCAAATATAATTGGAATTTTCAAGTGCTCCAAGACAAAGCAGTACCTCCTTTAGTCCCATGCTCCTCCATCTCATCTCACCCCTTGGCTTGGTCCGTGCTTTGGGTCAGCATGGCTCTGGCTGTATGGGTGGGCTACAAGGAAGATCCCCGAGCAATCTCCCCACCTCCTTCTGCCCTGCTCACACTGCTGCTTCTACTCTTTGCCATAGAACTTCTTCCTGCAATCCATCCATGAGGTCATCACTGCCAATGTAGTGGTGAGTTGTGGGTCCGGCCTAACTCGGGGCAGTCAGACGTGGAAGTGGGTCTGTGACTAGAAGCTTCCACCCTGGGTTTGGGCTGAGGCCAGGGCTGACCTTTATTTCATCCTGAGGCTTGCAAAGGTGGGGAGACAGTGTAGACTCCACATTGAGTCAGGTAAGATTAGAATCTGGAGGACCACTTATGTGGGGGAGGATGAGGGACTCAGGGGGCCACTGTTGTTTGTACTCTCTTGGGACTCCCCTCTTCCTCTCTCATCCTTCAATGGTAGAAGAGAAACTTCAACTAAGGGTGTGGGAAGAGGGCGAGGGGCAGTATTTTGGTGTGAACCACACTTGTGCTTCATATTCATTCTAGACCCTACTTACTATTTATCTGAGGAATGGCCATATGGGTTTGTGAAGGGGGAGAATCTTCATAGCTGAGAATGTGGCTCAGTAGTAGAGTGGTCGCCTAGCATGCCTGAAGCCCTGGGTTCTATTCAACACAGAAAAGGGTGGAAGGGGAGGTGGAGCTCAAGTGGTAGAGCGCCTGCCTTGATCAAAAAGAGCTCAGGGACAGTGGCCAAGCCCTCAGTTCAAGCCTCAAGAATGGAAGAACAAATCTTTGTTGGAGGCTTTTTTTTGTTTTGAAAACAATTTATTCTTTGTGATAAGCATAACATGGGCCTCTTTCCTGGCCACCAATGAGCCATTAGATGTCCCTTGAGTTTGGGCCAACTCCTGGCATCCTCTGCCTTACCTAACCCCCAGTTTAACCTTTTCATCATCCGGCAGATGGAGGCCTCAGGGAAGGCCACCTGGCCATCTACTTCTGGTGGCTGCCAAGGATTTGAGAGTCAGTATGTCACATAGAAAGTCATCATCCACATCGGTCTATAGAAGTAAGTGAGGGAGCACTCCTCCCCTGAGCCTGGGAGCTGTGGGCAGATCTGGATGTGGGGCATCTGTGGCAGGATGTGCTCCTTCGGGGAGAGTCCACTCTGGTGTCGGGAACCCTGACCTCTCCTCTGGCATTTTCCATGCTGTCTTCAAGTTTCAATTCTTCAAAATCTTTATGCTGCTCCCTCATTTCACCCAGCATGGGCCCTGAGGCCTCTGAAGCAGTGTTGGTGGTGGGGGGCTCAGCCTGTGCTGGCATCTGGAGACTGCTGTCTGTGCCTTCCCCTGCGAGGAGCAATAGCAGCTCCTGCAGCACTGTCCTCTTCTCCATCTTCTCCTGGGACAGCCAGTGCCTGCACTCAGCATTCTCCCAACACAGCATATGCAGGACCAACATCTGCACTTTACATACCACAAGGGACTCCTCAATGGTTCGGATGTGTGCCGACAGCTGGCTGCATCAATGGTGGTGCTCACCTGCTGGACTCTGGAAGTCCACCTCATCAGGCAGGTCATGGATGAAGCAGATTTTCTTCTCAGAGGCACATATGTCCCGCCTCCCATCCCCATGCATGCTGTGGTGTCAGCTCATTTCTGTCAAATATTTTGTCATAGCAAGAAAAAAAATACATGGCTAACACACAACCGAATCTTCCACTTGTACTCCTTGTTTTATTGATTGACTGATTGATTTAGCCATACCTGGAACTGGAACTCATTGGTTGAGCACTGTCCCTCAGCCAAATTGTGCTCAATCAAGGGTAGTATTCTACCCCTTGAGCACCAATGCCATTTCCAGCTTTTTTTGAGTACTTTATTAGACTTGAGAGTCTCAGAGACTTCTCTGCCCAGGCTGGGTTGAACCACCATCCACAGATCTTAGCCTTCTAAGTAGCTAGGATTACAGGCTTGAGCTGCTGGTGCCTGGCCACATTCTACCATTTCTTCTTCCTTCTTCTTGATTCTTCCTCCTGTCCCCTCCCAAACTTCCTCCTCCACACCATGCTAAATAAGTATAGGCTTTACTATTGAGCTGGACACCCAGCCATTGGCTGCCATCTTTACTCAATGAAATAAACAGCTGACATCAATGGGTTGCTGAGTATATGCTAGGCACCAACCCACCTTTTTCTTTGTGAACTTGGTAATAAACCTATGAGATAGGTAATCATTATCTTAGTCTTACAGACCAGCCTACTGGAACAAAACCAATGATTTGCCAGGGCCAAAAACACAAACCTTTAATCCCGGCCCAACAAACCTCTCAATCCAACTTCAGTAGTGAAGATGAGACTCAAACCCAGGCACTCTCTTCATTAGACAGAGCCTGTACTTAATCACACCTTGTTTTTGATTCCTTGCTACAGGAATGTGAGGGTAGGGGATAACAAAGGCAACACACTAATGGAGTATTATTTGAGGGTGAGATTTGCCATTGGAAAGACCAGGATAAAAGACCCAGCTCCAGCATTTACTAACGTGTGACATCATAGACAAGTCATTTTAATTTGTTTGCCTCTGTTTCTATATCTGGAAAATGGAGATAATCAGAATGCCTTCCTTCATAAAGGAGCAGGTTCCCAGTAAGGTGTAATTGGCTCACACCTGAAATCCTAACTACTAAAGAGATTGAGATCAGAGGATCAAGGTTCATGGCCAGTCTGAGCAGTAAAGTCTGTGATACTTTATTTCCAATTAATCACCAGAAAACTAAAAGTAGTGAAGTAATGAAAACTGGTAGAATGCTACCTTAAATAGAAGAACTCAGGTACAGAGCCTGGGGCCCAAGTGCAAGCCTGACAACCAAAACCAACAACAACAAAAGAGCAAGTTCCAATCATTTCTTTAAGATAGTATAATAAGCTTTAAATCTGATGATTGAAGTTCAAATCCAGCCCAGGCAGCTAAATCTGAGAGTTTTATCTCCAATTAACTTAAAAAGAGCCAGAAGTACAGATGTGGCTCAAATGATAGAGGGCCAATTACAGGTAGCCACCCACTGCCTTTGCTCCAACCTGTCATAAGCCCAGCACAAGTGGCTCAACAGCAGATATTTGTTGGTGGGAAACTGAAGGAGTGAACACTATAAGGGCCCTCGCCTCCTGCTATCTTTTCTTGTCCAGGCCCTCCCTGGCTGTATTGTTATCTATTCTCTCATCCTGGGAAAATAACCATAGCATAAAATGTGTCATCTCAACCAGTTACAATTGTACACTTCAGTGGATTTAAGTACATTCAAATTTTCATGCACCCTCTCTGATACCAACTTCTAGAACTTTCTCAGAATCCAACCTGAAATTAAGCACTTATTAAAGAGCACCTTCCATCCATCCCTTTCCACAGTCTCAGGAAACCCACCATTCTACTTCCTGTCTCACAATTTGACTGTGGCAGATCTCCTGTGACTAGAGTCATGATATTCTAATGATAGTGGTAGTAATGGTGTGTATGTGCATGTGCTTATATGTGTGCATGTGTGTGTGTGTTTGTGTGTTCATGCTCATGCACACACAATTTTATTGCTTGTACTAGGTCCTGGGCACCATCCGTGGGTTTTTTTGCTTAAGGCTAGCACTCTGCCACTGGTACCATAATTCCACATCAGTTTTTTGAGATAGTTAATTGGAGATGAGTCTCATAAAGCTTCAGTCCTCAGCTCTAAGCTTCCTGAATAGCTAGAATTACAGCCATGAGCGAACAACTCACGGCTAGAGATGGTGAATTTTAACACATTAATTCTGCTAGCATGTAGTGCCTCATGTTTTAGTCAAACATCAATGTAAATGTTGCTGTGAAAAGACTTTTGGAAGCAGGGGTTATACTGTGGGGAAGGGACATACAATGCAACAAAGTAATCATCTTATAAAGCTGTTAGAAATAATCGCAAGGAAGAAAAAACATTTGAATCTTTATCTTGGGGTTCATTTCGCCTAACATCAATTTATCTGACTGTTTCTGCTTATGTCAGACATATACTATTTGTTGCATATAAGGGAACCCTTGGGATCTATGTTTCTTTGGGTCTGGCTTACTTCACTTAATATAATTTTTTCCAAGTCTTTCCATTTCCTAACAAATAAAAAACAAATTGTTTAAATAGGGATACAGGTGAACCCATTGCAACAATGAGATATAAAAGTCGTTATGGAGAAAAACAAACTTTACATCTTTGGAGGGAGGGGGGATTAAGGGTGGGTGGGTGGGAGATGGGAAGGGATGGTAAGGGGAAACAAAGGAAGAGGCAACAATGTTTGATAAGAAATGTATTCATTACCTAGCCCAAGTAATTGTAACCCCTCTGTACAGTATTTTCGCAATAAAAAAGGAAAGAAATTAAAAAATTTTTGGATGTGATTACCATTTTAATCACATGGGTAAATTTCAATAGATAAATTTAAATAATTTTAAACTTGGAGTAAAGAAGATTTATTATGGCCTGGGAATGTGGCTTAGTGTTAGAGTGCTAGCCTAGCATGCATGAATCTCTGGGTTTGATTCCTCAATACCGCATGAACAAAACCTAGAAGTTACTCTGTGGCTCAAGTGGTAGAGCACTGTCCTTGAGCAAAAGCAGCTCACTGACAGTGCGCAGGACCTGAGGTCAAGCCCCAGAACTGGCAAAAAACAAAAACATAACAAAACAAAGCAAAAAAAGATGATTACCCTTCCTAAATAGAGTGGGCTTTGTCCAATGATTTGATGAATTTCAAAATTTGAGTATCCTCACTTAACTGCAGTATAGAAATTCTGAGTCTCCATCTACAGGCTGAATGATGCAAAAATTTTCTCTTGCTTGAGATATCAGGCCTGATATCCCCCAATCAACACATACACATATGTGTATACATACATGCATGTGTACATATGTGTGAACACATTTTATATATGTGTATATAGATATACACACATATACATATACACACAAGTTTATAGTGGGGAGGCTTGAACTCAGGGTTTAGACACTCCCTTAGCTTATTCTGCTTGAGACTAGTACTTACCTCTTGAGCCACACACACCTTCAGGTCCAGGTTTTTGTTGGTGTGTGGGAGATAGTCTTGGGTGAAGGTTATGAGCCTTTTTTTTTGTTTTTATTTTTTGGTGCCAGTACCAGAGCTTGAACTCAAGATCTGGGCACTGTCCCTTAGATATTTCACTCAAAACTAACACTCTATAACTTGGGCTACAGCTCCATTGCAGGCATTTTAGTGGTTAATCGGAGATCATGGCTGTAAACCATGATCCTCAGACCTCAGCCTCCTGAGTACCTAAGATTACAAGCATGAGATACCAGCACCTGCCTCAGACAGTATTCTTATGTTTACTATTTGCATTTTGAGCTGTGTGGCTCTAGTCAGTGGCTTAATCTCTCTGAATACCATTTTCTGATATGTGAATGAAGTTTAAGAAAGAACATCAATAATAATAAATACTCCATGGGGTGGGTATGGACATTTGATGGGGTAAAAATAAAATAAATGAAACCTTCATGTCTCAATACAGGAGTTGTTAGTAATCAATATTTATTATTTGTCATTATTATTTGGCCTGACCTTGATTTGAGAAGCCTTTTAAGGTGCAGGGCAGAGAAGAGAAGTCCCACTGCAGCCACTTCCCTGCCCCATCTCACTGGCTTTCTTTGAGGTCACTAGAGGCCCCCAGCCTTGATAAATGTCCTAGCCCTATATGTTATGACTTGCTGGCAGATTTGAATTTGACTTTAATCACTCGTGCTCTGGCTGTGATTTTGAGGAAAATGGCTAAATACTGTTGGTGCCAATGGGGAGATAGCAGCCCATTCTATACTCTGGTCATTGAAGACTCCCCAAAACAATAGAGAGAGGGAGGGAGAGAGAAGGAGAGGGCTGGCAGAATCTGTGCTGGACCAGGACTGTCAAATGGGATAGAGAGACCCACCCTATAGCCATTGAGGGGGCTCCCTTTCTTTTCCTGGAGTGCTGGTGATGTAGGTATTTTTTAGATGATAGGATAGAAGGATCAGAGTAGGCATGTCACTGAAAGGATCTGATTTCAAGGAATGGATACCCATGTCTTACTCTTCTTGCCATGAGAGGTCCTTGATGTCCTCGGGTTCCTAGTCTTTATAAATGAAGCTAAGGCTAGATCTTCAGTCCCAAGGCCCAGGGAGGATTCAATAGGCCTGAACTCAAGCACAGCATGGACTCTGTAGGGGGAATCTGACTGTCAGCACCAGCCAAGGATGTGTGGTTAAAAACTATGCCTCCTGGTTGTCTGTAGGTTCCAGGATACCCAGAAGTTTCTATTTCACTCAACTCTTGAACTAGATCATTCCTTCCTTCCCTTTCTCCTTCTATCCCCTCCCTCTCTTTTTTGTCTTCTTTGAACTTGATCACAGGGCCTGTGTCTGAGCTTTTTCGCTCAAAGCTAACTCTCTACCACTTTGCGACACAGTTCCACTACTGGTTTGCTTTTACATATCTGAGCCACTAATGCCATAATTCTTCTCTCCCTCTTTCCTTCTCCTCCTGCCCCTACTCCCTTTCTTTCTTTCTCTTTCTTTCATTTTGTGTTTGTCCTATGGTCTGAAAAGAGGGCTTGGGCACTGTTTCTGAGCTCTTCATTCAACGCTAAAATTCTACCACTTGGGCCACAGCCCCACTTCCAGATTCTTACAGTCTTTCCTTCCCAGGCTGGCTTTGAATAGCAATCCTCAGATCTCAGCCTCTTCACCAGCTAGAATTAAAGGTGTGAGTCACCATCACCTGGCTTACTTTTTCTTTTCAAAAACTTTCATCACAGGCAGAGTAGTTAGTGCTGTAATGAAGCACCAGCCAGACTCTGTAATAAGGACATACAAGTCTCAACTGGCCTAGGGTCAAACATTATTAAAACCAATTCACACTGAGGAAACCAGGTAAGACAGATTTACCCAGAAGGGTGAAGAATCTATGCCTGATGCCAATAGTTACATCTAGACTCCTAGTTACTGAGGAGGCTGAGATCTGAGAACCATGCATGATTCAAAGTCAGCCTGGGCAGAAAAGTCTGTGAGAGTCATCTCCAATGAAGAACTAAAGACCAAGAAGTGGAGCTTTGGCTCAAGTGGTACAGTGTGCCAACCTTGAGAATAAAAGCTAAGGGAAAGAACCCAGACTCGAAGTTCAAACCCTAGGATTGGTGCACACACACACACACACACACACACACACACACACACACACACACACACACACACACACACACACACACACACACACACACACACACACACACCACAGAATGCCTGTAACCTGTTTGTCTCTTGGTCCACAGGTTTATTCCCAAAAAAAGTACTGGGACAGGGGCATGGATTTGAGGTCTGAGTCCACTGACACACCAGGAATTTTCCTCCTCTGTAATATGGAAATAAGCATACCTGACTTATATGGTTGTTGGGAGCATTAGATGAGCTAACAAAAAGGGGCGTATGTGTGTTTGAGTGTGTGTGTATGTGTGTGTATTTGTTTGTGTGTGTGTGTGTGTGTGTGTGTGTGTGTGTGTGTGTGTGTGTGTGTGTGTGTGTGTGTGTGTGTGTGTGTGTGTGTGTGTGCCATTCCTAGGGCTGTCCCTGAGCTTTTTTGCTCAAGGCTAGCACTCTACCACTTGGGACACTGGTCCACTTCAAGTTTTTTTGATGTTTAATTGGAGATAAAAGTGTCATGGACTTTTCTACCCAGTGCTGGCATTGAACCACAACCATATATTGCTAGCCTCCTGAGTAGTTAGGATTACACATGTGAACCACTGGCTTCAACTATAATGAGGTTTTAATGAAGGGGAGCTGGTGATATTCTTCAGTTCCTATTTGATGGTGACCTCCCCTGAGATCCCTAACATGGAATCAAAAGATGGGGCTCTGCCTTCAAGGAACCAGGATGAGTCAAAAACAGCCAAGCAATGTTGCATTGACATACAGCCCGGTCTTATTTCTACTCACAACATGAGATTAAGGTGAGTCATTAGGAGCTTCTTTTCTTCCTGTGAGGGACACTGCTCAGACACACTTACAAGAGCACTGACAAAGAAAATGAACGTAGACTTCAAACTGATTGCAGCTTCTACATATATTGTAATCATGTGATTGTACCTAGCCTTGAAATGAACAGAAATGTATAAGTGTATCATGTTGCATGTGCCGATGTTGTAGGTTGGCAGACATGTATGTCAGCAACTGCTCACAAGTGTTTTAGACCCATGGATGATGACTTGCTTTATCATTAAAAAAAGTTTTAAACGGGTAGTGCAGAGTAGGACTTGAATTCAGGGGCTGGGCCCTGTCCCTTTGCTATTTTTACTCAAGGCTAGTGTGTAGCGACCGTCTACTCGACCAGCGAGGAAAAACGACCACCACACCAGGAGTCTTCTCAGATCACGCTTTATTGGAGAGCCTTTTAGTTGTAGGAGAGCTTGGGCGCAAGAGAGCGTGCACCCGAAACACAGCCGCTTATATAGGAGAATCGGAACGCGGGTCTTTCTATTGTTGGTCGCCTGCCTTTCACCGTCACCAGGTGTCATGGGATTGGCTGGGGACTCTACCTGGCTCGTGCACGTGCACAGCCCAGGCGTCCCGCCAAGCACCGTCTGGGGTGGTTACTTCAAAGCTGCAAGGGAGTGGGCGGAGTCTCGCCTCGGCTCCCTACAGTTCCCCCTTCTTTGTTTTATGGCAACAGGTAAGAGTAGAGGTTGGGCCTCTGTCTAAGACATTAATGAGAGGACCTTGCACTGGTCTTCGCCTGAGGGGCGCCTTCCCCAGTGATGACCAGGCCCGTCCGATGCCTTTTTTGCAGAGGTGGGATCTTGGGCATCAACCCACTTGCAACCCAGCATGCTCTTCTTGAGGAGATGAGAACCATCTCCTCAAGTGCAGTGCACTTGCCTTGCACCCTGTCCCAAATTGCAAATTGCATACCTGTCCCGGTGCAATGGGATCCCCTGATCCCTCGGGGTGCTAAGGCTATGCAGAATGGTAAGGCTTAACTGCCTCTCAGGGCCGACAGCCAAATCTGGGGTGAGGATCCACTCTCCAAAGAGGCTAATGCTTGTAAGATAACAACCTTGTCCCTTCTGGTTTGGGCTCGAAGGCGACAGACCAACCATAGGCAGACCACGCATCCTCCCAAGCAGCAGGCTAAAAACATTCTGACTCCCACCCGCTCTTTGAAAAAGGACACCGCAGAGGCAATCCAGTCAGTAAATTGTAACAGCCCACAGCATCATTGGTTTAGCTATCACAGGGATTGCTATTAGCACTGTTGCTAACAGCAGGAAGATCAGCTGCATCTTCAAGAGGGGGTTCTGTTGCAGTCTCCACCGGCCTGGTCAGTCTCATTGGCACCCAGTGAGGTACTTCTTGACTCTGTGGAAAAACACAAACAGCTCCCCTGGATCTCGTTATTACCGGATCCGGTCCATACCATTTATTATTAATAACATCCTTCCACATAACCATGTCTTTAGTATCCATGGAGTCTCTTGTCATATGCCGATCTGCGGCAGACTGATCGTTGTCATTTAGAATTAAAAAATTAAGGGTAAAGAGCGCAAGAGAAAGTCTTTCCCTGGGGGACGCGGACTCAGCAACTCCCCCTTTTTGTTTTTGAAGCATTTCTTTTATGCTTCTATTAGCTCTTTCCACTATACCTTGTCCTTGAGGATTGTAGGGCAATCCGGTGGTGTGGGCAACCTGCATTTGTGCGCAAAAGGCGCAAAAACCATGGGAAGTATAAGCAGGGCCATTATCCGTCTTGAGTCTAAGGGGCTTTCCCCAAGCTGCCCAAGCTTCTAAGCAGTGTATTCTGACGTGAGACACCTTTTCTCCTGCCAGAGGTGTGGCATGAATGACACCAGAAAAGGTGTCCACAGACACATGTAAATATTTCAACTTACCAAATTCCGTCAGATGAGTAACATCCATTTGCCATAGGGCGTTTGGTCTCAACCCCCTGGGGTTTACCCCCACATGGGGAGGATGAAGAAAGGTAACACAAGATTTACAGGCTTTAACAATATCTCTTGCCACATGCCTGGACAAATTATATCTTTTCCTAAGGGTATTAGCAGGTACATGATACAATCTATGAAAGTCTTTTGCCAATTCTACAGGATCAGCAGCAACCAGAGCCATAGCCCGAGTTGCCTGGTCCACCAAATCATTACACTTTGCCATCGGGCCCGGCAACATAGAGTGGGCACGAATATGTCCAATATAAAAAGTATGTTTTCTGCTTAAGATAAGGGATTGAATCTGTAACAAAACATTAGAAATTGTACTGGCCTGCTTAACTGAAGCAGCAACTTCAAGAGAAGCAACGGCATTTACAACATATAATGAATCAGAAAATAAGTTAAAAGGTTGATCAAATCTTTTAAAAACTTCAAGCACAATTAAACATTCAACAGCCTGTGGGACATTCGGCCGAAAAATAAAGACTACCGGCTGTTTGTGTCCTTGAACAAAAAAGGCACCTTGTCCAGATTTTGATCCATCCGTAAAGATGGTTAGAGCATCAGCCAAGGGCTCCTTTGAAGTGAGAACAGGAAAATACACTAAATTTTTGTTAACTATGGCAAGCAGAGGATGCTTAGGATAATGATTATCAATTACATTTGGAAATGAGCAAACAAGAATTGCCCACATATCCATTGTGGCTGCTAAAATTTCAACTTGCTCACGGGTGTATGGAATAATTAATTTATCTGGAATTTTTGCAAAGTGCATTAAACAATACTTTATACCCAAAATTGCCTGCTTAGCCACTAATTCAGGAAAATATTGAACAGTTTTTGCTCCCACAGAATTGCCGTGGAGCCACAATAAGGGGCCATTTTGCCAAAGAACCCCCGTGGGATAATTTTTTGTTTTTAATATACATAAATCAATAGGTAATTTCAAATCAACCCGTGAAAGTTGAGCCCTAGACAAAGCTGCCTCAACCTTTTGTAGGGAATTTAGTGCTAAAGGTGTCAGGGATCTAGAGGAGGTGACTTCAGGGTCGCCCTCCAAAATAGCAAATAAAGGTAACAACTCTGACCGAGGGAGATTAAGAAACCCCCTTATCCAATTAATATCTCCTGCCAATTGCTGAAAATCATTAAGTGTTTTAAGATGACCAGTTCGAATGGAAAGTTTTTGTGGTTTAATCTCAGTAGGAGAAACAATGGTTCCCAGAAATTGAACAACACTAGTCTGCTGAACCTTCTCAGGGGCAATAATTAATCCTTTATTAGCTAAGGTCTCCGTTACCTGCCCAAACACCTTATGAAGAGTCTCTACTGAGGGAGCAGCCAACAAGATATCATCCATATAATGGACAATCTGTACTTTTGGAAATTTTTCCCTAACAGGGGTTAATGCAGCCCCCACGAACAATTGACAAATTGTTGGGCTATTAGCCATCCCTTGGGGGAGAACTTTCCACTGATAGCGAGCATCCGGGGTTTCATGATTAACCGAGGGCAAAGTAAAGGCAAAGCGCTCCCTATCCTTTTCATAAAGAGGTATGGAAAAAAAGCAATCCTTAATGTCTAAAGCCAAAATAGGCCACTCTCTAGGTAAAGCAGAGAGCAGTGGAAGTCCCCTTTGGATGGGTCCCATAATTTGCATCTGGGCATTTTCTGCTTTAAGGTCATGTAATAATCTCCATTTTCCAGAGGCCTTTTTGATCACAAAAATTGGGGTATTCCAAGATGACACTGAAGGCTCAACATGCCCCAGCTGCAGCTGTTCCTGGACAAGAGTTTGAGCTGCTTCCAATTTTTCTCGAGAGAGGGGCCACTGAGGAACCCACACCGCCTTTTGCGTTAACCAAGGTATGGGTACCACACCTTCAGTGGAAGCTTTGTTTTCAGAGGCCCCTAAGAAAAACCCAAACCCTTCCTGTCCTGTTTAGGAAGTGGCTCTATCAGCTCCTTGCGTCCTTGGAGACGCCGACCAAGCCCCAAGGCTGGCACAAATCCTTGCTGTTTCATCATATTCTGACTGGCCTCAGAATAATCATTAGTTAAAGTTAGCTTTAGCTGTTGCTGCACATCTCTTCCCCAAAGATTGACAGGGACGTCTACCACAAATGGCTGCATTTTTCCAACCTGGCCTTCGTCTGTTCTCCAAGTCAATTCTTTTGCACTTAACTGTGGGGCATCGGCATAGCCCAGCCCTTGTAAGGTCTGGGAGGATTTCTGAGTTGGCCATTGCTTTGGCCACTCCCCTCTTTGGATGATGCTTCGATCTGCCCCTGTATCCACCAATCCCTCAAATCTTCTCCCTTCCACTTGGAGAGTTAGCATGGGTCTTTGGTCTAAAGTTATGGACAGGCATGTAAGGTCGACTCCAGTGGAGCCTAGCCCTTTATCTCCTCTCTCTATCTCCTTAGCAGTGAAATTGCCATGAAGAGAAGGCAAAAGCAGAAGCTGTGCAATTCTATCCCCGGGAGAAATGGACACCACTCCATGGGGGACATGACAGAGGACCTTGATAGTCCCCGTATAGTCAGGGTCAATCACTCCTGGGAAAATTATTAATCCTCTCATTGTGGAGGAGGAGCGTCCTAAAACTATTCCTACAGTGCCTTCATCTAGGGGTCCTGTCATGTCTGTCTCCACAATCTGGACTCCCATCTGCTGTGTTAATACCCGTCCGGAGGTGGCACAGTGGTCCAACCCTGCGGAGCCTGAGGTTGCTCTTCTTGGCTGGGTTGTTGCGGGTGCTGTCTGGGAGCCAGAGTCTGAAATGCCCCATAAACTTTCGGGCCCTGGGGACGAGGGCCCTTCTCTCCGTTTTTTGGCTCCTGTTCCGAATTAGTGTTAGTAATTTGGGGGATAAAATGTCCATTGATGTCTCTAACTGACCTGCATTCGTTGACCCAATGCTTTCCCTTTTTACAATGAGGACACACTCCTGGAGTCCTTGGCGGTCTGGGTATATTTTGTACAGGACCACCATTTTGTGGGCATTGCTGTCTAAAATGTCCCAACTGACCACACCGGAAACACCCTTTTCCTTTACTATCTTTTGCGGCCCCGGCAGCCGACAAGACAGCAGCTGCCAGCCTCGCATTGGTCAGGGGGCCACCTACTTCTCTGCAGGCTTTTAACCAAGCTTCTAGGCTTTGGGTTCTTACTGGGGTAATTGCCCTCTGACATTCCTTGGTGCTTTGTTCAAAAATGATTTGTTGTACAAATGGCATGGCTGTTTCCAGATTTCCTAATACCCGCTCGGCTGTCTCTAGCATACGGGCAACAAAATCAGAAAATGGCTCATTAGGGGCCTGCATGATTTTTGTTAGATTGCCAGCCACCTCTCCCTTGTTTGGGAGGGCTCGCCAGGACCTGTAAAAAACCTCGTTTACCTGGCGGTATACTTCAAAGGGATATCCTGTCTGGTCTACCGAGTAGATTCCCTGCCCGAGAAGCATGTCTACGGTCCAGTCCGGGTGCCCGTCACGGACATTTTGTCTGTATTGGGCTTGAGCCTTGTCTTGTACAATTGACCGAAAATCAAGGAACTGCCCGTGATTAAGGCAAGTACGGGCCACTTCAAACCAATCCATAGGTGTCATAGCATTAATAGTTAGCCTTCGAAGCAAGGCAGTGGTATAATTGGCCGTCACTCCATAAGTCCTGACTGCCTCAACTAAATCTTTTAACTGTGAGTAGGAAACCGGCTCAAAATTTCTTTCAGCAGTAATGGGATTCTCAAAGATTGGGAAAGCGGCTGCTAATCGCGACCAGGTTTTTTCTTTTATAAAGTGACTCTTCCCTGCCGGCGGGCACAGCGGGGGGGCCGACGGGTGAGGGGCAGCTCCGTTTCCTCTCCCTGGCTGCTGCGGTACTCCCACCCCTAGGGGGCGCCACCCTCCATATCTGTCTGCCTCGTGCTCCGCCGCAGCCTCTTCTAACTCTTCACTATCAGCTGGATCGAGCTGCTCTCCCTCCTCCTCTAACATTTCTTCCTCTGAGTCACTCACAAGATTACTATATTCTTGGTCCCGCCCTTCCACATGTAGGGCTGAGAACCGGTTTGCTTTTAAAGAAGGGCACGGGGGTCTCCTTGAGACCCCCTCCTCTCTGAAACCCTTCTCCTTTTGTGAGGGCTGCAGCCCCTCTTGCTTTAATTCTTTAGGATCCTTTTGTCTTTTTTCCCTTTTTCTTTTAGGCCTATTTTCCTCCCCCTTACTGTATGCTGACTCTGATAGACTATCCTGATGCTGCGTTAGTACTTTGCGTCCTTCCTGGATTAAATCAAACCCTCCCTCCTCGAGGCAAGTGCGCACCATCAAAAAGACAAGCCACAAGGGAAGAAGCAATGCAAGCAACCAATAAATATCTAAATCTACAGTGAACAGCATACCGGGGGATATTTACCGACGTCTCCTCTCCGCGTGTTGAGTTCTGGCTCCAATTCGGCCTCTCGCGCGGGTCCCGTCCCAGGTTCGTTCCCGGGTCTCGGCACCACTTGTAGCGACCGTCTACTCGACCAGCGAGGAAAAATGACCACCACACCAGGGGTCTTCTCAGATCACGCTTTATTGGAGAGCCTTTTAGTTGTAGGAGAGCTTGGGCGCAAGAGAGCGTGCACCCGAAACACAGCCGCTTATATAGGAGAATCGGAATGCGGGTCTTTCTATTGTTGGTCGCCTGCCTTTCACCGTCACCAGGTGTCATGGGATTGGCTGGGGACTCTACCTGGCTCGTGCACGTGCACAGCCCAGGCGTCCCGCCAAGCACCGTCTGGGGTGGTTACCTCAAAGCTGCAAGGGAGTGGGCCGAGTCTCGCCTCGGCTCCCTACACTAGTGCTTTACCACTTGAGCCACAGCTCCATTTACCTGCTCAGGCTGGCTTTGAACCGCAATCCCCACCTCTTAGTCTCCTGAGTAGCTAGTATTACAAGTGTCAGCCAACAGTGCCCAGCTGACACATAAATGTCTTTTGTTTAGTGACCTAGGAAGATGGCTCAATGATAGAGTATTTGCTTCTCATGCATGAAGCCCTGAGTTTGATTCCTCAACACCACATGAACAGACAAAGATAGAAATGGTGCTGTGGCACAAGTGGTGGAGCATTCGCCTTGAGCTTAAAGAGCTGAAGGACAGTGCCAGAGTTCAATCCCCATCACTAACAAAAAATATTTTGTTTACATATGGTGGAGTTCCTTTCAATGTATATACTATTTTAGATAAATATGAAGAAGCACTTAAGCACCTTACATTGTATAAAGATAAGAGTTATGCATTTCTGGGAAGAAAGTCATTAACTTACATTATGTAATGGTGTGTGTGAGGCACCAAACGGTCTCTACATCTTTGTCATTCTCCTGAAATTTGCCTTGGGTGCAGTGCAATGTTCAATGCTCAGACCATCTCAATAGACACATTTGGCATTTGTCAAAAATGACAAATCCCAGAGTGGTACTGGTGGCTCACAGTTATAATCCAATCATGAGGTTTGCAATGCGAGGATTGCGTTTAAAAGCCAGCCTGGGCAGGCAAATCTGAGTCTCTTACGATTAATTAACAATGAAAAACTTGAAAAACAAAAAATGGAAGGAGCCAAATCACCAGTGGCTCACGCCTGTAATCCTAACTACTCAAGTGGGAGATCTAAGGACCACAGTTCAAAGCCAGACCAGGCAGGAAAGTCCATGAGACTCTTTTGTTATTGTTGTTGTTGGGTCTGGTCCTGGGGCCTGAACTCTGGGTCTGAGCACTGTTCCTTATCTCTTCAGCTCAAGGCTATCTCTCTACCACTTGAGCCACATTGCCACTTCTGGCTTTTTTCTTTTTGCTTATGTGGTACTGAGGAATAGAATCCAGGGCCTCTTGCATGCAAGGCAAGCCCTCTACCACTGAGCCACTTTCCAAGCCCTCCATGAGACTCTTATCTCGAATAAATCACTAGAAAACCAGAAATGGCACTGTGGCTCAAGCAGTAAAGTGCTGTCTTTGAACTGAAGACCTCAGGGACAGCGCCCAAGCTCAGAGTTCAAGTCCCATGACCGACCAAAAACAAACAAACAAATAAAGGATCCCTTGTAGGAAAGTCTGTAAGACTCTTATCTCCAATGAATCACCAAAATGCCAGAAGTAGAGATGTGGATCAGGTGGTAGAGCACTGGTCATGAGTGATAAAAACTAAGAGACAGAACCCAGGCCCTGAGTTTAAGACTGAAGATCTGAAAACACACACACACACACACACACACACACACACACACACACACAGGAAGAAAAATTGCTATTTTAGTCCAAATGCACGTACAGATGTGCAGGTACATAAGTTTCAAAGAGGCAGAATCAAATATGATCACAGTTTGGAATACCAAAAAATACCATGTCCCATCAGTTCCTGGCAGAGAAGGAAGGCATGTGGCATTCCACCCTCAGGGAACTGCTCTTGGGGACATTCTGGGAAATCCCTCCACAGGAACACATCTGGACTACTGGAGAGTCAAAGGTGGCAAATTCCTCAAGAACCAGAAATTCACATTTCACTCCCTCCAAGGGGCCTACAGCTCCAAGAGGGTCTGCACTCACTCCCCAATCAACAATACCTAAAATACAGATAGGATGGGGAAGAGTGAATAGGGAGAATTAGTGGGGAGGCCTAGCGTCCCTGTGCAAGTGGTTAAATGGGAAAAGGACTGACCTGAGTAGAGACACAGGATATGCAGGTGGAAGTTAGGGAGGGGAACAAAGATGATGAAGGCATCAGTCCTACAGGATACAGACATGTGCAGACAGGGTACACTCCAGAAAGAGAATGCTGGAGGAGGTCAGGGGACAGGAGAGGGCAATAGAAAGAACTGATTGTAAAGTATGGTAAGTAGAAATAAGACTTCCATACTGGGGCACCAAGGGCCCTGGGTTCTATTTCTGACTCTACTGAGTGGACAAATCCCTATCCTCGCAGCCTCAATTTACCCCACCTGGGAGAAAAGTAGGAAGAAGCACAGACTGTTCTGGTGCTGCCACTGAGGTCACAGAGGAGGAGAAAGGAGAAGCTGCAGGTTTGAAGTAAACCCAGACAGGGGTGGGAGACTGGGGAGCAGCATTCTCTCAGCACCATACTGAGGCACTCAGTTATCTGCCTCCTAACCCCTCGGGGTGCCATCAGGCTGCCGATTATGGTGCAGAGCCCCAGCCCCACGTTGAGCAGGAAGCATAGGGCTGCCAGTAATAGAGTCACTGCCTGCAGAAGTGACACCTTCTGCTTCTGCACAGCCAGTCAGCCCCACCGGCCCTGTAACCTTGCTCCAAGCCTAGGCACATCCACATGGTGGCAACAGTAACAACTCAGCAAAAGAGTGTGGCCCAGGCACCAGGCCACTCCACAGCCCACCTTCACTTCTTCTGTTTACAGGCTAGCAACCCAGATGCTACCACTTAGTCACCACCTCAGGGGAGAGTCGCAGCCACCAACCCACAAGTTGAGGACTATGGAGTCCTCACAGTCAAGATTCCCACTTCCACACTTGTTAGACAACGAATATATCTGTTACCTTGGCCTTCTGGAGAGTTCCAGTCTATCTAGGTGTGATATGTGGGTCTGATATCAGATATATCCCTCCTCAACTGAAATGGTGCATCTTGCTCCTCCATGGCTCCCCCCCTTGCCAAGTGAGGTGAGAAAGAGCCAGAATTGGATTGTTGGGCTATAAGCCGTATGTGCTTGGTGCTAGTGAGCAGGGTGCGTTTTGGTGGTTCAAGTGTACCCCAGGGATCTATCCCTCTTCACAGCCTCCTCTGCGTCTGTGAGCTATCCTTGAGGAGTCGAGCTTCTCAGGCTTTGCAGATACTGCTGGAGCCCTGCCATTGCCCTGTCTCCAAGGTCTCAGACTCCCCACTGCTGTTGGCCAAGGCCTGAGGACACCAAGACCCCAGGATTTCAGTGTCCGCAGCCATGAAATGGGGTCCATGCTGTGATCAGTGTGTACTGTTCCACTAATGGGCCACAGATGTTGGGTGTGCATGCACATATATAAACCAGAGAGCATTGCCTGCTGCCTGTGACATCTGTCTGCCATTTCTACCAAAGTGTTAGGGAGGCAACATGAGACTGTCCTCTGGCCTCTTCCTCATGAAGGAACAGTCCCATGCATGTCCTCTGGACACTAAGTGCACGCCGATCCCTTCCAGAAACCTCCAGTTTAGTGTTTGTCTCTATCCAGCCCCATTAGGCAACCATCAGCCAGCACCAATGTGGGCTAGACCCTGTGCCAGGCTCCAGGAGGATGTACAGGAAGCCCCAAGCCCTAAGAGTTCAAATGACTGAGGGCTGAAACACCAAACAAACATGGAGTGACCCAAGACAGGCTAATGTGGTGAGGGCTCTGAAGAAAGACTTTCTGCACCACAGAGAATCTGGTCCTCCTGATCCACTGCTCATCCCGAAACTGCTTCTTCCCTGATGCCTTCCTGTCTGCCATGTTCCACATGTGCCCTCTTGATTCTCTTCTTTCCAGCCTGCCACTAATCCTGGTGATTTACAAGCCACAAACATAGATAACTCTCACCTCCCGTTTCTTTTGGTTCCAGGCTGAACAGTAAGGTCAGTATTTCTGACATCATAGCTTGAGTCAATATCTGTAACAAAACTTTGAAGACTTGGGTCACCTTGGCTTGAATCCACATTCCTGGGGATGACACACAAGAATTAATCAAAATAGGCAGTTTTGGCTCAAACTTGTAATCCTACCTACTCAGTGTGATATCTGATTTGCTATTCACTGGAAGAAAGTTTATTCTAGCCTCAATCCTTCCTGCGGTAGCTAATTTTCTCTCCTGAGCCCCTTTCCCTTGGTAAAGAAGGATATCCATGGGAACAAAAATGTAAATTCAGAAACATTTTTGCTAAAAGTAAACTTCTCTCTCTCCCTCAAGCTTCCCAGACTGGCAGCTTTGCAGTTTATCAAAAATTTTGCTGAATGCCACTAACAATTATGATGCTTATCACCAGCTGTACTGAGTTCTTTATTACTCAGGAAGTTGTAATAAACATCATTCCTGTTCAGAAAATTTCAGCGCACTGTCAGAAGCATTGACTCGTGTGTCCCCATTTGAGCTTCTGTGTGGTGTGAGGGTGCATGCTGACATGCATTCTCTCTGGGAAAAGGATTCCCCTTCTTCAACATCAGGGCAAAGGTCCAATGTCCCAAGGCATGTTTGACTCAAGGCTATGATTTGCTTCTGTAACCTTGCTTGCTTGCTTTGGTAAACATCACCTATGTGAAAGCACTTCCTATAAAAATCCCCCCTGAACAACAAACAGGGCTGTTCTCTAGCTCTGTGAGCTGAGGACAGATGGAATATGGCTAAATAAAGAACTTCCAGCCAAATTGCCTGAGTGCTGTCATATCTTCCTGGGAAATTGGAATACTACAATTTAAATTGGAATACAACACAAGTGGCTAAAATCTGAAGACTAATCTCCATTTGAAGCCAGCCTTACAAGAAGGCCCATGACATGACACTTTTATCTCCAATAAACTACTCAGAAAAAGAAGAAGTTCTGTGACTCAAGTGATAGAGCACTAGCCCAAAGCATAAAGAGGCTCAGGAACAGCACCCAGGCCCTGAGTCCAGGTGCCAGTACTGGGAAAAACAAATACAACAACAACAACAAAAAAACGGGTAATCAACTCTCCTGTCTTCCTTGTCCTTACTTCTCAGCCTAGTACTGTCTTTGTGTGTTCTGTCACAGTGCTGTTGACCAAGAAGTCCTTTGCACACAGAAAGCCTGCTCTTTCTTACCTGCACTGGCCACATCATTCATTCTCTATTCTCCATTCGATGTTAAACATTTTTTGGGGGGGGAGGTCCGGTCGTGGGGCCTGAACTCTGGGCCTGGGAGCTGTCCCTCAGCTCTTCAGTTCAAGGCTAGCACTCTACCACTTGAGCCATAGCGCCACTTCCGGCTTTTTTCTTTTCTTTTTTTTTTAATATTTTATTTTATTTGAGAACATACTTACAGAGGGGTTACAATTACATGGGCAGGATAATGCATACATTTCTTACCAAGCATTGCAGCCTCCTCCTTTGTTTACCCTTCAATGGCTTTTTTCTTTTTGCTTATGTGGTGCTGAGCAATCGAACCCAGGGCCTCAGGCATGCAAGGCAAGCTCTCTACCACTGAGCCACTTTCCCAGCCCCTCTATGTTAAACTTATTTGTTCAAGGCTGATGTTCTATGTTGGGTCTTCATCCGTCCCACGAAAGATGGATGGGGTCTGAGGAAAGGTAAGTGTGGCGCTCGCCCGTTCCCCAGCCCAGGAGACAATCAGACGCAGCGGGGAGCCAAATCCAGCAGGTAGAAAACTCATTTATTAACAGAGAGCAGCCCTTATTAAATACAAAAAGGGCGGGTGGCATGGCAAGGGAGGAAGAGGAACCAATCACTGTCAAGGTCACACCCTATCATGCACCTGAGCCTTCATGGGCTGGTTAGGCACTGATCGGAAGATCAATTGGGCTCTGCCCACTCTACTCTCTCCCAGCGCCATCTTGGCTGCCCATGTGCTCTATAGTAAATTGGGCTCTGCTCACTCAACCCCCTCCCAACGCCATCTTTGCTGCCCATGTGCTCCACAGTTCTATTGTTGAGTCTCACCTCTATTGTATCTCACTTTTTGGAGATAAGAGTTTCAGCAACATTTCTTTCTAGTCTGGCTTCAAGCCTCCATCCTCAGTTCTCAGCTCTATAAGTAGCTAGTTTTATAAGTGTGGGCCACTGGTAGCCAGCAAATTTGACTATGTTTTGGTACCTTATATATGTAGAATCATAAATATAGTTTTTATTTTTAATATGGTTTATTTCACAGTATTTTAAAGATTCATTCTTGTTGTAGCATGGTCAGAATGTCATTCCTTTTTAAGATTGAATAATATTCCCTTGGCTGGTTATACCACATTTTGTTTACCCATCAAGAGACATTTGGTTTTCTACCTTTCTACTACTGTGTATAATGTCATGAATAACATTATTATCTTTTACATTGTGCACACTGTTGTAAAAACACGCCAGAGACATCCTTTTATAATAAACTGAGGTGAATCCCCCTGTGGCTTTCCTTCATATTAACTATCAAAGAGAAAACTTAAAGCCAGTGAGGCTCATATGGAGTGACCAACTTAAATATTTTTCATCCTATTTACAAGGATATTGCTGTATTCCTATATAAATAAATATCCAGCCAGGTACTGGTGGCTCATGCCTGTAATCCTAGCTACTCAGGAGGCTGAGATCTGAGGATTGCCAGGTTGGGCAGGAAAGACTGTGAAACTCTTATCTCAAATTATCCACCAGAAAATCCAAAGTGGTTCTGTGGCTCTAGTGGTAGAGTGCTAGACTTGAGCTGAAGAGCTGAAAGAAAGTGCCCCGGCCCAGTGTTCAAGCCCCATGTTCAAAAATAAATCAATAAACAATATCCAACAAGTTGACAAATCAGGCAAGGCCTTTGCAAATTTGTTCTTCTCTTCTCTGGAAACTTCTTCTACACCTTTGTGTGGACCTGAATGCTTAATAGTTCCTGTCTTTGATCCTAGCTTATCAGGAGGCTGAGATCTAAGGATCCATGTTCAAACCCAGTCTGGAAAGCCAATTCTGACAGACTCCTATCTCCAATACACTAGCAAAAAACTTCAAAGTAGAAGTTTAGCTAAAGTGGTAGAGCATCTGCCTTGCAGGAAAAAGCTAAGCAAGTGTATGGGATCCTGAGTTCAAGCCCCAGTACTTGTACACACACACAAAAGGAAAATAAACTTTGTTTAATTCGTTCATCTTTTCAGCAGCTAGATCAGAAGTTCTGCCACAGAAAGGCCTTCTCTGGCCATATGACCTAAAATATTAACTTCCTCTCAGTTCCTTGATTTTCTCTCAGAGCAGGTCTCAGTTTGGGCCTCCCTCTGAAGGGTGTGAGCTCCAAACTCACTCTATTTTATAACATCCTTTTCTCTAGCAGCACCTAGTCCCCATTATTGAAAATCAGAAAATTGGACCTCCTTCTGAGCAGAGCAGTTTGCAAAAAGGGTCGCCCTCTTCTCTGGGTCAAGTAGCCCTAATAGAGCTGACAGCTGAGGATTTTATCTCATACAACTCTCAACCACGGGAAGGTAAACTGAGGACCTTCCCAGGATAAGAAGTAATTCCTGCTTGAGCAAAATGTATCAATCAATGTCACAACAGGAAGGAAACTATTCAGAATATATCTTCCCTTCCCCTCTCCTCTTCTAGCTCTCAAGAGGATTTTGAAAAAAATTGGATTTAAGTGTGGTTATTTTTCATATCTTCCCAGAGTCACTTGTTCAAAGCTGCACACCAGCCCAGGTTGCCCACAATAGGAACTCCACCTTAGGAGCCCAGCTTTAATCTTGGACCTCTTTCATCACTCTTACAATATAGGATGCACCCAACAAGGGAAGGGGCTTCAGGGGCTTTATCCTCCTCCCACAGACAAGTTAGTTCCAGAGGGGAAACTGACCTGGCCATCGACTGAAAGTGAACCAGAATAGGATGAGCTCAGAGTGAGCCCTCCTAATGGGAAAGTCACAACCATTAAGTTAGATAATATATAATAAAGGGTTGCCTGTCTGTGGTGGCTCACACATGTAATCCTAGCTATTCAGAAAGCTGAAGTATGAGGACTGGGGCTTGAACTCAGAGCCTGAGCCCAAGGCTAGTGCTCTACCACTTGAACCACAGTACCACTTCCAGCTTTTTCAGAGTTGGTTATTGAGATAAGATTCTCGTGGACTTTCCTGGTCAGGCTACCTTTGAACCACAATCCTCAATCCTCAGCCTCCTGAGTAGCTTAGATTACAGGTGTGAACCACCAGTGCCCACCTGGCCCCCATTTTTCAGATGTACCTCACCTCATTCTCTTTCTCACTCAGAACCAGCCACACACCACTTCCTCCTGATATGGGGTTTATTCCAGCCCTGAGACTTTCACCCTAGCTATTGCCTCTGTCACATGCCCCCAAAGCTGGCTCCCTCTCAATCTACAGGTCTTGGCTTCAGTGCTACCTCTTCACAGAAACCTTTTCTCTATGTATGTGGATTCTGGGGTTTGAACGGGTTTGAAATCAGGACCTGGTCACTGTTGCTTATCTTTTTAAAATCTTAAATATAGTATTCTACCATTTGAGCCACAGTTCCCAATTATGCTTTATTGCTAGTTCATGGGAGATAAGAATTTCAGAGACATTTTTTGTTGAGACTGACTTTGAAACATGATCGTCAGATCTTAGCTTCCTGAGTAGTTAAGATTACAGGTGTTAGCCACCAGCACTTGACTCACAAGGACTCTTTCTGGCACTCTCACCTGCACTATTTATCTTTCTATAGTTGTTTCATATATTGGTTTATTGACTTTTCACTTGGCTTCCACAAATAAATGATCAGTTGTGTCTTGGGTAGGTTCCCTGTCTGCTCCTAGCCTACATTTTGGATCATTCACACCTGACATGCATCTGATGAATGGTGAATCTCTCCACCCACTGTCCCCTTTTACTTTCCTTTTTTTATTATTTGTTGTATGGTCTTTGGCCTTGAAATTAGGGTCTGGGCATTGTTCCTGAGTGTAATCCTAGGTTGATAATGTTAGCTTCTTGGGAGGCTGAGATCAGAAGACCGTAGGTCAAAGCCAGTCCAGATAGAAAAGTCCCTGAAACTCATCCCCATTTAACCACCAGAAAACTGGAAGTGGCATTGTTGTTCAAGTGGTAGAACACTATCTCCTACTTGTAATTGCTTGCAAACATTAGTTCCTCTGGCTTCAGTAGCCAGCCTTTGGATTGAGACATGATCTCTCTATGCAGCCTTGGCTGTATAGGGATTATCCCTCCTATAATTCGTTTTTGAGTATACTTCTTGCAATCTTTCACATCCCAATAACAGGTCCCTGTGCTCTCAACTGCTATTATCTTTGATGTCTTATAATACTCTCCACCACTTTCTCGAGAATTGCTCTGCTCCTGGGCCTGAATACTGCAGCATATTCTGAGAAGAGTGGTAGCTATTCGCTAGCCACACCCATCCTGCCCAATCTCCGCCTTAAATTATATTTGGTCTAATTATGAGGCTACCCAGAAGGAAGGGAATATTCTTCTAACCGCCCTCCTCCAACCCTGCTTCTTAGTAGACAGTTTATGATCTCAAATTGTGGCTCCCCAGAGAGGAATCTTTCACTGCTGCTTAAAAAGAAAGACCAGGCAAGGGAAACAACACAGAATCCTGGCCTGGAACTGTCCTAGGACTGGGGTTCTTCTGCAAGAAACAGAAGGGAATGGCAGGCAGAGTGGTACCTAAGCCTCTCTTCAGAGGTGACTGCTTGACATTATAAAGCAATTGAAACTCAGATGACAAGATGTAATGGTTAAGCCAGGTAAGTAAACTGGCTCTCCTTCTATAGGGAGAGGTAAGTTGGAAAGATCTGCAAGAGTTGGGCACGGTGGCACTGTTGAAGGTACTCTTTTTACTTGGACAGCCTAAGTTTTCTTTAATTAAAAGGTACATGCCCATGGCATAATTGAATGATCTGTCCTGTATAGATCCCTGGATCTCATATAGGTAGTACCTCATGTCACACTTTACTTTAAGAATGATGGGTTCCAGCTTGTTGAGTCTTGGCTCATCAGAACACAGGGAATATTATGCAACTTGTTTAAGCTATGGGTGCTCCATTATTTGTTCAATATTTGTCTCTCCCTCAGGTCCTCAATTACCAGTTGGCAGTTTACATTTTGTCCTCAAACAGACAGTTTATATGGACCAACATATTTGGCCCTCAGAACTAGTGACTCTACCTGGATAACATCCTCCCCTCAAAGGGAAATCTTCCTGTTATAACAAAATATAAAAAGACACCTAAGCTCCAGATTTCCACCTTGTAGGCATATTTTCTTTTTCCAATTGTGGGGCTTGAACAGTGTCCTTGAGCAATTCAACTCAAGGCTAGAACTCTACCAATTGAGCCACTGTGCCACTCCCAGTTTTCTAGTGGATAATTGGAGATGAATATCACAGACTTTTCTGACCGGGCTGGCAATGAACCATGATCCTCAGATCTCAGCCTCCTGAGTAGGTAGGATTACAGGTGTGAAGCCAGTTCCAGCCATCATTTCTTTCTTGCAGGAACATTTCAGGGGTATGGAATAGCACAACACCACATAAATTTGTCAGCAGCTGCCCCGGGGAGAACCAGATGATTAGACCAAAATAACTAACCTTGATATTGCCTTTGCTGTCCAAAAGGATATTGTTGGGCTTAAGGTCTCAATGTGCGATTGTGTTCTGCTGTAATTAGTACAATTTGTTTGAAGAATCTCCTGGCTTCAACTTTATATAAGTGGTGGGATTTTCAGATAGACTTCAGAAGGTAGCCCCTAGTGGCCAATTCCATGATGAGATATACATACTATTTTTTCTCCATCACCAGGTACAACTTGATGATGTGTCTGGGCCATCCAGCCTTAAAAATGTCCATCTTATTCTCTATTCAATGCCTGGAGGACTCTCCCATATGACGTATTTTAAACTGCCATCTCAGTGTCTGTGAAGTGGTGATGGGACAGTTTCACTCAGGTAACTTGGTCAAGGAGTTCTTTTGTCTGGTATTGTTTGATGATCTCCTCGTCAAGCAGCTCGGGGATGATTCTTTGTATTCTGCGATCCTCCTGCTATGAAGGCAGGTAGCAAGTCTCCGAAAAATTAACTCAATAAAATAATGGGAAACCCGGCAAAAAGTAAAAAAGAAATACCAAAATCCAACCAACAAAACCTGCAACCAAACAGATCATCAATCTAGCTTTGAGTTAATCCAGCAGCTTACCAAGCGAGAGCTCCCAGCACTGTTAACTGACAAATGTTGGGGCACAGTGGCTTCCTATATACCCTACATGACCTATCACAATGGAGCAATCACAACTGTGCATAGTGACATCATGGGGGAAATGGACAAATCAGATTCAGACCAAGTGAGGTCAGAGAAAAAGTGGACCAATTACAGCCTGCCACCATTGACACTGTAGCTCTTAGGCCTCCAAGACTGTTGCTAGAGATTCCAGGAGGACTTGAGGTTGCTATGGTTATTTTCGTGGAATTTTTGAAACCACTAAGACAGTGGTCAATGTCCTCTGACCTATGAGAGCACTCCTGCATTTTACAAATTGCTTCTGTGGAGACACTAGCCAATAGCCTCCATTCTTGATGGCCACCTTATCCTATGACTTGTTCCAGGAATGACACAGCACAAAGTCCTCCATCCTTCTTAAGGACACCTGTCTCCCACAATTTACTCCTGAAGGGACAAGGTCCAGGCTGGTTCTGAGCCACAATCCTCACAATTCAGCTTCCAGAGTAGTTAGGATTATAGGCCTGAGCCTTCAGTATTTAGCATCTCTCACTTTTAGAAGAAATATATTTTTTGTTTTGTTTTGTTTTAGAAAGGGTAGTTGTAAGGTTGGGGATTTTGCTCAATGGAAGAGTGCCTGCCTGGTGAGTACAAGGCCCTGAGTTCGGCCCCTATCTCTGGGGTGGGGGGAATGTTATAAAAGAAAGGTTGGTGTTAGATATGTCCTTTTCTTTTAGCACTTTGAATTTGTTGCCCTTGCTGCCTAATACTCTTTTTTCTAATGAAAAATTGGTCATAATATCATTGAAGATCACTTGTGTGTGAGGAGTTGTGTCTCTGTGCTTTGGGAGGATTGCTGTCTTTGAGTATTTAATTAGAATGTGTTTTAGTGTGGATCTATGGGATTATGCTAATTGACTTTTGTTGAGCTGCTAGATTCCTGCATATAAGGGTTCATGCTTTTAATGAAAATTGGGAAGATTTTGGTAATTATTCCTCCAAATACTATGCAGTTTTTCTCTCCTGTACATTATATATATAGATATATACACATAAATATACATTATACATTATACATACATACATTATATACATATTCACATTGTATATGTGAATACGCTAATATAAATATATATTCCTACATATTTGTATTATATATATATTTACATACATATATTTATTTTTCACATAGCTTCTACTTTTGTGATTGTTTATGGAAGTCTAGATTCGTACAAGATACTTTGTCAGAGATAGAGTTAGAAGTTTCCTCTTTATATCTTGGTGAAAATAAACATTTCTTGGCAAGGATATTGAAGCAGGTACAATCTAGCCTTACTCTCTCTCTGATTTACTGTCTCTGTCAGGTTTCTGAGCACAGGACCATTGCTTGTCAGGTTCTTCTATTGTGCACTGTGATCTTTTGCAGTGTCATGTTCTGCTTCAATGGACACCAGGCCTGCAATTGGAAGAGGAGCTGCTCCAAAATCAACCTGCTTGGTGCAAAAGTTCTTCTGGAGTGGCCTTAGTAGATGCCCCTGTTCCAGGACTACCGACTGCTGACTGTGGACTGCACAAGCACAGGAACTTTTTTGACCCAAGTCAGAGGTCTGCAGTGGAGCCCGGGAGTGCTGCCCTGATTGTGGTTGTGCTAGGAGCCAGGCTGGGGGCAGAGAGACCTCACTGTGGCCTGACCTCTGGGGCGCAACAGGTTCAAGGGCTCTTTCCAGGAGACATGTGTAGTTGTAGGGAGCAGAAGCCGAGCTCCGAAGGCCCCTAAGCACATGCTGGAAAATGGAGCTGGGAGGGCCAGGCTGTCCAGGTTGTCAGGGGGCAGGCGATGAGCCTATATTAGTAGTCTTCAGGGTTCCAAATGAAGATCTAGACTTGCTTGCTATCTGGAAATGTCCCATGCTGTTGAGGGTAAAACTGCCAAGGCCCACAGTTAAAGGACAGGCTGGTGGCTGGCAATGGAATGTTGAAACTGGAGTGCGAAGACATCACAGTGGGCTCTGTGGGTTCCCTAACATTGCAGAGTAGGGATGCTGGAACCCAAGGAGATACCAGGCTCTGCTGGCTGGGCACTAGATAGACTTCTGGATGAAGCCTTGCTGGATGGACTAGCAGAATCCATGGTTCCACTCACCCACAGGCACATGAAGCTGCCTAGCATCTCCCCAGCAGATATCTTGGGGACAGCAGCTCTCCCAACTTGGACAAGGAGGTTCTGCTTGCTAGAGGATGTGGCCTATGCTGGTCATAGACAGGAAATAAGCCTACTGCTGGAGGAAGCTTTTGCCCCTTCCAAGGCTCCTGGATCAAGAGGAACCCTCAGGAATACGCTCATAGAAAGGCTAGTCCTCACACACAATGAGAACATCTCTAGTTGGTTTGAATCTTTGGGGGGGTCACGTCTTGGAATGCAGTGGTATTGTAAGAGGAGTGTTATTGACTCTTGTTCAACCTGAATTGAACCTTGATTCTTACAACAAAGCCTCCTTAGTAGCTAAGATTATACATGTGATCTACTGGTGCCTAACTCCATCAAAGTTTTTAAGCCCATGGCTCTTCAGGGAAATCATAGCCCTGGGTTTCTAGGAATCAAGATGCATGCTAGGTACGAAAGACCTTTGAGCCTGGCATAAGTGGAGGAGTAGAGAGGGCCCCCATGTCACTGGGTGTTGAATCAGTACAATTGTTCGCATGAACATCTGGCAAACTTGCTAGATAGGCAAAGATCCAGAAGAAGGAAGCATCAGAATGCAGGGTTTTAAGCACAATTTCTGTGAAATGAAGATTCAAAAGGGAGAAGTGACTTCTGAAAGTCCCATTTATGGCAGCGGAATGAAGGAGAAACCTTAGTGCCCTGCACCCCAGGTCATGACATGCCTGCAGTCAGATCGTAAGGAAGCTAGGAGGCCTCCAAGAAGGCAGTGGCATTAAATGAGTCCTGGGATCATTCGCCCAGTGACAGATGTAAGAAGCCGCAGGCTTGGACACCACGCTGTTTATCCCAGGCTTATTGCCTTATGGTTAGTCTAGATGTCATAACAGCCTTGCTATAGATTCCTGGAACCAGAGACTGAATGACGCAGGACACTAAGCTCAATTGAAATCTGAAACGAGGACACCACCAATAATATCAAGGGAGTGAAGAGCAGGGGCCTGAAGCTAGGGACCAAGTGTAGAACCAGGCAGTGGTGGCTCACACTAGCTACTCAGGAGGCTAAGATTTTAGAATCGAGGTAAAATACCACCCAGGTATTAAATTTCATGAGATTTTTCTCGCTAATTAACCAGGGAAAAAAGCCAGGAGTGGAAGTGTGGCTCAAGTGGTAGAGCACTAGTCTTGAACCAAATGGTCAGACACAAACTCTATCTGACCCTGAGTAGTAAGGACTACATAGGAGGCTAAGATTTGAGGATTAAGGTTTGCAGCCATCCTGTGCGAAAAATCCATGACACATCTCTAATAAAAAGCCAGAAATGGAACTGTGGCTCAACCGGTAGAGCACTAGTCTTGAAAACAAACTCTAAACTCGATTCTCACTCTGAGTGGTAAAGATTACTTAGGAAGATGAGATGTGAGGATTAATTTTTTGTTTGGTTTTTTTTTTAACTGTATTTTTTTGTCTTTTCTTTTTTGGTTCTGGGGATCAAACTCAGGACGTTGCACTTGCTAGACTAGCGCTTTGCCACTGAGCTACATCCCAGCCCTGTGAGGATTAATTTTTGCACCCAGCCAGGGCAAAAGAATCCATGACACTTATCCCTAGTAAAAACCAGATGTGGTACTACCTCTGTTATTGAAAATCTTGCAATTTCTCAGTGACTTTTATCTAGAACTTCTCTGTTATTTTCAAAGTTGAATGCTTCTTTTTCCTAATTCTGCATTCTGATGAATGTAAAATACACAAGATTTCAATGTCAGGTTTGAAATAACTCTCACATACTTGACTAACATGAAGTGCCAATGAAAGCATTTGAGCTTCATCTTCAATGGGGAAGCAACAGCCTCTGAATCATTTTTATTGATAGACAATTGAAACAGAAAAGGATGACTTCTTAAAATATGCTTTTTATTGTAAAAATTCTGTACAGAGGGGTTACAGTTACATGAGCAAGGTAATGAGTATATTTCCTATCAAGCATTGTTGCCTCCTCCTTTGTTTTTCCCCTACCATCCCTCCCCTCCCACCTCCACAACTACAATTCCCCACACCCCCCATAAATGGTAAAGTTCAGTTTTCAACATAGTGTCTTGTACATCTCATTGTTACAATGGATCAACCTATATGCCTATTTAAGCATTTTTACTTCCCAAATTATAGAACTATATATACAAGATGCAGAGTATCGACAAGAAAAACAGTGAATACATGGGTTATACCATGGAGGAGGAACAGACAAAGAAAAAAATCACATGGTACAGAAAGGCTTGGAAAAATTTATACTAAGGGAAATAAACCAGCCACAAAGAAACATAGGGTCCACTGTTTCCCTTATTTGCAATGACTAGTATATATCTGGGACAACCAAAAAAGGTCAAAAGCTATGTACATACAACCAGATAAGATGATGTTAAGCAAAATAAATCCCAAGATAGGGACACAAGTATTTTTTTTTACTTTCTTGTTATTGTTTCTAACGTATTTATAAGAGGTTAACATTTTAATGAACAGTGATATTCTGCAACTTTATCAATCAACTTCATTTCTTTCACATGTGCCCAAATTGGAGGGCTTTTTCAAGAAGATAAAAACAGAAAGAATAGGAAAATTATCGGTAGACTTCTATCTGGAGAATGGACTCATTTTATAATCAAGGAACAAAAGAATATTTCAGTGAGGAGGATATTTTTCAAAAAATCAGGGAAAGCATGAATAAAGGAAAAATGTAACAGAAGACATGTATTCTTTGCATTCTAATGCTAGGTTTATTCAATAGAATATCTTTATTGTACCCAGCAAAGCATAAACACAACCTTATTTAAAATGCTACAAAGTTACAAAACACAAAATTTATAATAGTATATGTACACTGCTATGTATATAGTATATATATAGCATATATATAGTATATATATATAGCATATACTATATATACTATATACAAGTATATACTATATCTATACTATACAGATATAGTATATACATAGTAGTGTAAATAAAATAAAGGCAAAAGAGAAATGGAGAGATGCAGAGTGAGTGAGCAAGAGAGAGAGAGAGAGAGAGAGAGAGAGAGAGAGAGAGAGAGAGAGAGAGAGAGAGAGAGAGAGAGAGAGAGAGAGAGAGAGAGAGAGAGAGGGCAATATACATATTGCCAAGGCAAACCTGCAATACCATGAATGGCAGGCAAAATGGGGTGGGGGCAAGCTTTGATAGGGGCAGCTTTGGCTCAACTTCTCTCCAATTTCAGAGTAAACACAAGGTAAAGGACCTGGTTAACAGACCCATTCATAGCAACAAACACGGTGTGGGATTCTCTCAGGGTAGAAGGGGGTCAAGCAGGGACAAGGGCCAGGCATAACAGGAAGAGCAGCTTTGTCCTTTTTCCCTGAAAGCCTCTGCCTTGAACCACCAGCAAGGGCATCCCTAGATTGCCAGTCTATACCCAGTAATCAGTGGCAAGTTGGGAATCACCAAACAGTTTATGAATGGAGAAGGAATGAACTTTCTAGCCAGAAAATTACAGGCCACCTTTTTCAACAGACCCCCAAATCCACAAAAATTTTGGAGCCAGAACTGGGCTGCAGATGAACTGTCTCATCTGCTGCCTTCCCCAATATGGGATCTTTTCTTACAGCCCCTCCTGGGCTAGTGAAGTGACAAATCTGACCTGAGTTATAGGGGGAGCATCAGGTCCCTTCTTATCCGGTGGAGTTGGAGCTGAAGCTGGGGCTGTAGCCCAGGGAATAGGGGCTTTGTCTGGGGAATACTGGGCTTCAAGGGTATGATCTCCTGCATGTTGTATTTGTAGCGGTGCATGGTCTGCTCTGGTGCCTTAGCAAAGAAGGACTGGGGAGCTGGGGCACTGCTGGAAGCAGACATGCAGCTGCTGGGCTACACTGGAGCTTCATGAGAAATAGCTGGAGTAGCTGCAGCTACTTGGTCTGGCTGCGCCAGACCAAGACCCAGGGTCATGGCTCCCGCTAGAATCACTCCTTCACTCAGCCCTGCTGAGGTACTTCCTGCTTGGCTAATTGTGGACATTTAATCTGTAGAGGGATCCTCTGACTTCTTTTCAGAGCAGCCTTGCCTGTATTAGAAGGAGTCATCTCCCTGCCATCCCCACCTCCTCCCACTCTCCTCAGCCTATGGGGCTGAGACAGTGCTCAATGGAACAGAATTTTGACCCCATTCCAAAACAGTCCCTCAGAGCACTATTACAAAGTAGGAGCATAGATCTGCTGGAAGTGGACAAGCTCCTCATCCAGGAAGAGAACTGGTATTCAAAGAAAATAAGAAGATATTTGAAGTCACAATTGCCATCAGTCACGAATTTCCCTTAGGTAGTGAATTATTGAATGTTACAGAAGTGATAGCTCCCTTCAAGCCCTTTATCGAGCTTAGAGAATGTGTTCAAATGAAGATTTCTCCAGGCTTTCCTGTAAACTTAGATAGACCTGTGCTTCCCAGGATCACAGCCACTGTGACTTTCAACAGTTTTGAGATGATGTAGTTGATGGCTCTATCTTTACCATATCAGATAACTACAAAGACCCCCCAACCATTGTCCTGACCTTTAACATAAAAAAAGATGCTATTCACCAAGAACAAGGAACGTAGAGACTCCTAGAATTAAATTCAAAAAGAAGGGACACATGCTTTCAATAAATGGATTCACATATTGAAGTGACACATCAGTAATAGAATTGGAAGAAATGGGCCTCTAATATGAATTTTATCAAGTATTCTGATGAGCCATTTTCAGTGTTTTAAAAAAGAATTCTTTATGTGTAATTGTTTGATCTGCAGCTACCAGTGGCGTGATTTGTTTTTAAAGATTTTTATTGTACTTGTTGAAATATACATGCATATGTGTGTATGTATGTATGTGTGTGTATGTATGTAATCTACTTATCCATTTATCTTAAATACTCCCAGACCATTCATGTAAGTCAAATGTCTTAAGATATATGAAACCCTTTAAAACTCATCATCTCACATTCATTGAGCACCAATATTGTTTCACTTCATTTTCATAAAATGTAAACTTTGAAACATTGTGTATAGTTTAGTAATTTGAATGTTTGTTCAATATAAAGAACTAGACGGAATGAGATTTCCTGTAGATTAATAAACCAAATGGTAATCATTAATAATAGTATTTATCTGTCGCTATACATTTCAGAATGCTTGTTCACAATCCAGGGAATGAGGTACCTTTTTTAGCCCCTAAGAGCACTCAATTGGGGTGCTATTTGTGTTTACCTGAATTATTTTTTCAATGGTAAATATTACTAATCTTCCTTTCAGAGAACCACTATTTTTTTGCTTTCTACATTAAGTGTTCCTGTTCATAATAAGGTATATTGAGAATGTAGAAAATCCTCCAAGTCTCAGTTCTTCAAATAATTTCCAAGTTTTAAATTTGCTTCTTCAAAGGTGCATATAAGTTTGATTAGTATGTTATTCAAAGAATATGGGTTCATTGGTATCAATTATATTTTAAAACACATATATTAGATAGCATGTAATATAGGTTTTCAATTTTTAAACAAATCTAATTTGCTAAAATTATATTTTACAAGTTATAAAGTTCAGAAGTGCATACAAGATTAAGAGTTCCCATTTTATTCTAGTCCTGTTTGTTTTTGCCAGTCCAAGGGCTTGACCTTAGATCATGTGCACTGCTCCTGAGCTTCTTTTGCTCAAGGCTAGTGCTCTACCACTTGAGGCACAGCACCATTTCTGGCTTTTTTGTGGTACTGAGGAATCAAATTCAAGGCTTCATGCATACTAAGCAAGCACTCTATCACTAAGCCACATTCCCAACCCAAGGTTCTATTTTCTTAAGTCACAGGTCAAAATCATGCACTCGCTTTTACACATACAAATGTTCATATTTATTAGAAGTTGGTTTGAAGATCCAAGAATGAGATAAATTGGGAGTATTATATGTAAGAGTTATACAATGTTGCGTCATATTATGGAGATTAGCTCAATGATTTCTTTTGTAGTAATGAGTGTGTCAAGAATTATTTTCTTAGTGATTAGTAGTTAACATTGGTCTGGTCAGAACATGCTAGAAAATCTTTCCAAAGATAGGTGGAGGTATATAATGGATACTCCCATTATTTAGTTTCTAGCTGTGCACTGGTGTCTCATGCCTGTGAACCTAGGTACTCAGGAGTTGAAATCTATGGATTGCAGTTCAAGGCCAACACAGGCAGATTCTTATGTCTAGTTAATCCCAGAAAAAGCCAGCAGTGGCACTTTGGCTCAAGTGGTAGAGTGCTAGCCTTAAGCAAAATGTAGGTCAGGGACAGTGCCCTGGTGAGAATTAGAGACGCAGGACTATAAAAATAAAATAAAATAAAATAGTTTCTTTGACTCTTTAGCTGGATTACTACAATAGAAGACCCGTGGTTAGAGAAAGCTGAGCTCAATATCTACCTTAAAGTTGATGGTGAGAGAAACATCCTCTTTCTATGCCTCATAGCCTATCAGCTGTTGTCACCTCAGGCCATGCACAAGGGTAACAAGACTCAAGACTGTTGATAAGGCTCATGTCTCTCACTTTCCAATACCCAGATAACACTTAAATGTAGTATATATGTATAAGTTTAGATCTGCACACACATGCACACACAAACACAGATATCCCACTCATCCATCACAGAGCACGATAGACTACAGTTTGTAACAACATGGAAAGACTGGGAAAACATTACATTAAGGGAAGTAATCCAGACCCAGAGAACACTGGCTGCATATTTTCCCTTGTTTGTGGCAGCTAGAATGCTCCAATAAATCCAGAAGCAAATATACTGGATTGTGTGCTAAAGGTTACAGATGAATTACCTGAAGCATAGTGGACTCTATGAAGATAAGATAGTGTGATTTTTATTTTCTCTAAAGAAAGTTTTAATGGTCTGCCAAGAAAACAAAAACAAAATCTCCAAATTTTGTCAGGCAATCCATTCACTTGTTAATAACTTAGTAAAGAAGGATGCTCTCACTGGAGTGGACCAGACTGAACACAATCACACACATTTTAGTGACTAAAAATCCAAAGCCTACTGACATCACAAATAAATGAATTTTGTTTAAAGTTTTAGTCTATTTCTATTTCCTAACTTTCCAAAAACCAAGAATTATTGTCTTACAAGGGAATATGAAAAGGAAAACATCCATTTGTGGAAATGCACATGAGGTTAGTTGTTTTTTTCTTAGAACTTTGTCTCAAAGAAAACGAAGAACTAAACTTAAATGCTGAGGAAAATAAATGTTATTACTTCATCATACTATTAAAATAATGTAAACTCTGAGCAAGGTAAACATGACAAGCAAAAATATGGCAAATAACAGAAGTTTCAGTGAAGTAAATTTCTTCATTCACATTTCCATCTTAAACCCTCCACCTCCGTGTTCCTCTAGTACACAGCTGAGAATCTGGCAGGCCTCTTAAGGAGCAGAGCAAATTGACAGTCTCCACAGAAGCCAGATGAGCAAAGTGAGTTAACAGTACCCAAGGTAGGTGTTTCAGTATGGGAAGTTGTTGGAATTATGTTCCTTTCCTTATATCCAAAGAGAGACATGTTTATACCAAGGTCAAGAAACATAGATGGAGGCTAGGAAGTAGCCTCAGTGGTAGAGTGCTTGCCTCTCATTCATGAGGCCCTGGGTTCGATTCCTCAGCACCACATAAGCAGAAAAGAAGCCGGAAGTGGTGCTGTGGCTCAAGTGGTAGAGTGCTAGCCTTGAGCTGAAAACTGAGGGACAACGCTCAGGCCCAGAGTTCAGACCCCATGACCAGACCCCCCCCTCCCCTCCATAAAAAAAGAAATGTAGATGCAAGACTATCAAAGTCAAAGGTGGAAAATCAATAATTATCATGAAAGATAATGTTTCAAAGAGGAATGTGGTAGTGCATGACAGTGATACCACAACTTAGGAAACTGAGGCAGGAGATTCTTCCCTTTCAGTGCAGATAGGCAATAAAGCCAGGTCTTGCCTTAGGAAGCTGAGGTTTCCTATCATCACTTGCCAAACACTAACTACTTGCACAAGAAGCACCATCTGTGATTTCCATGACACACTCTCCATCTTCACATTCATTGTCTTTACTAGCTTCTTCTCTGTCACTGCCCATTTCCCAATCAACTGTAATTCATCTCTTTTGTCCCCCTCTTTTGCACACAAAGTATTTCTGCCTATTCCAGTGTCATTCCCATTCTTTCTTGGTATTTTAGACAGTGTCATTTCTTCATTTTAAAGATCATTTTCACTGGAACTCCATGCTATCCTTGTGAGCTCAATGTACTAGATGTGGTTGTTTCTTTGGTGGTGGAGCTAATTCAATATACTGTTCGGTAATAGCTGCCTTTAGGCAACTAATGGCAAGGTTTTAGAGGTGTTCTGAAATCCTCTCCAGATGTGAGCCATACTTTAGAGAGGGAGGCAGCCGCTGTGCCCACTCTCCTAAGATTTGCATTTCTGACCTGCGGTGGACTCTTCTGGTAAGGAGGGATTTTCTAGGTCCCATATCCTTTACCTCTTGGTTCTTCTCACCAGAGACATGGCACCAGTCTGTGATAGCATAATTCTTTGGAAATAGTAAGACAAAACCCAATAAAGGAAGCAGAATGAAAATATATTGGGTTCTGTGGGAAAATAAAAAATTCATAGTGATGCAAAACTTATGGGGATAAAGCTTCCATTATCAGAGGCCATGAAGGTCAATCCATCATAGTAGTTCTTCATGTTTCTGTGTAACATTTATCTTTATGTCATTCTAATGGACATGTGGTCCTACTGACTACCAGGAGTCACTGGAAGTCCAGAGGACATTTGGTGCATGGGTGGAGGGGTGATCATGGAGGCCCTTATTGGCACTGACAGGCGAGGAATGAGGGCAAGTGGCCAAAAAGGAGGCAGCAGTAGGTGCAGGGGAAGCTTCAGTAGTGGCTACAGTTGCAGAATGAAATCTGAGGGGCTGTAGCATGGTCACTGCAATCTTTGGAACTCATGCTCTCATGGGGAGCTCCATGAGAATGCACAGAGCAGGGAAAAGTGGGGCCTCCTGAGGCCAACCTCCAGACAGCTGTGGCCCTGCAAACTGAGGGCTGAGGGTGGTAAGTGCAGAGCCCAGTTGATTCTTTTCCCCATCTGAGCTGCCTTCCTACCATCACCCACACACCTCACTTCCTCTATAGCAAGATCACAGGTAAGAAGAACCCCACTCAGTTTAGACGAGATTTTGCAGTGGGCCCTTATTTACCTC
Organism: Dipodomys merriami; assembly: GCF_024711535.1. Taxonomy (NCBI): domain Eukaryota; kingdom Metazoa; phylum Chordata; class Mammalia; order Rodentia; family Heteromyidae; genus Dipodomys; species Dipodomys merriami. The sequence continues at coordinate 1,684,635 of NW_027203693.1, read as the reverse complement.
TCCCTCTTCAAGAGGCTATAGCTGGAGCAGTCCTTGGAAAGTCACATGCAAAACCAATAGGCACACGAAAGGACACAAGTGCTGCTAGAGAGAAGCATGAGAGTCTGATACCATTAGAATGTGGTGATGGAGGTGTGGTCCTGTTGGTAGACAGATAGCCAATGAACCAAAGTGTCAGGTCCTGAGTTCGAGTCCCCGTCTAGCAAGAAGAAAGAGAAAGAAAGATACCTTTATGGCATTTTTTACATTTGACATTCCTTCTGTATTCTCACTAAATAAATTTCTATATACCAGTGTGTAATAAATTTATTCTTTTTTGTTTGGATTAGGCTACATTTTTACATTACTGGATTTAGTAACCTAGGACCTCATCAGTTCTATTCCCACCCATTTTTCTGTTGTTTTTTTCTTCATTCGTTTTTGTTTTTGTCTATTCTGAGAGCTTAAAGTCCAGACTAGAGTTCTGTCCATGGTCTCTTTTGCCCACATCTTTACTTTTTGCATTTGTGGCTTTATTGTAGTCTAAGAACCTCATGCACTTTCCTGCCAGGACTGACCTCAAAAGGTGGTCCTCAGATCTCACCCTACATACTTGCTTGAATTATAGCGATGAGCCAGCAGCATTTGAATTCTACTAAAATTTATGTTGGTGATCTTCATATTATTTCCCCAAAACTTGGCTGCTCCTGCTGCCTTGTAAGCAATGTCCTTCTGTTCTCACCTTAAAAACAGGGGTTTTAGGTTCCAGCCACCAGCCTGCTGCTTAAGATATGTTTCATTTTCTTTTCCTTTTTCCTTGTTTGTTGTTGATTTGTTAGAAATTAAACTTATTCTTTGCTTAGTTTTAAAGTACCTTAATTGACCTTTATTATTATATGATATAATGCTATAAATTATATGTAATTTTAATATGTTGATGAATTCCCATAGATTCACAGGCATCAAAAACCAGATACAAAGTATTTCCTTCACCCTTAAAAAAGAAGGCAGCCTCTGTTTCCTTAGAAGTTGTGCAGAGACTCTTTCTGGAGAATATCCTGTACTTGTATCCAATATCATGCGACAGAACAGACAAGAGCAATGTCTTGTTACTCTGTTATTCTCAGAGAATAAAATGCTATTCAAAAAGCTTTGAAAATTTGTTTCCTCATGTTATTTATAATGTGTGGGAGCTTAATGACAGATATTACTATTTCCTGTAGACAATTATATGCTATAGCTTGTTTTATTTTTGTTGTGGGGGGTCCTTGTACTAGGGTTTCAACTCAGGACCTGGTAATGTCCCTTATGTTTATTGCTCAGGGCTAGGACTCTTCCACTTGTGCTACCTCTCTTGTTTCTAGCTGTTTAGTGGTTAACTGGAAATAAGACTGGGTAGGTGATGGAGGAGGATATGACTATGATACATTGTATCCATGTGTGGATATATAATAATTAATATTTTTATAATTTATATAATTAATATTTGCTAATAAAAAGAAAGATAATTGGAGGTCTAATTACTCAAAGGAATCCTCTTGTATTTGACTTCCTAGAAAAAAAATATCATTTTCCTTGCTTTGCCTTTCTCTTTGTTTTTGTTGCTAGCATTGGGGGATTGAACAAAGGGCTTCGGTGCTGACCCTTATCTCTTTGCTTTATGGACAGTGCTCTACCACTTCAGCCACAGCTCTAGTCCCAGACTTCTGCTAGCTAATTGGAAGAAAAGGGTCTCTCAGATTTTTCTGCCTAGTCTTGCTCTGAACCCCAATACTCAGATCACAGCATCCTGAGTGGCTAGGTTTACAGGTGAGAACTCCTACTCGGAAGTCTTGGTGTAACATTTCATTTTTATTTTTGAGAATGTGAAGGTCTCTGACTTACTAGTTTGTTATTCAAAAACTTGTTTTGTGCAAGATATTATGGTGCATGCTTGTAATCACAACATGCAGAAAATGAAGCCAGGGAGATTTAGTTTGAAGCCAGCCTAAGGGAAAGTGTGAGAGACACTTTTTTCCAAAAATAAAATAAAAAACAAATAATTTTGCAATTAGGCAAATTTTCTCCATTTAAGGATCACAACTTCTAAGTTTCATTTCATGCCTACAATACTAGATACTCAGGAAGTTGAGATCTGTTGATCCCTCAATATTCAAAGCCATCTGGGGCAGAAAAGCCAAGCAGATTCTTTCTCCAAATAACAACTAAAAGCCTCAAGTGGTAGAATGCCAGTGTTGTGGGGATAGGCAATGAGAGCTTGAAGTCAAGTGGCTAAGAACTACTAATAAACACAGAAAAATTAAATAAATGAGAGAAATTCACAAGAATTCTCTCCAGCTCCTCAGAGAAAAACAGAATGGAATTTGTAAAAACAAGAGACGTCTCTAGAGAAGAAATAAGAATGGCCAATAGACAGTTGAAGAAATGTTCAACATTGCTGGTCATAAAAGAAATGCAAATCAACAGAATAAGCTTTCTGATGGTGTCTTCTAAATGTTGAATAAATCTATCACATTCCTTGGATTTGTCTTGAAAAGTTGTCTGTTCTTTCTCTATAATATCTAGGCTGTCTTCAATCCCAGGGTTCTATCTTCTGTATGCTCTAACCTATTGTCAAGACTTTCTACTTTGTTTACTTTTTTATTTCTTATCCTTCTAATTGGTCGGCTTTGGTGGCTTCAAATTCTTTGTTGGAGTTTTGTTTTAGATCTTGTACAAACTTCTTTACTTCCTTAATTTGGCTTTCAGAGTTCATTCTCAAATCCCTTACTTGATTAACTATGATTTCATTGGACTCCCTTTCCTTCTGTTGAGTTTCATGCAGCATTTCCTTTGTGGCCTCCCTAGATTCCTTTTCCTGTCTGTTTATGGATTCTATGAATTTCAATTGATCTTTGTCTATTCCCATCCCACTCATGCAATTCCTGCATTAATGTTTTATTAGTTTCCTCATGCTCATGAAATTCCTGTATTAATCTTTGTTTATTCTCAGTGTGCACTGGCAATTCCTGTCAGAAATGACACCATCCCTTTGTTAGGAAATGGAAAGACATGGAAAAAATTAATTAAGTGAAGTAAGACAAAGAAACATAGGTCCCATGGTTTTCTTAATTTGTAATAACTAGTATAAGTCTAGGGCAAGTAGAAAAGTTCAAAAGCTATGTACATATGACAATAAAAGATGATATTAAACGAAATGAAGCCAAAGACAGGGACACAAGTGGTTTATTTTTTCTTGCTATGGTTTTAACGTATTTATAATGTACTATGTGATTTTTTTTCTTTGATGACTTCCTTCCCCACTGTTTAACCCCTGTTTTCATTGTGTTTTATTTCAGTGCCCTGTGTCTTGTATATACATTTTTGTAATTTGAGGAAGGGAAGGGAAAAAATAAAATGTTTAAATAGGGATACCAATTGACCCATTGTAAAAATGAGATGGTGATAACGAACTTTACAACTTTGGCAAGGGGGAGGAGGGGAGTAGTATGGGAAGTGAGGAAGGAAGGGATGGTAGGACAAAAACAAAGGAGGCAACAATGCTCAATAGGAAATGTGCTCATGACCTTAATCATGTAACTGTTACTCCCTGTACAATATTTTTACAATAAAAAGCGTATTTTTTAAAAAAGAAACGCAAATCAAAACCAAAACCACCTTTAGATTCCACCTCATCTCAGTTAGAATGACCATTATCCAGAGAATAATAATAATAACAGATGCTGACAGAGTTGTGGCTAGATGGGAACACTACTATACTGTTGGTGGGAATGTAAGCTGTTTCAACCATTCTGGAAGACTGTATGGAGGTTCCTAAAAAGACTAAATATAGAACTCCCCTAAGATGCAATAATCCCACTCCTCAGTATTTATCCCAATGATCTCAAACTAGGCCACACTAATGCTACGAGCACAACTATGTTCGTAGCAGAATTGTTTACCAAAGCTAAGATAGGGAACCAACTCACATGCCCCTCAACAGATGAATGAGAGCTGGAAAGGTGGCTCAGTGGTAGGGCGTTTGCCTTGCATGCATGAGGCCCTGGGTGTGATTCCTCAGCACCACATAAGCAAAAAGAAAAAAGCTTGAAGTGGCTCTGTGGCTCAAGTGGTAGAGTGCTAGCCTTGAGCTGAAGAGCTGAGGGACAGCACCCAGGCCCAGAGTTCAGGCCCCATGACCGGACCCCCCCCCAAAAAATAGATGAATGATAGAGAAAATATGGTCTATTTACACAATGGAATTTTATGCTTCTATCAGAAAGAATGGCATTGTCCCTTTTGTAAGGAAATGGAAAGTCTTGGAAAAAAATCATATTAAGTGAAGTAAGCCAGGCCCAAAGAAACCTAGGCTCTGTGATTTCTCTCATTTGCAATGATTAGTGTTAGCCTAAGTTAGTCCTAACAGAGGATCATAATAGCCCAAGAAGTATGAACATACGACCACATAAAATGATGCTAAATTAAATGAATGCCAACACTTTGAAACAGTAGTTCTTTATTTGTCAATCTTGATGTAGCCAATGTACTACAGCTAGTTCTTTCTTCATTTATTATTTCCTTTTTCTTTTTCCATTGGCTGTATCCCTGCAATTTCTGTCTTTGAATCTGGTACTCTCCATCTTGTACATGTATTTGTCTGATTTGGGGAACAGAAGGGAAATAACAAAATGCTGAAAGAAGTACAAAAGATGTCATATTACAGCAATGATACTCACAAGACACTATATTGGAAATGAACTTAATAAGTTTGTGGCGGCGGGCAAGGATGGGGGCTGGAGTGGGAGGAGGGAAGGCATAGAGGGAGAAAATCAATGAATTACTGTCATCTTATATGGTCATATGTACATAGCTTTTGAATTTTTCTGCTTGTCTTAAACATACACTAGTTATTTAGCTAGAGTTTTCATATATTTTTTAATTTTTATATTTTTAAAAATTGTTTTATTGTAAAGATGCTGTACAGAGGGGTTAATATACAAGAACACATATTTTTTGTTGCTTGCTACAGTTTTTTTAAATGTATTTATAATGTATTATGTGATTTTTTTTCCTTTGGTATGTTCCTCCCCCACGGAATAATACATGTTTTCACTGGGTTTGATTCTCGTGCCCTGCATCTTGTATATACATTTTTCTATTTGGGGGAGGGGAAAGGAAAAAAATGTTTGAATAGGGATATGAGGTTGACCCATTGTAACAATGAGATGTACAAGACACTATGTTGAAAAGGAACTTTACAACTTGTGGAGGGAAAGGAGAGAGTATTTGGGGAGGTGGAGAGGGAAAGGATGGTAGGGGAAAAACAAAGGATGAGGTAACAGTTCCTGAGAGTATATGTACACATTACCTCACTCATGTAACTGAAACCCCTCTCTACAGATTTTTTCAAATGAAAATGTATTTAAAAAAACTCAAGCTTGGACTTCATTTCACCTAATATCAACTTATCTGACCGTTTCTGCTTGTCTCAGACATATACTAGTTATTGCAAATAAGGGAAACCCTGGGACCTATGTTCTTTGGGCCTGTCTTACTTCACTTAATATCATTTTTTCCAAGATGATTTCTTTGTTGCTTTGTATGTCCCTCCCCCATGGTACAACCCCTGTTTTCACTGTGTTTGATGTTGGTATAATTTTTGGAGGGGAAAGAAAAAACACATTGTTTAAATAGGGATACAGGACCCATTGCAACAATGAGATGTAAAAGACATTATGTTGAAAAATGAACTTTACAATTTTGGCCAGGGGGGGGGGTCGCGGTGGTGATGGGAAGGGATGGAAAGGGGAAACAAAGGAGGAAGAAACATTGCTTGATAAGAAATGTACTCATGCCGGGTGCCAGTAGCACAAGTCTGTAATCCTAGTTACTCAGGAGGCTGTGAACTGAGGAAGTCCGTGAGACTCTTATCTCCAAAAAGTCACCAGGAAACCGGAAGTGGTGTTGTGGCTCAAGCAGTAGAGAGCTTGCCTTGAGCTGAAGATCTGAGGGATAGGGTCAAAGCCCAGAGTTCAAGGCCCACGATTGAAAAAAAAAAGAAAAAAAAAAGAAATGTACTGATTACCATGCCCATGTAATTGTAACCCATCTGTATGGTATTTTCACAATAAAAAACAACAACAAAAAACAACAACAACAGCAACAAAAAATTACCAAGATGAGTTCATGTGAAAGAGTTCTTTAGGACTTTCAAGAAGCTAGTACCAAATACATATAACCACAATTAAGTGATAAAGAGAAATGTAACTTTTTATTTGTATATATTTTTATTGTAAAAATACTGTACAGAGGGATTACAGTTACTTCAGTAATGTAATGAGTACATTTCCCATCAAATGCTATTACCTCCTCCTTTGTTTTTCTCCTGCCACCTTCCTTCCCCACTTCCCAACTCCTCTCCCACCACCCCTGAAGATGTAAAGTTCGTTTTCAACATAGTGTTGAGTACATTTAATTGTTACAGTGGGTCAACCTATATCCTTTGCTCATCATTTTGTTATTTCCCTTCCCTTCCCCAAATTTGAAAAAAATGTATATACAAGATGCCCACATAAAAATGTAGGACTTGGAGTCTTAATATCTGATGAAATAGATTTTAAATTAAAATTATGTAGGAGAGTTAAAGAAGGTCAATACATACTAATAAAATGATTTCTCCTTCAGGAAGATATTACAATTCAAAATATTCACCACACAATGCAGCACCCAAATTTACCCAAGTATCTTTTTTATATGAATAAACAAAAATTTCTTTTTGTTTCTGTTAACTTAGAACTCATCTTTTTTTTAAATCTGTGTTGTTCGTTCCCAAGTCAGACTAATCTCTTGTCCTTAGATTTCTTTGGTATAGTTTGGGTGGGTAATCTGAGATATAAGCAGTATTCTTTGTTCAATTTGGAGGTCTAGCACACTGGCACTACTTCCTGAATAAGAGGTCGAACTGAATTGCCCCTGAGAGTTTCTGTGGCTTCTCTTAGCTCATTGAGGAAGTTAGGAATTTGAGAAAGTGACTGTTAAATAAATGTCTCTTAATAATAAGCATTATTGGTAGAATTTGCAAACATATTTGGGTAATAATAGAATAGAAAAAATGTTAAGTTTCTTATCACTACATATCTTTTTGTCTAAGTATAAAGCCCAGACTTACCCTAAGGGTCTAGAATAAGCAAAATGGCTTCTAGAGCCCAGATCATTTATTTCAACAGAAGATGACAGCAGCAGAAGAGAAACGTGCATAACTGGCAGAAAGAAGACTGAATTTGATATCTCCTTAATTCTTATGTTCGAATGCTCAATGAGGAACCCTTAGGACTGTGGACAGCTTAGGGACCTAACAGTTCCTGTTTCATGCAATCATAGAAAGCAAACACCGGTCTCGCATCCCGATGTGAGTGCCATGCCTGACTGGTGACCTTGGCTGTGTGTACTGAGAAGGTCCATCAGGGCTCTGTCATGGTCACTGGAGACTCAGGATTGCTAAGAGAAGGACATAGAGGGAGGTGGTAGAAAAGGCCTGAGTCAAGGTTTTGTCACATCTAAATGATTTGTAACAGGCACTACTGTCTTCTGGGTAAGAATGTGGGTATATCATCAGGGTGTGGCACACAAATTTATCATGACAAGTTTTAGCTTGCACCATTTCCTATGAAAGCCAACAAGATATCATTAATGCACTCAGGACATATTCCTATCAATATTTCGTATGTAAAAGCTATAAAATCAAGTTCATCATGAGGAAAAACCAAGATGAAAACCAAATTGCAGGAACATCTACAAAAAAATGTTGTTCTGTACACATTAAGTGTGACAAAGTATTAAAACTTAATGAAGCTGGGAAAGTTAATTTCATTTGAACTACTGTTGCAACTTTCTTTTAAATTTCATCTACTTAACATAAAGAAGGTAGGCCAAGCACCACCAGTGGCTTACACCTGTATCTCTAGCTATTTAGAAGGCTGAAATTTGAGGAAAGAGGATTGAAGTAAGGCCAACTAGGAAAATATGTGAAAACTTTATCTCCAATTAACTATTCAAAAATCCAGAAGTGCAAATTTGGTTCAAGTCATAGACTGTTGGCCTTGAGTAAAAAAGCTAGTCAGCTTCTTAGGTTCAAGCTCCAGTATTGACACATACAAACTTACACACACACACACACACAGAGAGAGAGAGAGAGAGAGAGAGAGAGAGAGAGAGAGAGAGAGAGAGAGAGAGAGAGAGAGAGAGAGAGAGAGAGAGAGAGAGAGAGAGAGAGAGAGAGAGAGAGAGAGAGAATTCTTCAAAAATAACCAGTGACCAGGAACAGAATCAAGATGATTTTTTTCTTTACTTTCTTTCATTTTTGTAATTTTTTTTCATTTATCTCTTTGGAAAGGTAAAGGGGACCTATAAATGAGGGACAAAGGATGAACGTATGCGTAGTGGTACTCAGTTGATATTATGTTCAAAATGAACTATGGAACTTATTGGTAGGGATGGAGGAGAACACTGGAAAAGATGAAGGGAAGGGTGACATTGTTCAAAAAGAAATGTACTTGTGGAAGTACAGCTGTCACTCAATGTGAGTGCCATTCTTCAGTAAAAGAGCTCAGAGACAGTTCCCAGGCCTGAGGTTCAAGCCACAAAGACAAAAGAAATGTAGTCATAACCACACGAATGTAACTAACCCCTCTACATCACCATAATAATAATATTAATAATAATGATAATAAAAAACTAAACCAGTGAGTGAGAAAAACAGAGAGCAAGGGAAATGGTGACACTTCCAAAAAGAAATATATTCAGAGTTCTGGGAAGTTGGTGGAGGAAAAGCTGGAGGCTAAACAAGCTCTCGCATAGAAAGCAGTTTTAGAGTTCCAGTGAACAGTCCTAAGCCAGAGAATCACACCAAGTGTACCATCACAGTACAGAGAGTTAGGCCAGAGAGGGAAAATTCAGGCAAGGAGACAGATCTGAGCACTTGCCAGCAGCTGCCGCTGTGGCAGCAGCGGTGGCAGTGGTGGCTGTAGCCGCCATACCTGCAAAACAGAGTCCGGGACGAAGGAGCCACACATGGTGGGCGAGCAAATTCTACTCAACACAGAAAGAACAGACAAGGAGCAGGCATCTTCATCCTGCAGTTCGCAGACCACAGATGACACAGGAACCAAGACTCAGAGTGAGTAGAAGCTTAACAGTCCTCACTCCTTCTCAGGGAGCAGAGGAGGGAAGGCCACCCCCCCCCCCCAGTACCGGAGATCTCCATCTTGGATACTGACAAAGCTCAGTGGAGCTGCTAGCTCCAACTCAGGCCTTTAAAGAAAACTAGAGTCATTTAGCAGGTCACAAGAACCTAACTTGACCTGCCAGACTCAGCTCCACCCAGGGAAAAGTCACCCAGCAAGGGCACCAGCCACAGGAGTGGATTTCTTCACTGGGTTATCAGAGCCAGAGGCTGCACCTCCCTTTAGCAGCCTTGACAATCAATTGAAATTCAGTAACATAAACCCTGAGAGTGGCTCCAGGCTGGGCTCTGTGAGTTTCTCACAAACCAGCCCCCGGGAAAAGCTACTGTTTGCTGAAAGGCCTCAACTCTACCCAGAACCTAGCCTCATCACAGGATCTACAAACGTGAGGAAAAACCCATCTCCATCTTTTGTGATACTCAAAGCAGATCTCCCTCCCATTGAACTAACCTGGGAGGAGGATGGCAAAACATTGGAGAAAGCAGAGCATTTTTCTGCCTGTTCAAACAAACTGACTTAAGAAACCAAGCAAGCCACAGGAAAATCAATCACCACAAGCAGACCAGAGACTCCAACAAGAGGCTGGTTATGGACACAAGGGAGATACAGAATTTTTCCCACCCCTCCAAAAAATAATCAAATAACTTTTTTCTTTTTTTTGTACATTTTATAAAAATTTTTTTTCTAAAACTTTTTTCAAAATTTTTAATTTTTACCTTTTTTGAAAAAATTTTTTTCTAGTAACTTTTTTTCCTCTTATAATTTTTATTTTAGGGGTATATGAGTGTGTGCGTTTTTCTTTCTTTCTTTTTTTTTTCTTTAATTTTTTTTTGTTTAGCTCTACTAAACTTCAGATCTTTTTTCTTTCTTTCTTATCCTTTTCACCTTTTCTTCTCCTTCATTCTTTTTTATGTGACTTAATTGTTGTTCTGCGCATCCTCAGATAAACCCGTAGTCGATGATTAGGCCTTATCCCCCATTGTGTACACATTTAATCCACAAATTTATTACTCAATTCAAAACCGCTTAGGCTTAAATTCCTTAATAGCAGTACTACCTCATTAAACCTATATGATATTTTACGTATTTCTATTTTTAAGTTTTTCACATCTCCTTTATATACCTCCTCTTCTCTCATTATATGCACATTCTTCTCTGAATAGTTTGTTTTCAGTCCTGCATATTTTTAATTTTTACTTTTCTATTTTGTCGGGTCTCTTTTTTTTCCTTTCTCTTTCTTCTTTATTTTCTCTCTCTCCTTTCATACTATCCAACCTATTTCCTGTTTGAGTATAGGACTTAGTTAAGTTAACTCTCCCTGTGCCTTGCCACATCACTTTATTCCTATTTTTTACTCACATCTCTCCCTAAACCTAATAATTTCTGGTTTACCAAATTCTTCTTTGCAGTTCGTAGCCCATTAATATATAGTTGTTTGATGTTGAATAGATTTATCTGTTGAATTACATTGTATCTGCAGACTATAGACTGTGCAAATAGAGACTTTGGTTGATGCTTGCCTTAAGATAGTGTTCTAGCACAAAACTGGTGTTATTTTCATCCCAAATGGGCAGAGTAAGCCAGAGAAACACAAGAAACATGGCAACTCTGGGTATTGAACTCCCACTCATGATAATCAGGGACAGAATAGATAATGAATAATCCAGAGTAGAGTTCCCAAATACCTCTACAAACACTGCTGGCAAACATGATAAATGAAAAGATTGAAAACAAAAAAAGGACTCTGTATGAGCATGATAGTGAGAGAGAGGAGGCAATCCAAAGGTTTATACAGGAATATCATGAGCGTGAGGAACCTACTCATAAACTGATACAGGATTTGTGTGAGCAGTTTGAGAATACTCAAAAAGAAAGGCAGGAATGGTGTGAGCAGGCTGTGAACACTCAAAGAGAACTACAGGAATGGTGTGAACATGAGGAAGGTAAGCAAAGAGTAATACAGGAATTGAGAGAGCAAGATGAGAATACTCAAAGATCACTAAAGGCATTCATGGAATCCATTAATAAAAAGCTGAAGGAAGTCAGGGAGACCACAAAGGGAATGCTGAATGGAACCCAACAGAAGGAATGGGAGTCCAAGGAAACCATAACCAATCAACTAAGTGATTTGAGAATAAACACTGAACACCAAATTAAGGAAGTAAAGAAGTTCATACAAGATCTAAAACAAAGCTTCAACAAAGAATTTGAAACCACTAAAGCTGACCAACTAGAAGGAAAAGAAATAAAAAACAAAGTAGAATGTCTCGACAGCAGGTTAGACCATGCAGAATATCAAATCTCAGGGATTGAAGATAGCTTAGATATTATAGGGAAAGAACATACACCATCCAAGTCAAGTCCAGGAAATATGATAGATCTATCCAACACTTGGAAGACACGATCAGAAGGCCTAATCTAAGGATAATGGGTGTGGAGGAGCACTGAGAAACAGAAGTTAATGGTCTAGGAAATTTGTTTAACAGGATCCTAGCAGATAACTTCCCAAAAATGCAAAAAGATAGACCTGTTCAGATACAAGAAGCTTTTAGAACACCAAATAGATCTGACCAGATAAGGACATCCTACCCTCACATTATAATCCACACAGGATCAATTCAGACCAAGGAAAGATCCTTAAAGCAGTCAAGGATAAAGGATTAATCACCTATAAAGGGAAACCAATTAGAATCACCTCAGATTTCTCAGCAGCGACAAAGCAAGAAGACCTTGGAGTGATGTATGCCATGCCCTAAAGAAAAACAACTATCAACCAAGAATACTGTACCCAGATAAACTCTCCTTCATAACTGAAGGCCAAATAAAAGCCTTCCATAGCAAAGAAAAATTGAAATAATACTTCTCCACCAAACCAGCACTACAAAAGATTCTTAAAGATGTCCTACACATAGAAAACCAACAAAACCACAATAAATGCCAAGAAACTGCACCCAAACTGAGAATCCAAGAACCATAGGAAAGACACAGTTGTCACAGCCCCCAAAAAGGTGGATAACATGGCAAATACATCTCAGTCCTATCTCTCAAACTTAACGGACTTAATTCTCCAATTGAGCGACATAGACTGTCTAGTGGGATTAAAAAGCAAGATCCTTCTATCTGCTGCCTTCAGGAGTCACATCTTGCCCGTAAAAACAAACACATTTTCAATGTTAAAGGCTGGAACACAATCTACCAAGCAAACGGCCCTAAATATACGCGGCAGTTGCAATACTAATATCAGATATAATAGACTTCAAATTAAAATTTGTGAGAAGAGATAAAGTAGGTCACTACTTACTAATTAAGGGATCTCTCCTTCAGGAGGATATTACAATTCTAAATATCTATTCGCCAAACAAAGGAGCACCCAAATTTATCCAAGAAACACTATTTTCCCTCAACTCCCACATAGATCTAAAGACATTAATAGTTGGGGATTTGAACACACCACTCTCCCCACTAGATAGATCAACTCCGCAAAAACTCAACAAAGAAACTGTAGATCTAAACAACTGCATAAATCAACTAGATTTAACAGAATTCTATCAAATATTTAACCCAGCAGCATCAGAATACACGTTTTTCTCAGGAACACATGGAAGATTTTCTAAAATAGACCACATTTTAGGCCACAAAGCAAACGTCCAAATTCAGAAACATTGAAGTTTTACATTGCATTCTCTCAGACCACAAGGGAATAAAATTAGAACTCAACACCAAAAGCCACCAAAGAAAGACTGGTAACACATGGAGGCTGAACAACACACTGCTGAATCACCAGTGGGTCAGGAAGAGATTAGAAAGGAAATTCAAATGTTCATGATGTAGAACAAAAACGAGCACACAAATTACCAGCTCCTCTGAGACACAGCAAAGGCAGAACTCAGAGGTAAGTTTATAGCACTGAGTTCCTACATCAACAAATTGGAGAGATCTGAAACCAACAATTTAATGAGGCATCTGAACCCTCTTGAAAGAGAGCAGCAAAATAAACCCCAATCCAGTAGACGGAAAGAAATAATTAAAATTAACTCAGAATTAAATGAATTAGAATCCAAAAAAAAACTATACAAAGAATCAACAAAACAAATAGTTGGTTCTTCAAAAATATTAACAAAATTGACAGACCCTTAGCAAATCTTATCAGAAAAAGAAGAGAACACACCCAAATAAATAAACTCAAAGAAGAGAATGGAAATATCACCACGGAAAAAACCAAGATTCAGAACATTTTAAGGGAATACTTCTCAAAACTTTATGCTAATAATTTTGAGAACTTGGCAGAAATGGCCTTTTTCCTAGCAAATATTGACATGCCAATACTAAAATAAGAGGAGTTAAACCATCTTAACAGGTCCATATCAAGCATTGAAATAGAAACAGCAATAAGAGATCTCCCAGCTAAGAAAAGTAGAGAAATAGAGGGTTTTACAGCGGAATTCTACAAGGCCTTCAAAGCTGAGCTCACACCAATACTCCTCCAACTCTTCAATGTAATCAAAAGAGAAAGTTCACTACCGAACACATTCTATGAAGCCATCATGACCCTCATCCCAAAACCAGGCAGGGACTCATCAAAGAAAGAGAACTATAGACCCATTTCTTTGATGAATATTGATGCAAAACTTCTCAACAAAATTTTGGCCAATTGACGTCAACAATTCATCCAAAAATCATACACCATGATCAAACAGGATTCATTTCAGGGATGCAAACCTGGTTCAATATACACAAATCAATTAATATTATTCATCACATCAACAGGAGCAAGAATAAGAACCACATGGTTATTTTAATAGATGCAGAAAAAACGTTCGACAAGATCCAACACCCTTGTATGATGAAGGATTTGGAAAATTAGGAAACCATGGAACATGCCTCAATACAATAAAGGCTGTATATGACAAACCTACAGCCAGCATTATACTTAATGGTGAAAAACTAAAGCCATTTCCTCTTAAGGCAGGAACAAGACAAGGATGTCTATTCTCTCCACTTCTTTCCCACCTAGTATTAGAATGCCTAGCTACAGCAATAAGGCAAGATGCAGACATAAAGGTGATCCAAATAGTGAAAAAAAAAACAAAACTCTCCTACTTTGCAGATGACATGATCGTGTATTTAAAGAATCCCATAGACTCCACTCCCAATTTACTCAAGCTGATTGAAAACTTTGGCAAAGTAGCAGGGTATAAAATTAACCCTCAAAAATCAATGGCTTTTCTGTATGCCAACAATGAGAAAAGTGGGGCTGAAGTTAGGAAAGCAACACCATTTGTAATAGCCCCAGCAAAAATAAAATACTTAGGAATTAACTTAACCAAAGAAGTGAACGACCTCTATGATGAAAAGTTGAAAAACTTGAAAAATGAAATCAAAACAGAACTTAGAAAATGGGAAAAACTCCCATGCTCCAGGATTGGAAAGATTAACATCGTGAAAATGGCAATACTTCCCAAGGTTATCTACAAATTTAAGGAGATACCTACCAAAATTCCTACCTCATTCCTCAAGGAAATAGAAGAGGCAATCCAAAAATCCATACGGAACAATAAGACCCCGAATAGCAAAAACAATCCTCAACGGAAAGAACACTGCTGGAGGAATATCAATACCAAAATTCAAACTGTACTATAAAGCCAAAGGAATAAACAGTTTGGTAATGGCACAAGAACAGACCTCAGGACCAATGGAATAGAATTGAAAACCCAGAAATGAACCTACAGACCTATAGCTATCTAATCTTTGATAAGGGAGCTAAAAAAATAGAATTGAAGAAAGACAGCCTCTTCAGTAAATGGTGCTGGAAAAATTGGTTAACTACTTGTAGAAAACTAAACCTAGATCCTTATATATCACCCTGCACCGGATTCAACTCCAAATGGATCAAAAACCTCGGATTCAAAGCAGACACTCTGAAAACATTACAGGATGGAATAGGAGAAATCCTAGGTCTCCTTGGCACAGGCCAAAATGTTCTTAATAGAGACCCGGAAGCACAACAAATCAAATAAAGGTTGGACAAATGGGATTGCATGAAGTTTCAGAGCTTCTGCATGGCAAAGGACATAGCTAGCAAGATCAATAGAAAGCCCACAGATTGGGAGAAGAACTTCACTAGCCATACAACGGACAGGGGTCTCATATCTAAAATATACTTGGAACTCAAAAAATTAAATCCCCCAACAACAAATCCTCAAAGAAACAACTGCCCAATAAATAAGTGGGTTAATGACTTAAAGAGAAACTTCTCTGAAGAAGAAAAAAGGATGGCCAATAGACACATGAAGAAATGCTCAACCTCCCTAGCCATAAAAGAAATGCAAATCAAAACAACATTGATATTCCAACTCACCCCAGTTAGAACTGCAAAAATCAATAACTCTAATAACAACAGATGCTGGAGGGGATATTGACACAAGGGAACCTTACTGCATTGTTGGTGGGAGTATAAACTTGTTCAACCACTTTGGAAAGTAGTATCGAAGATCCTCAAAATACTCCACATGGAGCTCCCCTATGACCCAGCAGTCCCACTTTTGGGCATTTACCCAAATATTTACAAACAAGACCACACTAAAGCTACCAACACAACCATGTTTATTGCAGCATTATTTACCATATCTAAGATCTGGAACCAACACAGATGCCCCTCAATAGATGAATGGATCAAGAAAATGTGTTATATATACACAATGGAATTCTATGCCTCCATCAGAAAGAATGACATTGCCCCATTTGTTAGGAAATGGAATGACTCGGAAAAAATTAAATTAAGTGAAGTAAGCCAAGCCCAAAGAAACATAGGTCCCATGATTTCCCTTATTTGCAATATCTAGTATATATATGAGTCAAGCTGAACAGGTCAGATAAGGTGATGTTAGGAAAATGAACCCTAAAATATGTATTTTAAATGTTTTTTTTTTATTTCATGCATTTGTTTCTAATGCAATTTTACAATTATTTCCTTGTTGCTTTGTATGTCTCTCCCCTACAATATAAACCCTGCTTTCACTGTATTTGATATCGGTATAATTTGTGGAGGGGAAGGAGAAAAACAAGTCGTTTAAATAAGGATACACGTGGACCCGTTGCAACAGTGCAAATACAAGTTGTCATGTCCAAAACGAACTTTACAACTTTGGTGGGGGGGAGAGGATTGGGAGGGGCGAGTAGGGGGAGGCTGGAAAGTGATGGGAAGGGGAAACAAAGGAGGAGACTACAATGCTTGATAAGAAATGTACTCATTATCTTGCCCATGTAATTTTCACCCCTCTGTACAGTATTTTCACAATAAAAAATAAATAAAAATTAAAAAAGAAATATATCCATTACCTGAATTATATGATTACAATCTCTGTATAAATCACATTTATAATAACAATACAAAAGAAAATCAGACAAATATAATACTGGAGGCTTGAGTCAAATGAAAGAAAATCATATGTATGTGATACCAAGCTCAAACCCCATTATCAGTTTCCTGTTCAAAATGGCTCTTCTCATCACTTGTACTTTACCTAGCTTATGAGAGTGGTGCAAAGTTAAAGAGTGAGGAATAAGTCATACATACAGGAGAAAGTTCATCTATCAGGCAGAAAATAGTACTTACAAAGAGCAGCACTTGCTAGAACACATGCTGACTAGAATATATGCTGGCTCAATGTTTTCTGAAATAAACAAACCTAATTGAGCTTTAATACAGGCTCCACTATATACAAACTGGGGACTCAAATTTAATTAAACTCTCTGGACCTCAAATTCTTCATAGGTAAAGTTAGCATAACAAAACTTATCTTATCGTATTATGAGATCTGGATGTCATCAGATATGGAGTGGGTTGTGTCTTAGGTTTGTGTGAAACACTCAACCTCTGCTTGAAAGAGTATAAACTGGCATGATGTTTACCATGTTACTTAATAGTAATACAACACCCACTACAGGCTCACTTCTCTAATCCTACTTAGAAAAGAGGCTGAGACCTCAGGATCTAGGTGCTAAGTCAGTCTGGAGAAGAAAGTAAATGAGATTCATCTCCTATGACCTCCAAAAAGGTGAGGGGGAGGTTTGCTTCAAGTGGTAGAGGGCTAGACTTGAGCATAAACTGCAGGAATAGTGCCCAGGCACTGATTTCAAGTCCTAGGATCAGCACACACACACACACACACACACACACACACACACACACACACACACACACACACACACACGCACGCACGCACACTAAATTTTTTATGCTGGTATCACTGCTATTAATAACACTTTCCCCTCCTCCAAACTCACCAGCTCTTTGTGTGTGTGTGTGTGTGTGTGTGTGTGTGTGTGTGTGTGTGTGTGTGTGTGTGTGTGTGTTTGGCAGGGACTTGCCATGTAGCTCAGGCTGCTCTTGAAGTTACAATGCTCCTATTATCTTTTCTGGTTTTTTGAAAAACCTGAAATTAGAGGTTAAATGGATAGCTCACGTGGTAAGGGACTAGTTAATGAGCAACAGAATCAATTACCAAGTTCAAGTTCCAGTCTTAGACTTTAAATAAAATCAGAAATGATTTTTCTTAAATGAAAAAATGACCATAGGAATCATCTGCTACCTAAATGTATGATTCAAAAGAGAAATCCTGAAAATGTTCAGGAAGTCAGAATTTAAAAATTCAGTGATTACCATGTAGACAGTAGATCAGAGCATCTGTACCTTGATGCTAAATGAAGTGGGCTACATTAAAAACTTAAAAATTGTACATATTTACACTGCTCAAAAAAACACAACAGGATTTTGTGATCCTCCTCCCAAGAAAATGTGGTATATATACCCAATGGAATTCTATGCCTCCATCAGAAAGAATGACATTGCTCCATTTGTTAGGAAATGGAAAGACTTGGAAAAAAATATATTAAGTGAAGTAAGCCAGGCCCAAAGAAACAGATCCCATTGTTTCCCGTATTTGCAATATCTAGCATATGTCTGACTCAAGCAGAAAAGTTCAGATAAGGTGATGTTAGGGAAATGAACCCTAAGGTATGTATTCACATGTTATTTTTTTCTTTCATGCGATTGTTTTTAACACATTTATAAGATTATTTCTTTGTTGTTTGTATGTCCTTCTCCCACAGTATAACCCCTGCTTTCACTGTATTTGATGTCGCTATAATTTGTGGAGGGGAAGGGGAAAATAAATCGTTTAAATAGGGATACAGGTGGACCCATTGCAACAATGAGATATACAAGTTGTTATTTTGAAAACGAACTTTACAACTTTGGTTGCGGGGGGGGGGGGGAGCGGGGAGGATGGGGGGGCCAGGAGGAAGGTGGGAAGGGATGGGAAGGGGAAACAAAGGAGGAGGCTGCAATGCTTGATAAGAAATGTACTCATTATCTTGCCCATGTAATTATAACCCCTCTGTACAGTATTTTAACAATAAAAAATAAATTAAAAAAAAACCCACAACAGGGCAGCACTGGGAAATAATGCTTGTAATTCTAGCTACTCAGGAGGCTTAGATATGAGGATAGAGGTACAAAGCCAGCCTGAGCAGGAAAGATTGTGAAACTCTTATCTCCAATTAACCACTAAAAAATCAGAAGTGACGCTGTGACGCAAGTGGTAGAGCACCAGCCTTAAGCAGAAGTGTTAGGGGAGAGCACCCAGGCCGAATTCAAACCCCACAACCACCCCCCCCCCACGCACCTTGCTTATTCTCTGTATCTTGATTACTCTGGCTATTTGAATCATTTTTTCACATAATGACCAAATATATGTTGCTTTTCAACAGCTGCATAATTTTTAATTCATCACTTAAATTGAGCATATTATGGCTCATTAATTTTTTTTGGTTTAGGAAAATCTCAGTAATATCTTGTTTTTTTACTATTTATTTTTGGCAGCACTGGTGCACAAATTAATGAGTGGATAACACTCAGCATACCATATGATTTAAATGTAGGTAACATAGCTGGGCGGCAGTGGTTAATGCCTGTAATACTGACTATTCAAGAGCCTGAGAGCTGAGAATTGTAGTTTGAAACTAGTCCAGGCAGGAAAGAGAGATATTTCTTTTCTCTTATGCATAATCAAAAGATCTGAAAGTAAAACTACAGCAAATGCTAGAGTCCTAGCCTAGAGAAGAATAACATCAGACTGGCACCCCCATAGACACACCAAAACTAAATGACATACAGTTTTGAGACTTCTTTGCATCATCTCAACTTCCTAACTGCATGGAAAATTGGAAATTTAAAACTGGAAACTTAAAAATCTATTGATTATTTTTTT
The DNA here is from genome assembly GCF_024711535.1 of Dipodomys merriami. NCBI lineage: Eukaryota > Metazoa > Chordata > Mammalia > Rodentia > Heteromyidae > Dipodomys > Dipodomys merriami. The sequence goes on along the minus strand of NW_027203693.1, from coordinate 1,665,164 downwards.
TTAAAAGTGATGAAAGTTTTAATCATGTCCATTCCCAACCAGTGCTGCACCATAGAAAGGCAACACCATGGAGACAACCTGTCATCCTCTTCTTCCCCACCCATCACTCTGCCGCTGTCCCCCTGCTGCAGCCATCCTCATACACCCTTGTTTCTAGTGAAGTGAGCCCAACCCCTCTTTCTGACCCCTCTCATCTACATTGGAAAGACACCTATCCAACATTGCTTTGTCTACTCCTATCCTCATTCCTTCCCTCACCCCAGGACCACTCTGTTTGCTCCTTCTGTCCTCCTCCCAGGTCACCTTAACATTCATGGATGTGGGAATGTGTGCTCATGCTTATATGAGATGAATGCTTGGCCAGAACATAGGCAATACACTCACCAGAATGGTTCTCCCGGGAAATGTTCCTGGACAACCCAGATTCTAGGTAAGCTCCACCATCCATCAAGTCCCCTCCAAGTCCTCTACGGCTCCTTCTTTACACTATGGAAGCCATCCCAACACAACTCTCTTTCTAGTTGAGTGGGCCCAAACCTCTTCTTGGAACCATATCCTTTTGCTAGGCTCCACTATCCTCCAGTTGACTTCCCCTCCTCACAGCCTGGCCCACACCCACCGTGTTCCTTCTCCCTCCGCCTACCTTGTATCCTGCCCCACCCTGTCCCTCTGGACCCAAGGCCACCCCAACATGCGTAGGTGAGGGGAATGTGTGTGCATGTACATCTGAATGCATGTACATGATGCCCAACTGACCTGCACATTGGCAATACAGTCACCATAGACAGAGGCTACTGTAGTTTGAGGTTCCTAGGTCTCCTGGCATCTGCTGACAGTTGTAGGGCTGGAGGTGGGGAAGCTGCTGCTACCTCCTGCTTCTGAGATGTGGTACTAGAGGGACTCTAGGGCTTCAAGTGAGGCAGATCTCCACCTTCCTCTTGTGTGGCCCCAGGTGCTGGACACATCCCATGATGACTCTGATTCCAGGTAAGTGGGCCTGTCTCCCTACCTGACCAAATCCTCACCGCCTTTTCTGGGCCAGATCCTTACCCCTACTTTCAGCTCCAACCCTCACCCCACTCTTGGATCCACCACTCACCTCACTTCCTCACCCCCACTGTAACCCCAACCCTCACTTACAGCTTCACCCCTCATTCCCAGTATTGTATCCACCCACACCCCACTTACGACTCCACTATTCACCCCCCATTTCTGACCTCATCCATCACTATATCGGATCCACCCTTCATCCTACTTCTGTTATCAACCTACCCACACTTCCAACCTCACCCCTCACAACCATGCTCTGATGCACCCTTCATCCTACTTCTAGCCCCAACCTCAACACCAATTCTGGTCCCACTCACACATCCAACTTAGGTCCCACACCTCATCCACACTTCTGCTTCCATTCCTCACATTCATTTCTGGCTTCATCCCTCACCCTCACTCTTAGATCCACCTCTCACCCCACATTGGGCCTCAAACTTACTACTACTTCTAGCTCCACTCCTCAGTCCCCTTCCAGCCCAACCCTCACCCTCACTTCTGACCCCAACCTTACCTCCCACTTTGGCACCACACCTTATCCCAACTTTCATCTCCATCCCTCATCCAGGCTCCTCTTCCCCTCCCTTCTCCCAGTTCTACTCATCTTCCCATGGGAACAGATGCATGCATGCGGGCATGTGTGGACATCTGCTCATGCACAAGGCATTCCCATACCATGCTTGGAAGTGGTGCCAAATTTCTTGAACAAGGTCTGTGAGAGCTGCCAGAGAAGGAAGGCCTAGAGTAAGTCTTCCCCACTTCACCTCCTGGCTTAGGCTTTTTTGTCTAATGTCAGTACTTCACTTATCATTCTTGGAAAACAAAGATTTAGGTGAGTATCTTCCCTCATCCCTCAGCTCCGGTTCCCTGTGGGATCCATCCTGGGAAGACCCTATTTTGAGTTAAGTGGGTTTAGTGGACCTGTCCCTTCTACCCGGTCCTTCCTATTTCCCCACCCCCACCTTCCACAGCCTCCCCAGCTCCCCTGCCACCTTGCCCACTCTCCTCCCACTGCCCTCAGTCCCTCAACCCTGTTCTCCAAGCCTCTGTTCTCTCAACATGCGTGGGTGAAAGGATGTCCATGAAATGCACACTTAAGTATACACACGCACATGCACATGCATGTGGTACAAGGTTGGTCTGGACATAGGCTGTGGCAGTCACCAGAGAAGGAAGGCTGGGGATTAGAGTCCACCTTACTAAAACCTGTAGTGCAGGGCTCACACATTCACTGGTGGTTGTAGTACTGGAGCCATTAACACTGCCACCCACCCCCAAGTGGTCTCTCAACTGCTGGAGGGACCTAGTGTCCAAAGACCTCTTCAGATCTCCATCTTGCTGGAACACATGTGCCCAAGTGCCTTGAGGCCCCATTTTGAGGTAAGATGGCCCTTCCCCTGGTGTGGTTGCTGAGGCACGATGAAGGGTTACACAGTTGTACACATGTAGCTTCAGATAGGAATGAATGTATGCTTAAGAGTCCACTTGAGAAGGAAGGTGGGGGCTGTTTGACAACCTGGGCTTTCTTCTCAGGCATAACTGGGGATTGCTTGCGTCCAGTGTGTCAACTGAGAGTGGCGATGGGGTTGGAGCCATTGAGTCTACTGCCTTCACCAAACTTTTCATACACTGACTGTAGTGATGTGCTACCCTCAGGAAGCCCCTGTTTTGAGGTAAGGGGTGCTCTATCCTCCAGAGTGTACAGAATCATGCGTGAAGTTTGTGTGTGTGTGTGTGTGTGTGTGTGTGTGTGTGTGTGTGTGTGTGTGCGTACGCACGCACGCACACACACGCACACAGGTTCTCATTTACCTGTTGCCAGATTTACCTGATAATGTGTTACAGTGGGACTAAGAGAAGGACGGCTAGGGCTTGGTGTTTGTCCCATGTCCCTTCCTGGCCTCTATAGACTTGGTTATGGGTTTGAATCTGGGGATTGTGCCACCCTCCTCAAATACACCTCACCTGCTACAAAGAGGTCTTGTTCAAGGGATTCTTCAGCTTCACCTCCAGATTTCCATCTTCCTGGTCAGTGTCTAACCAAGTTCATAGGTCATTATCTCATGTCCATATTTGAGATAAGTGGGCTCCCATCTAAATTCTCATGAGATCCTAATTATGTGGGAGGATTTGTGTTTATGTGTGTACACAGTGTGCAAGAACACATATTCATGGTGCCAAATTAGCCTGAGCATGTGCTATAGAGAATCTAAGAAAAGGAAGGCTATGGCTAGGATTCTGCCCTGACTCCCTTTCTGCTGTAGCCTGTGTAGTTGGAAGGTCTGGGTTTGATGTTAGGGATGCTTTCTCCAAAGCCCACCAGTGCTTAAACTGATACAGGGAGATCTTGGTATTTGAATCAGCATTTGATTGTTAGCCCACAAATATTCTAAAATATTTTTTTCCAATTCAACAATTTTTATTGACACTATTTTTCTGTGGCACCACTTAATCTAGGTCTTAGTTACTTCACTGACCTCTAATGAGATCTTTCTTAAGGGCAAAATAAGATTTACATTTTTCTCATAGTATCTGGTACTGTGCTACATTATGTAAAAGTTTTATATCATTACTGGGTGTGGGAAGGGCGGGTCATGTATTTTAAGGTTAAATGTTGTGTTGGGTTTGTGGGTAACCTGCATAATTATGGTAGCAAGACCTTTTATCAAATGAGAATTCTTTTGTGATATCCTGACTTGTCAACTGCAGAAATTAAGGGGAAATCATTCTGTTGTTGTGGCTTCCGATGGAGAAATTTCCATCATGTGGAGAGTCACAGAAATGATGACCTGGATGAATGACTTGGAAGGTGAAATCACAGAGATGTGGCCTGAGCACTCTCTGAGTTCCACAGTGCAAATGAAATTCCTCCTGAAGAAACTTGAGGTAATTATCTGAAAGCAGCTGAGCTTTTTTCACAGATCACTTGGAGGAGGCAAATTGAGCCAGTAGACATGGGGTGTGACTTACTTTTTATATGACTTTCTTATTTAATTGCTTTTACAAAGGACTTTTACTGACAGCATGTCACTTTTTGAATACAATGCATCTTGATCAATGTCATTGCATTCATCCTTCTCCCACATATCTCCCAACCCCATCTCTATGTTCTCAAGTTACCTGGTTTTATATTCACGCATATACATTGACTATTAGGACTGTGTTTGGTTACCCACCTTCTCTCCCTCCAATCACCATCCTCTACCCCTTGACCTCCTCCCACTCTCCACATATAGAACACATGTTTCAGCCTCCTGGTATTCAGTTTGTTAAACTCTGAGTTGTTTAAAGGAGTTACACTCTTTCAATCTTCCATGAGTATACCAGAATTTATTCAGCTTGTATGTATGCCTAGGACCCTGAATATGTTTTTTCATGAATGTTTATAATTTAGATCTAACTTCCACAGAGAGAAGACATATGTCTTTGTCTCTCTAACCCTGACATACTTAACACGATTTTTTCAAGGACAATCTATTTCATGGCAAATGATCTTTTGAGTAAGAGAACAAGGAAGAAGTCATTTTAGCTTTTTGCAAATAGATATGTGTTGCTTTTCCATGATATTTCATTTTGTGTGTATATAATTGAATATGAACCTAGTTGTTTGTGGGCAGTGTACTTACCCTTAGAAATGCTGAAGATAAAGGAGCCATGTTATTACTTTAAATGACCTCTCAGGCTTTGAGGAAAAGGAGAAGGAGAATGGCTTCATCATCAAAGATAATAGTATCAATAGATATTTTTGTTATTCCCGTCACATTCTAACTTGAGTACATGATATAATACTTAAGTGACTCATGCTTGCATTTCTACCTGTCTTTGAGATCTTAGTTATGGAGTTTGTTTGGCAGGAAATTTCAAGAGATTTGTGCTCCAATTTTAGTAGTAGCCTTGGAGAAAAAGAAACTCAATGCTGAGGCCCTGAGTTCAAACCCCAGAATCAACACATTAAAAAAAACTTATCTAGGGCTGGGAAGGTGGCTCAGTGGTAGAACGCTTGCCTTGCATGCATGAGGCCCTGAGTTCGATTCCTCAGCACCACATAAGCAAAAAATAAAAGCCAGAAGTGGCACTGTGGCTCAAGTAGTAGAGTGCTAGCCTTGAGCTGAACAGCTGAGGGACAGCGCCCAGGCCCAGAGTTCAGGCCCCATGACCGGACCCCCCCAAAAAAATCTATGCAAGCTTTAGTAACAAAACACCTAACACTTGTTTATGCTCCCCTCAGATGTCTGCATAGGAAATGCCAGATCTTTCCTGGATAAAAGAGTACAATTACTAAGCACAAAAAAAGAAGGTTGGCCTTGTGCAGTTTTCACATTAGTATAGAAGTTGGAGTTATCCAAGCTTCCCTAGGGTCTTGACAGTGCTCCAAGGAACAGAGAAGCTCTGTATATTTGTGACACTCCTTAAGGGCATAAAGAGTCTGTCTGGAGTACATCATTTCTGTTTCCCAGGATATTGTTTCCATGAGCTCTCAGGGTAGTTTAGAAACTTGCAAAGCTCTCCCAACTGACTCTCAGAGGAACTCCTGGCCAGAGAGGGGTCCTGATATTTGTTCCAATGACTTGTAGCATCCATCTATTTTTGTACACCCTCAAACTTTTCAGTCTGTTTGACATATGTCCTCCTTTCCACAAATGTGTAATGGCCAGAATCTCCACTCCAAACAGCATCCTTATGGGACATGGAAAAGGTAGAAAAATGCTGCTCACAGTGATTAATGTTGTAAGCATTGCATCTGCTAGGGGGAAATCCACTCAATGGGACAGTTTTCCATTCAGGATGTAGGTGTTTGTGCTCCTTGGGCATGCGTTTTAGGAGTTTTTGAATGGAGATGCACTACAACGAATGGATAGCAATCAGTGGGCTTTGATAGCCAGTTGTTGCTTTAGCTGAACACCTTCACAGATGATATTGAAAGCAAATTCTATGAGAGAATAGAGGTTGTAGAACACCTGGGAGTGATGAACCACCAATGGCACCAAGTAGATGGAATCCTATTAAATAAAAGATGCTTGAGAACACAGTTAGATGCATTATTTGGTCCTACAAGATACTACTTTCCAAAAAATTTTAAAAAGTGTTCAGATATTTTTATCACTGTGACTAAAATAATCTAAATTATAACCCCTTTATTATGTCTTATTTAGTATTCTTCATGGTTACATATAATGAGTATGAAAAATCTTACATCCTGCTTGGAATTTTAGAAGAAATTTTAGTTACGAAGGTGTCAAGTGCATTAAGTATAGTATCCCACATCTGTAATACCACCTGATTGGGAAGCAGAAATAAAACAGGATCATGGTCTGAGGCCAGGCCAGAGAAAAAACTGCTAAGACACCCATCTCAAAAAAATGAGCTGGCCATAATGGTTCACATGTGTAATCCTAGCTACTTATGTGGCAGGCATAGGTAGCCAGGTCTCAATCAATCTAGGATCAGCCCTGGGTAAAAAGCTCAAGACCTCAAATAAACAAAATGTCTAGAAGTATGTCAAAAGGAGTTGACTGCTAGCTGTTGTACTACCTAAGTCCTGTCTAGCAAGCACAGATCTTCTGAATACAAAACCCTCTGAATACAAAATTCCCCTCTCCCACCAAAAAGCCATTGTCCCATTTGAATTTAATTTCAAGGCCACGGAGAGGTGGCAGATGGTGATATTCTCTTTAAAATTAGTTACTCAAAAGAGACAAAGTTTTTTAGGCTTTGAAAGAATTGAAAAGGAAGAAAAATGCATGTGATTTTTATTAGCACTCAAAGGCATGAACAGACAACGAGAGTGAGCAGAGAACTCACATCAAGGAATCCATGGCTAACAGATAACACTGAAAATCTTTTACCTCAGTTTCTACGTGTTGCTCACTGCAGTACAGAGACTATACAATGTCAATGGGATACCAGCAGAAAAAATGAGATATGAGAGTTACAAATGGTCAATATTCATCATTTTCTTGATTAATTTCTCTCTTGAGGGTCATTTGGGCTGATTCACTAAGCATGGTTGTGCTGAAAGCTTTATTATATCCTGGTTTGTAATCTTTTGGGTAAATCCCCAGGAGTAGAGTTGCTGGATCATAGGGTCATAGGTAGTCAAAAGTAGGGTGAAGGGAGGAAAGGTTGGAGAATGAAGAGGAGGAAAAGGGGAAAATGTAGAGAGGATTCCAGTAAATATCCTACCATTAATTGAGAAGAGTGTGGGAAGGTTTGTGAAGGGGAGGGATTAATGAGAATGTTGAAAGTGGTGGCATTGATCAAGGCATATTGTATTCATAAACTGCTTTGTTTAATGACAACTCTGCTATGTAAAACAATAATTTAAAAAATCATGTTCCTAAAGTGATAAGCAATTACAAGCAATATTATGAGAATTTGTTCAGATGATCTCTAGGGTCCATAAATAAGACTTTTTTGATTAGGATGAGTTTTAGAACAACAGTAATTGTACAGACCATATTAAGAAAATTTGATGATTTCCAGCTATTCAAAATAATGATTGCTGGATATATGGCTCAAGTGGCAGAGTGATACCTAGTGAGAAAATGTGTCAAATATTTAATTCAAGTCCTGATCTCAAACAAAATAAAAACAATCAAGAAAAGTAGGGCAGTTTATTGGGCACTGGTTGCTCATGCCTTTAATTATACCTTTAATTGCAAGCTGAGATCTGAGGATCTCAGTTCAAAGTCAGCCTGGGCAGGAAAGTCTGTGAGACTCTCATCTCCAATTCACTGCCAAAGAAAGCTGGAAGAGGTATAGGGCTAGCCTACAGTGAAAAGCTCTGGGACAGAACCAAGGTTTTGACTTCAAGCCTTAGAATAGTGCATATAAATACACAGAAGAAGTGAGGCACTCAGGTTCTGGTGAAAATTCTTCTATGTGCTGGTAGTCTGTTGAGAGGGAATTACAGTGTGAAAAGCAGTGTGGATATTTGGTGATCCCTGGTTTCTTATCCAGGAGCTGCAGTGCAGTGTGTAGAAGACAAGTCTTTCTTCAGAATTTCGCTCTCTTGGATGGATTCCCCAATTTGCTCTAAGTTATTGAAAAGTAGAACCAAGTTAGGGATATATTTCATAATATGTCAGAGTAACGTTTCCTAGATTTTTTTGTTTACCTTAAGATCTTTACAAATTACTTTTAGTAAATCTGAAAAATCTAGCAATTGACTATTGTAAGTAGATGAGTTTTTCAGTTCAGGTGATCAAATATAACATATTGTATTGCAATTGAGTGCTTTCTTTTTTAAAATTACATTATTACATCTTCTGTAATTAATATAAATAAATGAAACAAACTACTGGAATATTCTGGATCTTGGCTATGGACTGGTGTTTGTAACCTAAAATCAAGAATCCGAATATTGTAATCAAACGTGAGACCCTCCCAGTTTTATAAATAAAGTTGTATTTGAACATAGCCTCATCCAACTTTTGTATGTTCTCATGATGCAAGGCAAAGTTGAGTAGTTATTATTGAAGACCATATGGCCCACTCTTTACAAAACATGTTTGTTGACCCTGTCCTAGAATATTACAGCACACTCCTAGTGAGCATGTGGATACTATGGAAGATGTTTAACATATAGTTGGTCTAGAGGATGTCACTGGAATTTTTTTTTAATTTTTATTTTTGTTATTGTTGTTGTAGTTGTTGTTGGGGAAGGGGGATCATCAAGCTTGAATTCTGGGCCTGGGCATTGTCCTGGAGCTTCATGCCCAGGGCTAACACTTTATCATTTTGAGCCACAGCTTTACTTGTGGGGTTTTGCTGCTGCTGCTGCTGCTGCTGCTGCTGCTGCTGCTGCTGCTGCTGCTGCTGCTGCTGCTGCTGCTGCTGCTGCTGCTGCTGTTGTTTGTAGATAATTGGAGATAAGAATCTCAGGGACTTTCCTACCCAAGCTGGCTTCCACTCTTGATCCTCAGCTCTCAGTCTTCTGAGGAGCTTGGATAAAAGCTGTGAGCCATTGATGCCTGGTTAATTTCTTTTTTAAAATTTGATAATTTTTGTTTTCATCTGATTTCATATTCTATCAAAATATGTGCGGAATACCTTTTTCCACAGACTCAAGTCTCCTATCACTCTTTCCTGGGGGCTGTCCTGCAAAAGCGTCCTCAACCACTATGAACTCTATGAGGGGCCCTTATGGCAGCTGAGTGTCCAGGGCAAAGGTGGCAGAGGAGGCAGTGACACCTGGGGATTGGGCAGGGGCAGGGCATACATAGAGGAAAGTGAGCACTGCTTGTATGGGCAGCCTCAGTTCAGGAGCAGACAGCCCAGGGGGTTGATGTCACGGGCAGCCCTGGGGGCTCTGTCGGCTGCATGGAGGTAGCAGTGGTGCTGCTGCTGCATCTCCTTGCCTGCCATCGTCTCCATTGTCCCTGAAGCGCAGGTGCATGGGCTCCACCTTGAGCGAAGGGGCTTAGGGCAGCCGCTGGCAGTCCGGGATTTTCTGCCAGGCCTGTTGCTCATCCTGCAGGCAGCCAGAAATTCACACAGGCCATCCAGATGAGGTCGGCATGTGTACAGCCACTGACTGTCTCCCTGAGGCGCTTGACCTGGTGGAGAATCCAGTCCTTGGGTGCTCAGCTGGCAGCGGGGGGCTCAGGCTGCTGAGTAGCATCTGGTACTCCCAGCTGCTGGGCAGGGCCCAAAGACCAGACCTCAGGCAGTAGCTGCAAGGTCGAGGCACTGGGCAAGGCGTGGTGCGATGAGCCAAGGTGCCCAGGTCCCTGAGGCCTTGCTGTCTGGTCTCCACTGCCAGCTTGGAGGTTCACAGCCTGGTGGCTGCCCCCTGCTGCTGTATGGCTTTCCAAGGATTCTAGCCTTAGCAGGGTGCTTGGAACCAGAGGCCTCATGTACAGCCCTCCTCCTTTTCACACTGCAGCAGAATTGTGGACCATAACAAGCTGCACTGACCCGCCCCATTTTGCAAATTTGGTGTTGGAGATGCTGACCTGTGGCCCACAGACCCTCACAGCAGCGGTCTTGGAGCCCAGGAGGCAGTGCCTTTGGCACCCCATCTTGGACAAAAGGACCAGGAGTGGCAGAGGCAAAGAGGCCGGAGTGGCTTTGCAAATGATTTAAGTACACTTTATTTGGGAGTATACTGTCTTCTCAATATGTGTAACATATTAGTTTTGTTAGGTGAATATGTGGCCATGTCTACATTGGTATTATAAAGAGAATGTACAGAGGGATTAAATTACATGAGTCAGATAATGAATACATTTCCTTTTGTATAGTGCCTTCTTTTCCCTCCCTCCCTCCAAGCCCCTTCCTCCCATTAATTGAATATTTAAGGAATTCTCTGAGAAAATATGGACTAATGTACAATAAAATCTTTATGACAGTAGAGGCTTGACGCAATCACATTTATTTTTTTGTAGAATACAGAAATCTATTTTCTGCAACGAAGAAACAACCACGAGCTAACCTTGGAGACTGGAGGGAAGTTACTGGGCACCCTAACCTGGGCACTAAGGAGAAGATCAATCAGCCTGAAAGGATGCCTGAAAGAACACAGAACTGCAGCAGGTCCAGAGCATTGTAGAGGTGGCATTCACTTACTTTTCTACTGATGATATTCACATACCATCATAGTTTTATTTGCTTTATAAAAGAAAGGAAAGTTTAGAAAGTTCAGCATTGGGAATTTTCCAATGTAAAGGCAAGGCTTACTAACAATTATGTTGTGCTCAATAATAATACAGTATGGAAAAAGGATCAGTGTAGAGTATATAAAAACCTTAAGTACTGTGAAGATACTCTTTTATGAATCATGAAACTTTGTCCATGGAGCACAAATCTAATTTTATATGTTTTACAGTCCTGGGATATAATACATACAGTTTTCTGCTATCATTAGAAAAGGTACAGTTCCACATAGTGAAATCCTACATGATTTAGAACTAATTAAGGAGTGTTTTATTCTGTGTCATTAGTAGAAAAATGATTGTTTTGTTTGGCCCCAAATAGCAAATTATTCTCAATGATTATGAACTATTTTGAACCTAATAAAGCTGTTTTGAATTCGAGTTCATTTTTTTTTCTGCCAGTTCTGCTGGGACATGAACTCAGTGACTGGGTGCTGCCCTGTAGCTTTATAGCTCTTGGCTAACATTCTACTGCTTGAGACACTGCTATAGTTTTTTTGCTGGTTAGTCTTTTACTGGTTGGAATAAGAGACTTATAGACGGTTTTGCACCAACTGGCTGCAAACCATGATCCTCAAATCTCAGCCTCCTGAGTGGCTTGGATTACAAGCATGAACCATCAGTATGTGACTTCTGTTATGCTTCTTCATAGTAAATTTTCTCAAATGAGCCCGAAAATGTATCAATATGTGCATCCATGAATGAGTGAATACATTTATTTCTTCTGTGAAGTAAGTCATAAACTAAATAAGATTAAATAGTTTTTTTTTTCAAATCTGAGAACAAAACCCAGGGCCTGGCACTTGCCAGCAAGTGCTCTTCCATTTAGCAAAATCCCCAGCACCAAAATTAAGATTCCTAACTCTGAATAACCCAAGATTCAGATACGCAGTTGAAGCTAGTTAGTTGACTACTGAATAGAATGAAAACATAAATCACAAGTTGAAAGTGCATGAAGGCTAGGAAAATGTAGGCTCAGACAAAAAATTCCATTCCTCTTCTCTCTGCTTCCTGTCTTAACCATTTTTTATCCAATCCTAGGGCTTGAATTCAGGCTTTGGGCATTGTTCTGAGCGTTGTTTGCTTAAGGCTAGCACTCTAACACTTCTAGCTTTTGCTATTTATATCTTACTGAGGAATCAAACTCAGGGCTTCCTGGCTGCTAGGCAAGCACTCTGCCACTAAGACACATTCTCAGCCCTCACTTTTTGTTTTTGAGACAAAATATTCAGCTTCAGCTCAGGTTGGCCTGTGTCCATTGTTTTTAGGATTAATTGACTGATGAGAATATGCAATGTACAGCTTCCTTGTATCAATGTCTGGTATCTAATTGTTTCTTGGTGTAGGCCTTTAAGTTAGGTAGTGTATGGTTTCAGTTCCTCAGTTTCACAGTGGATAGAATACTAATAGTGATAGAAATATGTTTTTAAAAGAACTCCTGAGTGAGGTCTAAAATGTCATAGCATGAATTAAATCTTGGATGTTAATGGACTTTTTGTCTACCCTTTTTATAATTTATTGGTTACTAACTATTTTAATTGATATTACACAGGTAATATATGGAGGATTTACAGTTACTTTTGACTGATTGATTGAATGAATTAGAGTGATCCCTTATCTATGGAGGGAGTCACATTCCAGATACCCTTGACATAGATGATAATCCTAGAGGTAGCAATAAGTAAACTGAAATAATCACAAGAAACTGCATTTATTTTTTGTGTTGGTCCTAGGGCATTAATCAAGCCCTGACTGCTGTCCCAGAGGGTTTTTTTTTTAATTTTAAGTATGACTATTACCCGATGATTTTAGCACATAAGAAAAAAATATACTCATGATGCTGAGATATAAAGACCTCTGATTGAGCCCCACTTGGCCTAGAAAATGCGTGGGACACTTCTCTCCCCAAAAGAGATGGAAGTGGTTCTGTGCCTCAAGGGGTAGAGGAACAGCTTTGAGAGAAGAAGCAATAGCATCATGCCAATTCACTGAGTTCAAGTCTCAGTATTGTTATACATACACCAGAGTGTGTGTATAACACACACACACACACACACACACACACACACACACACACACACACACACACACACACACACACACACACACACAAGAGAAAAAAGAAAAGGAAAAACCCTGATAAATTAATTAAGACACCTAATGTGATAAAGAGGAGGAAGCTTGAGGAATCATTTCTGTATTATTAGATTATTAAACCACAATCTACAGGTAATTTAAAGTATACAAATATAGCTGGTTCACCAGAGTTTCATTCTTGTTAATCTGTGAGTGTGTATGTGTATGCATATGTGTGCTCACATACCCTAGTACTAGCGCCTGAATTCAAGCCCTTATTCACTTCCTTAACTTTTTCTTTCAAGGTTGATGCTCCCCACTTGAGCTTTATCTCTAATCTGGCATGCCTGTAACTCTAGCTACTTAGGAGATTGAGACCTGGAAGATTGTAGTTTGAAGCTCCCTAAAGCAGAAAAGTCTGTAAGATTGTCTCCAATTAACCAGAAAAAATATTGAGAGCAGAGGCATATCTCAGCAATTTTTCTGAGGTAACCTTGGACCTTTTCTTTCTTTATTCAGTGCTTATGTAACATACAGAGTCATATAGCTGCTTAATGTATTCAACTTATAGACACATATGAGCATGTATATAATTTTATAATATGCACATCAAGAGAAAATATACATATTTTTGTTTTTATGATCAGTCCACATATCTACTAGAAGGTGTGGAGTTCCTCACTCACCCACTGCTGTGCATATGCTATTATTCAATTATCCGAATATCTTTGTATAGGATTCTATGTGTGTACCCAAGCACGTGTGTACCTAGATTAAACTCATTTCCTTGCACTTGTTAGACAAGTGTTAGACAGCTAGCCCTGTTTATAACAGTTACTTTTGAATGAATATCATGCATTCCCTAGGTTGTGTTAGAACGCAGTGTTAGAATGCCTCTCATACATACCTGGAAGCACTTATTGATTGAGAATGGGATCTTTTTTCCCAGCTGTGGGGCTTGAAGTCAGGGTTGAGCACTGTCCCTTAGTTTCTTTTGCTCAAGGTTAGAGCTGTACCACCTGAGACTCTTTTTCTGTTTGTGTGATACTGAGGAATCAAACCCAGGGCTTCATGCATCCTAGGCAATCATTCTACCACTAAGCTACATTTTCAGCCGAGACGGGGATCTTGATAATTGTTCCCTATGCAATCCTGAACTCTGGTTTCCAAGTAACTATTTTACACTAATTGTAATTTTTAAAATTTTATATATTTCATTTTCTCCTTTTTATTGTTAGTACTGGGCCTAAAAGTTGTTCATCCTGTTTTTCTTTTTCTTTTTTCTTTTTTTTTTTGGGTCCGGTTGTGGAGCCTGAACTCTGGGCCTGGGCACTGTCCCTCAGCTCTTCAGCTCAAGGCTAGCGCTCTACCACCTGAGCCACAGAGCCACTTCCGGCTTTTTTCGTTTTGCTTATGTGGTGCTGAGGAATCGAACCCAGGGCCTCAGGCATGCAAGGCAAGCGCTCTACCACTGAGCCACCTTCCCAGCCCTCATCCTGTTTTTCAGAACTTTTTTAAAGGGAAAATTGGTTTCAAGAATTATTCTGGGGGTGTTTTGGTTTCTGTTTTGTGCTGTGCTGAAAGATTTATTCCTGGCTGGTGGAAATCTCTCATGGTGGGTGGTGAGTAAACTGTGGAGCATTGATAGGGTGCTATGTGTTACCTTGTTTGTCCTTTTAGATTTTCATTTAGATGTGTTGTTCCTCAAAATAATTCCTTTACTAAAGCAGGATTGTCCTTTTATTTTTGAGACCTATTGTAGCCCAGGCTGATCTTGAACCCATGATGTTCCGGATCAACTTCTTGAATGGTAGGATAACAAATGTGTAGCATCACTCATAGCAGGAATGTTATGTGATTAGTACACACTTCTACTCAACTGCCTTTAGTTTGATACCATGGCCAGTGTTTACAAAGTATTGTTCTATATTGGAAGATATCTTTAGAAAGCATATCTTGCTCTAGGTAACTGAAGAATGTAAAAGGGTAGTGGTATGCATAGTACCTAATTACACAACATTCCAGAGCAGGCCAAGAAGACTGTTGGGAAGGACAAAGGTAAAGAGTAGTATGAATTATTATCATGGGCTTGGAGTACAGTGATGCAGGAAAGAACTTATACAGGTAGAATCCTGTGAGGGTTGTGGAAGTAGAACAGGTATTTTCCAGGTAGATCAAATGTGAGAATGTCCAGGAGGAGGGACAAGCATTTTATGAACCTTGGAGAGGCAGAGCAGCAGAGAACTGGATGGATGGAAGCAGAGTGGAAAAGAAAACAGAATACTCTTTGGGAGTTTGTATGTTTACTAATTTATTGCTTGCATAAAGCATCAACCCTACCAGCAACAGAGGAAGCTGCCCATCCCAGCCCCATGTGTGTGCTGGAATGGGTGGGGCTACTGAGAAAGTAAGATGTGGAAATTCAGAACACACCTGAGCCTGGGTCATTCTATAAATTCACTGTGGAAGAGTGTACCTAGATTTGCCACATATGAAATTACACTTGTTAGGGAAGCATGAAACTGACAGACCTTTTAATATTACTTAATTTTAAGTAGGTTCTTGTAGGTTTTCTTGGGCTGTTGACTGTAGCCCTGCTAGTTATGCCTCCCATACATACTGGAATGACAGATGTATGCCACTACATCTAGCAAATACTGATTGAGATAGGTTTCTTGGTTAAAAAATATTTCCTTGAATGGTCTTGAACCATAATATTCTCATTGTGTCTTTAAAATACCACTGAAGAAAAGGTTAACCAATGTATCCTTGTCCTCAAAAGTTAATCATGCCTCTAATAAGGATTTGCCTTCTCAAAGCAGGGTAACACCTCACAGAAGTGTTATATCAGAAGGACAAAAGTACAACCAATGGACTAATCACCAGGCAGCCAGAAAGAATATGAGCCTGGCTTCTCTTGGCTGGGAGATCTTTATCTTTGTAACAGAATTAGGCTTTACTTTTCCTTTATAAGGTCAGTTAGCAAAAGATCAATACAAAAATAAACAATTTGCATTGAGCCTCCTATGTAGAAGATTCTAGTGACAATATCTCCTCATGGGCTTTGAGAACCCAGTCTTTGGTGTGACAAGCTTGGTGGGCTTCAAGAAGTGCTTTCTATACACACAAAAGCAGAATCTGCTTCCCATGTTCCCTTGTAAGACTGTTACACTTGTATGGGATTTTAGAAGTCAAACATATGTTTGAAATCCTGATTTTCACAGCCAGTTGACTTACCAGTTTCCATTTTAGCTTCTTTTTTCAATGTTATGATAATTTCTTAGTAAACAAAGTATATAACAATAGTACCCAAGGAAACTGAAATACAATAATTATTTTACACTCTCTATATTTGTATTCTATCACTATCTTATATTCAATCAATAATTATCTGATAGCCTTCAATGGCTTTGTCAAAGACCCCAGTGGCCTAAACTTTGCCTAGTTTGTGTCAGCTCCATTCTTCATGTTAGCTGGCTTTGCTGTGGCATGTGGCTCCCAATTATCTTATCACCTTTCCCTGCTCAAACTTTTTGGTTATTTCTTCCCTTATCACCCCAGCTTCTTTGTCCAGGTGAAGAGGTCTCTAGGCACATTTGGACATACTGGAGGCTCCGTTGGTTTCTCACTTCCTTCCATCTTCACTAAAACGAGTATCTTTCTGGCCACTTGGCATTAAATGTTAACTACATGATACCAGATTTCCATTGTGTATGCCCAGCCAGGCCTTTCCCTTCTACTTCACACCATGCATTAAGATGAGTGAAATGTTTTTATATGCAGGGAAATAGAAATGGAGACTATCATGCTGAGTGAAGTAAGCCAGGTTAAGAAAGATAAAGGTCACATGTTTTCTATAATATGTAAATACACAATCTAAAAGATAAACATGTAAACACACAGAGAATCATATATAAATACATTTATAGAATATGTCTATATGTTTGGGAATTTTTGAGGGAATTAGTAGGATTAGGGAAGGATAAATAAATGTTATTTGGCATCTGTGCATGGCAATGATGACAAAGGAATCTCACCGAAATCCGTTGAATATTGAAAAGGAAGCTAGATGGGGAAAGGGAGAGTCAGGCCATCAGTATGATTAAAAATACTCAATATAAGTTTGTAAAATTTTATGGTGAAATTTCTTAAATACTATTGTTATGCAATTTAATTAAAATGAGATATAGGAATGCTAAACAACTATTATATGTGTGTTTTAATGGAAGTGAGAAGGACAGAGAGGGCAAAGGTGGGAAAACATGTTCAAAATAGGTAGTTTTTTAATGCATGTAAAAAATGAACAACAAAGCATGTTGACATTGATTTGAGAAAAGTCTGTAGATGTGTGAGAGTGATGGAGGAAATGAGTCTCATAAAGATACAAATCAAATCCTTGGAAGAATGTGTGCTAATCAAAAAGTGAGAAAAAAATACTACAGATTTATGTGCTATTTTTCTTATTTCATATGCTAGTACATCTTTTTTAATTTTGAGAGAAATAGATTTGGTTGTATATAAATGTCATAATTCTAATCTAGGAGTTAAGATTTTCTCCCCACTCCATCTGCACAACCATATATTCCGTTCCCAAAAGAATTCCATTGTCAGATATATATTGCCAGAACCTTTCCCATGCATGTACAAACTTCTATGTCCATAAGTATAAAATACATACATCAAATGTTACCAATTATATCATATATAGGTTGCTTTTCACCTGATAGAGCAACCTGTGGTTTTCACTCTATATGTCACTTTGTACTTAATCAGTCTATACATGATCAGTGGCCATTTCAATGGTTTTAAATTATTTTAGACACATGTCATTCCTGCTAATGTCTTTCCAGTAGTGAAGCATAAGAGTATCAGTGGAGCACAAGGAAAGTGGCTACACAGTTTCCCATTCCCTCCCCTCTCCTGCCATTCAAATTTGTGATAGTGACTGCCAAAGAAGTATGACTATAATTTTTTTTTTATAAAATGCAGGACCATCTGCCAAGTAAATAGTCCCTTTTAAGAGAATGTGAAAATCAGTGGGAGTTAACATTTGTGAGCATTAAATGTTGACATATGACTGAGTTTTCTAATACATAGTTAACTTTGTGTGTGTGTGTGTGTGTGTGTGTGTGTGTGTGTGTGTGTGTGTCTGTGCTTCTGTGTGTCTGTGTATCTCTGTGTATATGTATGTATTTTCTGGACCTGAGGGTGAAATCAGAGCCTGAGTGCTGTCCTGGAGCCTTTGTACTTGAACCATAGTTCCATTTCCTATTTTTAGTGTTTAACTTGAGATTAGTGTCTCAGGGACTTCCCTGCTTGTCCTGAGTTGGATCCTCACATCTCAGGCTCCTGAGTAATTAGGATTACAAGCTTGAGCCACAGATGTCTGGCCATTATCTCTCATTGGTTCTCAGAATGACATTTTTCTTTTTTTGCTGCAAAAACTGGCAGTGGCCACTTCATTGGCCCGGATAGAACAGGAGCATCTTCAGAGATTGTGTTTGGGGCCTAAGTGAATGTAAATAATATCTTCCCCACCAGCTAATATGTCCTCATCACTGTCTAAATAATTTCTTTTAGATATATTGTCTTATTATTGTACAAAATAATGGACTCCATTATATTTTCCTATTTTCATACTACTTATTTTCATAATATTCACTTTCATTACACTCTTTTGCCTGTCTCCCCCCATGGTTGCTTCTTGTTTTTACATTTTTCTCTCTCTCTCTCCCTCCCTCTCTCTTACTCTCGCTTTTTCTCTCCTTCCCTCTCTTTCTCTCTCTTTCTCTGCTTGCCTCTCTGCTAGTATTTGCTTTACACTTTCTACCTGCACTCCCCCTTTTAAGCAAAGCCTCAAGTTCTGGGTTTCTGCTTATTAATTGGAATTAAGAATTTTAGCCAGGCATCGGTGGCCCTCACCTGTAATCCTAGCTAGTCAAGGTGCTGAGATCAGAAGATTGCGCTTCAAAGCCAGCCTGGGCAGGCAAGTGCATGAGACTCTTATTTCTAAATAACCACCAGAAAACCAGAAATGGCTATGTGGCTCAAGTGGTAAGGTGCTTGCCTTGAGCTGAAGAGCTGAGGGGTAGTGCCCAGGCCCAGAGGTCAAGCTTCATGTCTTACCAAAAATAAAAGTGTTTCCATAGATTTTTCTTTCAAACCATGATAATAAATTACATTTGTTCATGTAGATAATATAGGAATTTAGTATTGTTGGGTTATTAACAACTACTTAAATTATTTTTGAAAAATCATAATGAACTATGCTTTATGAATCTCATCTTATTCTGAAATATTACAAAAACAGTAGAGTTCTTCTATAGGGTCCCAATGTAATAGGAAGCCCTGTTCTATATCAGAAGTATCTATCAACCATTTCTTTCTCCTGTATCTTATTTTACATCTATTCAATTATTATTTTTATTTGTCAATTATCTTTTAGTAGTTGTACAAAGGAGTTGCCATATAACAAAAGCAGTTTATGAATACAGTGCATATTGATTTGTGCCACACCTACAATAATCACACCCCCCTCTGACCCACCATTCCCTTATATTTCTTAGTTTTGCAGTATAGGCAATGAATTCCTTTTTAGCAAATTTAGTTTTATTTATTTATTTATTTATTTATTTATTTATTTATTTATTTATTTATTTATTTATTCATTTATTTATTTATTTATTGTCAGGCATGGGGTTTGAACTCTGGGATTTGGCATTATCCCTCAGCTGTTGCACTCAAGATGAGCACTCTACCACTTGAGCCAGAGCGCCACTTCCTGTTTTTTAGTGGTTTATTGGAGATAAGGGTGACATGGAGTTTCCTGCCCGGGCTGGCTTTGAACTGAGACCCTCAGATCTCAGCTTCCTGTGTAGCTAAGATTACAGGCCTGAGTGGCCTGTGCCCAGCTGATTATAGTTATTTTAAAGAGGTTGTGTAGAGGGATTTCATTTGCATAAGTCAGATGAGAACATTTCCTTTCATACAACATCTTCTGTTCCCTCACTTTCTCCCAATGAGCTTGACTACATTCTGCCCCTTCCTCCCTTCATTCGTCTACCCTTTCCCCACCCTCTTTTTGATGTACCCCAATTTCTTGCATTAATATTCTCAGGCTTTGTCCTAGTCTTTCTAAAGATTATACTACTTGGGCCACATTGGCAGCAGCGATGGTGGAGCAGGAAGGCTCTCACAATGAAGCCCACAATCACATGCAAGTTAAGCTGCATGGAGAAAGGCGGCCAGTATGGGGCACACCAAATGTACTGGACCATCTTCTTCAGGTACATGTCCCAGAGCAAGCCCTCTGAGGCCCAAGAGCTCATGTGCTCAGGAGCATACTGCTGTTCTTCCCTCATGGCCAGCAAAACAGCACAGCAGAGCTGTCCATGCTGGTGTTGGAGTCCCTGAAATGGATGTAGATGGCAGAAATGGATGGAGTGTCTGGTTAGGGTGTTCAGTTGATGGACCCCTTCTCCAGAGCCCTGAAGTGTTCCAGTTGGGGTTCCTGGAAATGGGGCCATCCTTAGCTCCTTCCATTTTGGGCCCTGACCCTGTGGAAAGAGCCAAACTACTGGGAATCTTGATACTACTTTCTACATTCCACAGACGGTGAGGGCTGTGCCAACATGCTGGTGGAGGACTCCACGGCCCACAGCTTCCATGGCAAGTGGACATACTTGTGGCTCAGGCAGTGCTGCAGTTTCTCTATTGGAAAACAAAACCAGGTCTGTGGTCTTCATCATGTATGCACAGAAGCAACATCCATCAAGCACGGGCCGCCCTCCATCCAATCCCTGCTCCACTTCATCTGATTTCTGCTGCTGGCCTTGGATGGCAGCAAGCTAACCACGTTCATGGTGCTGTGAGAGCAGTTCCAGCCCTCCCTGTGCAGGTACCCAATACATGACAAGTAGCTCGACAGGACAGAACAGGACAGGAGAGTTGTCCCTCAGGGTACATCCCAAGCTTTTGTCTTCCTATGGAGGCAGTTGGCCACGTCCTGGCCTCCCTTAGTTACTCTATCACCTACAATTTTTCTTAGTTATGCTCTATGTATTAAAAACTTCCTTAAAGACAAGTTATACTGTTCATGGAGTTCATACTCACAGCTCTAAATACTGAGATGCCTAAAATATATCATTCTGCTTTGAGTAAATTCCCTCCAAAAGGTTTTCCAATTCAGAAGTTTATCTTTAATGGATTTTATAAAACCTTTCAAATGTTATACAAAAAAATAAGGACTAAGTAAATGAACGATCAAGTACTTAATGATTGGAAGACTCAATGTCCTGAAACAATTCTCCTTAACTGCTCAGTACATAGAGTATAATTCCAGACAAAATTCAGCCAGATATTTTTTACGAGAAACTTTTAAGAGGGCAAATAGTATTTCCTCACTTTCTAAGGAAATATTTTTGTAGAATCAAAATGATCCCTTCAAAGTTTTAGGAAAAGTCAATAATAAATTCATCAGTACCTAGAGTTTTATAGATTGCAATGCATTTAAATGTAAATTGAGAAAATTTGTGTAGATTCCATTTTTTTTCGTTCTTCCTTAAGTAGGTTTGATAGGTTTTATCTTTGAATAAATCATCTGAAGCTGTTTATTACTGTACTTTTAAATTTTATAACGGTAGGATTTCTGATAAAGTACTCATTTGTTTTGGTTATTGGCAACTGGTTTCTTCTCTGTTTTGTTATTTTGTATTTTGATCCATCTTTTAAAATATATATCCATTTATTGATCTATTCAGACACAGCTTCTATTTTCATTGATTTTCTCTGCTGTGTTCAAAAGCAGGATTTTTTTGCCACTTAACGAAATGATTCTTAAATAGAAAAGCAAAAGAATAGAATAGAAAAATAAGAGTATCAGTTCAAGCTTGTAATCCTATCTACTCAGTGGGCAAAGAGCTGAGGATTTTGTTTCAAAGCCAGCCAGGGGAGGAAAACCTGTGAGACTCCTATCTCCAACTAAACACCAAAAATGCTGAAAATGGAGTTTGTGGCTCAAGTAGCAGAGCACTGAGCTAGAATTACATATGTGAATCCCCAGTGTCCTGGTAAGTTGTGTTTGTTTTTTTTTTTTTTTGAGGAGTGTAAATGTGTACAATTTTTAAGTCCTTAACGTAGCCCACTGCATGTAGTATGAAGTTACACATGGTCTGATCTACTGTCCATATGGTAATCACTGAGATTTAAAAGTCTGTCTTCCTGAACATTTTCCAATTTTCTTCTTTGACCATACATTTAGGTATCAGGGGTTTCCTATGGTCAATTTTCATTTAAGGAAAAAATCATTTCAGATTTCATTTAAAGTTTGAGACTGAGACTTGTACTTGGTGTTTGATGTTGTTGCTCTTTAGCTAGTACTTTACCAACTAAGCTATGACTTTAATCCATAAT
Organism: Dipodomys merriami; assembly: GCF_024711535.1. Classification (NCBI taxonomy): domain Eukaryota; kingdom Metazoa; phylum Chordata; class Mammalia; order Rodentia; family Heteromyidae; genus Dipodomys; species Dipodomys merriami. Next base: position 1,642,971 of record NW_027203693.1, on the reverse strand, counting down.
TTCAGGTTATTCAAAATGCTAGGAAAGGTAATAGTGATAATAATGCTATTAAGTCTTTCGCCCATCTAGATACCCACATTTGGTTTGTTTGGGTTCCTAGTTTATCAGTATATTTATATGTCATAATTTTGTTTTTGTTTTTGTGCTATTACTGGAGCTTGAAATCAGAAACTTGCCCTCTCCTTGAAACTGGACATTGTTAGCACACACTGGTAATTCTATCTACTCAGAGAACTGAGATCCAGGTTTAAATCCAGCCCAAGAAGGAAAGACCATGAGTTTCTTATCTCTAAATAATCCCCCAAATAAATTTGGAAGGGAATCTGTGGTTCAAGAGTAAAACACCGCCCTTGAGGGAAAATGCATAAGTGAGAAGGTAAGGTCTTGAGTTTAAACTCCAATATCAGCACTCAAAAACGTTGCTTTCCTTGAGCTTTATATTAAATTGCTCAGAAAATAATCAGCATTGTAGTAATGTTTAACATTACTATTACAATAATCAGTTATATTTATTGATGTTATTCCTTTATTTTCCTAAAGTTTACTGACACATTAATAGAAAGACAGTAATAGAAAGACAGGATTACTCTTTCACAAGTATTTATGGTAGTTGAATATATGGAACAGAGGTGCATACCAGGAGTTTGGACTGAAGAGAGATATTTGCAAGCTCTTCACATAAATAAATGATAGTTGAAGACCCTGTGGGCATGTATGAAATAAGCTAAAGAAACCAGCAAGGAAAGATAAGGCATGATTCTGGAAAGCAAACAATTTTGGAAGAATAGAAAACAAGAAAAGTATGTAGCTTTTGGTAAGAACTTTCTAACTCACCTACACAGTGAGCACATTTGATTCCTCATTTCTAGTAAAAGCCATTTTATTTTCATTAACAATGATCTATTTGTTCCATTATATAAATTTAACATATTATATATTTCCTAGTAGATTAATATTTATACTTTTTTTCCTTTATAGAAGAAGTCCTACATTGTAGACAAGGCTTACCTCAAATCCTTATTCTCTTGTGTCAGGTTCCTGAGTTTTGGCTGGAATTACCATGTGATAGCATAGTACTATATCCACTTATATTATTTACATTTTGTACACTTGAAAATTAGTGTGAACAACTTTAAGCCATAGTATCTTCATGAATTTGAATAAATTTCTTTCAGAAAAATGTTATAAGTAGAGTTACTGAGTAAAGTCAAGTATGGTACACATACCTGTAATCCCAGTACCCAAGGGTATTGTAAGTTTAATAGCACCCTGAGCTTCACAGCAAGTCCTTGTCATCATCATCATCATCAACAACAACAACTGGTGGGCTTGGAAGAGAAAAAGTATTAAGTGACGTGATAGGAATATACAAAATTGTGTGTGTGTGTGTGTGTGTGTGTGTGTGTGTGTTGGCCCTAGGGCTTGAACTCAGGGCCTGGTCAATGTCCTGAGATTTATGCTCAAGTCTAGCACTCTACCATTTGAACCAAAGCTCCACCTCCAACCTTTTTAGAGGTCATTGGAGATGAGTCTCATCCAGTTTCCGGTCCAGGCTGACAAAGAACCTAGATCCTGAGGCCTCAACCTCTTTTATAAGTAGGATTATAGGTGTGAGCTTGTAGTAGGTGTTGTATTACTGTTAAGTAATATGGTAAACATCACGCCAGTTTTTACTCGCCCCAGCAGTGTTTGAGTGTTGCACACACACTTAAAACACAACCCACACCATGTTTGATGACATCCAGGTCTCATAATCCTGTGATATAACTATTGTTACCTATGAAGAATTTGAGGTCCAGAGACTTTAGTTAACTTTGAATCCACAGCTTGTATAGAGTGGAGCTTGTATGCAAGCTCAACTAGGTTTGTATATTTCAGAAAACATGGTATCAACATGTGTTCTAGGCAACATGTGTTCTAGCAAGTACTGCTCTTTACAGGTACTATTAAATTCCTCTTGTATGTATGACTCATTCCTCACCCTTTAAATATTTGCACCCCATCTCATAAGCTAGGGAAAGTACAAGTGATGAGAAGAGCCATTTTTGAAAGAGAAATTGATAATGGGGTTTGAAAGTGGTATTGGATATTAATCTGATCTTCTTCCATTTCAGATTTGCCTCCAGCACTATATTTCTGTTTTTTTAAATTTTATATTATGATAAAGGTAATTTACACATAGATTATAGTCATATAAGTCAGGTATGAGTATATTTCTTTTTGGAAATGTCACCCCTTACCTTGCTCTCTTAGATTTTCTCTCATTGGTTTGGTTTTTATTAAAATCTTCTTCTTCTTCTTCTTCTTCTTCTTCTTCTTCTTCTTCTTCTTCTTCTTCTTCTTCTTCTTCTTCTTCTTCTTCTTCTTCTTCTTCTTCTTCTCCTCCTCCTCCTCCTCCTCCTCCTCCTCCTCCTCCTCCTCCTCCTCCTCCTCCTCCACCTCCTCCTCCTCCTCCTCCACCTCCTCCTCCTCCACCTCCTCCTCCTCCTCCTCCTCTTCCTCCTCCTTCTCCTTCTTTCTTCTTCTTCTTCTTCTTCTTCTTCTTCTTCTTCTTCTTCTTCTTCTTCTTCTCTTCTTCTTCTTCTTCTTCTTCTTCTTCTTCTTCTTCTTCTTCTTCTCTTTTCCTCCTCCTCTTCCTCCTCCTCCTCCTCCTCCTCCTCCTCCTCCTCCTCCTCCTCCTCCTCCTCCTCCTCCTCTTCCTCCTCCTCCTCCTCCTCGTCCTCCTCCTTCTTCTTCTTATTACTGTGATGTAAAAGATTTGTTACATACGTTTGGTAATGACTACCTATTTTTGTCTTTGTTTTTGTTATAGTCATGAGGCTTGAACCCATGGCCTGGGCAGTGTTCCTGAGCCCTTTTGCTGAAGAATGGCATTGATATTGAGCCAAAGCTCTACTTCAATGAGTATATTTCTATTTGGACAATGTCACCCTTTCCCTGCGTCTCCTCCAGTTTTCCCCTCCTTCCCCACCAACAAGTTTCATAGTGCACTTTCAACATAGTCTCAACTGAGTGCCACTGCTGCATTTGTTCATCCTTTGTCCCTCCATTGCTATGCCCCCTTTACATTCCCAAAGAGAGATAAATTAAAAAATGACAAAAATGAAAGAAAATAAAGAAAAAATATTATCTTTCTTCTGGTCCTTGGTCACTCGTTATTTTTGAGATAGGTTGTGTGTGTGTGTGTGTGTGTGTGTGTGTGTGTGTGTGTGTGTGTATAGTAGGGCTTGAACTCAGGGAGCTGACCTTTAGCTATTTTACTTATAGCTAACTCTCTACAACTTGAACCAAACATCCATTTCTGGATTTGAACAGTTAATTGGAGATAAAAGTTTCACAGATTTTCCTGCCTGCGGTAGCTTCAATCCACTTTCCACAGTTCTCATCCTTCTTAATAGCCACAGTTGAAGCTAGATGTGAGCCACTGGTGATGCTTGGCCTACCTTATTTTTATTAAGTAGTTGAAATGTAAAATAAAGTTGCAGCAGTATTACAAAAGAATCAATTTAACTTACACAGCTTCTTTAAGTTTTAATAATTTGTCACATATGATATATACAGAACAACAGTTTTTGTAAATGCCCCTGAAATTTGGTTTTCATCTGGGATTTTTCCTCAACATGAACTTGATTTTATAACTTTTTATCTAATAAATATTGATGAAAACATGTCCAGAGGGCATTAATTATCTTTTCTTGGCTTTCATTATGAAATGGTGCAAGGTAACGCGTCATGATAAATTTGTGTGCCGGACCCTGATGATATATTCACATTCTTAGTCAGAAGGCATTAGTGCCTGTTACAAATCACCTAGATCTGACAAAACTCTATCTCAGGTCTTGTTACCACATTCCTCTATGTCGTTCTCTTAGAGAGCAATTCCGAGTTTCCAGTGATCATGACAGAGCCGTCCTGGACCCTCTCAGGACCCACCAAGAACACCACTCATGTGTGTCACCTAAAGAGTGATGGGAGACTGGTGTCTGCTTCCTATGATAGAAAACAACACAGGATCTGTTACGTCCTTAAACTGTCCTCAGTCCTGAGGATTCCTCAATGAGCATTGAAACTTAAGAATTAAGGAGACATTAAACTTTCTCTTCCTTCTGCCAGTTTCTGCTGCTGTCATCTTCTGTGGAAAGAAATAATCTGAGCTCTAGAAGCCATTTTGCTTATTCTAGGCCCTTAGAGTAAGTCTGGCTTTTATACTTAGACATTAAGATATGTAGTGATAAAAATAGCAAACAACATTTTTCCTATTCTATTTATTACTCAAATAGGAGTTTGAGAAAGTGACTTCTAATTAAGTGCTTCATACTAATAAGAGTTATTGGTAGAATTTGAAAACATATTTGAGTAAGTTCCTCAGTGAGCTGTGCAGAAGAAACCACAGCAAGTGTGCTGGGTCCTCCAGTCTAACCTCTTGACCAGGAAGGAGCACCTCCCTGCTAGGCCTCCAAATTGAAAAAAGAATACTGCTTATATCTCAGATTACATGCCAAAGCTAGATACCAAAGAAAGATAAGGATAAGTGGTTAGTTTGACTTTGGAACAATGCAGATGGCAAAGAGAGTTCTAAGTGAACAGAAACAAAAAGAAATTTTCTTTTGTTCATATAGTACAATAAAAAGAGCTTTTCTTATTATCACTAAATTGTGGTTATTTGTACTTAGTACTACCTTCTTGAAACTCCTAAAACACTCTTTCACATGAACTCAGAAGTTCCAATGGTATCAGCTTGACATTTGATGGGAAAAATTCATTTATACACTAAAAATATTTTATTGTAAAGATGCTGTACAGAGGGGTTATATTTACACGAATAAGTTACATTTCTCATTGAAAATTGTTTCCCACTCTATTGTTTTTCTCTGTCTATCCCTTCCCTCCACTCCTTCCTCCCCCCATGTCCCCCAGGTTGTTGTAAAGATCATTCCCGCTTTAATGTAACCTATTATTGTTGCACTGGGTCATCTTTCAGCATTTTGTTATTTCCCTTCCCTTTCCTCAAATACATGCATATATAGGATGGAGGGTACCAGAATCAAAGACAAGAATTGCCAGGGATAAAACTAATTTGAAAAGAAAAATGAAATAAAGTAAAAAGAAAGAACTAGTTACTGTACATTGGCTATATCAAGGTTGACAACTAAACAAAATAAGACCTGCTGTTTCAATATCTTCGTGTTCATTTCAATTAGCATCATTTTGTATGATCACACATATGTTTATAGTACTTCAGCTATTATAATCCTCTGTCAGGACTAACAGGATAATACTAATTGCAAATAAGGGAAATCATAGAGCCTATGTTTCTTTGGGCCTGGCTTACTTCACTTAATATGATTTTTTCCAAGTCTATCAATTTTCTTATGAAAGGGACAATATCATTCTTTCTTACAGAAGCATAAAATTGTGTAAATATACCACATTTTCTTGATCCATTCATCTATTGTGAGGCAACTGGGTTGGTTCCATATCTTATTTATGGTAAACAATGCTGCAATGAACATAGTTGTGCTGGTAGCTTATTGTGCTCTATTTTGAAATCATTTGGGTGATGGCCAAGAAGTGGGATAGTTGGATCTTACGGGAGTTCTATGTTTAGTCTTTTTAGGAACCTCCATACTGCCTTCCATTCCCACCAACAGTGTAGTAGTGTTCATATTTAGCCACATCCTGGTCAACATCTGCTATTATTTGTTCTCTTGAAAATGGCTATTCTAACTGGGTAAGGTGGAATCAATGTGGTTTTGATTTGCATTTCTTTTATGACCAATGATGCTGAGCATCTCCCTTCTCCTTTCTAGAGGCTACACAATTACAGATTTCTAGTGTCTCACCAGAGGCATAGAAACTTGTAATGCTGTGTGTGATTTTAGTTTTACATTCACTTCCTTGGAGCTTACACTGACTCCTATAACTTATAATAAAGGTTTATACTATTTCACTTACTGAAAAATAAGTAATTTTCAAAAACGTAGAAAAAAATCTCTTGGTCAGGGGTTCCAGATTTTTATTGGGAAATTTTTATTTCGTTGCTTGTTTGTTATATCACTTAAGCACACGTTGAATTTTTGGTTTTCCAACCAAATCTTCAACAACCAAAAGCTATGTTGCCTTATTGGATTTCACTTCATAAGTTAGCATAAAATTGACATATTTTTGGTTTGGTCTTTCAGGGATTTTTGGCTTATGGAGTGTTAGTGGGCCAGTACACAGGCTTGGACTGAGGGTCTGGAAATCTTGCTTAGATTATTTTACTCAATGCTGTCACTGTGTCACTTGAACCACATCTCCACTTCTTGCTTCTTAATTGAAGATAAGAATCTTAAGGAGTTATTTGCTTAGGTTGGCATCAAACTGTGATCCTCAGATCCCACCCTCCTGAGCAGCTGATTAGAAGAATGAGCCAGACCCTGGATATATTGTGCTCCCTATGTAACCTAATCAAGGGCACAGAATTCTGAAGCATATGTGTATGGTTATATTTTTCAAAATTAGATGGCAAAATATAGACCTTTGTGTGTGTGTGTGTGTGTGTGTGTGTGTGTGTGTGTGTGTGTGTGTGTGTGTGTGTGTGTGATAAATGTGCAGAGGGATATGAGGATGAATCTGATTTTGAGGAAGATTTCACCTAGAGCTTTTCACAGATTGGGCTACGCTGTACAGAATGCTTGAGACTAAAAGTGAGGTAAATGCTGTCATCATCCCATTCTCCTACATCCCTTGCTAATATATTTATAACCTGTGATGTTGTCATGGTTACTTTTTGTGTATGAGAGCCAGTACTGGGCTTGAATTCAGGGCCTGGATGTCCCTTAGCTTTGTATGCAATGCTAGCACTCTGGCATTTGAAGCACAGCTCATCTTTTTGCCTTTACTGGTAAATTGAAGGTAAGAGTCTTTTATTCTCATGTTGGCTTTGAACTCAGTTCCTCATATCTCAGGGTTCTGAGCAGCTAGTTTTACAGGCCTGAGTTCCAGTGCCTAGCATTTCATTACTACTTTTACAAGCTGCATGCTCACACACATACTTTGCATTACAAAATCTCACTGCTCAGGATATGTGACAAGAAGTGAAGAAATATGGTTGAGTGGATAAGTTACCAAATGGGCTTCTACCCCCATTAACATCATTCTGGTCGTTAACTTACCCTTCAGTCAGTGAGAACATATTTCCCCTTTCATTCTGAATTTTTCAAAAGGAAATCAGTGAAATGTTTTAGTTATATCTTTCAAAGATTATCTCCCAATCAGGAGATATTATTTGAATGTATTTGATAATATTTCAGATTGGGTTGGTCTTGTGTGTCGGAATGTGGGCAGAGACCGTCCAGCCAGCTGGGCATCAGGCACAGAGCTGATGCTTCCTGTCTGCTGGTTGCAGAGAGGAAGGTTTTCTTCCTGGCCAAGCTTTCAATTGATATCCTTTCATCTTTGACTTCTAATTACCTAGCATAACAAGCATGAACCATCACCAATAGGCTCATTTTAGAAGTATTAGTAGCTTTTCATTCATTGCTTTTTTCCAGGAAGTTTGATCTGGGCATCCTGGTTGTACCTCATAAGGTTATTTTTATGATACACGTTGCCTCTGCCATTTCTGAAATTCATTTCCTCAGTATTAGATAAATGAATTTGATCTAAAGCCAATAGTATTTTCCTTCCAAGATGCTAGGTACCTTATTTCAATCTCTTATCCTTTGGCAAAGCAATCAGGATGTTTGTGTAAAACCCTAATTCTTGAAAGAATTATAGTTATAAGGTATCATGTGCAAACTTTCATATAGTATCTTTTTTAATGTTTTTATTGTAAAAATACTGTACAGAGGGGTTACATTTACATGAGCAAAATAATGAGTATATTTCCTATCAAGCATTGTTACCTCCTCCTTTGTTTTTCCCCTACCATCCCTTCCCTCCCACCTCCAGAAGTACACTCCCTCCTCTCGCCTTCCTTCCTGCCTAAATTGTAAAGTAAGTTTTTCAACATAGTGTCTTTTACACCTCATTGTTACAGGGGGTCAAGCTGTATCCATTGTTAAGCATTTGGATTTTTCCCCTCTCCTCCCAAAGCTAGAGAAATATATATAGAAGATGCATGGCACCGACATCAAATGCAGTGAAAACAGGGATTATATTGTGGCGGAGCAACATATAAAGAAACAAAAATTCACATAACTAATGTAACAAGATTGGGTGGAAAAATGATGATGGTAGAATTAATTTGATAACTCTTCTATAGTTTTTAATAGTTAAGGCTTTTTAACTCAAAGGAGGATTAAAACACACAGAATAGAGGAATATAGTTACTACTCATTTGATGTGTGTGGAAAGATTATCAGAATTGTGATGATTAATAAAAATATATGTTCAAATTTCCAGTGGCAGTAAATGGTGCTGGCAAAATTGGTTAACTACATGTAGAAAAATTAAGCTAGATCCTTATATATCACCCTGCACCAGAATCAACTCCAAATGGATCAAAGACCTTGAACTCAAAGCAAACACTCTGAAAACATTACAGGATGGAATAGGAGAAACCCTAGGTCTCCTTGGCTCAGGCCGAAATTTTCTGAATAGAGACCCAGAAACACAACAAATGAAAGAAAGGTTGGACAAATGGGATTGCATAAAGTTGCAGAGCTTCTGCAGGGCAAATGACATAGCTAGCAAGATCAATAGAAAGCCCACAGATTGGGAGAAGATCTTTACTAGCCATACAACGGACAAGGGTCTCATATCTAAAATATACTTGGAACTCAAAAAATTAAACCACCCAACAACAAATCCTCAAAGAAACAACTGCCCAATAAATAAGTGGGCGAAAGACTTAAAGAGAAGCTTCTCTGAAGAAGAAAGAAGGATGGCCAATAGACACATGAAGAAATGTTCAACATCCCTAGCCATAAAAGAAATGCAAATCAAAACAACATTGAGATATCACCTCACTCCAGTTAGAACGGCAAAAACCAAGAACTCTAACAACAACAGATGCTGGAGGGGATGTGGACAGAAAGGAACTTTACTTCATTGTTGGTGGGAATGTAAACTTGTTCAACTACTTTGGAAAACAGTATGGAGGTTCCTCAAAAGACTTCACATAGAACTCCCTATGACCCAGCAATCCCACTTTTGGGCATTTACCCAAATGTTTACAAACAAGACCACACTAAAGCTACCAGCACAACTATGTTTATTGCAGCATTATTTACCATAGCTAAGATATGGAACCAACCCAGATGCCCCTCAGTAGATGAATGGATCAAGAAAATATGGTATATATACAAAATGGAATTCTATGCCTCCATCAGAAAGAATGACATTTCCCCATTTGTTAGGAAATGGAAAGGCTTGGAAAAAATTATATTAAGTGAAGTAAGCCAGGCCCAAAGAAGCATAGGTCCCATGGTTTCCCTTATTTGCAATATCTAGTATAGGTATGAGTCAAGCAGAAAAGGTCAGATAATGTGATGTTAGGAAAATGAACCCTTAAATATGTATTTTAATGTTTTCATTTCTTTCATACATATGTTTCTAACGCATTTATAAGATTATTTCTTTGTTGCTTTGTATGTCCCTCCCCCACAGTGTAACCCCCGCTTTCACTATATTTGATGTCAGTATAACATGTGGAGGAGATGGGGGCAAACAAGTCGTTTAAGGATTCAGGTGGACCTGTTGCAACAATGAGAAGTACAAAATGTCATGTCAAAACCAGCTTTACAATGTCGGTGTGGGGGGGAGGGGGGTATAATTGGGTGGGGGGAGGGGGGAGGCTGGGAAGGGAGGTGAAGGGTAAACAAAGGAGGAGGCTGCAATGCTTGGTAAGAAATGTATGCATTATCCTGCCCATGTAATTGTAGCCCCTCTGTACAGTATGTTCTCAAATAAAATAAAATAATATTAAAAAAAATAAGAGACCTCATAAAAAAAAAAAGAAAATGTGGTATATATACACAATGGAATTCTATGCCTCCATCAGAAAGAATGACATTGCACCATTTGTTAGGAAATGGAAAAACTTGGAAAAAATTATATTAAGTGAAGTAAGCCAGGCCCAAAGAAACATAGGTCCCATGGTTTCTCTTATTTGTAATATCTAGTATATGTATGAGTCAAGCGGAAAAGGTCAGATAATGTGATGTCAGGAAAATGAACCCTTAGATGTGTATTTTAATGTTTTTTTCTTCCATGCATGTGTTTCTAACGCATTTATAAGATTATCTCTTTGTTACTTTGTATGTCCCTCCCCCACAGTATAACCCCTGCTTTCACTATATTTGATGTCAGTATAACTTGTGGAGGAGATGGGGAAAAACCAGTTGTTTAAGGATACAGGTGGACCTGTTGCAACAATGAGAAGTACAAGTTGTCATGTCCAAAACGAGCTTTACAACGTCGGTGTGGGGGGGGGGAGGGAGGGGAGGAAAGAGAAGGATTGGGATGGGGGAGGGGGGAGGCTGGGAAGGGATGTGAAGGGTAAACAAAGGAGGAGGCTGCAATGCTTGGTAAGAAATGTACGCATTATCCTGCCCATGTAATTGTAACTCCTCTGTACACTATGTTCACAAATAAAATTAAATTAAATTAAAAAAAAATTTCCAGTGGCAGACTGGTATGCTAAATGGGAGCAGACATTGGTGATGCCAGGGGTTTGAAAGCGGATAATGAAGCAGAATATCAGAGGAGAGCATTTGCTAAGGATATAATTTCCAAAGGTCATACCAAATATATGGAACTAGAATGCTAAGTGATGATCTACTGAGCACTAAATTTTATTTGTTGGATTCTTTGTTTTATGTATTCCAGGGATTAGAACCTTGGGCTTGGGTACTGTTCCTTAGTTTTTGTTTCTCAAGGCTAGTGCTCTACCAGTTGTTTCACATGATATTTTGGGTGGTTAATTGGAGAACAGTCTTTCCAAATTAACTCTTTGGGCTTGTTTCAAACATGATCTTCAGGTATCAGCCTCCTGAGTAGCAAGCATTCCAGTTGTGAGCCACCAGAGCCCGGCTAGAGTCACATTTTAAAAGTATTCTCTCGGTGAATCATATGTGTCTAGCTCCTATTTGAGCACTTTGGTTCCAGGGGTCATGTCAGATTTAGAATAACATGAGAATTTTTCATTTTGTAACCCGCAGCATCCAATATCTATCTAATTTATTCTTATCTTCATTTCTGATCTTTTTTTCTTCATTGTAGCTTTCCATTCTTACTTCACAAGCAAGCATGTCAGTGCTGTTTTCCTTTTCTGAAGCAAGTCACGTCCATTCCCATTAATTGGGGATGTACTTACTGTTCTTACTGCCTGCAGTACCTGCTTCTAGATAATTGCATGGATGATGGCTTTCAAGCTAACTATCTCCTTCTCAGGGATGTCTCCTCGCATCCCCACTTTGAAGTTGTTGCCACAAAACGACCAATGTCATGTCTCTGATTTATAGAAATTATCATTATGACTTCTGGTTTTCTTTTCAGCAAGAAATTGCTAAGGAGAGATCCACGTTCACTTCTGTTTCGCCAACATCTGTAATAATGCCTGGTCCTTAGTGCTCAGGAACCTTACTTGGAGATCAGCCTTCTCCAGCTCAATTTATGCTAGTTTCTGGTCAAGCCAGCTCTTCAAGTTGAAGTCTGGTGGCTAGCATTCTTTGTGCCTTTCTGTGTCGCTGAGTCCACTTCAGGGCAAGATCAGTGCCTGACACCTATTTCCTGCTATGGAAAGATGGCTGTGGCATCATAGAAGTTATGGCTATTGTTTTGTGAAGCTGCATGAGGACACACATCCCCACAGAAATTCACCAAGCCAAGTGTGTCCCATGCCCAGAAGTGCATTCTACAACTCAGCAACCAAATTATCACCCACTCCCTGATGAATTCTATATTTCCATTTCCTTAAAAAGAAAGAAAAATTCAAAACATGCCTTTGATGATTTGTCATTGAATTACTGAAGCAGAGTATACAATTTTGTGTATTTGTAAGTCTTTCTCCATCTCTCTTGAGCCATTGACATATTTCTATGTGTTTGAAGCTTGGAAGGTAAAATGAGGTTTAATTCAGCATAGTCAGAAACACTTTTGGAGGGAATGCAAACTTTCAATATGATGTTCTACAGATGTCCATCTTGGCACAGGAACTGAGTATACTGTCATAAGATAAGAGGCTTGTTCTGATTTCTACTGACTTTCCTCTGGGTGCAGGGAGTGTGATCCCACTGCATGTGTGTCTCTTTGTTACACTGGAGGGCCCAGGACTCCTCTCAAAATCTAATGCGATGGGGGTAAGAGAGACTAAACCTCAGAACCCAGCTTCCCACATCACTAGGATTACAGACCTGAGACTCCTATACTCAACTCATAGCTGCTTTTTTATACATAGTGTACTAAGTTTCATTCTATTCACTTCATAGACAGATATGAAAATATGTGTATATATTTATTCATCTATTTATAATCAGTATTATATCTAGAATCAAAAATATATTCATATAATTATAATCAAAGTTATATTACCACTTTCCCCAATAATGATTTACACTAGATTTGTGAAAAATATACTCAAGACTGAAAGTGATAAATGCCTTTGTAGTATGAAAAATCATATTCATTCTTATACATCATATAATATACTATAAAAATATAAAGAATATAACAAATATTTGCATATAACTGATTTAATAGTGGATTTTTTTCCTTCCTGATTTTGTCTTTGTCCATCTATGTAAGCCTTCTTTCTTCTATTGATGATGGCTTTTACTTTCCAATATAGGTGTTTACTATGTATTTTGTCAAATATTTTCAGCCCTAAGTACATTTTGGATATTATTGGAGCCAAATTTTTCTTCAATATTTCCCAAAGCACAATAAATATGTATACAGACTTGAATTCACTGTTGGAAGAGAGTCCCATATACCATTATAAACATTGTAGCATTTGTCACAATTGACAGAACTGCTTTCTAAGGACATCTGATCTGCTATGTCCTAGAGCTTTTGGAGCCACCTTATCACCTCATTCAGGCATGGCCTGGCTTCCTTGCCACTGCCTGTGCATTTAACAGTCCCCTTTATATCCATAAGTCTCTCTTGTACAGCCCCTCTTACTCTGTGTTTTCCCACAAACAAAACAAGTGCATGGTGCTTTAGATTGTAGGTTGAAAAAAACCACATTTAGGATTCACGAATTGTATAACATAATATAAACATTGGCATTTTAATAACGTTAGAAAAATAAATAGAATGAACATTTTACAACTATAAGGACAAAAAGAAAAAGAAAAATTTTCCCAGGAAGAGGTGAAGGAATCTCGAAATCTAGATTGGCCTCTAAGTTGCCTTCAGGCAGCAATTCTGCCTCAGAGTCCTCAAAGAGATCTACTTCCTCATAAAAGATAGAATTTTTTCCTGAGTCGTGGGAGGGAGAGATTATAATTTCTCAATTGGATATTGGATCCCCTGCAGCAGGACAGATTATTCTGGATATTCTGTGAGGACAGATTCCCTTTCCTCAACTGAAACTAGATTTTGGACCTCACTTATTGGTTTTCCTAAACATAGACTGGGTCATTTTCCATTGGCACACATTTATCCTGCACTCCAAAAAGAAAAGGTATGTACATATGACCAAATAAGTGAAATGAACCACAAGATAGGGACATAAGTGGTTTTTTCTTTCTTTCTCTTGTTTCTAACGTATTTACAATATATCATGTGATTTTTTTGTTCTTTGTATGTTCCTCCCCCATGGTATAACCCCTGTTTTCACTGTATGTAATGTCGATGCCATGCATATTTTATATATGCTTCTCTAATTTGTGGAGGGGAAGGGAAAAAACAAAATGCTTAAATAGAGATACAGGTTGACCCATTGTAATAATGAGATGCACAAGACACTTTGTGGAAAAATGATCATCAGAATTTAGGCGGGATCAGGGGGAGTGTAGCTGTGGAGGTGGGAGGGAAGGCATGATGGGGGATAAACAAAGGAGGAGGTAATAATGCTTGATAGGAAATGTACTCATCACCTAGATTATGTAACTGTAAACCCTCTGTACATTATTTTTACATTGAAAATGTATTAAAAAAGATCAAAAGACCCAGAAATAAAACCACATACTTACAATCATCTGATGTTTGATAAAGGAGTGAAAGATGTACAGTGGAAAAACATAGCCTTGCCAGTTGCCTGTGGCTCATGCCTTTAATCCTAGCTACTCAGAAGGCTGAGATCTGAGGATCGTTGTTCAAGGCCAGCAGGGCCAGGTAAGCCCATGAGACTCTTATCTCCAATAAAGCACAAGAAAATGGGAAGTGGAACTGTGGCTCAAGCACTAGCCTTAAGCTGAATATCTGAGGGACAGCGCTGAGGACCAGAGTTCAAGCCCCAAAACCAACACACAAACACACACACACACACACACACACACACACACACACACACACACACACACACACAAATCATAGCCTTTTCAACAATTGGTGTTGGGAAAACTGGGCAGCTATAGTCAGAAAACTAGAAGTGGATCTCTGCTTGCACTAACATCAATTCAAAATGGATTAACTACCATAAAATCAGCCAAACTACTGTAACACAGAATAGGGATGACATTAGAAATTGTAGGTACAGGCATGGACTTCCTGAATAGAGTCCCAGGGGCACAACAGATAGGAGAGAGACCCAACAAATGGGACTACATCAAAGGAAAGAAATTCTGCAAAGACTAGGGACATAGCCACTAAACTAAAAAGACAACCAACAAATTGGGAAAAGATATTTACCTGCAATACATCAGACAAAGGGCTAATATTCAATGTATACATGGATTTCAGGAAACTACCCCTCCCAAACCTAATAAACCAATCACTAAATGGGCAAGGAGGTAAGGAGAGACTTCTCAGAAGAAGAGGTAAATATGGCAAAGAAACATCAGAAAAGGTTCATCATCCCTGGCCATAAAAATGTAAATCAAAGCAATCCTGAGGTACCATCTTACCCAAATATTCTGAATTCTGAAAACAAATGCTGTTGGGAAGTGGATGAAAAGGAATCCTACTGCACTGGTGGTGGGAATGTATACTAATACAACCACTCTGGAAAGCAGTCTGGAAGTTGCTCAAAAATCTAAATACAGGCCTTCTCTAATACCATCCCATACCAGTTCTAGGCATCTAACCTGAGAATCATGAACCATAATATGACAAGGACACTTGCATAACCATGTTCCTTGCTGCTCAATTCACAGTGCCAAGTTATGTACAAAACTCAGATGCCCCACAATAAATAAATGGATCCAATAATTATGCTATCTATATACAATGAAATTTTACAGAAAGAGCCATTAGAAAGAAAAAAATAATGTCATTTGCAGGGAAATGGATGGAACTAGAATAAATCATGTTAAGAAAGTTAAGCCAAGATCATAGAGACAAATGGCACATTTTCTCCCTGATATGTGAAAGTTAGATTTAAAACTCAAGGGGATATGACAAACTGTACATGATTCTAGGCATCATATATAATAAGAACAGAAGAGGACAGGCTTTGGAGAAAATCACAAAATTGTAATACCCAAGCACCTCTTCTTATGTGTATAAAACAATACATATAACTGAATAAAATTACAAAGATAAGGAAACAAAGGAACTTGTCTTAATTCATCTATTCATTTTGTGATGACTCTGTATTCTTAACCCAATATACATTATATAATATACGTGCACATCTAAGGAAAGATAGGGGAAGGGAACAGAATCACTGGAAAGTGGATGAAAAATTGCATCAGTAGAGCCCACTGGCTGTACTGGACATTGTTGAAAGTGAACTATGGAACTCGAGGGTCTAGATGGGAGGGAGGAAATGGATGAGAATGGGGGAACAGATGAGACTAGGTAAAAGGAAGAAAATGTACTAGTTACATGACATAGAGAAAGTTAACCATGCTGTATATCACCACTAAAACAGCAATATTTGGTTTTTTAAAAAGAAAATAGTTCCCAAATGAGAATATGAAAAAAGGGAAATACAGGGCAGATAATTCTTTTTTTTTAAGTCCTTGGTACCTGAAAGTTTCAATCATTAGCTATTGTCCTACAAACTGAGTCATGCCTCTAAACCCAAAAGTCCTTACAATATTCAATTTTTTTGTCCTTGATTTATTCACATTGTCTATTTACTTTTCAGTGTGTGTGTGTGTGTGTGTGTGTGTGTGTGTGTGTGTGTGTGTGTGTGTGTGTGTGTGTGCCAGAATTGGAGCTTGAACTCAGGATCTAGGTGCTGTCCCTGAGATTCTTTTTTGCTCAAGAGTGCACTCTACCACTTGAGCCAAAGCTTCACTTCTGGATTTTCTTGAGCAGTTTATTGGAGATAAAAGACTCACACAAACGTTTTTGCACCACTACATTCAAATCATCATCTTCAGATCTTAGCCTCTGGAGTAGCTAGGATTACAGGCATGATCTAAGGTATCTGCCTTATTAATTGTTGCTTTTTCAAAAAAGCTGGTGCCAGTGGCTCATGCCTGTAATCGTAGCAACTCAGGAGGCTGAGATCTGATAATCGAGGTTTAAAGACAACCTGAGTAAGAAAGTCTGTTAGACTATTATCTCATTAACTGGTTACCCCTTCCCCAACTCCTTGGCCAGAGGTCCATCCAGTGGCGCCAACCCAAACAGCATCAACAGAGACAGAGACTGAGGTGAAACACACAGAGCCATCACCACCCTGCCCAGCCCACAACCATCTCAACTGAACTCTGATTGCAATGGCAACCAATGACCTACATCACACAGAAACAACAACTAACTCCAGGGTGAGTACTCCCCAGGGGACAGTGTATCCCTCAAGGGAGACCAGAGCTGGTGGGAATCCCCAGACCCTGACCCAGACTCCTCCCCCACAGGATCCACTAAAACTGGGAATAGTTTGAGAGCTCCACCAGCCCATGGAGCACACCCAGCTGGCCAGGCTAGAGCAAGAGCGCCCCTGGAAGGGAGCGCAAATGCCCAAGCCAGGAACAGTGCCCCTGGGTCAAAACAGCCTACAGTGGAAGAAATTTGAAATGTGTACTCCAGGCTGTGTAACCTAGGCAGGATACACAGCAGCACAGGTCCAACTGGCATGCCCCAGGGCAGGGGCCGGGACAAGGCCTGGGGATCCAGTGCCTGAGCAACACAACCAACTCTTCCCAACTGAATTCAGAAGCTTAGCATATGCCTCAGCAGAAGGGGGAAAAACAAGGAACTGCACCCGCCTTGGAATCATGCCTCTGACAGCAAAAGATCAGGGGTCCAGCACAAGAGAACCAGAAGCCAAAACCCAACCAGAACCCGACCCATATATCCTAGGCTGGTTATTGGACAACGCAGGCCGCCAGCACCTGATAATAGTCAGGAGGTCAGGCTGGTAAGGTGGCTCAGGATTAGAGTGCTTGTCTTGTGTGCATGAGGTCCTGGATCTGATTCCCAAACACCATATATGCAGAAAGGGCCAGAAGTCGTGCTGTGGCTCAAATGGTAGGGCACCAGCCTTAAGCTGAAGAGCTGAGGGACAGCGCCCAGGCCCAGAGTTCAAGCCCACAACCGGCCAAAAAAAATCAGGAGCCCATAGCAGACTCCAGCAAATGGGAGAGTACATCCAGCACATCCGATCTCACCAAGAGCACCTGTTGGAATAAACAGGAACATTCTAGGCTGCTCAACCCTTCTATAGGTGGGAACTGCCATTGTTCTACAGCAGAGAGCTGAGAACAGAACCCTACATCGGTCAGAGTAGAAGCTAGAGGTTGGCCACCAACAGAACTGAGACCAGGCAGGTACAAACTCTCTCTACCAGCACAGAAACAGCAACTAAGCAAAGCAGACATCTATTGACCAAAACAAAATTTCAGATTAGTCTACAATAATCCCTGAAAATAACAGAAAAAAAATTACAAGCCTTATCAACACCCAGTATAGCAAGCTACCCCCAAAAGCCAGCAGCTACCCAGGGGAGAGGCCCAGTGGGAGCAAAGCAGGAATGGAAGACAAAGTTACATCCAAGAGATGCAGGAGGTAATGACTCAAGAATTAAAGTGAGAAATAGACCAGAAATTTAAAGAACACAGGGACAAAATATTGAAAGTGATGCAAGGTATCACACAGGAGGTGCATGCAAAAATAGAGGCAGTACACACCTCACTAAAAGGTGAGATTAGTACAAACACAGAGGCAGCACAGACCTCACTAAGAGGTGAGATTAGTACAAAAATAGAGGTAGCACACATCTCATTAAGAGGTGAGATTAGTATTTGGAGAACTAACATTGAATCCAGAAATGAGTCCATGCAAACCACAATGGAAGCTGTAGTTAACAGAGTGAACAAAATGGAATGTAGAGTGTCAGATACAGAAGACAGAATACACCAACTGGACCAAAAAAATCTCAGATATGGAAAAAAAAATCACTTAAATTATGCCAAAGGGAAATCCAAGAGCAAGCAGATAGTGCCAGGAAATTTAACCTTCATATAATTCGAGTGGACAAAAGTGAGGAATATCAAAGCAAGCGAATGCAACACCTATTCAAAAAGATAATCTGTGAAACTTTCCCCCATCTCAAAAAAGAACAAGTTACCTACATAACAGAAGCATATAGAATACCAAAGAAGCAAGATCCCAGGAGAAACACTTCTAGACACATTATAGTAAAAAATGGTAGATCTGAAAAATAAGGAAACAATCTTGCATGCAGCAAAAATGAAGAAGCAGGTATACTACAATGGGAAAAAATTAAATCAATGCAGATCTCTCCACACAGACACTGAATGCAAAAAAGGCCTGGGGAAGTACCATACGAGCCCTGAGAGCCAATAACTGCCAACCCAGACTGATATAACTGGCAAAGCTAGCATTCACAGTGGATGGAGAACTGAAAAACTTTAAAAGTAAAGAAAAACTAAATAAATACATAAACATTAAGCCAGCACTACAAAGAATACAATAGGGGGAACACAACCTGAAGAAAGCAACCAGGAACAGGGACCCACACCAGACAGGCTTTAATAGAATTCTAACTGAGCAAGCACAGAAGGAAAGGAAAGAAGAAAATCTTATAGAAACAGGGAATGACAGGGACCACAATGCATCTCTCTGTATTATCTCTTAATATTAACGGTCTTAATTCACCAATCAAAAGAAAAAGAACTCCAGATTGGATCAGAAAACATGACCCATCCATTTTAGCCTTCAGGAGACCCACTTCTCAGCCAAACATACAAACTCGGAGTGAAGGGTTGGAAAAGGATCTACCAATCAGATGCCCCCAGTAAGAAAGCAGGAGTAGCTATCCTGATATCTAACAAAATAAACTTTTCATTAAAATCAATAGAAAAAGACAAAGAAGGACACTACATATTAATACAGGGAACAATCCAGGAGGAGGATATTACCATTATTAACTTATATTCCCCACACATTGGCGCACCAAAATATGTTAAGCAAACTTACAGAATAAAATAGATCCCAATACAATAATACTAGGAGACTTTAACACACCACTCTCACCAAAGGACAGGTCTACCAAAGAGAGGATTGGCAAAGAAGCTACTGAATTGAGTGAAGCCAAAAGCAGAACTAACTGAAATCTACCCAGTATTTCACCCTAAAACAACAATACACATTCTTCTCAGCAGCTCATGGAACTTTCTCCAAAATCATAGTTCAGGCAAGGAACTTAAGCAGATACAAGGGGATTGACCGAATCCCGTGTCCTGTCCAAACACAGTGGAATCAAGCTACTTGTCAATAATAAATCAAACCGTAGAAATTATTCAAATACATCAAAATTCAACAGCACACTTCTATGAAAAACCTGGGTAACAGAAGAACTTAAAGAAGAAATTAAAAAGTTCCTACAACTCAATGAAAATGAAGATACATCACAAAGAAACTTGCGGGACACAGCAAAAGCAGTCTTAAGGGGCAAATTTATTACCTTCCGTGCCCACATCAAGAAAATAGACAGACCAAGTAAAAAATCTCATATTGCAATCAAAACAGCTAGAAAAACATGAAAAAATGGTACCCAACGTTACTAGACAAAGCCAATCAAACTAATAGCTGAAAATTAATGAAATAGAGAATAGGAAAATAATAGATAAAATTAATAAAACAAAAATCTGTTTCTTTGAAAAAATAAGTAAAATTGATGGACCGTTGGCAAGATTAATTAAGAAAAGAAGAGAGGAAACCCAAATTAACAAGATCAGGGATGCCATAGGAAAAATCACAAGTAGCCAGGATATCTGAACAATTTTAAAGGAGTCTTTTCAAAAGTTATATTTTCTAAACAAAGAAAACCTGGCAAAAATGGATGCATTTTTACAGAAACAGAAGTTCCCCAAACTGAGCAAAGAAGAAGTAAATCAATTAGCCACTATGTCACAATGAGATGCAGGAAGCAATCAGAAGTCTTCCAATAAGGAAAAGCCCAAGAATAGATGGATTCACAACAGAATTCTATAAAACCTATAAAGAGGAAGTAATACCCATACTCCTCAAACTCTTCCGAGAAACAGAGAAGGAGGGAACTATCCCAAACTCATTCTATGACGCCAATATTACACTCATCCCCAAATCAGGCAAAAACTCAACCAAAAAAGAGAATTAGACAAATTTCCTTGAACACAGATTCAAAGACCCTTAACAAAATTCTAGCTAACAGAATCCAGAAAACACACACAAAATAATCATACACTATGACCAGGTGGGCTTCATCCTAGAGATGCAGGGATGGTTTAACATACATAGGTCAATAAATGTAATCCAACACATCAACAGAGCCAAGTCAAGATTGACGTGCTTATCTCCACAGACACAGAAAAGGCTTTTGGTAAAATACAACATTCATTTATGTTAAAAGCTGTGGAGAAAATAGGAACAGAAGGAACATTTCTTTTTTTTTTTGTCGGTCGTGGGGCTTGAACTTTGGGCCTGGGCGCTGTCCCTCAGCTCTTCAGCTCAAGGCGAGTGCTCTACCACTAAAGCTACAGCGCCACTTCCAGAAGGAACATTTCTTAAAACAATGAAAGCCATACACGACAGACCAATACCCAATATTATAAGTAATAGGGAAAAGCTACTACCAATTCTCCTAAAATCAGGAACAAGGCAAAGATGCCCACTCTCTCCACTCCTCTTCAATATAGTCCTGGCACAATTAGCCAGGACAATAAGGCAAGACAAAGACATTAAAGGGATCCTCATAGGGAAAGAAGAAGTTAAACTATCCCTTTGTGCAGATGAAACGACACTATATCTTCATAACCCCAAAAACTCAGCCAAACATACAAACAAATTCAGAGTAAAGGGTTGGAAAAGGATCTACAAATCAAATTCAGAGTAAAGGGTTGGAAAAGGATCTACAAATCAAATTCCCCCAGTAAGAAAGCAGGTGTAGCTATCCTGATATCTGACAAAATAAACTTTTCATTAAAATCAGTACAGAAAGACAAGGACGGACACTACATATTAATAGAGGGAACAATCCAAGAGGAGGATATTACCATCATCAACTTATATGCCCCAAATATTGGTGCACCCACATAGGTTAAACAAATACTCTCAAACTTACAGAATAAAATAGACTGCAATACGATAATACTAAGAGACTTTAACACACCACTCTTACCAAAGGACAGGTCCACCAACCAGAGGATTGGCAAAGAAGCTACTGAATTAAGTGAGGCCATATACTTCAAGCGGAATTAACTGACATCTACAGAGTATTTCACCCTAAAACAACACAGTACACATTCTTCTCAGCAGCTCATGGAACTTTCTCCAAAATAGACCATATCATAGTTCATGCAAGGAACTTAAGCAAATACAAAGGGATCGACATAATCCCTTGTGTCCTATCTGACCACAGTGGAATTAAGCTAGTTCTCAATAACAAAGCATACTGCAGAAATTTCTCTAATACAGGGAAATTGAACAGCACACTTCTTAGCAATGCCTGGGTAACAGAAGAGATCAGAGAAGAAATAAAACATTTCCTACAACTCAATGAAAATGAAAACACCTCACAAAGAAACTTGTGGGACACAGCAAAAGCAGTCCTGAGGGGCAGATTTATTGCTCTCAGTGCCCACATCAAGAAAATGCAAACAGACCAAGTAAATAATCTCATGTTGCAATTAAAACAGCTAGAAAAACAAGAAAAAAATGGAACCTAAAGTTACTAGATGGAGCCAGATATCCAAATTAAGAGCAGAGATTAACCAATTAGAAAACCAGAAAATTATAGCCAAATTTAACCAAATAAAAAGCTGGTTCTTTGAAAAAATAAATTAAATTGATGGACCGTTGGCAAGATTAATTTAAAAAAAAAGAGAGAAAACCCTTATTAACAGGATTAGGGATGCTACGGGAAAAATCACCACACGTACCCAAGATATCCAAACAATCCTAATGGACTACTTTCAAAAGTTATACTCTCTCAAGAAAGAAAACCTGGCAGAAATAGATGCATTTTTAGAGAAATACAAGTTGCCCAAATTGAGCAAAGAAGAAGTAAACCAATTAAATAAGCCAATATCCTACAACGAGGTACAGGAAGTTATCAAAAGTCTTCCAACAAAAAAAAGCCCAGGACTAGATGGATTCACAGCAGAATTCTATAAGACCTTTAAAGAAGAGCTATTACCCATACTCCTCAAGCTCTTCAGAGAAACAGAGAAGGAGGGAGCTATCCCAAACTCATTCTACGATGCCAATATCACACTCATCCCCAAACCAGGCAAAGACCCAACCAAAAAGTAGAATTACAGGCCAATTTCCTTGATGAACACAGATGCAAAGATCCTTAATAAGATTCTAGCTAACAGAATCCAGAAACACATAAAAAATACACTATGACCAGATAGGCTTCATCCCAGAAATGCAGGGATGGTTTAACATACATAAGTCAATAAATGTAATCCAACACATCAACAGAGCCAAGGTCAAGAATCACATGATTATCGCCACAGATGCAGAAAAGGCCTTTGATAAAAATCAACATTCATTCATACTAAAAGCTGTGGAGAAAATAGGAATAAAAGGAACATTTCTTAAAACAATAAAAGCCATTTATGTCAGACCAATAGCCAATTATACGTAATGGGGAAAAGCTAAAACCAATTCTCCTAAAATCAGGAACAAGGCAAGGATGCCCCCTGTCTGCACTCCTCTTCAATATAGTCCTGGAACCCTTATCCAGGGCAATAAGGCAAGGAAAAGATATTAAAGGGATCTGCATAGGAAAAGAAGAAGATAAACTATCCCTTTTTGCAGACGACATGATTTTATACCTTCTCGATCCCAAGAACTCCATCCATTTAGAAATCATAAATCACTTCAGCAAAGTAGCAGGATACAAAATAAACCCAGAAAAATCAGTTGCCTTCCTGTACACTGACAATGTACAAGAAGGGAGGGAAATAAAGGGAGCAACCCCATTCACAATAACCTCCCAAAAATTTTTCTCTGTATTGTTATCTAAATATTATCACTATTGGGAAATGTTATCACTATTTTACTTAGTCTGGTGTTCAGTTAAATGGAAAGGTGTCTTTATTGATTCAGAAAGGAAGGGTGGATATTATGGTAGGCACCTCAGATGTATTGCTATGTATATTAAGGGCTATAGACCTCACCTGTAATGTTTTACTGTTTTGTAAGCAGAATAGATGATGCATTTTGTGTGCAAGTAGAAACTACTTTGAAGCTTAAGAAAAAGAGGAAACATATCTCAGATGCTACATATGCTATTATATTTTTAAAATTTGTATGATAACATCCAAATTACGGCAAATTCACTATGTATTTTTGTACAAAAGGGGTGATTTTCCTGAGCCTTCTCTCATTACATTACAAAACAGCTTCACACAGTTAAGTGAGATATAGTTTTGAACCCAGGTTTATTGCTTACTGGAAATTTAAATTTTTTTCCCAGCCTGTGGTTGTTTTTTTCTTTTTTTTCCAGAAATTGTGGTCAAATGCAAACAATTTAAAATTGATCATCTTTTTACACTTTGTATTAGCATTACCTAGTTATATAAGTGGATTTCATTTTGATATATCCACATAGGCATACAATGTACCCTGATCATATTTACCCTTTCATCATTCTCCTTCTCTTCTCCCAGGTTTTATTATCTTAATCATTTTAAGATTACAACATAGTAGTAAGTATATTTACAATATTGTACAAGTTCAATGTCCACACTGATATCATCCTCCAATATTAAAATTCTATATTCATTAAAATAATTTTCCACTCTCCTCTGCTTCAAGATCTCCATCAAGTACGATTTTCTTTCCTGTCTCTATCAATTTGACTGTTCTATGTAACTGATATAAGTAGAATTATGCAATATTTGATCTTGTTATGACTGGCTTATTTCATGTAGTACAGTGTCCCCAAGATTCAGCCATAATATAACATCTGTCACAAAATAATTCTTTTTAAAGTTGAAGTAATATACCACTGTATGTATAAACCACATTTATTTAATGTATTCATTTGTATCAGGCCACTTGGATTGCCTCCATGTTTTAGTATTGTACAAAATGAATATGAGTGCTCAAAGGTTTCTTCAAGACCCTGCTTTTAGATCTTTAGAGTATATGCCCAGAATTGGAGTCATTGGATCATATGACAATTCTCTTTCCTTCCTTTCATTTTTTTTTCTGTCATGGGCTTGACTCAGGGCCAGGTCACTGTCTCTGAACTTTTCCTCAAGGCTAGTGTTTTACCACTTTAAAACACAGGTCCACTTCCTGTTTTCTACTCAGGCTAGCTTGGAACGATGATCCTTGGATTTCAGCTTCTTGTCCTGACTGGTTAGGATTACAGGCATGAATAATCCTGTTTTGAATTGCTGGAAAAGTTGCCATACTGTTTCCCATAGAAAGGTTCCAATTTTGCCACACTTTTGTCAGTATTGTTACTTTGTTTTTTGTAGTTATCCTAATTCATATGAAATGGTCGTATTCTTCATTGTTTTGACTTACACTTTCCTAGTGATTAGTGACGTTAAACACCTTTATGTGCATGTTAACATTTTAATTGTCTTCTCTGGAGAAACATCTGAATTCTTTGCACAGTGTAAAATCAGGTTGTTTGTTATTGTTGGGATGTTGTTCTTTATATATTCTTGATGTGAACCACTCATCAAATATATGCTTGCAATGACTTTATACCATTCTGTGTTGCTTATTTGGACACTGATGATTGCATCCTTTGGTGCATCCTGTTTGCGTTTTCCTACAGTGACTGACTCTTCTCTGATGTCAGTTTCTAGTATGTCTTCTGGTCCTGTAACGATGAACCATCATATTGATTTGCACTCCTCTTTTGTAACAGTGAACTAAAGCTACATAATAATGCTCTGACTGTTTATCGGCTTCCATTTTTGGACCTATTCCCTCAGCTTTTAGTAAAAAGCCTTGGGGCATATCCACAAATTATTAGGTCCTAAAAACACCGTAGAAAGTTGTACCATTAAATATAGTTAGTTCTGATGGAAATATGTGACTTCCAATTTCTAAAATAGGGCAAATATGATGAAATTGATACAGATTTTTTAAATTGCCAGTCATAGTGCTTGAACTCTGGGCCTGGGTGCTGTCCCTCAGCTCTTCAGCTCAAGGCTAGTGCTCTATCACTTGAGCCACAGCACCACTTCTGGCCTTTTCTGTGTATGTGGTACTGAGGCATTGAACCCAGGGCCTCATGCCTACAAGGCAAGCACTCTACCACTGAGCTGCCTTCCAATGCTTGATAGGAAATATACTCATTACCTTCCTCATGAAACTCTAACCCCTCTGTACATTATTTTTACAATAAAAATGTATTTTTTTAAAAAAATGAAAATTGAGAGCTTCATAATGTAGTAGCACACCAAAACTCTAGGTATATATTTTTCTTCATATGAATATGTAGAATTGTATGAGGCTAGAGATTTAACCTACTTGCAAGTTAATAATGAACTTGTCACATTTTCATGGATGGTACACGATTTATGATACTCTTGGGTAAGGGACAAAAGGGACTTAATTTTTACAGCAATAGTGAAAGCCAGTGATGTGTGTGTGTGTTTGTGTGTATTTAAATATTTGAAATAAATCTCCCAGCCCTCAGTGCTACTGAGTGAGGTAAAGGTAGCCAGGTGAAACCTATACAAAAAATGGGTTCTGAGTTTGAGCAACTGCGATCTATATAATGAGCAATAGGCATGCCTGAACTTTACTCTGGAGGATGACAATAGCTTAGAAATAGGTTGTAAAACTATCCTTGTAAATATACTATAGAATAAAGAGCAACTAATGTTCACTTGAAGATATGCAAATACTTGAGACTGCTGTGAAATTGTTCTTTTTCTTTTGTTTCTTGAAGTTTCCTAGCTACCAAGACCAATACATATTTCTCCTAATAAATACATAACTCTCCTTAAAAGTGAGGCATGACAATCTGTTGAGATTACTTATTCTTTTCCTAGCCCTAAGCCTAAAGATGAAATAAGGACTTAAATCCTATCTAAAGTACAAATTCAACAAACGAAATAGATGGAGTTCATATTTTACACATCTAGAAACTTTTCTCTTAGAGCCATTTTTAATGCAGGAGTGGAAGAAATTAAGGAAAAAATAGGTCCACAAATATATTTCATTAAGATATTCTATATATTTTAACCGTAATAAAGGATTACACTTCTGTTTTTTAGTGTGTGAATATTTACCTAGTATTTACAGAAAACCAAAGTTTATTCCAGAGCCTATCATGGAATAGAATGTAGCAAATTTTCTATATATTGCTTGTATATTTATAGAATCCACCTGTCTGATTTCTCTCCTATTTTGATAAACAGAGCATCTGTTGTACATGTTGAAATACATTTTTATAACTACAGGATTCTACACACTTTGATGTCTACTAAATATAGAAAAGATTCATGCACAACCCTTACCTTCAAGGAGCAGCTCTCAGTATCCCAAGTAGCTTGTGTTTATCTCCCACCCCTTTCCTCCCGCTGTCAATCTAGGTGAGTGGTAACTGCTATAAGACAGAAAAACTTAGATAATTCACAGACATGCAGTTAGTATCCAATGGAGCCTTCTTCACTTGGATTGTGTGTGTGTGTGTGTGTGCGTGTGCGTGTGTGTGTGTGTGTGTGTGTGTGTTGGTTGGGAGTGGAGTTTGAACTCTGGTCTTGGGCGCTGTCCCTGCACTATTCACCTCAAGGCAAGCACTCTACCGCTTGAGCCACAGTGCCGCTTTTGGTTTTCTAGTGGTTTATTGGAGATAAGAGCTCACAGATTTTCCTGCCTGAGCTGGCTTTGAATCATGATCCTCAGATCTTAGCCTCCTGATTAACTTGTGTTACAGGCATTAGCCACTAGCGCCCTGTTTGGATTATATTTTATCACTATGTTTTTGAGAATTTCAGCTTCCTAATTTGGAAACTGAGCTGTCCAGTTCCCAGTGAGTAGATGAATCTCATTACATAAAATTTCATTTAAGGCTTCGAGGGGAAGATGGCAGAGGAGAAGCTGGAGGCTAAACAGGCTCTCGCATAAGAAAGCAGTTTCAGAGCTCCAGTGAACAGTACTAAGCCAGAGAATCACACCAAGTGTGCCATCACACAGAGAGTTAGGCCAGAGAGAGAAAATACAGGCAAGGAGACAGCCCTGAGCACTTGTCAGCAGCTGCCGCCACAGCAGCAGTGGTGGCGGAAGCGACTGCAGCCGCCATACCTGAATCACAAAGAGACCAGGACGAAACAGCCAGACGAGGTGGATGAGCGGATTCTACACAACACCAGCAAGAACTGACAAGGAGCAGACATCTTCATCCTGCAGTTCACAGACCAGAGACTACCCAGGAACCAAGACTCGACGTGCATAGCAGCCTAACGTACTCACTCCTTCTCAGGGAGCAGAGGAGGGAAGGCCACCCCTCGCCCCCCAGTACTGGAGACCATCTTGGATACCGACAAAGCTTGGTGGAGCTGCTAGCACCAACTCAGGCCTTGGAATAAATCTAGAGACATCTAGCAGGTCAAAAGAGCCTAACCTGACCTGCCAGACTCAGCTCCACACAGGGAAAAGTCACCCAGCTCAGGCGCCAGCCCTAGGAGTGGCTTTCTTCACTGGGTAATCAGAGCCAGAGGCTGCCCCTCCCTTTAGCAGCCTTGACAATCAATTGAAATTCAGTAAACAGAAACCCTGAGAATGGCTCCAGGCTGGGCAGTGTGAGTTTCTCACAAACCAGCCCCCGGGAAAAGCTACTGTTTGCTGAAAGGCCTCACCTCTACCCAGAACCTAGCCTCATCACAGCACCTACAAACCCAAGGAAAAAGCCATCTCCCTCTTTTGTGATACTCAAAGCAGACCTCCCTCCCATTGAACTAACCTGGGAGGAGGGTTGCAGAGCATTTTTCTGCCTGTTCAAAGAAACTGACTTAAGTAACCAACCAAGCTACAGGAACACAAGCAGACCAGAGACTCCAACAAGGGGCTGGTTACGGACACAAGGGAGATACAGGATTTTTCCCGCCCTTCCCAAAAAAGTCAAAGAATTTTTTGTTCTATATTTTATAAAAAATTTTTTTTTCTAAAAATTTTTTAATCTTTAAATTATACCTTTTTTGAAAAAAAATATTTTATAGTAATTTTTTGTCCTCTTAGAATTTTATTTTAGGGTTATAAGTGAGTGTGAGTTTTTCTCTCTTTTTTGTGTTTGTTTTTGTTTTTGTTTAGCTCTATTGAACTTCTGATCTTTTTTCTTTCTTTCTTATCCTTTTCATCTGTTCTTCTCTTTCGTTCTTTATGTGACTTAATTGCTGTTCTGCACATCCTCAGATAAACCCGTAGTCAATTATTAGACGTTATCCCCCATTGTGTACACACTTAATCCACAAATTTATTACTCAATTCAAAACCTCTTAGACTTAAGTTCCTTAATAGCAGTACTACCTCTTTATACCTATATAATATTTTAAGTATTTTTATTTTTAAGTTTTTCACATCTCCTTTATATCCCTCCCTTTCTCTCATTAAATTCATTTTCTTCTCTGAATAGTTTGTTTACGAATCTCTATAATATTTTTAATTTTTACTTTTCTATTTTTTCTGGTCTCTTTTTTCCCCTTTCTATTTCTTTTTTTTCTATCTTTCTACTTTCATCCTATCCAACCTATTTCCTGCTTTGAGATTAGGACTTAGTTAACACTCACTGTGCCATCCCACATCACTCTTCCTATTTTTTACCCACAACTCTTCCTAAACCTAATAATTTGTGGTCTTCCAAATTCTTCTTTGTGGTTCGTAGCCCATTAATATATAGTTGTTTGATGTTGAATAGATGTATCTGTTGAACTAGATTGTATCTGCAGACTATTGACTGTGCAAATATAGACTTTGGTTGATGCTTGCCTTAAGATAGTGTTCTAGCACAAAACTGGTGTTAATTTCATCCCAAATCGGCAGAGTTAGCCAGAAAAACACAAGAAAAATTGCAAGTCCCGGTATCTCAAATCCCACTCATGATAATCAGGGGACAGAACAGATAACAGATAATGAATAATCCAGAAGAGAGTTCCCAAATAGCTCTACGAACACTGCTGGCAAACATGATAAATGAAAAGATTGAAAACATTCCAAAAATTTTGTATGAGCAGGATAGGGAGAGAGTGGAGGCAATCCAAAAGTTTATACAGGAATATCATAAGCGTGAGGAAGGTACTCAAAAACTGATACAGGATTTGCATGAGCAGCTTGAGAATACTCAAAGGGAAAGGCAGGAATGGCGTGAGCAGGCTGAGAACACTCAAAGAGAACTACAGGAATCGCATGAACCGGAGGAAGCTAATCAAAGAGTAATACAGGAATTGAGAGAGCAGGATGAGAATACAGAAAGATCACTAAAGGCATTCAGGGAATCCATTAACAAAGAGCTGAAGGAAGTCAGGGAGCCCACAAAGGGAATGCTGAATAGAAAAAAAACAGAAGGAATGGGAGTCCAAGGAAACCATAACCAATCAACTAAGTGATTTGAGAATAAACACTGAGCACCAAATTAAGGAAGTAAAGAACTTCATACAAGATCTAAAACAAAGCTTCAACAAAGAATTTGAAGCCATCAAAGCTGACCAACTAGAAGGAAAAAAATAAAAAACAAAGTAGAAAGTCTCGACAGGAGGTCAGACCATGCAGAAGATGGAATCTCGGGGAGTGAAGAGAGCCTAAACATTATAGAGAAAGAACATACAACCATCCAAGAGAAATCCAAGAAATATGAGAGATCTATCCAACACTTGGAAGACACCATCAGAAGGCCTAATCTAAGAGTAATGGTTGTAGAGGAGCACCTAGAAACAGAAGTTAATGGTGAAGGAAATTTGTTTAACAGGATCCTAGCAGAGAACTTCCCAAACATGCAAAAAGATAGGCCTATTCACATACAAGAAGCTTTTAGAACTCCAAATAGGCCAGACCAGAATAGGACATCCCACTGTCAAATTATAATCCACATAGGATCAATTCAGACCAAGGAAAAGATCCTTAAAGCTGTCAAGGAGAAAACATTAATGACATATAAAGGGAAACCAATTAGAATCACCTCAAATATCTCAGCAGTGACAATCAAAGCAAGAAGAGCCTGGAATGATGTATGCCATGCACTAAAAACAAATCACTATCAATCAAGAATACTCTACCGAGCTAAACTCTCCTTCATTACTGAAAGCCAAATAAAAACCTTCCATAGCAAAGAAAAATTGAAACAATAGATCTCCACCAAACCAACCCTGCAAAAGATTCTTAAAGATGTCTTACACATAGAAAACCAACAAGACCACAATAGAGGCCAAGAAACTGCACCCAAACTGAGAATCCAAGAACCATAGGAAGAACCCAGTTTTCGCAGCCACCAAGAAGGTGGAACTCCCAAATACCTCTCAGTCCTATCTCTTAACATTAACGGACTTAACTCTCCAATTAAGGGACATAGACTGTCTAGTTGGATTAAAAAACAAGATCCTTATATATGCTGCCTTCAGGAATCACATCTTGCCCGTAAAAACAAAAACATTTTCAATGTTAAAGGTTGGAACAAAATCTACCAAGCAAATGGCCCCCATAAACAGGCGGGAGTTGCAATCCTAATATCAGAAAAAATAGACTTCAAATTAAAATTTGTGAGAAGAGATAAAGAAGGTCCCTGCATACTAATTAAGGTTTCTCTCCTTTAGGAGGATATTACAATTCTAAATATCTATTCGCCAAACAACGGAGCTCACAAATTTATCCAAGAAACACTACTTTCCCTCAAATCCCACATAGATCCAAAGACATTAATTGTTGGGGATTTTAACATACCATTCTCCCCACTAGATAGATCACCTCCGCAAAAACTCAACAGAGAAACCGCAGATCTAAACAACTGCATAGATCAACTAGATTTAACAGACATCTACCAAATATTTTACCCAACAGCATCAGAATACACATGGAACATTTTCTAAAATAGACCACATTTTAGGCCACAAAGCAAAATTGTCCAAATTGAGACACATTGAAATTATACCTTGCATTCTGTCAGACCACAAGGGAATAAAATTAGAACTCAACACCAAAAGCCACCAAAGAAAGTCTGGTAACACATGGAGGCTGAACAACACACTGCTGAATCACGAGTGGGTCATGGAAGAGATTAGAAAAGAAATTCAAGTGTTCATGCTATTAAAAAAACTGAGCACACAAATTACTAGATCCTCTGGGACATAGGAAAGGCAGTACTCAGAGGCAAGTTTATAGCTCTGAGTTCCTACCTCAACAAATTGGAGAGATCTGAAACCAAAAATTTAATGAGACATCTGAACTTCCTTGAAAAAGAGCAGCAAGATAAACCCCAATCTAGTAGACGGAAAGAAAAAATTAACATTAAATCAGAATTAAATGAATTAGAATCCAAAACAAACTATAGAAAAAAATCAACAAAACAAAGAGTTGGTTCTTCAAAAAATTAACAAAATTGACAGACCCTTAGCAAATCTTATCAAAAAAAGAAGAGAACACACCTAAATAAAAAAACTCAGAGATGAGAATGGAAACATCACCACGGAAACCACCAATATTCAGAAAATTTTAAGGGAATTTCTCAAACTTTATGTTAATAAGTTTGAGAACTTGGCAGAAATGGCCCTTTTCCTAGCAAATATTGACATGCCAAAACTAAACCAAGGTGAGTTAAACCATCTTAACAGGCCCATATCAAGCATTGAAATAGAAACAGCAATAAGAGACCTCCCAGCTAAGAAAAGTCAAGGACCAGACGGTTTTACAGCGGAATTCTGCAAGGCCTTTATTGCAGAGCTCACACGAATACTCCTCCAACTCTTCAATGAAATTGAAAGAGAAAGTTCACTACCAAACACAGTCTATGAATTCATCATAACCCTCATCCCAAAACCAGGCAGGGACTCATCAAAGAAAGAGAACTATAGACCCATTTCTTTGATGAACATTGATGCAAAAATTCTCAACCAAATTTTGGCCAATCGACTTCAACAATTCATTCAAAAAATCATACACCATGATCAACAGGGTTCTTTTCAGGGATGCAAAGCTTGGTCAATATGTGCAAATCAATTTTTATTATTCATCACATCAACAGGAACAAAGATAAGAACCACATGGTTTTCTCAATAGATGCAGAAAAACCATTCGACTAGATCCAACACCCCTTTATAATGAAGATTCTGGAAAAATTAGGATTCCCTAGAACATTCCTCAATACAATAAAGGATGTATATTACAAACTTACAGCCAGCATTATACTTACTGGTGAAAAACTAAAGCCATTTCCTCATAACTCAGGAACAAGACAAGGATGTTCACTCTCTCCACTTCTCTTCCACCTAGTGTTAGAATGCATAGCTACAGCAATAAGACAAGATGCAGACATAAAGGGGATCCAAAGAGAGAAAGAAGAAAAAAACTCTCTCTTCCCAGATGATATGATCCTGTATTTAAAGAATCCCATAGACGCCATTCCCAAATTACTCAAGCTGATTCAAAATTTTGGCAAAGTGGCAGGGTATAAAATTAACCCCCCAAATCAATGGCTTTTCTATATGAGAACAATGAGCAAAGTGCGGCTGAATTTAGTAAAGCAACTTCATTTGTAATAACCCCACAAAAAATAAAATACCTAGGAATTAACTTAACCAAAGAAGTGAAGGACCTCTATGATGAAAACTTAAAAAACTTGAAAAAAGAAATCAAAACAGAACTTAGAAAATGGGAAAAACTCCTATGCTCCTGGATTGGAAAGGCTCTCTACAAATTCACTGCGATACCTATCAAAATTCCAACCTCATTCTTCAAGGAAATAGAAGAGGCAATCCAAAATTTCATATGGAACAATAAAAGACTCTGAATAGCAAAAACGCTCCTCAACGGAAAGAACACTACTGGAGGAACATCAATACCAAATTTCAAACTCTACTATAAAGCCATAGTAGTCAAAAGAGCTTGGTACTGGCACAAGAAGAGACCTCAGGACCAATAGAATAGAATAGAATCGTAGTGAACGTACAGACCTATAACCATCTAATCTTTGATAAGAGAGCTAAAAAAAATAGAATGGAAGAAAGACAGACTCTTCAGTAAATGGTGCTGGCAAAATTGGTTAACTACTTGTAGAAAACTAAAGCTAGACCCTTGTATATCACCCTGCACCACAATCAACCCCAAATGGATCAAAGACCTCGGAGTCAAAGCAGACACAACGAAAACATTTCAGGATGGAATAGAAGAAATCCTAGTTCTCCTTGGTGCAGGCCGAAATTTTCTTAATAGAGGCCTGGAAACACAACAAATCAAAGAAAGTTTGGACAATTGGGATATTGGGATTTCATGAAATTGCAGAGCTTCTGCATGGCAACGGACATAGCTAGCAAGATCAATAGAAAGCCCACGGATTGGGAGAAGATCTTTACTAGCCATACAACAGACAAGGGTCTCATATCTAAAATACACTTGGAACTCAAAAAATTAAATTCCCCAACAACAAATCCTCAAAGAAACAACTGCCCAGTAAATAAGGGGGCTAATTACTTAAAGAGAAACTTCTCTGAAGAAGAAAGAAGGATGACCAATAGACACATGAAGAAATGTTGAACCTCCCTAGCCATAAAAGAAATGCAAATCAAAACAACATTGAGATACAACCTCACCCCAGTTAGAATGGCATAAATCAAGAAGTCTAATAAGAACAGTTGCTGGAGGGGATGTGGACAGAAGGGAACCTTATTTCATTGTTGGTTGGAGTGTAAACTTGTTCAACCACTTTGGAAAGTAGTATGGAGGTTCCTCAAAAGACTTCACATAGATCTCCACTGTGACCGAGCAGTCCCCCTTTTGGGCATTTACCCAAATGTTTACAAACAAGACCACACTAAAGCTACCAGCACAACTATGTTTATTGCAGCATTATTTACCATAGCTGAGATCTGGAACCAACCCCGATGCCCCTCAGTAGATGAATGGATCAAGTAAATGTGGTATATATATATACAAAATGGAATTCTATGTCTCCATCAGAAAGAATGACATTACCCCATTTGTTAGGAAATGTAAAAACTTGGAAAACATTATATTAAGTGAAGTAAGCCAAGCCCAAACAAACATAGGTCCCATGATTTCCCTTATTTGCATTATTTAGTATATGTATGAGTCAAGCAGAAAAGTTCAGATAATGTGATGTTAGGAAAATTAACCGTAAAATATGTATTTTAAATGTTTTTGTCTTTCATGCATTTGTTTCTAACGCATTTGTTTCTTTGTTGCTTTGTATTTCCCTCCCCTACAGGATAAACCGTGCTTTCACTGTATTTGATGTCGGTATAATTTGTGGAGGGGAAGGGGAAAAATAAGTCGTTTAAATAAGGATACAGGTGGACCTGTTGCAACAATGAGAAGTACAAGTTGTCATGTCGAAAACGAACTTTACAACTTGTGGGGGTGGGATGGGGTGGGGGGAGGAAAGATGGGAAGGGATGGGAAGGGTAAACAAAGGAGGAGGGTACAATGCTTGATAAGAAATGTACTCACTATCTTGCCCAAGTAATTGTAACCCCTCTGTGCAGTATTTTCACAATAAAAAATTAAAATTAAAAAAAATTTCATTTAACTGAAATTGGAAGAATTAATTTCTCAGACACTATTCATATTTGAGATGGAGTAGCCATATATAGTCAGTGGCTACTCTGTTAGAGAATGTATATATAGAATATTTCCATTATCACAGATGTTTCTGTTAGAATTGGTTTAGAGCGTGTTTCTGCTTGTTATGGGATGGTCCATGTTCATAAACTACTTATGCTCCATCGTTTCTACTCAGACTGAAGATCAGACTAGAAAGGCTAGACACCCATTAACTTAATGTATAGATATAAATTGTTCTACATAGGCACATTTATTTGTGAGGAGGAAAAAGATCAAACAGTCAACAGCAGCAGAGTCAACTGTCTCAACTTTAGGAATGAATAGGTGAAAATTTTAGCAATTCTTTGCAGCTTTTCTTTTTTGATTGAAATTGGCTGTGGTATTCTCAATGGTGATTTTGTTGGAAAGTTTAAATGTGTAATTATCACATTAGCTCACAGAAGAATTAGGGTTTGTGCTTTGTAAATATCATTTGGTATTTACATGTGACATTTCTAATTTTCCTGGCATCCATACACCACAAATATCTTTATAAGGTTTCTGAGGTGTTTCTTTCGTTAATTTTGATTCTTCTTACAAGAGGCATTTAAAAAATTAGTGGAAAAATTAAGACGTTCTTGTGTTTTATAATCCCATTAGTACTCAGTAAGCTTAATAAAGAATGAGATTCCAAGAACTATGTGTAGAAATTTTATCTCCAATAACCTGTTTCCTTTCATTAATTATTGGAGCAAAGAGAACTGGCTCCCCAGAATCTCCCCTTCAGAATTGAAGAATGAGTTGGGAATAAGGCAAGGAAAGAGAGACACAGTAATTTGCACTGAAGTTACTGTGCTGTCACAATGAACACATATTCTCATGCAATCTTTTTGAATCCCACAGTTAGCATTTTTGTGTTTTTATTAGTATGGTAAGGATGACTGACTTTCCCAGACTGAGAGTTGGAAATGTGTGGGACATATTCCTTTATCTATGGAATCTTCCACAAAATTGTGTAACATTCATTTTGGCTTTCGGTGCCTTTTCCATCCTTGTCACAGGTATGTATTTCTACAAATGGAGAAGTTGATTCATCAATCGCCTTTAAATGATCAAATTATGTGGATTGGGGGATTGTGTGATTTGCTGTAGAAGCAAGGTATTATGGGTAGGACCCTTTGGTCCACGTTGGCATTTCTTTGTGGAATTCTTTTTTTTAATTAAAAAATGTATTGTGAAAATACCGTACAGAGGGGTTACAATTACATGGGCAAGATAATGAGTATATTTCTTATCAAGCAAGGTTGCCTCCTCCTTTGTTTCCCCTTCCCATCCCTTCCCATTCCGGGCCCCCTCCCCCACCCCTTGCCGAGGTTGTAAAGTTCATTTTTCGACATAACAGCTTGTACATCTCATTGTTGCAATGGGTCCACCTGTATCCTTATTTAAACGATTTGTTTTTTCCCTTCCCCCCCATAAATTATAACAACATCAAATACAGTGAAAGCAGGGGTTATACCATGGGGGAGGGACATACAAAGCAACAAATAAATCATCTTATAAATACGTTAGAAACAATCACATTGGGGTCCTTACTTATGGACTCATGTGTAAATAATTCTCTCCATATTCCAGTATAATCCAGTAGAGTAGGGCAATACATTAGAACTTTAAAACATGCCAATAATTCTTTTAAAATATACTTTTAAATAGAATAACATAAGTAAAAGCTTTTGGTTGTCTTTTTTTTAGTTTTTTTCATTTTAATTTTATTGTCAAGGTGATGTAGAGAGGGGTCACAGTTACATAAGTAAGGTAATGATTACATTTCTTGTCTAACTTTTTACCCCCTCCTTTATTTTTCTTCCCTTTTTCCTCCCTTTCTCAATGCCCCCCAAGTTGTAAAGATCATTTCCAACATATTGTCACTTTTGATTTTCTTTAAGTAAATGTTTATGTTGTTCCCATTTTGGACTTCTACAAGGTGAATATTGGAACACTACGGTTAGACCTTCTGCCATGCATATATGCATATACATATTTTCATATAACTTTGGGGTGATATATTTGTTTGATTATTCATTTGTTTGTTGCCAAAACTGGAACTTGAATTCAGTGCCTGCGTATTATTCTCGGCTTTACTTTTTTCCCCCAAGGTTAGCCACAGCTCCACTATTGGCATTTTGATGGTTAAATGGATTTTCCTATGGGGGCTGGCTGTGAACCATGATCCTCAAATCTCACCCCTATGAGTAGGTAGGATTACAGGTGTGAGTCTACATCGCATTATATCATGCATATATTTCCTATCTAATAACATCCTAAGAAATTGCACTGTTCTAAGAACATCACTTATAATGATTACATGGGAGTCCAGTGCTTATAAATACCATAGTTTATTGAACTGTCTCTACCCTGAAAATCTTTGTTGTCTCCAAAATATTAAATGCATCATTAAAGGTCTTTTGAATTTTTCATTCTAGTATTTATTTTTTATAAACAGATAAGTCTCTGCTAGTTGTTAGAAAAAACCAAATAGAAACTTTCTTCTTACATAATAATCCATCTTAACTTGCCTCATCTAAAAAAATAAGTTACCCCTCTCTGTGAAGTTGTTCTTTTCCCAGCATGTAGTTCCAGTTTTGTACAATTTTACACACCTTACCCACTGTAATGCCTTTTTCTAAAATCCTTCTTGCTATCATCCAGTTTTTTAAAAAACATTTTCCAAATTATTTCATTAATAGGAAGGCATAATTAACTATTAGCAACTTAATGTCATCATTTCCCTGGGTATTTACATTTTAGCCTGGAACTTGATTCTAACAAGATTATACTTTAATGGAAGAATCAGAGCATCAATCAGGAGGCTGAGATTTCCATTATGAACAATTTTTTTCATGCATTGCTTGTTTTTGTTTTAAGATTTGAAGGCTAAAGATTACCAGCTCATATGACCCCATCTTGTATATACATTTTTCTAATTTGGGGAGGGGCAGGGAAATAACAAAATGCTGAGACAAGGATTCAGTTTGATCCATTGTAACAATGGCATGTACAAGACACTATGTTGAAAACGAACTTCACATCTTCGAAAGTAGGGGGAAAGAGGAGTTGGGAAATAGAGAAGGAAGGGAATTTAGGGGGGAAACAAAGGAGGGGGTAACAATGCTCAATAGGAAATGTACTCATTACCTTACTCATGTAATTGTAACAACTCTATACAGTATCTTTACAAAATTTTTTTGAAAAGATTACCAGCTCATACTTCCACAATTAACTGGCTATACACCTTAAATACTTCATATGGCACAAAATAGGAAACCAAAAAAAAGCAACTTTCAATATAGATTGTCCATTGTTGTAAAACTGAGATGCCAAATGCAGTGCCCAGTGCACAGGAACCCAGAGTACAGTCATTAACATCTAGAATGCTGAGTTGTCTTCTTTGGCTGGAAATTTCTTAATTTTATTATAGACATTATGCAGAAATGTCCTGAAACAATATTCATGGAGAATAAACAGTTCTACAAAATCAGGAAAATTTTACCAAGTCAAAAAGAGGAAAACATGACAAGAAAATTTCTATTCCTCGTTATATAAAATATAGGATTGAACAATCGTCTACCAATGGTCTGAAGAAGAGAACAATTATTTAAGTGAGTTGTTATTATAAATGTAATAATAAAAAAGAGTGCTATGCATGGTAAAATAGAACCTGATGATGATCCATGAACTCTGTCTGGGGAGGTCAGGAAATTCTTTCTTGCACAGTGTCTTGATACATGGGAAGGGAGTAAAAAAGATGAAACGCTTATGAAGTTTAGTAGTCTCCAAATACTATGACCAAGTAATACAAAGTATCAGGAACAGGGTAGCAGTGAATCAAATTGGAGCGATTGAAATGGCCATGTAACTTAGTTTTGTTGCAATTGCTTAATATGCACAAGGCCGTGCGTTCAATCCCAAGCCCTAAAAAGGAAGGAAGGAAGAGACAAAGAAAGATATGTGAGGTGGGCCTAGCACCATCATAGAAGTTTTATTTTCTAGCCCAGGATTTCATACTGTTAAATACACATTATTACTGCATAGGGATTTAAAAGTACAGTTGCCCAATTCTTATCTATTTGTGTTTGAGTGGGTAGAGATGTATCAACTTCAGCTGATATGACTTGGGGGCAGCCAGGATAGAGATATCACGGTAGTGCATATGAGTTTAGAACATGGAAAAAAAGTTCGTGAGCCTTTTATTTCTGCAGAAAAACAAATGCATATGGTATATCAGCCTAAGTATGGATACAAATATATCAATTTTGCAAATTTGGGTAAATTACCTACCTCTCTTTAAGCCTTGGTTTCCTATTTTGGACATGGGAGCCAATGAGACTATAATGAGAGAGTGTTTATAAAGTGTTTTCTGGCTATGCATTTTAAAATGTATTATAACTGCCTTTAGTTGACTTGTTTATATAGTGTAAATTTGTACCAGGTGCTGAAGACCAAAGCAGACGAGGATCAAGTGTCCTGTCTTAGGTATCTTGGGCACTTGATGTCATTCCTTATATTCCAAAATTTGTGAAGTCAGAGTTGGACAAGAAGGCAGTTTTAAAACATTTTCCCTAAGGAGCCTTAACATTTTTCAGTATCACAGGGACTCTGGAAATTTGGTAGAGAAACCACAACAGTCCTTTTCAGCTGGCTTACTGTTCATCCTTTTGACTTATGATGACACATTACCAGACACTGAATTGGTTATAAACACTAAATTTATTTTTACATTCTGGAGCCTGGAGGTCCAAGTTTGCAATGCCAGCATAGTCAGTATTTTTTTTTCCTGAGTGATGCACTGTATTAAAGATCAGGAGTGAAATCTCTTTGGTTTTGTTTATTTAAATCCCATTCATGAAGGCTTGCCTCCAAGACTTAATTAACATCCACATACACACAAAAGCCCACTTCTGTAACATTACATTTGAGATAGGATTTCAACATGTGAAACTGGATGAAGGGTGTAAATAAATGTAAATAAATACATTCGTTCCCCCCCCCCATAAGATTGTGGATCTAAGAACAGGAAGATCCAGACATTGAATGATCATAAAGCTGACCTCTGGGCCACTCTATGATTTTGGAGTATTATATTGATCTGGCTTATTCAATTCTATGCCTTCACTACAAGATTATTTGGAGAATACATAAGATAATTACACTAAGTGAGTAGTTATTTAGAGAATTATTTCATATTATTTACTTTTCATTTTTTGGTAGGTACTTGGGTTTGAATTCAGAGCCTTGCATTTGCCAGGCAGGCACCTTACCCCTTGAATCATACCACATCCAGCAATTTTTGCTTTGGTTATTTTTGAGGTAGAGTCTTGCATTTGTTTATTCCTAGGCTACCTGGATAGTAAACTTCCTAGTTGGATGTCCAACACAGGTAGGATAACACCCACACATTGGCACACCCCGCTTTTATTGACTGAGATGGAGGTCTCGTATGTTTTCCAGCTTAACCCTGAACTCCCACTATCCACATGTCCATTTTCAAAGAAGCTAGGATAATAGGTATAAACCATCTCATTTTATTTATGTTTATGAAAAGTCTGAAAGCTATTAGAAAATCCCCTAGAGTTTACTAACCATACCCACATTCTAAGTGATATACTCATGTTTATTCTGTTACAAACTGTGTTTTTCATAGTTTTATATAGAGATGTGGCACATCAAGAATAAAAATATTACTAATTCCAATTCAAGTAGCTATGACTAATATCTATGTGTGGATTTATGTTTTCTGGAAAAAAATCCTGAGTACATAGGCCAAAAATTCGATATTCCTAACAAGCAAAAATTTGCTTCCAGTATGATCAGCAGTTTGCAAATGGGGATTCCATGCCTGAAGAGGAGACATGTCACAGGGGAATTCCCTGCTGTGACGCTAAAATAATTCTGTCCTGTTCAAAATATCAGAATGGTAAAAATTTGTCAAAATTATTACATGGGAACTTTCTTGACCTGATAAAGAGTACTGAATTAGAATGAAAGAATTCCTAGTTGCTCAGAAATCAGGCAAAGATGTCATTAATTTCTGTTCAATCACATAGCAGGCATTTTTGCTAATGAAACAAAATATAAAGATCTTGACAAATTGCTTTATTCATAATATATAAAGGACTCTTAAACCCATGAATAAGATAATAATAACCCCATTAAGAAGATACAGAGAGAAGACAAATAAGTACACCAAAAGCCCATATATTATAAGACTGTTGTAGAAATTCTTCTCAAATGTGTTCAGATAATGCTTTCTGGAATGAAAGGAATGTGAATAATTTCACTATCTTGATTCTTCAAAGAATAATTTTAAGAAAAACTGCATAAAGAACTTCAGAGTTCATGGAATTCTTGTTTCATATTCTGTGCATAACACTTTACAAAAGGCATATTCTTTAATTTTATAAAGCACCAATATTTTTAGCTTTTTACCAAAAACAACACATGACAACTCTAAGAAACAGTTCCATGTTACCCAGCCAGCAGAAGAGTTTCAGATATTAGTATAGTCACGAGGTTTGCAAATAATGAATTGAATTTGAGCCATGTATTCTGGTTTCTGTTCATGGATTCTGGTTTCTGCTCATTCTCAATTGTAATTTACACATCAGCCTTCAGAAATACACCACCTTTCTTCTTGCCTCCATTTCTGTATTCTGAAAATGAAGATAATATTCTCCCAACCTTAGATGATGAGGTATGTAACACCACCAGATGACAGAGAACACATATTTGCATTGTTGGGATTTATCCAACAATTGTTGAATAGCTTCTCTAAAAATCTATGTAACAATTGTCTTATAGCTTTTATAAAAATCTCAACAATAATTTTACTGGCTTAACACCTTGTTTAAAGGTGTTAAAATACCAACCAAATTTAACCTATTTTTAAAAATTAATATAAAATCAACTCAATCCTCCTGTTCTTTTAGGAAGTAAATCCTCTTAATGAGCTCCTCACCTTCTGACACATAGCTATTAAGTGCATTTTCATGAAACCATTACCTCTCATTTTCATCTCATTGAATTCAATTTTACAAAGTTGTTCTGTCTTACAAAACTGGTTGCAAAGACTTTCCCTTGATTTCCACAAATAATGGTAGTCATTTGTGTAAGTGACTTCTCAAAATTTTATGGCAATTGAAGAAGGAAATTATAGCAGAAAATTGCACAGAAAATATCTTGAAAATTGTAACAAGAACCTTTTTCCTTTTCCTTGTCTTTTGTTCTCAGTAGAAGGTATGGAATTCAGGGCCTCAAACTTGCTGGATAATTGCTCTTGATCCATACCCCTAGCACTTTGTTTAGCTTTAGTTTGCTTTTCAGATAGTCTCATATTAACTGCCTCAAACAGTGGTCCTCCAACTTCTGCCTCTCTTATCAACATATGGCACCAGTTTGCTTTAGAGATTTGAGTTTCAGTATTATATTTTTACCATACCAACAGCAAACATCCAGTGTCTATCTCATAATTAATTAGAATTATAGGCATGTACCAGTATATCAAGCTGAAGTTTTCTAAAAAGAAATCATCAGTAGTTCTGCTAACAAGGAATTATTCACTAACTTTTCTTTAGTCTCCAATTCTCTGCTTCTGTAACTTCTTTGTCATTTTTCTCCTCACTGAAGCCTGCAAATTTGTGATAACTTCAGTTTTGTTAAAGCTTTCAAAATATTCCTGTTTAGTCTATATTCATCATGTCTCATGTTCCACATCACAGTGATTTTCCTTACCAAAAATATTTGTCTCAGCCAGGAGAGGTGACCAGTGCCTACAATCCTAGGTACTCAGGAAGCTGAGATGTAAAGATTTTGGTTGGAAGCCAGTCAAATATTTTCTATCTAAAAGGAAACTTGGTGCCACCTAGTAACATAAAAATATTATTTCATATTTGACATAATAACATCTTGCAAATTTAAAGATATTCATTTGATAACCTTAAAAGAAACAAGAAATTAAACATGAATTTCTCTCAGGAAACCCAAGCCAACATCTTAAGCAATCTACTTATAAAAAATAAAAGTTATTCTGGCTGCCTGAGGCTCATGCCCATAATACTAGCTACTCAAGAGACTGAGATCTGAGGATTGTGGTTCAGAACCAGACCAGGGATACAAATCTGAGAGATCTTTTTCTACAACTAACCAGCAGAAACCTAGTACTGGATGCATGTCTTAAGTGGTAGAGCACCAGTTGTGAGCAACGCAAAATGGTCAAGCAAGAATGAAAGCCCTTAAGTTCAAACACCAGTATTGCGCACAAATAGATAAATATATAAAATATAAAATTAAGCTAGCCGCCCATGGCTCACACCTGTAATCCTAGGATAAAATATGAGGAAAGTCCTTGAGATTCTTATCTCCAATTACCCACCAGAAAACCAAAAGTGGCACTGTGGCTTATGTGGTAGAATGTTCGCCTTGAGCTGAAGAGCTCATGGACAGCTCCCAGACCTAGAGTTCAAGCCCCATGACTGACCCAATATATATATATATATACATATATAAATAAAATTCATGAGAAAATTTGAAATATATCCACGATGGAGTTTTCAACTATACATAGCAATAAAATATGTCATTGATGGCAAAATGGATAGAACTAGATACCATTATATTAAGCAAAAGTAAATATGCTGAGAAAGTAAAATA
Source organism: Dipodomys merriami (assembly GCF_024711535.1). Taxonomy (NCBI): domain Eukaryota; kingdom Metazoa; phylum Chordata; class Mammalia; order Rodentia; family Heteromyidae; genus Dipodomys; species Dipodomys merriami. Next base: position 1,599,030 of record NW_027203693.1, on the reverse strand, counting down.
TTATATGTTTTTGCTTGTATGCAGTATCTAGCTGTAAAAATGAAAGACAGAAATATAAAACAGAACAGAACCTGTTTGAGGGGAGGTACCAGTGGAAGGGGAGAAGATAAAAGAAGAGGGCATGGAGGGGGAGGGTGCAGTATTATCTTCTACATATTCTGTTCATATTGTGTGTGTGTAAGAAGAGTACAATAAAACCTGTTGAAATTGTATCAAGAAGAGGGAAGTAGAAAAGAGAGAAAGTGATAAAGGGGATGAATTGTGATAGAGTTATATAGTATGTATGAATAACAGTGAAAAAGTCTATGTACAAATAATACAGGCAAATACAAAGTGGAAAAATTATAAAAAGCAACAGTGATACCAAAATAATATTTAAACATGTAAAAGTTTGTATCAAACATTGAAAGAATTCTCCTAAAGACAAAATTTCTATAGTAAAATTACTTTCTTCTATTGTTAAAAGTAATGTGCTATATATACTGTGGACTGGTGGCTCACATCTGTTATGTTAGCTACTCAGGAGGATCACAGTTCAGAGCCTGCCTGGGCAGGAAGGTCCATGAGACTTTCATGTCCAATTAACCACCAAACATCTAGAAGTGATCTAGTACTAACCTTGAGCAACAAAGCTAGGAGACAGCAGTCAGACCTTGAGTTCAGCCCTACTGCTGACTATATAAATTAATACAATTTTTAAAATATAATGAGATGTTATTAAGGAATATAAGAATAATTACTGAATATGAATGTTATAAGATGTGATTATAATAATAGATTAATTTATCATGGGCAGAATGCTTAGGAAAATAACACCTATGATAAAATCAGGACTACAAAAATGAGAAAACTTTGCTATGCCAAATAATGAAATTGGTCATCACTGTAGGAAAAAAGCCAGCAAGGAAACAAAGGCACACTGGGATGAATATAAGAACTTAGAATTCTCTCTTTAATTTGTCACTAGACAAGGCAATGTGCAACTTTTTATTTAAATCTTTGAAACTCGTACGTTGTTTTAAGTCCAATACTACCAACTATAAATCAACAATCACATGAAGTAAATTTCATGGAAAAAAAGCTCAAAAATTTCTATATTTGACTGCATTATAATGAAATATTATCAAATTAATGATTGATTGCTTATTCTTGACAGAAGAATCTTCAAGGAGGAGCTGCCATTGTCCTTGACTTTATTAGATGAGTGAATTTTACTAAACGTAAATATAGAGCCATGGAAGGGAAGGTTGGGGAGCATGCAAGCAGGGCAAGCTACATATTTCTCCATTAGGATGTGACTATCCATCACCATGATGGTTAGACTCTAGCACCTGGAATGATAAATTGGAGGATCATACTTGGATAAAATATATAAATACTTAAAATAACTTACTATTCCTGATTACTGATAAAATAGGTAATATCCTTTTTTTTTTTCCGAGGAGGCAGAATTTGGAAAAGAGGATTTAACGCTGACCAAATATATATATTTGATTTAAATCAGCCTTCTAAGTCAGTTCTGTGACATGAACAGTACAAATCATTGCATAATATAGATGTTCAGAACCAATTGTTTTGTATGCACTGATAACACTTATTTATTATTTCCATATTAAGTTATTTATCTAGTAACTGCACATACTTGAATAATCAAGTCTTATGCCAAAAAATGAATAATATCTTCAAAAGTCTGATGTGCCCATTTCTACAAAGAATGGACTCACCATCTCTTCTGAGTCTCATCCTGTGTCTCTTTCAAGTCAAATATCTTTCTTCCATTGTTAATAAAATAAAATAATGATGTTAAAATCAAGCCAGAGTTTTATCCCTTATAACTATACCTGGTCATTAATATACTTGGTCCATCGCCCATATTTTAAAAAATAAGCTACAATTTGAGTATTAGAGTTTTCCAAATAAAGTTTTCTCTGAATAACCTATTCAAACATATATACTATAGTAGGAATCTAGACCCACTAATGCCTTAAGTCCTATTACAATGTGAAACAATACATTAGGAAAAGCATTGGTATTTGTCTTTCAATAATGTGTGTGTGTGTGTGTGTGTGTGTGTGTGTGTGTGTGTGTGTGTGTGTGTGTATGGGCACATGCACGCTGGTCTTTGGGCTTAAAATCAGGTCTAAACACTGCCCCTGAGCTTTTTTGCTCAAGACTAGTGCTTTTTCACTTGAGCCACACCTCCCCTTCTGGCATTTTGGTAATTAATTGGAGATGAGTCTCACAGGACTTTCTTTCCCTGGATGGATTTGAACTATGATACTCAGATCTTAGCTTCCAGAGCATCTAGGATTACAGGCATTATCTATTGCTGCATGTTTGTTTTTAATATTTTAAGTATTTTCCCCTTTCTTATGAATTAAAAGATGTTCTTTCAGTATTTCTGTACATTCTGAAACTGTTGTTCCCAAACTGTCAAGATGATAAGCATCTGTTTGATGGATAATTGTTCTTTTTATTGTGTTTGACATATTTTTAATTGTTTCTATTGATTTATACTTCCTAGTTATTGATTAGAATATTTAATATGTAGAATTCAGCTTCGCCTCCAAGGAGATGGTAGAAGTCATATTCAAAAGAATGTTTTAAAAATTATTACAGAGACAACATTGTGAGCTTTATACATAAAAAGGACAAAAATTGTTTAGTTGGTCTTTGTTCCTATGAAGAAATTTTTAAAAATAGGACTTAAATTATATGGTTATATATTTTTTAAATTCCAACTGAACAAAAAATTAAAATATGATAGTCAGCAAAGTTTTCCCTAGATGACTGTCCCATTTATGCCTCCCCCACTTTCCCCTGTTTTGGAGCCTAGGAAAGAAAACGGAAATTGGTGTTGATTATTAAAAATTGTGAAATTCTCAAACTAGCTTTTTAGAAGCTCTAGAACTGTGGTAGATACCAAGCCTAGCATGTGCAAGGAAGAAGAAGAGGAAGAAGAAGAAGAAGAAGAAGAAGAAGAAGAAGAAGAAGAAGAAGAAGAAGAAGAAGAAGAAGAAGAAGAAGAAGAAGAAGGAGGAGGAGGAGGAGGAGGAGGAGGAGGAGGAGGAGGAGGAGGAGGAGGAGGAGGAGGAGGAGGAGGAGGAGGAGGAGGAGGAGGAGGAGGAGGAGGAGGAGGAGGAGGAGGTACAGAATCAAACTTATTCATATTTTATTTAGTGGGTAATTATGGCAAAATAAGAAGGTCAAGTTTCTGTCTTTTTGATCTTTATAGTAGTTCCTGATTAGTCTCTGGAGAGGCATTCCACGTGAGCACGTGAAATCAATGAAGCAATTTATACAGTTAACCCTCAGTATCTACAATTTCCCCATCTAGGGGTTCAACCAACCAGAAATTTAAGATAGGAAAAGTTTGTTGTTCCCTAAGCAGACAATATAGCAACTATTTATATACTGTTATATGTATGGTGGTAATAGAAATAACCTTGATGTGATTTAAAGTGTAACTTACTTTGTATGAAATATTATGCTGTTTTCTATATGGGACTGGAGCCTATGCTGATTTTAGTATGCTCATCAGTTCTGGAAGCAACCCTATAAATACCAAGATGACCGTATATACTATGCTTTTACCCAGACAATTATAGCTACAATAAAGCTTAAGTTATAAATTATGTACAGTAAGACAATAATAACAGTAACTAATAAAATAGAAGAATTGTAACAATATGCTGTAAAAATGTAATGTGAAATGGGTGTGGAAATGCACACATATAATCCTAGGAAACAGAAGCTGAGGCAGGAAGATAATGAGAGAGATATACAGTGAGACCTTATATGCAAAAAAACAAAAAAGAAAAAAAGAAAAAAGGTATTATGTGAATGTGATATCTTCCAAAATATGAGATTTTTTCCATTTAATCTTTTCAAACCAGAGTTGAGCACAGGTAACTAACTACAGAAGGGGAATACAGTGAAGGGGATTACTGTATAATTAAGTGTTTTGTGAAGAGAAAAAACATATCCTATTTAAAGGTTCTGTTCTGAGAAGAAAAGCCATGCACCTTTCTTTTACCTTTTTCTGAAACTCTATGGTATTTCTCCCCTCCTACATAACCACCGTCCCACCTGAGTTGTGGAAAGGACAAGCGCTCAAAGCTAGCTTGGCTGTGGAAGAAGTCAAACATATTAGATTCCTGCAAGCATCTTGCAGCCTGTTTCACTCCTCATATTTTGCTTCCTGAAGCCCAGAGGACCCTCCTGTGAAGACATATTCTGTATTTTCAGGTGAGTGAGATAAATGACTTCCTTAGAAGACAATGTGACTTTGAAGATTGAAATTGAAAAAGGAAATCAAACTCTTCCATCTTTTTTTACTAAGGGCCAGAAAAAAATGATAGGTTCTTACCTGCTGAGAGTAAGCAACTTTTGCAGCCTGTGCTAATGAATTTAATCTTGATGCTGATGTGAAATGTGTTTGAAATGTTTCCTTAGCCCTAATTCCTTACTTTCTGAGAACACCACCCCTTTAGAAACTCGATTTATGATGTGAATATTTACTTCCTGTAAAAAGTAGTGGCTTTGATATTTTGATTTTATGAAGGGTGAGTGAATTTGATATTGTTCTCTCAGTTAAATTATAAGCATGTGGGGCTGGGAAGGTGGCTCAGTGGTAGAACGCTTGCCTTGCATGCATGAGGCCCTGGGTTCGATTCCTCAGCACCACATAAACAAAAAAAGCCAGAAGTGGTGCTGTGGCTCAAGTTGTAGAGCGCTAGCCTTGAGCTGAAGAGCTGAGGGACAGCGCCCCAGCCCAGAGTTCAGGCCCCACGACCGGACCCAAAAAAATAAAATAAAATAAATTATAAACATGTAAAAATGAATTGAACCTGATTAACTGAAGTTCTTTCTGCCCATTTTCTCTGGTACAGATTTCTATGATGTGGAGAGTCTATATTTTACGTCATTTTGGATTCCTAACTAGGTCTGTGAATGTGGATGAGTCCGTAAGAAATGCAGAATTTGCCCCATTGACTTTGGAGAAAAGACTGACAGATGGAAACTGGGCAATGATTCAGAAGACAGCTGAGGCTGCAGCCATGAGCCTTCCTGCCTGTGTTCAGCTCCCAATCTCTTCTAAAACAACCCTCACTTCCCATGCGGTGGTTTATTTTTCTATCCAAAGGGTTTTCTGGAGCTTCATCTTATTCTGGTTTCGTAGTATGCCAACATGAGAAGAGTGAAAGCAAGCAAGGGAGATGTGGCAGAGGGATTTTATCTGAGGCTCCATCACATTTGGGAGCTTCTGGCTGAAAACTCCAGAAAGAAAAAAGTGAAGAAACAGCTAAGAGAAAATGTAAGAAAGGAAGCCACAATGCTTAAGCCTGAAAAGTGTTTCTAGGATAAGGAGACTCAGGATTTGGTGTCACCTGAGGAGAAGCTGGTAGAAGAGAGAATATTTAGGAAAAATGAGAAGGGAACAGGAGGGAATGGAGACAAAAAAGGCCTAGATTACCTAGAGCTGGGGCCTCAATGTGAACTTAATTTTACAGTGGGATAACAACTCCAATGACGCAATAGCTTACAATTTTGATTACTATCTCATGCTACAAGCCTAATCCATGTCCACTGCCACTCAGCATGCTGTCCATTCTGGGATTCAGACTGCCTGCTGGAGCATCCCAAGGGAAGAGAACAGTGTGAAAACCACATGACTAAAACTCAGAAAAGATACATGTCATCACTTCTCATATGTCATTTGTCAAAGTACGTTATATAACCAAGCCTGGTAGCAATGGGGATGGGAATACATATTGTGAGCATTATAATAATATCTATTATTATTGTCATATAATAATCAAACATCTATTGTTTTCACCAAAGGAAAAGAGATGGCATTTCTCCCCTTTTTTGGAGTATTGGACAGGGCATTCTGTAGAATATTCTTCAGTTGTGGGCTCTCAATCTTTTCTCTTAAGATTGTGGCTATGAGGTTTTGGGGAGGAGAATTACAGAGAAAAAGTGTGTTCTCACGCTGGACACTGGTCGCTCACACCTATAATCCAAGCCTGAGATCTGAGGATTATGATTGGAAGCCAGCCTGGGCTGGGAAAATCCATGAGACTCATCTCCATTTAACGAAAAGAGCCAGAATTGGAGCTATGGCTCAAGTGTAAAAGCACTAGCTTTGTGTGTTTGGGGTGAGCGGTAGGGAGGAGAAAGTTCAGGGACAGAATCTAGGCCCTGAGTTCCCAATCCTGGGGGAGTTAGGGGAAAATGTGTTCTCTGTGCATGAAATCAAGGATGTATGTCAGCATCACTATTGATGTTAACTTCGTGGTAGAGTTGATCACTTGTATTCTGGAAATGATTTGTTCCACTCTTCTCTGTCCTATATTCTTTAAAAGAGGCAGCTATGCACAATCTAGACCTCAGAGTTATGGATTGCACTGATGCACTGGTTTCATTTTTTTCTACTTAAAAAATTATACCTAAGTACTTGTACAAAGGAGTTCTAATTTAACATGTCAGTTTGTGAGTACAGTACATCTTGATCAATGTCACCACTTAGATCGTTCTTCTCCATTGCTCTCAACCCCACCCCCAATTTACCTGGTGATATTTTCACACATGTACATTGAACACTAAGACTGGATTCACCCACTGCACGAATTTTGCAAAGAAATGTCTTCATTCCACAGGCAAGGAAGATGACGCTGAGGACAATAAGCCCAATACAGCATAGATATTAATTGACATCAAGATTATTTGACTTACAAAATCTTCACCAAAAGAAGCATAAGAAAAAAGAAAGTGGCCAGGAAAACGTGAAGCATCTATCTATCTTTGTGTGTGTGTGTGTGTGTGTGTGTGTGTGTGTGTGTGTGTGTGTGTGTGTGTGTGTGTGTGTGTGTGTGTGTGTTGGTTCTGGAGCCTGAGTGCCTGAGTGCTGTCCCTGAGCTGCTTTGCTCAAGGCTAGCACTCTACCACTTGAGCCACAGCACCATTTCCAGCTTTTTGGTAGTCGATTGGAGATAAGAATCTCATGGACTTTCTAGCCTGGGTTGGCTTTGAACTACAATCTTCAGACCTCAGTCTCCTGAGTAGCTTGATTGCTGGTATGAGCCACTGGCAGCTAGCAAAACATCTATTAATTGCCTCACTTAAGCATGTGGTGTAGTAGGTCAATTGATAGTTGTGACACTCAGATAATGATTCTTCTGCTTGTTCCTCTCTGGTGTTATGACTAGTATGATAATGCTCGCTCAGGTTTATATCACTGTCCAATCATTGTTCCATTTTATTCAGTAAGCAGTTTTTCAGGACAGGATTACTGTGAGGGGAGAGTATGGGATGAAAATTTCATCTGTACTTCTTGTGGCCTGGCGAAAGCTTCTCAGAATGTTTGCAAGAGGAGTTAGGACTCCAAATCTGCCAAATAAAGGAAAAGACACATTCCTTCCACAGTAGCTGTGCCACAGAAAGACAAATGGGAAAACTCATCCAGGCTCAGAGGCAAAGCAACAGGATGGGTTGTTCAGGTGGGTGAAAATTTGTGAAGTTTCTCTTTCTTACCATGGGGATATCATTCAATGCTGGCATTTACAATATGTGTCAGGACTCATATCTTTGTAGGTCTCTTTTCTCTGAAACATCTTTGACAATGACAGAAAGAAGAATGTAACAATGGCCCTCAGTTATGTTTTTTGAACAAGGATCTCATCTCCCAACAAAAGCTAGAGTTATAATGAATGGGTAATAAAGAAACAATTTGGGGACATTGTCATTCATGTGGAGAATAATCTTTTTCTCAATCCATTTTTATGAATAAAATAGAAACTACCATACCCAAGTAACATGTGCATGCTACATACTTAGTTGTAATCATTTCATGCCCTTAAACATTTGCTTACATATTCTGATGTTAAGTGATTTTAAATAGATAGATCTCCTGGCTGGAAACCAGGAAGACAAGTTCCTCAGGCTTATTCTTCATACTAAAGAGACGTTTATATTTTCAGAAATGATTTTTCCTTCAGTTGCTAAAATGATCCAGACTTTCAAACTTTATTATGTACATAATACATAAGGCGGGTGGAACTTTTAGGGCATTCTGGGCTCCCAACACTCAGTGTATCCTGCAACACTGCACAGTAAATGTTTGCTGAAGGAATATTCAGGGACTGTTTTCAAGAAAAAAAAAGCATCATGAAAATTTATGACAGAAATAGAACACACACATTTCAAATGAAGGGCCATGTCTCAAGGCCATGATCATTAATTTCCTTCATTGAAAGTAGAGCTATTATATTTTTTATGAGACCAAGTACAATAAAGCTGTGTTGATTAACTTTGATTGTATCGATGTTCTTCAGAAACCCTGATTGAAGGCAAAAGTTTTGAAGTTGGAAATGATGACAGACATCTAGGAGTGTCTTCGGGAGCTCACAACATTTGCCAACCATCAGACTGTTTGGAGGAAAATTGATAAAAGCACTCTACCACTTGAACCACAATGCCACTTCCAGTTTTCTTTTAGTTTATTGGAGATAAGAGTCTCATGGACTTTCCCTCCCATGCTGGCTTTGAACCGTGATCCTCAGATCTCAGCCTCCTTAGTAGCTAAGCTTACAGGGGTGAGCCACGGGTGTCAAGCAACAGTTGGCTTTTTGAGGTATGTGAAGAAGTAAAGAATTTTGAAAGTCAGGGTAAAGGAAAGCAGTCAATGTCTATGTGGATTTTAATTCCTCTGCCTTTGACTCTTATAGTAAATTCACTGATGTCTTTCATTTGAAAAGACTTACTAGTCCCTCTCCAACTATGTTCCCAGGGACCTGCTGAGGAGGCCTGGGAGAGTAGAGGTAGAAAGAGGCCCCTCCCTGTGCAGGACAGAAATACAGGTCTGGGGCATAGGACTTTTCAGATTTTCACTCAATTGTATTTTCCCATTTCTTATATTGTTCTTGTATTCTTGATGCTGGTTTGCACACATATTTTAAAAAAGACGTCCATTTCTGTTCTATTGAAGGTGAGGAGGTGCCAAAGGGAACAGAAAAATAAATGTATATATGGGGGGGGGCAGGTGTAGTATGTGAGCATGCCGTTCCTAACCAGTGCCTCGTGCTTAAGTTTTTGAGGTTCTGTCCTCCTATGTAAAATGAAGGCAGTGACACACATTTTAGAGAGGGTTGATATAACAATTAAAATGTATTTAATGAAATAAATGAACATTAAATAGTTGGAATGATGCCTTGTACAGAACAAGATAGTCATTATCAATGCACATTATCATGGTATCTTAAAGGAACATACTGAATTAGCTTAAGTTCAAAATGTATTTGAAGGGAAGATAGAAGTCTATTTGGGGAAAAACAGTAAAATCACCTTGCAATTGGAAATGCTCCAAGAATGCAATCTCTCTCTCTCTCTCTCTCTCTCTGTGTGTGTGTGTGTGTGTGTGTGTGTGTGTGTGTGTGTGTGTGTGAGTCTGTGTGTGTGCGTGCGTGTGTGTGTGTGTCTGTCTGTCTGTCTGTGTGTCTCATTTTTCCTCTCTCTCCTTCCCCTCTGTCTTTCCCTTCCTCTCCCTCTCTCTTCCCACCCCCAGACACAAGCTTACATAGTTTCTCCTTCTCTTGATTTTTCTTCCAGGCTTGATTGCTCCACTCATTGAATGAACTGTGGCTGAAAATAGAATTAAGCTCCATCACAGACTCCTATCTGCTGCCTCATTTTCAGGTCCTCAATTCTATTTTCTGAGGCAAGATTGGCATATTAGACTTGGTTGGCAGAGTTCTTCTCTCTTGTCATGTTGTCCTGGTGCCGACCTTTCCAGCTTCAGGGTTAGAGTGTCATGAAGTGATTGAGACTGATCCTAATCTCTTCCAAACAGAAAAGAACAAGAGTTGAGGGAAGGGAGAGAAAGAGAATATTGAGTAGATATGTGTATACACGCACACACTGTTGAGGGAGTATTGAGTTAAATGAATAATGTGTATATTCAGCACCTAGATTGGTGGTGCACATCTGTTACTTGCAGGAAGATCAAATCATAGATTTCAGTCCCGTTTGGACAAAGGAAGTGAGATAGTATCTCAAAAACAAAATAAAAGTGAAAGGCTGGAGTGTGATAGAACTCTTGCCTAAAGTACATACATTTAGGTTTAATCCTCAGTATCTAAATAAAAGAGAGTATTTAGCATAGACTCTGCCCCTAGAAAATTCCATAAATATTTTAGTGAAATAAACAGAAAAATGTTAGAGGAAATTCATTAAGACAATAACTGTTCGGGCTGTTTACAGATGATTTTTTTCTCATTGTTCTCAAGATTGTCTACTTAAAATAATTTTTTACAATAAATATGCATTTCTTACTCATTAATACAGGAAAGAAATGTATAAATTAAAGAGTGACAGTTCATTTGAATTTATATTCAACTACTGAATCCCGTATATATTCAACTGCATAAACATCTTTTTTAGATATCACACTACTTTTTTTTAATTTAATTTTATTTGAGAACATACTGTACAGAGGGGTTACAATTACATTGGCAGGATAATGCATACATTTCTTACCAAGCATTGCAGCCTCCTCTTTTGTTTACACTTCACCTCCCTTCCCAGGCTCCACCCTCCCCCGCACCCAATCATACCCCCCTACCCCCCCCCACACCGACATTGTAAAGCTTGCTTTGACATGACATTTTGTAATTCTCCTTGTTGCAACAGGTCCACCTGAATCCTTAAACGACTTGTTTGTCCCCATCTCCTCCACATCTTATACTGACATCAAATAAAGTGAAAGCGGGGGTTACACTGTGGGAGAGGGACATACAAAGCAACAAAGAAATAATCTTATAAATGCGTTAGAAACACATGTATGAAAGAAACGAAAACATTAAAATACATATTTAAGGGTTCGTTTTCCTAACATCACATTATCTGACCTTTTCCGCTTGACTCATACCTATACTAGATATTGCAAATAAGGGAAACCATGGGACCTATGTTTCTTTGGGCCTGGCTTACTTCACTTAATATAATTTTTTCCAAGCCTTTCCATTTCCTAACAAATGGGGAAATGTCATTCTTTCTGATGGAGGCATAGAATTCCATTGTGTATATATACCACATTTTCTTGATCCATTCATCTACTGAGGGGCATCTGGGTTGGTTCCATATCTTAGATATGGTAAATAATGCTGCAATAAACACAGTTGTGCTGGTAGCTTTAGTGTGGTCTTGTTTGTATACATTTGGGTAAATGCCCAAAAGTGGGATTGCTGGATCATAGGGGAGATCTATGTGAATTCTTTTGAGGAACCTCCATACTGCTTTCCAAAGTGGTTGAACAAGTTTACATTCCCACCAACAATGAAGTAAGGTTCCTTTCTGTCGACATCCCCTCCAGCATCTGTTGTTGTTAGAGTTCTTGATTTTTGCTGTTCTAACTGGAGTGAGGTGATATCTCAACGTTGTTTTGATTTGCATTTCTTTTATGGCTAGGGATGTTGAACATTTCTTCATGTGTCTATTGGCCATCCTTCTTTCTTCTTCAGAGAAGCTTCTCTTTAAGTCTTTCGCCCACTTATTTATTGGGCAGTTGTTTCTTTGAGGATTTGTTGTTGGGTGGTTTAATTTTTTGAGTTCCAAGTATATTTTAGATATGAGACCCTTGTCCGTTGTATGGCTAGTAAAGATCTTCTCCCAATCGGTGGGCTTTCTATTGATCTTGCTAGCTATGTCATTTGCCCTGCAGAAGCTCTGCAACCTTATGCAATCCCATTTGTCCAACCTTTCTTTGATTTGTTGTGTTTCTGGGTCTCTATTCAGAAAATTTCGGCCTGAGCCAAGGAGACCTAGGGTTTCTCCTATTCCATCCTGTAATGTTTTCAGAGTGTCTGCTTTGAATTCAAGGTCTTTGATCCATTTGGAGTTGATTCTGGTGCACGGTGATATATAAGGATCTAGCTTTAGTTTTCTACATGTAGTTAACCAATTTTGCCAGCACCACTTACTGAAGAGGCTGTCTTTCTTCCATTCTATTGTTTTAGCTTCCTTATCGAAGATTAGATGGCTATAGGTCTGTAGGTTCATTTCTGGGTTTTCAGTTATATTCCATTGGTCCTGAGGTCTGTTCTTATGCCAATACCAAGCTGTTTTGATTACTATGGCTTTAAAGTAGAGTTTGAAATTTGGTATTGATATTCCTCCAGCAGTGTTCTTTCCGTTGAGAAGTGTTTTTGCTATTCGGGGTCTTTTATTGTTCCATATGAATTTTTGGATTGCCTCTTCTATTTCCTTGAAGAATGAGGGTGGAATTTTGATAGGTATTGCGTTGAATTTGTAGATAGCCTTGGGAAGTATTGCCATTTTCACGATGTTAATCTTGCCAATCCAGGAGCATGGGAGGTTTTGCCATTTTTTAAGTTCTGTGTTGATTTCCTTTTTCAAGATTTTAAAGTTTTCATCATAGAGGTCCTTCACTTCTTTAGTTAAGTTAATTCCTAGGTATTTTCTTTTTTGTGGGGCTATTACAAATGGAGTTGCTTTCCTAATTTCAGCCACACTTTTCTCATTGTGGGCATACAGAAAAGCCATTGATTTTTGGGGGTTAATTTTATAACCTGCTACTTTGCCAAAGTTTTGAATCAGCTTGAGTAATTTGGGAGTGGAGTCTATGGGATTCTTTAAATACAAGATCATGTCATCTGCAAAGAGGGAGAGTTTTATTTCTTCTTTCCCTATTTGGATCCCCTTTATGTCTGCATCTTGTCTTATTGCTGTAGCTAGGCATTCTAATACTAGATTGAAGAGAAGTGGAGAGAGTGGGCATCCTTGTCTTGTTCCTGAGTTAAGAGGAAATGGCTTTAGTTTTTCACCATTGAGTATAATGCTGGCTGTAGGTTTGTCATATACAGCCTTTATTGTATTGAGGAATGTTCCATGGAATCCTAATTTTTCCAAAACCTTCATCATAAAGGGGTGTTGGATCTTGTCGAATGCTTTTTCTGCTCCTGTTGATGTGATGAATAATATTAATTGATTTGCGTATATTGAACCAGCTTTGCATCCCTGAAATGAATCCTGTTTGATCGTGGTTTATGATTTTTTGGATGAATTGTTGAAGTCGATTTGCCAAAATTTTGTTGAGAAGTTTTGCATCAATGTTCATCAAAGAAATGGGTCTATAGTTCTCTTTCTTTGATGAGTCCCTGCCTGGTTTTGGGATGAGGGTTATGATGGCTTCATAGAATGTGTTCGGTAGTGAGCTTTCTCTTTCAATTTCATTGAACAGTTGGAGGAAAATTGGTGTGAGCTCTGTTTTGAAGGCCTTGTAAAATTCCGCTGTAAAACCATCTGGTCCTGGACTTTTCTTAGCTGGGAGGTCTCTTATTGCTGTTTCTATTTCAATGCTTGATATGGGCCTGTTAAGATAGTTTAACTCATCTTGGTTTAGTTTTGGCATGTCAATATTTGCTAGGAAGAGGTCCATTTCTGTCAAGTTGTCGAACTTATTAGCATAAAGTTTTGAGAAGTATTCCCTTATAATGTTCTGAATCTTGGTTGTTTCCGTGGTGATGTTTCCATTCTCATCTCTGAGTTTATTAATTTGGGTGTGTTCTCTTCTTTTTCTGATAAGATTTGCTAAGGGTGTGTCAATTTTGTTAATTTTTTCAAAGAACCAACTCTTTGTTTTGTTGATTCTTTCTATAGTTTTTTTGGATTCTAGTTCATTTAATTCTGATTTAATTTTGATTATTTCTTCCCGTCTACTGGATTGGGGTTTATCTTGCTGCTCTTTTTCAAGGAGGTTTAGATGTGTCATTAAATTGCTAGTTTCAGATCTCTCCAATTTGTTGATGTAGGAGCTCAGAGCTATAAACTTGCCTCTGAGTACTGCCTTTGCTGTGTCCCAGAGGAGATGGTAATTTGTGTGTTCATTTTTGTTGAATAGCATGAACATTTGAATTTCCTTTCTAATCTCTTCCATGACCCACTCTTGATTCAGCAGTGTGTTGTTTAGCCTCCATGTGATACTGGACTTTCTGTGGTGGCTTTTGGTGTTGAGTTCTAATTTTATTCCCTTGTGGTCAGAGAGAATGCAGGGTATAACTTCAATGTTTCTGAATTTAGACAAGTTTGCTTTGTGGCCTAGAATGTGGTCTATTTTAGAAAACGTTCCATGTGCTGCTGAGAAGAACGTGTATTCTGAGGCTGCTGGGTGAAATGTTCGGTAAATGTCTGTTAAGTCTAGTTGATCTGTGCAGCTGTTTAGATCTGGGGATTCTCTGTTGAGTTTTTGCCGAGTTGATCTGTCTAGTGCGGAGAGTGGTGTGTTAAAATCCCCAACAATTAATGTCTTTGGATCTATATGGCATTTGAGGGAAAGTTGTGTTTCTTTGATAAATTTGGGTGCTCCGTTGTTTGGCGAATAGATATTTAGAATTGTAATATCCTCCTGAACGAGAGATCCTTTAATTAGTATGTAGCGACCTTCTTTATCTCTTCTCACGATTTTTAATTTGAAGCCTATTTTATCTGATATTAGGATTGCAACTCCCGCCTGTTTATGAGGGCCATTTGCTTGGTAGATTTTGTTCCAGCCTTTAACATTGAAAATGTATTTGTTTTTACGGGCAAGATGTGACTCCTGCAGGCAGCAGATAGAAGGGTCTTGTTTTTTAATCCAACTAGCCAGTCTATGTCGCTTAATTGGAGAGTTCAGTCCGTTAACGTTAAGAGATAGGACTGAGAGGTATTTGGGAGTTCCTGCCATGTTATCTACCTTCTTGGGGGCTGCAAAAACTGGGTTCTTCCTATGGTTCTTGGATTCTCAGTTTGGGTGCAGTTTGTTGGCATTTATTGTGGTCTTGTTGGTTTTCTATGTGTAGGACATCTTTAAGAATCTTTTGTAGGGCTGGTTTGGTGGAGATGTATTGTTTCAATTTTTCTTTGCTGTGGAAGGTTTTTATTTGGCCTTCAGTTATGAAGGAGAGTTTAGCTGGGTACAGTATTGTTGGTTGATAGTTCTTTGTTGTTAGGGCCTGACATAAGTCATTCCAGGCTTTTCTTGCTTTGATTGTCTCTGCTGAGAAATCTGAGGTGATTCTAATTGTTTTCCCTTTGTAGGTGATTACCCTTTTCTCCCTGACAGCTTTAAGGATCTTTTCCTTGTTCTGAGTTGATCCTGTGTGGATTATAATGTGACGGTGGGATGTCCTATTCTGGTCTGGTCTGTTTGGGGTTCTAAAGACTTCTTGTATCTGAATAGGCCTATCTTTTTGCATGTTTGGGAAGTTCTCTGCTAGGATCCTGTTAAACAAATTTCCTAGACCATTAACTTCTGTTTCTAGGTGCTCCTCTACACCCATTATCCTTAAGTTAGGCCTTCTGATGGTGTCTTCCAGGTGTTGGATAGATCTATCATATTTCTTGGACTTGTCTTGGATGGTTGTATGTTCTTTCTCTATAATATCTAGGCTGTCTTCATTCCCTGAAATTCGATCTTCTGCATGGTCTAACCTGCTGTCAAGACTCTCTACTTTGTTTTTAATCTCTTCTAATTTGTCATCTTCTAATTGGTCAGCTTTGATGGCTTCAAGTTCTTTGTTGAAGCTCTGTTTTAGGTCTTGTATGAATCTCTTTACTTCCTTAATTTGGTGTTCAGTGTTTGTCTTCAAATCACTTAGTTGATTGGATATGGTTTCTTTGGACTCCCATTCCTTCTGTTGGGTTCCATTCAGCATTCCGTTTGTGGTCTGCCTGACTTCCTTCAGCTCTTTGTTAATGGATTTTATGGATGCCTTTAGTGATCTTTGTGTGTTCTCTACCTGGTCTCTCAATTCCTGTATTATTCTTTTTTTTTAGCTTCCTCACGTTCGTGGGATTCCTGCAGTTCTCTTTGCATGTTCTCAGCCTGCTCACGCCGTTCCTCCCTTTCTATTTGTGTATTCTCAAGTTGTTCACGCAAATCCTGTATCAGTTTTTGAGTAGCTTCCTCACGCTTATGATATTCCTGTATAAACTTCTGGGATGCCTCCTCTCTCTCCCTATCTCGCTCATAGAGAGTCCTTTGTAAGTTGTCAAACTTCTCATTTATCATGTTTGCCACCAGTGTTTGTAGAGCTATTTGGGAACTCTCCTCTGGATTGTTCATTATCTGATCTGACTCCTGATTATCAAGATTGGGTATTGAGATACCCGAATTTGCCATTTTTCTTTTGTTTTTCCGGCTTACTCTGCCCATTTGAGATGAAGATAGCACCAGTTTTGTGCTAGAACACTATCTTAAGGCAACCATCAACCAAAGTTTGCATTTGTACAGTCAATAGTCTACAGATACAATCTAGTTCAACAGATACATCTATTCAACATCAAACAACTATATTTTAAAGGACTTCAAACCGCAGAAAAGAATTTGGAAAACCAGAAATTATTAGGATTAGGGAGAGATGTGGGTGAAAAATAGGAATAGATTGGTGTGGGGAGGCACAGGGAGAGTTAACTATGTCCTAATCACAATGCAGGAAATGGGTTGGGTAGGATGCAAGTAGAGAGAGAGAGAAAAAGAAGAGAGGGATAGGGGAATGAAAAGAAACCAGAAAAAAATAGAAACGTAAAAATTAATGTTATTGTAGAGATTTAAAGACCATCTATTTAGAGAGGAATGTGAATATGTTGTGAGAAAGGGAGGGACATAGAGGAGATGTGAAAAACTTTAAGGATGGGAAAGGGAGAAGAAAAGATCAGAAGTTCAGTAGAGCTAGACAAAAAACAAAAAGATAATTATGAAAGAAAGAAAAAGAGAAAGAAGATAAGAAAAGAAAGGCAAACGCTCATTTACATATTCCTAAAATAAAAATTTTAAGAGGAGAAAAAAAAAGTTACTGGAAATCAATTATTTTTTCAGAAGAGGCAAAAATTAAAGATTAATAAAAGTTTTAAAAGAGAAAAAAAATTATATATATATAAGGTAACAAAAAACAAAAAACAAAGAAAAAAAAGAAAAGAAGAAGAAAAAAAAGAAAAAAAAGAAAAAAAAAGTCCTTTGATTTTTTTTGGGGGGGGAGGGGTGGAAAAATCCTGTATCTGTATCTCCCTTTTGTCTGTAACCAGCCTTTTGTTGGAGTCTCTGGTCAGCTTGCGTTCCTGTGGCTTGATTGGTTTCTTAAGTCGGTTTGTTGGAAGAGGCAGAAAAATGCTCTGCTTTACCCAAGATTTTGAGATCCCCCTCCCAGGTAGTTTTCTAGGAGGGTGATCTGCTTTGAGAACCATAAAAGAGGGGGATGCAGTGGTGAGGCTAGGTTCTGGGTAGAGTTGAGGCCTTTCAACAATCGGTAGCTTTTTCCTGGGGCTGTTTTGTGCTAAAAAAAATCTCCCAGATCCCAGCCTGGAGCCGTTCTCAGGGATTCTGTTTTTCAATTGATTGTTGAGGCTGCTAGAGGGAGGGGCAGCCTCTGGCTCTGGTTACCCAGTGAGGGAAGCCACTCCAATGGCTGGCGCCTGAGCTAGGTGACTTTTCCCTGGATGGAGCCGAGTCTGGCAGGTCACTTTGCCGTTAAGTTCTTGTGACCTGCTAAATGACTCGTTTTATTCCAAGGCCTGGGTTGGAGCTGGCAGCCCCTCCGAGCTTTGTCGGTATCCAAGATGGAGATCACCGGTGCTGTGGGGGGAGGGGTGGCCTTCCCTCCTCTGCTCCCTGAGAAGGAGTGAGGACGTCGGGCTTCTACTCATGCCGAGTCTTGGATCCTGGGTTGTCTCTGGTCTGCAAGCTGCAGGATGAAGATGTCCGCCCTTTGTTGGTTCTTGCTGGTGTTGAGTAGAATCTGCTCGCCCGCTGCGTCTGGCTCCTTCATCCTGGACTCTATGTGTGAGCGCTCAGGTATGGCCCCCGGCTGCGGTCTCCGCCGCTTGCGACCCTCCCGCTGCCGCGGCGGCGGCTGCTGGCGAGCACTCAGGTGTTACTTTTTGCCTTGGCTTCCCTCTCTTGTCTAACTCTCTGTCCTGTGATGGCACACTTGGTGTGATTCTCTGGCTTAGGACTGTTCACTGGAACTCTAAAACTGCTTTCTATGCTAGAGCTTGTTCAGATTACAGCTTCTCCTCCGCCATCTTCCCGGAACTCCCTCACACTACTTTTAATATTCTTATTTCATCACTTTTTTCTTTTGCAGGGTAAGGGGAGAAGTGAAGTGTGGAGAGGCACCTAACTGCATGTGCTTTGTGATATGTGATGGTTTCAGCAGTTGAAATTTTGTGGTTTGTGTACTGGATAGTTTCCAAGTTGGTAAAGTCTAGAGAAAGCATTCAAGAAGTAAAAACATGCAATGTAGGAAAAACTACACTTAAAATATTCACACCAAAATTAGTTATTTAGTCACAAGTTCAACATGTTGCTGCCTTTGATGATTGATTGGTATCTATCAATAGCACCCAGATAACTCTCTATCCTCTTAAAAGTTGTTTTCCTTTTTACAGATATCCTGCCTTGTTCATCTGATTCCTGAGCATAATTGCTTTGTCTTTGATTTCAAAATCAGAACTTTTCAGAGAAAAAGAAAACATAAACTTGAAAAGTTTTCTTGTCTTGGATAATAAAAGTAGGAATAAGCAATGGTATAATACAGAAAGAAATAGTTTCATATTTTTAACTTGATGCCTTATCTGCTGTGGGAATTTAGTACTTCTTGATATTTTGTTAATCATAGTTAACTTTCCAGATTGTTACTTGGGTTGCACTTAGAAAGTGCAATCTCTCCCATGTGGCACCTTCAAATTTCCAAGGTTGATTCTCAGTCTGAAGGCTCATAACCATTCAAGTCTCAACATTTTAATGAAGAAAGGAGAAGATGTGCTTAGACTGTCCAAGTTGTATCTACTTGAGCAAATTTGTGTCTTTTCTTGGGAAACAAAGCAAATTCTTTGCCCCTGTGAAATTGCTACTGAGTCATTATTCATGTTTCCCTTTGTTCTGGGCCTCCCAAGAAGCTCAGAAACAAATCATAATCAATTTGTGACAATGATCCCTCAGAATTTTTTTGTGTAAAAACATTCCCTTATACTTTCTTTTCTTTTGTTTTTTCTTGTAAATCTATTTCTTTAACTATATCATTTTTACTGAGATTGCTCCATAAACTAACTCAAAACTTCACTGGAATAAAAAATTGCTTACATATAAAGGGAAATTCATATGCCTTCTCTCAATGTAGCTGCTGGTATAGACCCAGGACACTTTAAAAAGCCTGTTACACTTTTTAAAGAAGGGAATTCATTCCTATGCCTTAGTCAGTGTCCAGTACAAAAAAGCTCTGTAGCACCACTGTGAACTTGTGACAAATTAAAGAATTACTTTCAAGATTTAGAAAGTTTCTTTGCTGCATACATCAGCACTGTCCTTAAATCTCTTTTTCAGTTCAATTTTATCCATAAAGTATTTCTATCTATGGGATTTTTAACAGATATTTATAATTCAGAATAAAACTTATATGCATATTGTTTCATGGTCCTTGAGGGTATCTCTATATAATTGTAAGTAATCCTCAAAAGCCCTGCAATAGCTTCATAATGGCGGCTCTATTTCAAAAGTGTGGAGACATAAGACCACATCCCAGTAAGCGGCAGGGATGGGACTGCAAGGCAGGTTCTTTTACTTCTAGGCCAGTCTGTTCTGAACTCTGAACCATGCCAGTATTCAAGCGTCTAAAAGTTAATGGTCCTCTCCCCAGAGGACATGGAGGTTCTCAGGAAGCCGACCTCATCGTACTCTGCCTTGTTACCGCTGAATATCAGAGGCTGAGTGGACCGAGGGAGCTCATGGCCCAAACTCTAACACTGTCTGCCTTTATGGCTCTCTTTTCAGATTTCAAATCTAAATGAGCTTGGAATTTTTTCAGCCTTGTATATTTTAAATAATGCATAGATACTTACTATAAACACAAGCTTTTCAGCAAAACTCCCTTTGCAAATCAATTACAAAATGGTTTTGTGTGTGAGGATAAAGATCAGAAATTTTGGGGAGGGAAGGGAAGGTATATTTAAAGTAAAATAATTCATACAAAGTCCTTGCATTCAGAAAAGAAAAAAAAAGCACAATGTTAATAGAATTATCATTGTTTGAATTGATACATTTAAAACAGAGATAAAGCATCTTTTTATTATTTGAATTTTATATTTGTAAGTCTAGCATGTCAAACACAAATAAGAGCTCTTTTTCTTTCTTTTAAGTGAACATATAGCTTAAAAATATATTGCCTTTAAGTAGTTATACAAATAGGTTTTCTTTCAAGGTGTCATTTTCTGACACAAGACATCTTGATTACTGTATCCCCTTTAAGCATTCTCTGTTCTCCTCCCCTGCCCCCAAGCCCCCAATACTACGATTTGAACTGAAGGCCTTGTGCTTATTAGGCAAGCACAAACCTCTAGCCCTTTTTCGCTGTTAAGCTTATTTTCTCAGATAGGGTTTCTCTCTTTTTTATCTCTGTTTCACAGTATCTGTTTCTGTTTCTGTTTCTGTCTCTGTCTCTGTCTCTCTCTCTCTTGAACTTTAGGCCTATTTTATTTCCATTACAGCATTTGAAGAAGTCTTGTGAGGAATAAATGATGATGCTCCCTATGTTTTATACCACAACTCAGATAGCTTTTTAGCATTTAAAAGACTTTTTAAATCTATAGATTTATCCAGAGTGAATTAATGAGGCATAGGCCTAATGGAGGACGAAATGTTATTCATTAACTTTTGGCTCAGGGAAACCCCAGACTGCAATCTTCCTACCTAGCTGAGATCACAAGTGGGAACTATCATGCCCAGCTTACTGAATGAGATAGGATTGCACTAGCTTTTAGTTAGGACTATCCTTGCATCCCAAACCTCTTGATCTCCACCTCCCATGAAACTATGATTACAGGTACACGCCACCTTGACGAGCTCTATTCAGAACTCCTGAATTTCTTTTCCACCCACCATACAAAGTAGTTATGTGCACCCATCCCCAAGCTTCCAAAAATCATTATTGACATCTCCATTCTCCTTTTGCATTAAGCACAGGAATCATTTTTACCTCTTTGTTTTCCTTCACATATTACAGAAAAAATATCCCTGTAATCACATTACGGACACACTACTGAGTTATACAGAGGTCTTGCTCTAGTGGTCACCTACCTGCATACTACATTTCCACTGTTTCTTCTTGCCCACTACATACCGTAGCAATAGCTGGAATTTTTGTTTAGTGTGTAATTCATTTGGTTCTTCCTATCCATTGCCTTCTTGAATTTTTGAGATCAGACAATAACCACCTCTTTCTCTTTCTTTCTTCTTTCCTTCTTTCTTTCTCCCCTCTCTCTCCCTCCCTTTCTCTTTCTTTCCCTCTTCCTTCCTTCCCCTTCCTTCCTTCCTTCCTTCTTTTCTTCCTTCCTTCCTTTCTTTTTTTCTTTTTGTTTGTTTCTTTCTTTTCTTTCTTTTTCTCTCTCTCCTTCCTTCCTTCCTTCCTTCCTTCTCTTTCTTTCTTTTCTTCCTTCCTTCCTTCCTTGTTTCTTTCTTTCTTTCCTTCCTTCTGTCCTTCTTCTTTCTTTCTTTCTTTCTTTCTTTCTTTCTTCTTTCTTTCTTTCTTTCTTTCTCTTCCTTTTTCTTTCTTCTTTCCTAACATCCCCCTTCCTTCCTCCCTTTATTCCTCCTTCCTCTCCTCCTCTTCTCTCTATATATGAGGGTGTGTGTGTGTGTGTGTGTGTGTGTGTGTGTGTGTGTGTGTGTGTGTGTGTGTGTGTGTTTGTGTATACATGTGTCTATGCATGCGTACACAGGCATGCCAGTATTTGGACTTGAACTCATGGCCTTGTACTCTCTCAGCATTTTTGTCTCAAAACCCTACCATTTGAGCCACATCTTTGCCTCTTTTTGCTGGCTAATTGGAGACAGAGTTTTTCTACCCAGGCTGGCTGAGAACCATGATCCTCAGATCAGATCTCAGCCTCCACTTCCAGCCTTCCACCCTTGGATTACCCTTGGGATTCCTTGAACTCCAGTCTGCAAGAGGGGTGGCCTTCTTGTTTGTCTTTGAAATGTCCTGGCTTGGCCTTCACCTCAGGCTTTGTGTTTCTCACATCTTTCTGCCTTAAGCCATTTCTTCCTGGACTTTGTGTTGTCTAGTCCTTCAATTCAGTGTCCAGTCTTCAGAGCAGCTCTTCACTCTACCAAAGTGTGGCTCCTTCATCTCTCCTGCTGTTTCCTCCCCCTGCTGCTTTTTCTTCATAGCAAGTTCACTACCTGGTTGCTGCCGAATGCACATTCATTTCTAATCTGCCTCTCCTCTGGGAGCATTGGCAACAGAGGCCCCTGTCCACTCCAGCCCTCATGCTTACAGCTGTTTGTATATGAACGATGCTTTGCTATAACTTATAATCTATAATCAGAAATAAAGTACGTGCTTTCTCCAAAGCATGCGCTAAAACCCCATTTATACACTGAGAATATTCTTCAAAATGCAGCCTTAACAAAGAAAAAATGAATGCTCAGGAAAATTGAGAAGCTCAATGAAGAAAGTGAAAGGTGAGCTGAGCATGACCTGAAATGTGGCATTACAGAGACTGAGAATGGTAGTAATGGAAGAATGAAACTGAGACTGAAATTAAAATTAGGAAAGTCAATGAAAGCCAGTTTCTGGGTCATGGATGATGGAGCAGCAGAGGGAATCAAAATCTGTAATGCACTATGGAGAAGGATGTGCCCTGGGAAAAGAGCTGCCAAGGCCTACACTCTGTTTCAAAGCTTGGGTAACCCTTTAATGAAGATGACAGGCACAGTGGTGTAAGACTAGTTGCAGAGGGCATCTGAGATGGCAAGAGTGAGATCACATAGCTCATATAAAGTAATTGTACTACAAGAATATAGAAATGTTGCTCATACAGAAACCACACACAGAACAGGCCATGTGCAGGAGGAGTACAAACTGTTGTCAAGATCAGGATTCCTAGAATCATGTCTAATACTATACATGGCTAATTCCACAAACTATCCACATGCAAAAAAGAAAAAAATTCTAATATACTAGATGAAAAAGAGGAAGACAGTGGTTCAAAACAGCAGTTAAACATGGATGTGATATAGAGTTGAGCATCCCATAGAAATAGTGCTGAAGAAATCTGGAGAGTCTAAATCATTGCACACATGTACAAACATGAACACGCTTATGCTTTCCATACAGAATAACATAGGAGAATATTTCTGCATGTAATTGATTAAAGATATGTCCTGGTAATAATTTGACAACATTGTTCAGAGCCAGAATCCCTGGGATTCGAGAACAGATCAGAGTGCAAATTAGTTCAGCCATCTTCTCAGTTATTCACTCTTTGAAGCCTCCCTTTTTCTCATGGGTAAAGGAAGATTTCTAACAATTTATGTGCTATAATATTTGTGACTAATTTGTGCTAGAAGTATTACAAGTGGAACATAGCTCATGAAGAATAGACCCATTCCTATGAATGGCTTGAAGTCAACTATCCTTTATTCACCATTTATCTGCCCTTCATGCAGCAAATATATAATTAATAATTACTGTATGCCAAGCATCACTTTAAGAGAATCAACAGGCATACAATATATTCTTTCCCTTAGAGAATTCAACAAGAAGCCATGTGCTGGTGGCTAATGCCTATAATCCTAGCTACTGAGGATCTGAGAATTGTGGTTCAAGGCCAACCCAGTCAAGAAAGTCCATGAGATTCTTATTTCCAATTAATCACAGAAAAAGCCAGACATGGCATTATGGCTCAACTCAAGTGTTATTCTCAGAAACAGTGCCCAGGCCCAGAGTTCAAGATTTATGACCACCAACAACAAAAATTTAACAAGGTCAGTTGCAGTAGCTTAAGTTTATAATCCCAGTTATTGAAGAGGCAGAGTCAGAGACCAGTTTGGTTAGAAAATTGGAAAGATCACCTCTGAATCAATAGCTGACTGGTACTGTGTGCCATCCCAACTATATTAGAAGTATAAAGAGGAGAATCATGGTTCAGGCCACCTGGGAATAACCATGAGGTGAGATCTTATCTGAAAAATAAAGCAAAAATGGCTGGAAACATGGCTCAGGTGGTAGAATGCCTGCCTAACAAGCTAAAACACCACTAACTTAAGGAGGAAGAGGAAGAGGGGGAAGAAGAAGAGGAGGAGATTAATTAAGAAGGAGGTTAATTAAAGGTTAATTTGACTTCAGGATTTGACTAAGATTTCAGTTACTGATAGACATGAATTTATTTAGCAACATGCAGATTTTATACCCATGTTTGTATCTGTATTTTCTTGTAAATCATATTAGAATTTTTCCTACAAAGGTTACAGATAGCCATATACACATATGAACACTTCCATGTTCTGCATTCTGTCAGTCTAAATAGTGCTAAGCATAGTTTTGTGTAGTTCAGTTCTCCAAGTTGGTTCACAGGACTATCCTCAATAGATTCCACACCTGGGTTTGGCCAAAGGGATTCTACTGCTTGTACAGCAACTATGGGAACAAGTGCCATGTCTACCTTGAGTCCACTAGATGTTGCAATGCAGCAGTGTGTTCCACAAGGGCGTTCAGTGGTCTCACTTCATCATCTGTCTCATTCTCCTTTCCATGTCCATTTCCTGGAGAATGAAGTCATTTATTTATCTTTCCTTTTTCCACTTCAGGATGGTCATTGGCATTTTTTTCTTATTTTGACTTGCCACCCATTCCTAGCATCCCTGCAATTTTGCCAGAACTAGGGTTGATATTCACTTTGAAACTTTTATTAAAATAAAATGCGTAAGCAAGATTACCTTGGTTATGAATTTGTGCCTCCATGTTGTGTGTGTGTGTGTGTTTGTGTGTTTGTGTGTGTGCGTGTGTTGGAGCTGGGGCTTGAACTCAGGGCTTACAGTACTGTCCCTGAGCTTTATTTGCTCAAAGATAGCACTCTATCACCTGAGCCACAGCCACTTCCAGCTTTTGGATGGCTAATTGAAGATAAAAATGTCATGCACTTTCTTGTCCAGGCTGGCTTAAAACTATTGGCTATACATGTTTAGAAAAGTGAAGTTAAATACTTACATATCACCCTGCACCAGACTCAACTCGAAATAGATCACAGACCTTGAAGTAAGAGCAGATCCTCTGAAAATATTACAGGAAGGGGTAGGAGATACACTAGGACTCCTTGGCACAGGTTGAAACTATCTAAATAAAGATCAAGAAACACAACAAATACAAGAAAAGCTGGATAAAATGGGATTGCATTAAACTGTGGAGCTTCTGCATGTCAAAGGACATAACTAGCATGATAAAGAGAAAGCCCACAGATTGGGAGAAGATCTTTACTAGCTATACAACAAACAAGGATCTCATATCAAAAATATACTTAGCATTCAAAAATTAAACCCTCTAATAAAAAATCCTCAAAGAAAGAACCACCCCATTAATAAGTGGGCTAAAGAATTAAGAAGAGACTTCTCTGGAGGTGAAACAAGAATAGTCAATAGACACATGAAGAAAAGTTTAACATCTCTGGTCATAAAAGAGATGCAAATCAAAACCACATTGAGATTACCTCACCAGAGTTAGAATGGTCATTATCAAGAGCACAAATAATAACAGATGCTGGTAAGATGCTGCTAAAAAGGAAGGTTACTACATTGTTGGTGGGAATGTAAACTTGTTCAACATTCTGGAAAACAGTATGGCAATTCCTCAAAGGACTAAACCTAGAGCTTCCCTATGATCCGGCAATCTTACTCCTGGGCATTTACCCAAATGATAACACACAAGACCACATTAAAGCTACCAGCACAACTATGTTCACTGCACTATTATTTATCATAGCTAAGATATGGAACCAATCCAGATGCCCTCAGTAGGTGAATAGATCAAGAAAATGTGGTATATATACACAATGGAATGCTATGCTTCCATCAGAAAGAATGATATCATCCCATTCGTAAGGAAATGGAAAGACTTGGAAAAAATCATATTAAGTGATGTAAACTAGACCCAAAGAAACATAGGTTCCATGAGTTCCCTCGTTTGTAATAATTAGTATATGTCTAGGATAATCCAAACAGAAGATTACAATAGCTCAATAGCTCTGTACATATGACCATATAAAATATTGCTAATAGAAATGAACTCCAAGATATGCAAACAAGAGGTTTTGTTGTTGTTGTTGTCGTTTTTAATTTTTAATTTTTAATTTTAATTTTTTGTTGGTTGTGGGGCCTGAACTCTGGGTCTAGGCACTATCCCCCAGCTCTTCAGCTCAAGGCAAGCGCCCTACCACTTGAGCCACAGTGCCACTTCCAATGTTGCTGCAGTTTTTAATATGCTGTGTGAAGTTATTTCTTTTTTCTTCTATTTATTTCCTCCCTTTGGTTTATACTCTGTTGTCACTGTTTCTGATTTTGGTACCCTATGTCTTGTATAAAATTTTAACTGATTTGGGGAAGGGAAGGGGAATAACAAAATGGTGAAACAATGGAAAAAGGGTGGACCATGCAAGAGCAATATTCACAAGCCACTATGTTGGAAACGAACTTTACAGCTTTCGGAAGGAATTGGGGTGGAGGGAAAGTGAGAGAAAATGAGGGAGTGGGCAGCAATGTTCGACAAGAAATGTACTCATTACCTTACTTATGTAACTGTAACCCCTCTGTATATCACCTTTACAATAAATTAAATTAAATTTAAATTTAAAAAGTTTCTTTTACCATTATCAAAAATTGTCTTTTTCTACTTAGCCTTCTCTTCAAATTCGAGAGGCACCCCGCTTTCCAACCCTCTTACCCCTCACTCACATCCCAGTTTCTGGCTTTTACTTCCTTTTAATAAAGTTTGGCTCTGTCCTCTTTTACTTGATATATAGAATTCTAGAGACTGGCTTTGAGTGATGGCCTCACCCTAGGACCAGGGCAATGTGGAGGGAGGCCAAGCTAGCTGGTTCTGGTACTTTGGCAGTGATGCTGAGAGCCACCTGCACAGAGCAATGTATCTCCAGGCTTTTCCAGTGGTTCACAAGCATCCCAGAGATGACTGAAGAAGCTGTTCTCTCTCCCTTTCTGTCTGACCCATACAAGGACATGCCTGAGTATAGCTTTGCTGTGAAGTTTAGGTAACATGGCAAAAGCAAGAGGGTCCAGCACACCATGAGCAAAAAAATAGTTTATTTGTGTTTACATCAGGAATATATGAAGATATAGAAATGTTCATATAAGTATCCATTTGCTTGTTACAGCTAGCTAGCAGGGTAAGAAGATGAAGTCCTTCCTTATGGACTGAAGCTGCTTGAACTTCCTCGCCCCATTTGCAACTGCTTCTCTCCCCAGGGACTCCAAACTCTGTCAGAATTCTCCAAGGCGCTCCTCGCAAGATAAAAAAATACTTAAGTAGCCCTCTCTGACTTCTTGTAAGTGAAAAAAAGCCCAAACACACAAAACCTTCAATAGCCTTTGAGAGTTTGGATGGTACTTACCCCATAGTCAAATTCACAAAAGGATCTGCCATTGGTTTGCAAAATTTAATAATATTTTTTATCTTTATTCACCATTGATCATTTACTTTGGACCATGGATCATATATTCCTTTACTTCCCCAGTGTATGACCTGTGAGAAATATAAGGGGTATTTATAGATATAGTGTGACTAACCAACGTCAAAAATGAATCCACATGAATTACCAGGACATCATGTAGCTTGGTCTCCAGCTCCTTCACTTGCATAATGGAATCTCTCAAGGCTCTGTAGCAGGTCCTAGAGTTGCTAGGCTGGTGACTCACACCTGTAATCCTACATACCTAGAAGGTTGAGGATCATGATTCAAAACCAGCCAAGGCAGACAAATCCAAGAGATTCTTATTGCCAGTTAACCAGAAAGAAAAAAGGATCTGGGGTGGCTCGGGTTTGGGGGGGTGTTGAAGTGTAAATATGGCTCAAGTTATGGAGCTCCAGCCATGAATGAAAAAGTTAAATGAGAGAATGAGGCCCCCTGAGTTAAGCTCTGGTACCAGCACACACACACACACACACACACACACACACACACACACACACACACACAAACACACACATCCTAGAATTATGGTCATATGTTTCTCCTAGCTTTGCAAAAGTAAGATAGTTCAATCGAAATCAGTCATCATTTTCCTCTCGTGACAGTGGAGAGAATAGTAGCAAGTGATGACACATTTTGGGGGGTAGTAGTGACATACCTATGGTTAGCCATTGACAGTGATCACAAAGTAGGACATATCTGTAACAACACAGCCACATCATGACACATAATACAGGACCAGAGGTTGTGTCACAGCATCAACCTGACACTTTCTTCACTCCTAATTTTATTTTTATATTTACTATTTTTCCTAAAAGAAGGCCTCTAAAATTTGATTTATTCCTGAAAGGAATGAGGTGTAATCAAAATTTAAATTCACGTCTGTTTGATTTCATAACCAGCCCTTATTATGGTTTAGATTTAAACAATTAGTTAAAAATTAATCATTAATTTCTATTATATTTTTATTTTCTTTAGGTAGTTACAATGCAACACAGCACTTTAGAAATACAGTGCCATTCCCTGCCCTCCGCCCCCGCTTTTTTGTTGGTCGTACAGCTTGAACTCTGGGCCTGGGCGCTGTCCCTCAGCTCTTTAGCTCAAGGCTAGCACTCTACCACATGAGCCACAGTGCCACTTCTGATTTTCTGGTGGTTTATTGAAGATAAGAGTCTCACTGACTTTCGTGCCTGAACCACGATCCTCAGATCCCAGCCTCCCGACTAGTTAGGCTTACAGGTGTGAGCCACCAGCGCCTGCAAGTGAAGCATCATTTACTCATAATGACTATGAGCCAGTGACTGCAAGCGGACTCATTAATACCCCCCCTCAAAAAAAACTTGCAGTCCCTAATGCAGCTAGCACAAAGTTTATGAAGGCAAAAGCCACATCGAGGCAGATGTCACATGGATATGGGACTAGCAAAGTGTGTTTTCAGAAGCAAATCAAGTTATCCAGGGGTAACAATCAGGATCGATCAAAGGCCAGTTATCTAGGGGGAACAATAAAGGATGAGCAAGGACAAGTATTCTCTGGAACACATTTTTTTTTTCTGAAGCTAAGCAACCTATAACACATCTACAATTTAACAACCCACAACACAGCTGTAGTTCAAAGAGAGTCCTATGTCACCTCTACAGTTCTCGATGAAAATGTCCTAACACCTATTAACACATCAAGATGGTGGTGAGGAAAAGATAGTATTATTTTGACAAAGTATCCATATTTCACCAGCTGAAGCTGTTTTTCATTTTTCTCTGATTATTCTTGAATTATGGATAGTGGTTCTAACTGGCAACATCTTTGACATCTTGGTGGATGAGAGACTTTCTAAAAACTCTTACAGTGAATTCTGACCCCTATCCCTAAGTGATAGGCATGCCTGAATTCCTAGAGGCAGGGACACGGACTTGGACAATCGGTTACTAGACCTGCCAAACCTGTACCACGAACTCATGAGACTCTTTGAACTCTCAAGTTCCCCATGACCCTGTCCCTGACCATGAACTTATTTAGGTCCCAGCACCTCAGCCATCATTTTGTGCCATGCCTCATGTCTCTTTGCTCTCCTCAAGTCACCATGGCATCCCTCTCAACTCTGCATTATAGTTGATCTGGTTTTTTAAAATTGTTATTCTGCTCTTTCTTTACTACCTACATGCCTCAGTGTTTTAAAACAGTACTAAGTATATTTGAGGCTGTGAATTTCTTGGGAACATGTGTCTCTCACAGTTGCTTGCTTTTTAATACAGACTCCTGATTGGACCTTTCAGACTGTGACTTCTCTCTATCTTGTGATCAAATTCCTGTATAACATTCTAAGGCTACTATTTACTTTCCTAAGGAAGGGATTTAAGTTGGTTCCTTTTGTTCCTAAGTGGGTTTTGGTTATCTCAAATGTATTAAATTTTAAACCTATTTGGCATTTAAAACTTCACTCACATTTGTTATTTTCTTTTTTAAAAAATACAGATTTTTATTGTAAAGATACTGTACAGAGGGGTTACAGTTACATGAGTAAGGTAATGAGTATATTTCTTATCGAGCATTGTTCCCTCGTCCTTTGTTTTTTCCTTACTGTCCCTCCCCTCCCCAAGTCCCCAACTCTCTCCCCACCATAGTTATAAAGTTCATTTTCAACATAGTGTCTTTTACATCTCATTGTTACAGTTGGTCAACCTGTATCATTTCAGCTTTTTGTTATTTTCCTTCCCATCCCCAAATTTAAAAAATGTATATACAAGATGCAGGGCACCAGAATCAAATACAGTAAAAACAGGGGTTATACCATGGAGGAAGAAAATTCAAGAGAAATAAAAAAATCACATAGTGTATTATAAGTACATTAAAAACAACAGCAAGAAAGATAAAACCTCTTGTATCCTTATCTTGGGATTCATTTTGCTTAGTGTCATCTTATATGGTCATATGCACATAGCTTTTGACATTTGTCGTTTTCTGCAGAACATTTTCTCAATGTTTTGTCCCTGTTCAGAAATTATCTTAATATTACTCACTTCCTGGATGAAACTCTAGTTCCTACTATGGAGAAAAAATAAGGGCAACTGCCATCTAATCTTCTCTCCTCCTCAACAGTTTGACTTCACAAGTTCTCATTTGTCTTCTCTATTTAAAAAAAAAAGAAAGATAACTTTCCAAGGCATCCCTGATGCCATCTCTCCCTTTCTGACACATTACTATTTAATTTAGTATTTTCCATTGCTCCTACTTCTTGAATTTCTCTCCTCTGCCTAGATTGTACTATATAACACTCACTTGAAATAATTAAGCAACTGTCAATGACATCCACTAGAATGGAAGGTATAACATGGACATGAAAGATGTCTATCTTTCCATTTCTAAATAGAGATTGAGGATTATATGGAGAACTTCAAAAAATGTTCCAAGTACAAAATTTCAGGTAACCTCCCAGAAATATGTTTTAGTATGCAATGGAAATTTCTTCAAGGTAAGAGTGGTTATCCCTGCCTTTTTTAAGTTTACATTTAAATAACATAAGCTAAATAATTAGAGGAGGATTGGAGCTGGTGTGCAGCTTCTTTGAGGGAGATTGTTGATGACTATTCAGCTAAAGCACAGAAAGCCTTTAGGGGAGGATAGTAGGGGTGACAACGGGAGCAGCACTATCAGATATCCCATTCTTCAAAGGATAAGTTTGTGTCTACATCATTTTTGAGGGAGTTAATAACTGCAAGACTATTCAAGATTCATTTGGTCTAGGGGTGACAACTTGGGCTTGTTTTCTGCTAACACTGATAAGTTTTCTTTGGCTACATCATGGTCTTCATAAAAATTATACCAGCACATAAAAATTCTGAAGATCTATACTAATGCAAGCTGTGAGTCTTAAGAACCATTAGGAGATTTGACAATTCAAATTTCATTATGGAAAATGTTGGCTCAATCTGATAATTTATATTTGTTTGTTTGTTATGCCAGTACTAAGGTTTGAACTCAGAACTTGAGTTTTTTGCTCAAGGCTGGTGCTCTACCATTTGAGCCACAGCTTCACTTCTGTTTTTTTGTGGTTAATTAGAGATAAGAATCTGTGGAGGAGCTGGGCGCTGGTGGCTCACGCCTGTAATCCTAGCTACTCAGGAGGCTGAGATCTGAGGAACGCGGTTCAAAGCCAGCCTGGGCAGGAGAGACCGTGAGACTCCTATCTCCAATAAACCACCAGAAAACCGGAAGTGGCGCTGTAGCACAAGTAGTAGAGCGCTCGCCTTGAGCTGAAGAGCTGAGGGACAGCGCCCAGGCCCAGAGTTCAAGGCCCATGACCGACAAAAAAAAAAAAAAAAAAAAAAAAAAGAATCTGTGGAGGGGAAGAGGAAAAACAAGTCGTTTAAATAAGGATACACGTGGACCCATTGCAACAATGAGAAGTACAAGTTATGTCGAAAACGAACTTTACAACTTTGGTGGGGGGGCGGGGAGGATTGGGTGGGGGGCGGGGGGAGGATGGGAAGGGATTGGAAGGGGAAACAAAGGAGGAGGCTAAATGCTTGATAAGAAATGTACTCATTATCTTGCCCATGTAATTGTAACCCCTCTGTACAGTATTTTCACAATAAAAAAATTTAAAAATTTAAAAAATCGTAAAAAAATTAAAATAAAAAGAATCTCACAGACTTTCCTACTTGGGCTAGATCTTAGACTCTTTATTTTTTTTTAATTAATTTACTTTAGTGTTATAGAGTTCAAGTACAGAGGGATTACAATTTCTTAAGTCAGCTATTCAGTACATTTCCTTTTTTTCTATTTTTTTTTAAATTTAATTTTATTGTCAAGGTGATATACAGAGGGGCTATAGTTACATACAAAAGATAGTGAGTACATTTCTTGTGGAGCATTGTTACCCCTCCCTCATTTATCTTCCACTTTCCCTCCTCTGAAAGGTTCCTCCCCACCCAAGTTGTAAAGTTCATTTCCAACATACTGTCTTGTGAGTATCACTGTTGCATTGGCTCGCATTTTGAGTAGCTAGGAATACAGCTGTGATATACCAACACCTAAATGGAGGTATTCAATAGATACTGATATCTAAACTTACAATTTCTCATTTACTTTTTTTTATTAA
This sequence comes from Dipodomys merriami, assembly GCF_024711535.1. NCBI lineage: Eukaryota > Metazoa > Chordata > Mammalia > Rodentia > Heteromyidae > Dipodomys > Dipodomys merriami. The sequence continues at coordinate 1,566,407 of NW_027203693.1, read as the reverse complement.
AATTGTGATCTCCTAACCTCACAAGTGTTGAAATTGATACTCCAAATTCATGTAGATAGGCATGACATATTTTCATTTCTAGAGCTCTGTCTACATCACACATTATTTCCAAACACTACTTGAATCTAATCATTTGTAATATGCAGAAGCAATAACCTGAATACTATCAGAGACATAAAATTCAGGTAACACTTTACTATCATTACCTTTTAGCACCTCCCTTTTAGTACAATGCAGTTTGCTCAGGAATTCTTGTCATTGGGCCAATCAACAACTCTAACCTACTTGATTACCTAACTTGCAGTTGTGTCCCTACTATAAAACTCATTGTCTATTGCAGCAAGCCCAAAATCTTCATTAGTATTTCTTAGAATCTTGCTCAAACCACATATGCTGAGCGTCAGGCCTTCTTCCTAGAGTTGTAATAACTTTTCTTTTAGTTTTTAATCAGCTAGGGGAAAATAAAAAGCTAAAACTGATTCTATAGTTTATTGTCATACTAAAAATCCCTTTTCTCTGTATCTTTAAACATTTATTGGTTGCACACTCCTTACTATCATTACAGAAGAAAATTCCAAGTGAACAGAGATTGCAAAAGTTCAAAGGCAGATGAATAAGCACATCAATGAGGACACTTACAGTGAGCCACACACACAGAAGTCACTGCCATTGTTCCATCTCTATTCTCTATAGCAGGCTGATTGTCAAAGGAAGCACTGGAATCTTTGTTGGGTTGCCTTCAGCCTTGAAAACTCACTTTGTCTATGAACACTACAAGCAAAATTATATGGTTTGTTAAAGAGTACAGGTACAAGTACAGGAATATACCATAGCTAATGACTAGTGCAGAAATAACCCATAACCAATAGCTAATCAGTAGAGGGATATAAAAGTGTGATTTCATTGGCCTGGGTAATCCTGACAAGTAAGTTTCCACATAGTTTTCCAGAGTTTGGCTGTATCATAGCAGTGATCAATTATCTACGACAATAGTTGACTTGATAACAAATCACTTGTCAGTGGCCCTCCCTCTTCTGAGTGCTTTCTTCCTTACCTACCCATGTTCTTTGCATCTGTCAGAAGTCTATTTGACTCAGAGGTCTTTGGCTCAGAGTTTGATTTGAAGGGTACTTCGACTAAGATAGAATAACTTAAGACTTTCAGAATGTCTCTTCTAATAGAAAACAGATATGAAAATAGTTACAAGAGTAAAGTCACAGAGGAACTTGAGGGAAAACAATTCCATCTGATCAAATTAGACATGGTGTCAAATTACAATGTGTCATTTGAAATAAGTGGAGAATATTCCTGATTAGATAAAATAGTAGTAGCAGCTCAACTATTTCTGAATTTGATTCTCATGAAAGTTTTATAAGTGCTTTGAAAAATTTTATACGGTGCTTTCTTATATTCTAATTTTTATAAATGAAAAAATGGGCATTTGGAGAAATAATTCAATCTGTATGAAGTTGTTCTGCCTCCAAATGGAAGGTTTAAGATTTAACCCCAGTAAATACCTCCTGACAATCAAAGTTCTTTATGGCATTAAAAGAAAATAGCCTTTTAAGGCAGAGAGAGGTAAGCTTGAATTTTCTCATGAATTAGCTGAACAGAATTTAAAATCTAAGTCTATTATCTCAACTGAAATTGAAAGAATTATTCTGAAGGTCTTGGTATAAGGTTTTTATTGAAATGTAACCTGTAATATATTTTGTTCAATGCTTGTCATTAAGTATGCATTAAAAATGAGCAACTCTTTTGTGACAATAACAATGATCATTGGGGGCATGTGAAAACCTCATGTGTTACATCTAAAAACGTCTTCTCAGCCCCTGATGGGATAGTTTAGTTCTGGAGTATAATTTTAAATGATGGAAAATGAGGTTGCAATAGAAACTTAGAAACCAGTATTTAGACATGTATGTCTGTTTCAAGTGGTTGACTATGTTCTGCAGATACAAACCATCAAGGATTTTAAGCAAGAATGAAGGCATGTTAGGCATGCATTTTGGGATTAAGTAGAATGGGGTTGACATAAGATGGCAAACTAGAATCACTAAGAGGCCTGCAGAATTTTCAGGAAGCCTTTGGGTTCTGATGTAGAATTTTACCCAAACTTATTGTATTCTAACACTTGCAATTATCCACAAAATTATTAAATGTGAGAGAGAGGGGGAGGTAAAGAGGAAGAAAGGCAGAAAGAGAGAGAAAAGGGAATGAAGGAGGGAGAAAGAAAGAAAGAAAGAAAGAAAGAAAGAAAGAAAGAAAGAAAGAAAGAAAGAAAGAAAGAAAGAAAGAAAGAAAGAAAGAAAGAAAGAAAGAGAACGTGAGAGGGAGGGAAGGAGGGAGAAAGGGAGAGAGAATGGGAGGGAGGCAGGAAGGAAGGAAGGAAGGAAGGAAGGAAGGAAGGAAGGAAGGAAGGAAGGAAGGAAGGAAGGAAACTGGAAAAAGAGAGGAAGAAAGAAGGAAAGAAAGAAAGACTGGAAAAAATTATAATCAGTGAAGTAAGCCAGGCCCAAAGAAACTTACGTCCCATGGTTTCCTTTATTTGCAATAACTAGTATATGTCTGAGTCAAGCAGAAAAGGACAGATAAGTTGATGTTAGGGAAGTGAACCCTAAGATATGTATTCAAATGTTTTTTTTCTTTCAGGTGATTGTTTCTAACACATTTATAAGATTATTTCTCTGTTGCTTTGTATGTCGCTCCCCCATGGTATAACCCCTGCTTTCACTTTATTTGAGGTTGGTATAATTTGTGGAGGGGAAGGGAAAAGAACAAATCGTTTAAATAAGGATACAGGTGGATCCATTGGAACAATGAGATGTACAAGTTGTTATGTGGAAAAACGAACTTTACAACTTTGGTGGGGGGCATATTGAGTGGGGGAGTGGGGGAGGACGAGAAGGGATGGGAAGAGGAAACAAAGGAGGAGGGTAAAATGCTTGACAAGAAATGTACTCATCTTGCCCAAGTAATTGTAACCCCTCTGTACAGTATTTTCATAATAAAAAAGAAAGAAAGCGGGAACAGAAGGAAGAAACCAAAACAGGAAATAATTGGGCTGAATTATCATAAAAAGGAATACATTATCACCAAAAACTTTGAAAGCATTCCAGGAATTCTAGTCAAGTCACATTATTTCCTCTGAGGGAATCAGTGCTATGACAGCCAGTCTCCAAGGTGCAATCTGATGATCTACATCTCCTTGAACTCATAATCTTAGGTAGCCAACCTGCCTCCCACATCAAATCAGTACTGTAGATATCGGACTAAAAAAAATACCAATGGATAAGGTAGTCTGTGAATAGCTTTCATCTTGATTTCCTAAATCACTCAACCGTGTGTACACCCAAACAGCTCCATGCAAAAGTCATTATAGAGAGAAAGAGAGGCTTCAAGTAGACAATCAAAGCCAGACTGTCCTTCCTTCAGATGACTAGTCCAGGTTGACTTCAGACTGCACTGCATGAGAGACTGAGCAAGGACAGACCAACCTAGCCCTTTGGACTACTTGATCCACAGAAACTATGAGAAGGAATAAGGTAACTATTGTTGTTTTAAGCTATAAAGTTTGGGCATAAATTATATGCAGCAAAAACTAAAGCACTAATATTTTTCGAGTCTTTCCTATATGCTAGGAATTCTATAGGTAATTTTATACTGTCCTAGAATTCTAAGATTTTCAATTCTAGATATTGAAATGTTACTCATTTCTATGCCTACTTTTTTGAGAGACAAAGAAAGAGAGGGAGAAAGAGAGAGATGACCACTTGACAGAATTTTGAAACGTTAAAGACAATCCATTATAAGTGGCAATGGTCTTTAAGCCATCTGATTCTAGTCTACTGTTTCTTTAAGCTTTGATTAAAGAAACAGATTGGGGAGAATCTGGAATGCAGAAATGATGGATAAAATGCAATAGCAAAGATGCCACAAAATACTATCCTCTTAGAGTGTGAGCTAGGATAAAAAGAATGGGCTAAGTCTAGGAGAAGAGGAAAAAATTGAGCAAAAAGAAAGAAAGAAAGAAAAGGAGAAATAAGAATTAATGAGAAATGTGAAGCAAAATGGATTTTCGCTGAAAGGCAGTTGAGACAGTGCCAACTAGTAATTCACTACTGATAGTACTCAAATGTCCAGCTCCATTTTGTAAAGCTTTGAAATACTCAGAAGTCACTGCTGTGGTGGGTACATTAATCAGGAAAGAAAACAAGATACCAAAGAATTAGTTAATACCTTGACAAAAACTAAATTTTATGTCTGTTCCAAAGTAAGTTTATCACATTTAGGAGCTGAGCTTTTATTCAAACTTTAGGTAAAAAGATCTTCCCAGCCTTTCTTTACCAAAAATTCTTATTCATGTTACTTATAAACCTCCAGGGATTCATAAATATTCACATATACAAATTGAGTGCTGATAGAGTGATAGAATTACATGCATGAGTCAACACCTTGGAATTTATTTCCATAACCTTCATTTAGTAAACCCAAGAACAGTTTGTTTTCTCATTTTCATAGTCTGACTTTGTAACTGTGATTGATTAATTCCTTATATGAGAATCTTTGTTTACAACCAGTAACAAAAGTATTTGTAGCATTAAAATGGAAATTATAGGATTGAAAAATAAAATTTTCTTATATAGAGAATTATACGGTGACCTATGATTGTGTCTCTGAATAGAAACTTTGTTTAAAAGTGGGGAGACTGTCTGTCTTTAGTCAGTAAATATATAAGATAAAGGTATCTTCTGTCAATATGGTAATAAGAGGACACCAAGGTGAGGAGATATTTTGTCTTTTTTTGAAGACTGGTCATTATTCATTTTTCAAAAAGCTATCTTTATGCCAACAGAATAAAAATGATAATTTGTGTCCTGATTTCCAAACAATTTATTTGAGAGGTGGTTATTTTGGGATACCTTTGGAAAAAATGATTGTGAACCTTGGAATTAACATAATGAATCTACTTTATCTTCGTTTCCCTTTAAATATATGCCCACAGTTCTAAATTTCATTGTTAACTAACTTAAAAAAGTTATCATTACGAAATTCCTGGCTCTGAGAAAACATTCAGTCAGGAAAGTTATGTAAGACATAATACCAGTGGAAGCAAAATTTTCCCAATGGGGACTTATTGTTGAAACTACATATACAGTGAGAAAAATATAAAAATATGAATTTTTAAATTCTTAGCACAATGAAAAGTTGGTAACAGAACTAATAGAAACTTAATTTCTAATTAGTCTAATCTGCATTTGGTAAGATGATGTAGTAAATAAAAGAAACTCCCAGATCTGGGAATGTGGCTTAGAGGTAGGATGCTTGCCTTGCATGCATAAAGCCCTGGGTTTGATTCCTCAGTATCACATAAACAGAAAAATTCAGAAGTGGCACTGTGGCTCAACTGCTCACTAGCCTTGAGCAGAAGGAGCTCAGATACAGTGCCCAGACCCTAAGTTCAAGCCCAGGTCTGGCAAAAAGTAAAAATTAAAATAAAATAAAAATAAATTCCCATATCTCAGAGGCTCCATTTGAGAGAAATTTTCCTTCACTGATGTCAAAGCCTGATTGAAAAATAACTTCCTACCAAATTATTCAAAGATTCATATTTTTTATCCTGTGGCTTTAACAATTTCATTAAGTTGTTTTCAAAAACATTGTTTTCTTTGTAAACATTTGGGTAAATGCCCAAAAGTGGGATTGCTGACCACACTAAAGCTACCAGCACAACTATGTTTATTGCAGCATTATTTACCATAGCTAAGATATGGACCCAACCCAGATGCCCCTCAGTAGATGAATGGATCAAGAAAATGTGGTATATATACACAATGGAATTCTATGCCTCCATCAGAAAGAATGACATTGCACCATTTGTTTGGAAATGGAAAAACTTGGAAAAAATTATATTAAGTGAAGTAAGCCAGGCACAAAGAAACATAAGTCCCATGGTTTCCCTTATTTGTAATATCTAGTATATGTGTGAGTCAAGCGGAAAAGGTCAGATAATGTGATGTCAAGAAAATGAACCCTTAGATATGTATTTTAATGATTTTTTCTTTCATGCATGTGTTTCTAACGCATTTATAAGATTATCTCTTTGTTGCTTTGTATGTCCCTCCCCCACAGTATAACCCCTGCTTTCACTATATTTGATGTCAGTATAACTTGTGGAGGAGATGGGGAAAAACCAGTTGTTTAAGGATACAGGTGGGCCTGTTGCAACAATGAGAAGTACAAGTTTCATTTCCAAAACGAGCTTTACAACGTCGGTGCGGGGGGGGGGGAAGGGGAGGGAAGGAGAAGGATTGGGATTGGGGGGGAGGGGGGAGGCTGGGAAGGGATGTGAAGGGTAATCAAAGGAGGAGGCTGCAATGCTTGGTAAGAAATGTATGCATTATCCTGCCCATGTAATTGTAACTCCTCTGTACAGTATGTTCACAAATAAAATTAAATTAAATTAAAAAAAAACAACATTGTTTTCATTTTTGTCAAACCTGAAGGGAAAGGGACAGAGACAACTACACAAGGTACCTGTTATGGACTGGCCCTAAAGGACTATGCATTTTCTTTGCTCTCATTCTATTGACTGGAGTCACTTTGCAGTAACTTTAAGATACTGTCAGCAATAAATACGGTCTAGCTGGATGCCTAGAAAGAACAGAAAAATTTGATGTCAACAGCTAGAATTTTCTACCATCATAGCCAAATATTTTGTACGTTTTTATGTCAATCTGATATCAAAAAGAAAATGGCAATTTTCAATATTTTGTAAGAATAAACAAAAAATATAATTTTTCATTTCTTTTTTTTCAGTACTGCAATTTGAGCTCATGGTTTTGCCCTGCAAGTGTTGTACCATTTGAGCCATTCCCCAAGTTGTTTTTGTTTCAGTTATTTTTCTAAAGAGGTCCTCTGGTCTATGCCTGGACTATTCTAGACCACAGCCCTCTTGTTTATCTTTCCCACTTAAACTTGGAATGAGTCATTACACCCAGTTTTTAATTGATTGAGATGGAGTGTCTCCAACTTTTTACTCAGGCTGACCTTGAACCACAGCCCTCCCAATATTTACCTCCTCAGTAGATTGGATTACAGGCATGAGACACCAGGCTTCTCCTCCATCATTAATTTTTCAAAGATGTCAAATTTGTCCTTTTACACTTCAGGGAAACAAACATAACAATGTTGCTAGGCTTTTTGCTATATAAGCAATTCAAAATATATGTGTATTTTTGTTTAAGTTTGGCATTGACATATGAACCTGAAATCTTTACCTTTAAAAAGTTCACATATTCTATTTTGTCATTATTGACCTAAGTAGAAATAAAAAAGAGGTTTATGTTGCCAAATTATCACACCATGTGGCCTAAAGCTCTCCCCTCAATCATGACAGTGCCAAACTTGACAGGATCATTCTCTTGTCCCTGTCCTTAAAAATATTCTTGTAGCTTCTCTTCCCCTTATATATCTCAAAATAAATCTCTGTGCTATAATTAAAAGGAGCACTATACTCTGGTAATGGAAATCATGGGAGTGTTCTTGAGACAATTTGTTTCTCAGCTCAAGTTTACCATAAGAGCTGTTTTTAGTACAGGGATTCTCAAGGGAAATCAAGAGAACTTGCTAAGAATTTCCAGGACAAGTGCAAGGTGCAGGTATGACATGGATATGACAACTGCAATTTCCAGAGCAACTTTCGGCCCCTAAACCAGAAACATCTGTCAATTACACCCCCACCCCTTTCATCTAATTACAACTCAGTCATCAAAGTAGTTAAACTGGGAATGCTCTATTTCATGAAGGTGTCAGTATTGTGGTAATTTATTGAGAGATGAAAGAATATTCAATATATATTATGTTAAATGGTTCTTTGTCTACTAAGTGATTTGAATAACAGAAGGTGGTCTTTGAATTCACCATTGTTATTTGATTTTTTTCCCATAAGTTTGCTGCTGGGCATTTTATCCCAGCAAACATATAGCAATTTGCTTTACCTTAGGAAATTTTCGTATTTCTTTAACTATCCTGCATTTTATTGGCAATAAAGGAATTTTTTAAATTGAAAACAGAGGAAACTCTTTATTGAATATTTAGCAACCTCCACAAGAAAGAATGTTCTCACCACCAAAAATAGGATCAATGTATGAAGTCATAGATATCCTAAAGATTGTATTCCTACTTTCTTCAGAGCGTTTTTTAATCATAAGAGTACACTAAATTTTGTCAAAGGCTTTTTTTTCTGTAACAACTGAAATGATCATGGGATTTGAGCTTTGATTCTGTTTAGATGGTAAATTACAATTAAAATTACAGATGATAAATTACAATTGAAACCACGCTTGCACTCCTGGAATGAAGCCAACTTGATCCAAAAGTGAGAGAATTTTTGTTTTTTTTTTTTGTATATTTTTTGTTTGCGTTTTGTTTTTGTTTTTTTATTTTTCCAGCACTAGAACTTGAACTCGCCTTTTGCTCTCACTCAGCTTTTTCGTTCATGGATGACCTTCCACCACTGGAATCACACTGCTAGTTCAGCTTGGTTGCTGGTTAATTGGAGGTAAAATCTTACTCTTCTGCCTAGCTTTAAACTATGATCCTTAGATCTCAGCTTCCTGAGTGGCAGGGTTATAGGTGTGAGCCACTGATACTCAACTGATCTATTAATATGTTGATGAGTTCTGTTTGTAAGTATTTGTTTAGAATATTTGGACCTATCTTCAGTACAGAAAGTGGTCTATAAGTTCATATCTTCTAGTCACCCTATCTGGCTTTGGAATTAGTATAATATGGGTTCCATAGAATGAGTTTGGTAGTTTTTCTTTTTTCATCTATTTCACCAATAGGTACAGGAGTACTAATGGTAATTCTTCTTTAGAAGTCTGGTAGATTTTGGCAGTAAATCCATCAGTTCTTGGGCTTTTCTTTGTTAGACTGCTTATTAAGGCTTTAATCTAATCATTTGTTTTAAGTCTATTTAAGTGGTTACTTCCTATTGGCTCAATTTTGGTAGGTCAATGTATCTAGAAATGTACCCATATTTTAGGTTTTCCAATTTGCTTGAATATCGATTTTTCAAAGAATTTCTTCATGATTGTATTAATTTCATTGGTATTTTTGTGCCGCGTATGTTTTTATCACTACTTTTATTTATTTGGATTTATCTTTCCTTTTAGTCAAATTAGGTAAGGATTTATCTTTTATAGCTTTTCAAACAATTATTTTTTTAAGTTGTGAACATACTGTACAGAGGGGTTACAATTACATGGGGAAGATAATGAGTACATTTCTTATCAAGCATTGCAGCCTCCTTCTTTCTTTACCCTTCACATCCCTTTCCAGCCTCACCCCGCCCCTCCACCCAATTCTCCCCACCACCAACAAAGTTGTTAAGTTCGTTTTATACATGAGAACTTGTACTTCTCATTGTTGCAACGGGTCCATCTGTATCCTTAAACAACTTTTTTTTTCCCTTCTCCTCCACAAATTATACCGACATCAAATATAGTGAAAGCAGGGGTGATACTGTGGGGGAGGGACATACAAAGCAACAAAGAGATAATCTTATAAATGCGTGAGAAACAAACCCATGAAATAAAAACAAAATTGAAATACATATCTAATGGTTCGTTTTCCTAAGATCACATTACCTGACCTTTTTTGCTTGACTCATACATATACTAGATATTTCAAATAAGGGAAACCATGGGACCTATGTTTCTTTGGGCTTGGCTTACTTTACTAAGTATAATGTTTTCCAAGCCTTTCCATTTCTTAACAAATGAGGCAATGTCATTCTTTTTGATGGAGGCATAGAATTCCATTGTGTATATATACCACATTTTCTTGATTCATTCATCTACTGAGGGACATCTGGGTTGGTTCCATATCTTAGCTATGGTAAATAATGCTGAAATAAACATAGTTGTGCTGGTAGCTTTAGTGTGGTCTTGTTTGTAAACATTTGGGCAAAGGCCCAAAAGTGGAATTGCTGGATCATAGGGGAGCTCTATATGAAGTCTTTTCAGGAACCTCCTTACTGCTTTCCAATGTGGTTGAAAAAGTTGACACTCCCACCAACAATGAAGTAAGGTTCCCATCTGTCAACATCCCATCCAGCATCTGTTATTATAGTTCTTGATTTTTGCCATTCTAACTGGGGTGAGGTGGTATCTCAATGTTGTTTTGATTTGCATTTCTTTTATGGCTAGGGAGGTTGAGCATTTCTTCATGTGTCTATTGGCCATCCTTCTTTCTTCTTCAGAGAAGTTTCTCTTCAAGTCATTAGCCCACTTATTTATTGGGCAGTTGTTTCTTTGAGGATTTGTTGTTGGGGGATTTAATTTATTGAGTTCCAAGTATATTTTAGATATGAGACCCTTGTCCCTTGTATGGCTAGTGAAGATCTTCTGCCAAGCCATGGGCTTTCTATTGATCTTGCTAGCTGTCCTTTGCCATGCATAAGCGCTGCAAATTCATGCAATCCCACTTGTCCAACCATTCTTTGATTTGTTGTGTGTCCGGGTCTCTATTAAGAAAATATTGGCCTACCACAAGGAGACCTATGGTTTCTCCTATTCCATCCTGTAATGGTTTCATTGTGTCTGCTTTGACTCCGAGGTCTTTGATCCATTTGGAGTTGATTGTGGTGCAGGGTGATATATAAGGTTCTAGCTTTAGTTTTCTACAAGTAGTTAACTAATTTTGCCAGCATCATTTACTGAAGAGGCTGTCTTTCTTCCATTCTATATTTTAGCTCCCTTATCAAAGATCAGATGGCTATAGGTCTGTAGGTTCATTTCTGGGTTTTCAATTCTATTCCATTGGTCCTGAGGTCTGTTCTTATGCCAATACCAAGCTGTTTTGATTACTATGGCTTTATAGTAGAGTTTGAAATTTGGTATTGATATTCCTCCAGCAGAGTTCTTTCCATTGAAGAGTGTTTTTGCTATTCGGGGTCTTTTATTGTTCCTTATGAATTGTTGGATTGCCTCTTCTATTTCCTTGAAGAATGAGGTTGGAATTTTGATAGGTATCACATTAATTTGTAGATAGCCTTGGGAAGTATTGCCATTTTCACGATGTTAATCTTGCCAATCCAGGAGCATGGGAGATTTTGTCGTTTTCTAAGTTCTGTTTGATTTCCTTTTTCAAATTTTAATAGTTTTCATCTTAGAAGTCCTTCATTTCTTTCGTTAAGCTAATTCGTAGGTATTTTATTTTTTGTGGGGCTATTACTAATGGAGTTGCATTCCTAATTTCAGCCACACTTTTCTCATTGTGGGCATACAGAAAAGCCATTGATTTTGGGGGTTAATTTTATATCCTGCTAAATTGCCAACGTTTTGAATCAGCTTGAGAAATTTGGGAGTAAAGTCTATGGGATCCTTTAAATACAAGATCATGCCATCTGCAAAGAGGGAGAGTTTTACTTCTTCTTTCCCTATTTGGATCTCCTTTATGTTTCCGTCTTGTCTTATTGCTGTAACTAGGCATTCTAATACTAGATTGAAGAGAAGTGGAGAGAGTGGACATCCTTGTCTTTTTCCTGAGTTAAGAGGAAATGACTTTAGTTTTTCACCATTAAGTATAATGCCGGCTGTACGTTTTTCATATACAGACTTTATTGTATTGAGGAATGTTCTATGGATTCCTAATTTTTCCAAAACCTTCATCATAAAGGGGTGTTGGATCTTGTTGAATGCTTTTTGTGCATCTATTGAGATAACCATGTGGTTCTTATCCTTGCTCCTCTTGATGTGATGAATAATATACATTGATTTGTGTATATTGAACCAGCTTTGCATCCCTGATTATCATCCCTGTTTGATCATGGTGTATGATTTTTTGGATGAATTGTTGAAGTCGATTGGCCAAATTTCGTTGAGAAGTTTTACATCAATGTTCATCAAAGAAATAGGTATATAGTGCTCTGTCTTTGATGAGTCCCTACCTGGTTTTGGGATGAGGGTTATGATGGCTTCATAGAATGTGTTCGGTAGTGATCTTTCTTTTGTGATTTCATTGAAGAGTTGGAGGAATATTGGCGTGAGCTCTGCTTTGAAGGCCTTGTAGAATTGCGCTGTAAAACCATCTGGTTCTGGACATTTCTTAGATGGAAGGGCTCTTATCGCTCTTTCTATTTCAATGCTTGATATGGGCCTATTAAGATGGTTTAACTCATCCTAGTTTGGTTTTGGCATGTCAATATTTCCTAGAAAAAGGCCCAATTCTGCCAAGTTCTCAAACTTATTAGCATAAAGTTTTGAGAAGTATTCCCTTATAATGTTCTGAATCTTGGTTGTTTCTGTGGTGATGTTTCCATTCTCATATCTGAGTTTATTTATTTGTGTGTGTTCTCTTCTTTTTTTGATAAGATTTGCTAAGGGTCTGTCAATTTTGTTAATTTTTTCGAACAACCAACTCTTTGTTTAGTTAATTCATTCTATAGTTTTTTTGGAAACTAATTCATTTAATTCTGATTTAATTTTAATTATTTCTTTCCCTCTACTGGATTTGGGTTTATCTTGCTGCTCTTTTTCAAGGCGGTTTAGATGTGCCATTAAATTGTTGGTTTCAAATCTCTCCAATTTGTTGATGTAGGAGCTCAGAGCTCTAAACTTGCCTCTGAGTACTGCCTTTGCTGTGTCCCAGAGGAGCTGGTAATTTGTGTGTTCATTTTTGTTGAATAGCATGAATATTTGAATTTCCTTTCTAATCTCTTCCATGACTCACTTGTGATTCAGCAGTGTGTTGTTCAGCCTCCATGTGTTACCGGACTTTCTTTGGTGGCTTTTGATGTTGAGTTCTAATTTTATTCCCTTGTGGTAAGAGAGAATGCAAGGTATAACTTCAACATTTCTGTATTTGGACAACCTTCTTTGTGGCCTGAAATGTGGTCTATTTTAGAAAATGTTCCATGTGCTGCTGAGAAGAACGTGCATTCTGATGCTATTGGGTCAAATATTTGGTAGATGTCTGTTAAATCTAGTTGATCTATGCAGCTGTTTAGATCTGCGGTTTCTCTGTTGAGGTTTTGCCAAGTTGATCTATCTAGTGGGGAGAGTGGTGTGTTAAAATCCCCAACAATTAATGTCTTTGGATCTGTGAGGGATTTGAAGGAAAGTAATGTTTCTTGGATAAATTTTTGTGCTCCGTTGTTTGGCGAATAGATATTTAGAATTGTAATATCTTCCTGAAGGAGAGATCCCTTCATTAGTATGTAAAGACCTTCTTTATCTCTTCTCACAAATTTTAATTTGAAGTCTATTTTATATGTTATTAGGATTGCAACTCCTGCCTGTTTATGGGGGCCCTTTGCTTGGTAGATTTTGTTCCAGACTTTCACCTTGAAAATGTGTTTGTTTTTACGGGCAAGATGTGACTCCTGAAGGCAGCAGATAGAAGGATCTTGTTTTTTAATCCAACTAGACAGTCTATGTCGCTTAATTGGAGAGTTAAGTCCGTTAATGTTAAGAGATGGGACTAAGAGGTATTTGGGAGTTTCTGCCATGTTATACCTTCTTAGGGGCTGTGATAACTGGGTTCTTCCTATGGTTCTTGGATTCACAGTTTGAGTGCAATTTCTTGGCCTACATTGTGGTCTTGTTGGTTTTCTATGTGTAGGACATCTTTAAGAATCTTTTGTAGGGCTGGTTTCGTGGAGATGTATTATTTCAATTTTTCTTTGCTATGGAAGATTTTATTTAGCCTCCAGTTATGAAGGAGAGTTTAGCTGGGTACAGTATTCTTGGTTCAGAGTTCTTTGTTTTTAAGGCATGGCATATATCATTCCAGGCTCTTCTTGCTTTGATTGTCTCTGCTGAGAAATCTGAGGTGATTCTAATTGGTTTCCCTTTATAGGTGATTAATCTTTTCTCCTTGACAGCTTTAAGGATCTTTTCCTTGGTCTGAGTTGTTCCTGTGTGGATTATAATGTGATGGTGGGATGTCCTGTTCTGGTCTCGTCTATCTGGAGTTCTAAAACCTTCTTGTATCTGAACAGGCCTATCTTTTTGCATATTTGGGACATTCTCTGATAGGATGCTGTTACACAAATTTTCTAGACCATTAACTTCTGTTTCTAGGTGTTCCTCTACACGATTATCCTTAGATTAGGCCTTCTGAGTCTTCCAAGTTTTGGATAGATCTATCATATTAATTGAACTAGTCTTGGAAGGTTGTATGTTCTTTCTCTATAATATCTAAAGTGTCTTCAATCCCCAAGATTCTATCTTCTGCATGGATTAACCTGCTGTCAAGACTCTCTACTTTGCTTTTTGTTCTTTTCCTTCTAATTGGTCAGCTTTGAGGGCTTCAAATTCTTTGTTGAAGCTTTGTTTTAGATCTTGTATGAACTTCTTTACTTCCTTAATTTGTTGCTCAGTGTTTATTCTCAAGTCACTTAGTTGATTGTTTATGTTTTCCTTGGACTCCCATTCCTTCTCTTGGGTTCCATTCAGCATTCCCTTTGTGGTATCCCTGACTTCCTTCAGCTCTTTGTTAATGGATCCCATGAATGCCTTTAGTGATATTTGTGCATTCTCATCCTGCTCTCTCAATTCCTGTATTACTCTTTGCTTAGCTTCCTCCCATTCACGCCATTCCTGTAGTTCTCTTTGAGTGTTCTCAGCCTGTTCATGCCATTCTTGCCTTTCTCTTTGAGTATTCTCAAGCTGCTCATGCAAATCCTGTATCAGTTTTTGAGTAGCTTCCTCTCACTCATGATATTCCTGTATATTCCTGTGGATTGCCTCTTCTCTCTCCCTATCATGCTCATACAGAGTCCTATTTAGGTTTTCAATCTTTTCCTGCATTGACCTTTTGTTTGCCTCCTCTCTCTCCCTATCACACTCATACAGAGTCCTTTGTATGTTTTCAATCTTTTTATTTATCATGTTTTCCAACAGTGTTTGTAGAGCTATTTGGAAACTCTCCTCTGGATTATTCATTATGTGTTCTGTCCCCTGATAATCATGAGTGGGAATTGTGACACCTGCAGTTGCCATTTTTCTTGTGGTTTTCCGGCTTACTCTGCCCATTTGGGATGAAAATAACACCAGTTTTTTGCTGGACCACTAACTTAAGGCAAGCATCAACCAAAGTCTGAATTTGCACACTCAATAGTCTGCAGATACAGTCTAGTTCAACAGATACATCTATTCAACATTAAACAACTATATATTAATTAATGGGCTCCGAACTGTAAAGAATTTGGAAAACCATAAATTATTAGGGTTAGGGAGAGATGTGGGTAAAAAATAGGAAGAGAATGATGTGGGAAGGCACAGGGAGAGTTAACTAAGTCCGAATCTCAAAGCAGGAAATAGGTTGGATAGGATGAAAGCAGACAGAGAGAAAAGAAGAAGAAAGAGAAAGGGAAAAAAAGAGACCAGAAAAAATAGAAAAGTAAAAATTAAAAATATTATGCAGAACGAATGCAAACTATTCAGAGAAGAACGTGAATATAATGAGAGAAGGGAGGGGGATATAAAGGAGATGTGAAAAATTTAAAAATAAAAATCCTTAATATATTATATCGGTATAAAGAGGTAGTACTGCTATTAAGGAATTTGAGTCTCAGAGGTTTTGATTAAGTGTGTACACCATGGTGGATAGGGTCTCATAGTCAACTATGGGTTTATCTGAGGATGTGCGGAACAACAATTAAGTCACATAAAGAAGAATGAAAGAGAAGAAAAGGTGAAAAGGGTAAGAAAGAAAGAAAAAAGATCAGAAGTTAAGTAGAGCTGAACAAAAAACAAAAAGAATTTTTTTAAAAAAAAAGAAAGAAAAAAAGGAAAGAAAAACGCACACACATATGTACTCCTAAAATAACAATTATAATAAGAAAAAAGGTTGCTAGAATTTTTTTTCAAAAATGGTAAAAATTTAAAATTAAAAAAAGTTTTAGAAAGGAAAAATTTTTTTTTAATAAAAGGTACAAAAAAAAAAGAAGAAAAAAAAAGTTCTTTGATTTTTTTGGGAAGATTGGGAAAAGTCCTGTATCTTCCTTGTGGCTGTAAGCACCCTCTTGTTGGAGTCTCTGGTCTGCTTATGGTCCTGTGGCTTGGTTGGTTTCTTAAGTCAGTTTGTTGGAAAAGGCAGAAACATGCTCTGCTTTACCCAGGATTTTGCGATCCTCCTCCCAGGTTAGTTCAATGTGAGGGAGATATGCTTTGAGTATCATAAAAGAGGAAGATGGCTTTTTCCTCAAGTTTGGAGATGCTGTGTGAGGTTAGGTTCTGGGTAGAGTTGAGGCCTTTCAGCAAACAGTAGCTTTTCCCGGGGGCTGGTTTGTGAGAAACTCACAGAGCCATTCTCAGGGTTTCTGTTTACTGAATTTCAATTGATTGTCAAGGCTGCTAAAGGGAGGGGCAGCCTCTGGCTCTGATTACCCAGTGAAGAAAGCCAGTCCTAGGGCTGGCACTCGAGCTGGGTGAGTTTTTCCTGGGTGGAGCTGAGTCTGGCAGGTCAGTTTAGGTTCTTGTGACCTGCTAAATGACTCTACTTTTCTTCCAAGGCCTGAGTTGGAGCTAGCAGCTCCGCTGAGCTTTGTCGGTATCCAAGATGGAGATCTCTGGTACTGGGGGTGGGGAGTGGTGGCCTTCTCTCCTTTGCTCCCTGAGAAAGAGTAAGGATGTCAGGCTTCTACTCTTGCCGAGTCTTGGTTCCTGGGTCATCTCTGGTCTGTGAATTGCAGGATGAAGATGTCTGCTCCTTGTCGGTTGTTGCTGGTGTTGAGTAGAATCTGCTCACCCTCTGTGTCTGGCTCCTTGGTCCGGGACTCTGTGTGATTCAGGTATGGCGGGTTCGGCCACCACTGCCACTGCTGCCGCCGGGTGGCAGCGGCTTCTGGCAAGAGCTCAGATCTGTCTCCTTGCCTAGATTTTCCCTCTGTAGCCTAAATCTCTGTCCTGTGATGGCACATTTGGTGTGACTGTCTGGCTTAGGACTGTTCACTGGAACTCTAAAACTGCTTTCTATGTGAGAGCTTGTTTAGCCTCCAGCTTCTCCTCCACCATCTTGACCGCAAACCCAATAAAGGAATTTTCAAAAAAGGAGCAAGGTGGAACTATCATTTTAATCAGTTTTCTAATTCTCCAGGTTAATTTCCTATTCTTACCTATAAAAGATAATTGATGTTTTCCTATTGATATTGATATTACATGAGCAAGGTAATGAGAGTATATTTCTTGTCAAGCATTGTTGCCTCCTCCTTTGTTTCCCCTTAAAATTCCTGTCATCCTATCCCTCCAAAAATTGTAAAGTACGTTTTTGATATAACGTCTTGTACATCTCATTGAGTGCTCATTTTAAACCGTAATCAATAAATATTTATTAACAAATATTTATTGAGGTGCTGGTATATGCTAACTTTGGTCTTAAGATCTAGATGACAATCAAAAGAAGCCATAAATTCTATGTTAAGAAGCTTACATTCTAAGATGGAGAAAGGCAGTAAGATGTAAAAATACAGAGAAGGAGATAATTGTGGGAAATTAAAACTTTGAACTATGGCTGGGCACTTGTGGTTAATGCCTGTAATCCTAGCTATTCAAAAGGCTGAGATCTGAGGATCATGGTTTGAAGCCAACCTAGGCAAGAAAGTCCATGGAACGCCTATCTCCAATTGAACACCAAAAAACTGGAAGTGGCACTGTAGCTCAAGTGGTAGCATGGTAGTTTGGAGTACAAATGCTCCCAGGCCATGAGTTCTAACCCAAAGACCCATAAAAAATAAGATAAACTACTGTAAATTTACAGCTTGGTGAAGACCCAGAGAAAGAGTGGTCCAAGTAGGAAAACTACAATTGCAAAGACTGAGGGTTTTGTTTGTTGGTAGTATGTCACAGAGGTGAATATGACCAAAACAAGGTGAGGGAATGGACAGGTGAAACAATAATGTTAGACAAGTCAATAGAGAACACAGAAAGATAACATAAAAAGTCCTAGTTGTAAGCATATTGCTCACCTTTCGTCCTCAGCTCCACCCAGACCTGAGCTCCTCTCAGCCCCGGAGTTCCCGCCATACAGCTGGCCCCTCCCTTTCTCTCTCTTCCAGGTCCCACGTGATCTCCCACCTACCTCCCTTCCTGCCCCAGAACCTCCTGCTACCTGCATTTGGACAGGTGCCATGTGCTCCCTCTTGGGGGAAATATGGCTCATCTAATAAACTTTGTAATAACGTGTCTGCTGTGCCTGCTTGCCTCCACGTGGTCCCCTGCAGCAGATGAGAAGATCTTTCATTGGTGGCCTTTCAATAGTGAGACTAATAAATGCTTTGGCACCTTAAAAGTCAAGAGGAACAAAGTCTAGGTGGACAGATGAGGGGTGGTGTTAAAAGCCACTTGGAATCAAGGTATATTTGAAGGTAGAAGTTAAAGGGTAGAGGTTAAAATGTGAAATCTAGGGCAACTCCAAAGCAGCCAGAGTAGTATGGTATCATTTGCTGTATTAGAAATGATTTGATGATATTTATTCATTCAAACATTTATTAAGTGATTATTTTGTATCAGATACTATAACCCTCCAAAGCATTCTAATATAAGCAAGGCATTCTGAGGGCTAGCATTAGGCAGAAAAAGAAGGATGTAGAGGATATGACAATTTTAAGAAGTATGTGAGAGTCAGAGTTGGTAGGATGTGGTGCCTCATGTTGAAAGTGAGAACGATTCTGGTAGCTTTTTAAAATTTCTGATGCAAGTGATAGATGGAATTGCTATTAACAAAGACATGGAATGTGTAAGAGGAAATTAGTTTGTGGGGAGATGTTAGTATAGACCTGTAGATTTGGGTGATGTCAGTGCCATCATTTTACCAACTTTAAAGTTTCCTCATAAACCTCTCTCTTAATGGCATATGCAAATCTCAAAGACGGTGACCAGAGACATTATTTCATTTGGGATTAATAAATAGTGAGTTTCTAATTTTTAAAAAGTAAGAAAAGAAATTGGTTTGTGTCATCAGCATTGACAGATCCTGAGTGAGTATTTACTGCTTCCAGTGTAACAGGCACGCCTCTTACTGCTTAACATAAACAACTTCATTTCATAATTAAAACATTTATATTGATGTCATTGTTATTGTCCCTGTTCTTGCATGAGCATTGCCTGGAACTTGGAGAAGTAATTTATTCAATGTCAACATATTCATGGATTAGGAGTGCTAGGACTTGGATGTTTTCCTTATGCCAATGTTTGTAGCAGTTGGGTTTCAGAAGTTTTGTGAATTTGGACTCTGAAGCTGAGATACAAGCTGGAGACAAATAGTTGAAAATCATCAGCATCAGCTTTGACCGCATACCCTCAATGGCTGCCTTCTTCCTATCTCACTGTTGTGCCTCTCCTGTTGTATGACCCAGGATCATTTTCCATGTAAGCTATTTGCATTTGAATCCATGTCCCAGAGTCTGCTTCTGAGGAGCCAGACCGCAGATAGAGACTGATGAAGAATTAATCGAGAACAAGGAATATAGGACATGAAATGTTTTCTTAGGGACTTAGTTAAGAAAGTAGGGAAATAAACAGGAAAATAATATCCCAAGAGAATTCAGGACAACTTTTTAAGAAGGGAAAGAATTAACAGAAAGGAAAACACTGAAGAGGTCCTGGAAAAGAATTTTCTCAATAGTTAAACAAACCAAAAGCAGCAGCAGAAAAAAAAATAGCACTAACATAGAGGAGGAAAATCTAAGAGTCCAGGAAAGGAAAATAGTGACCAGAAAGGCATGAACAGGTCAGACAGTCTTAATTCCTCTAAGGTTTTGCTGACTTGATCAAAGATCACTTGAATAAGATTAGACTTCCTAACTATCTCTGCTTTACCTTTTCAAATTCTCTACACTTAATTTAATCCACCACTGCTTTAATCTTGAGACTTCACCAATAACCTTTTTGTATTCCTTTTCATTAAAATTAAGGAAATTGTGGAGTTCCTCACTTGAAGAATCTTTACAAGTAGAAATGTTTTTTATACAAAGAAACTGAGTCCCTGATAAGATCTCACTTTTCGTGTTTGTGAAATCAAGTGGTAGGAAACCAAGAGACGATCTTTTCTACTACGTTAGGAACAAGAAAAAGCAAAGAAGTTATGTGTAAAAAGAAAGTGTGTGGAGTTTTCCAGTAAGCAATTTGCATTTCTAATATCATGTAGGTCTGAATTCTTCTCTGCTGATTACATCCTTGTAACCTAGCTATTCAGGAGGCTGAGATCTGAGGATCATGACTCAAAGCCAGCATAGGTAGGAAAGTCCATGAGATTGGTATCTACAGTTAACCACCAAAGAGCCACAAATGGAGCTGTGAATTGCATGGCAAAGCATTATTCTTGAACAAAAACACTAAGGTACAGTGTTCAGGAACTAAGTTCAAACCCCAGTACTGGTACAAAAAATAAAGATTAAAGGGCAGAAAAGTGCTTGAAGCAGAGAAAACATAAGAAAAACCGAGAAGAGACTCCTATGAGCTGGGATTTTCTTTTATTGGGCCCTCCACTGGGATCATGACTGGGAATGGGTCCTTCCATGACCATGGATGGGGAGACAGGTGCTTCACTCCAGCACATGTCAGGGGAGTGCGCTAAGACATCTGAGACCAGTTACTGATGGAACAATAGGGACATTCTGCACAGTATCATAGTTCTTGTCGTGTTGTCATTCATTCCAGCTGCCTTTTTATGTCCCTAACTACCTAGCCAGGGCAATTAGGTCTCCCTTATTACTTTTGTCTTCCTTTTTGCAAAGTATTTTATTTTCATATTTTCCTATTTTGCTTTCCATCAGCAACCAAGTATAATTATCTAACCTTCTCTTGGGACCATAATCTCTTTGTCTTTCTTTCTTTTTTTTTTTTTTTGTCGGTCGTGGGGCTTGAACTCTGGGCCTGGGCGCTGTCCCTCATCTCTTCAGCTCAAGGCGAGCACTCTACCACTTGAGCCACAGCGCCACTTCCGGTTTTCTGGTGGTTTTATTGGAGATAGGAGTCTCACGGTCTTTCCTGCCTCGGCTGGCTTTGAACCGCGATCCTCAGATCTCAGCCTCCTGAGTAGCTAGGATTACAGGAATGAGCCACCAGCGCCCGGCTTCTCCTTGTCTTTCAAAGAATGTCCTTCCCTCAGTTTCAACAAGAAGAGAGGAGGTAGATGAGATCATGGGGTCAGATGAAGAGTGTGGCCTCCACAACAGGAGGACCCCTGCCTGCCCCTCAAGGAAGCACCTCTGCATCCAGCTCTTCCCCAAAAGAGGCAGAAGTAAAGAGGTCTGCCAGGCCAATTAACTATGATCTCTCCCTTTGGCCATAAAATTCATTAATCATGAAGGCTCCACATGGTCACTGATCTTTTAATGATGATGATAATTTGCACACTAAGCAAGCAGTCTCAAGAATGTTGCTTTTAGTAGAATTTGAGAGCCATGCTTAGGCAGGTTATTCCAAAGTCAATTACATTTTAATACTTTGTTTGAAAAGTTGCTCTTTTCATCTTGACAACTTTATTTTATGAATATCATTATTTGGGGTGTTATTTTCATGGTGCTGGGGAAGTTAATCACAGCCAAGTATTTATTAACTTAATAAAAGAAAAAAAACCCTAGAAAACACACTTTTAAAGTAATTGCTGGGTATTAGTCGCTCCCACCTGTAATCCTAACTACTCAAGAGGCTGATTACATTACAAAGCAATCCCAGACAGAAAAGTCTGTGAGACTCTGATCTGCAGTTAACCACTAAAAAGCAAGAAGTGGAGCTAAGGCTCAAGTTGTAGAGGCCAGTGCCTAGGCCTTGAGTTAAAGACCTAGAATCAGCATACAGAACAATTATAATAATTTAAAATAGTCTAGATTTTAAAACTATAATGAAACTTAAATGTTTAAATAATATTTATTCTGAGTGATTCGCAAATAAAATTAAACCCAAAGACATTATGTGACTTTCCAGCAGTCATAAATATCAGAAGTTGTTGAGCTGGATCAAAAGTCTGGTATTTTCCCCTCATCTTCTTTATGAAATTAAATACATTAAGGTAACATAGCATTCCAAAATGAAGTTCTTCCATAATCAATTAAATCATACATAGTTGAATGTTCCTGCACTCCAAATTATACAGATTGCCTCACAAGTGTTTGTCATGTCTAGATAATTTTCTTAATTTAAAAAACAAAATCCTTTTATTTGTTTTTCTTAAAGTAATAATACTTTTCATGAGGTGATATGGCCACCAAAAACTGGAATCATGATTACAAAAAAAATTAATTACATGCAGAATGATGTTTAATGAAACAGTCAAATCTCCATGATGTTAGAGGATAACATATAGGAAATAAAGAGTCTGTCTTCATAATAAAAGGCAAGACATTACAAGTGATTAAAGTTTCCCATGCGATTTCACATTTGTCTTCATATCATCCTTATTCAGTGATTGTCACTGTCTGGACTCTGTTATTCAGTACTGAAATCAAGTTCGGGGTCTCAGACAAGATAGGTCAGTGCTCGGCCACTGAACTACAACCCAAGCTCTGTTACTGTCTTTGATTACTTTAGATAGAGGGTTGATATAAGAGTTATAGTACTAGTGTTAAGCAGGAATCATTCCTCAACTCTCCATCTCTTGGCTGTAAATTCTGGATTTCTTCCACATGACATGTTTGTTATGGAGCATGTGTGATATGGTCATTCTGTGCTAGTATTAAGTTTTTAAATGAATGGCTTCTCAAGTGGTGAGAGTAGAGGAGAGCCTAAACTAGGACTGGGTCAGGATGCATTGTCTTCTTCTCATGGATCCTCTGCAGTGTGCATGTACCCTGTGCAGATTCTGGCTTACTCAACCTCCTGGCCTGCCTGCCACAGGACCACATCCAGTAGACAATACGACATCATCTTTAAAAGTGTCCTTCCTTCACATACTGGATAAAATTTTCATAGTTGAGAACATGGGTGCTTTAGAGGTGTGGAAGGAGGAATTAACCATTCTGAAAATAGCTACCTAACATTAAAAGATGAGAGAGGGAAAGGAACCACAAAGATGTGCAGACCATGAAAGCCACAACTTGAGAATTTCTTGACTAAGGAAGGAGTGAAGCAAAGCAAGGGTTTACACTCTAGAAGTGGCACAGGCCTGTGGCTTGGGACATTTCCTATCACACTCCTGTATATCACAGCAGGCAACGTCT
The DNA here is from genome assembly GCF_024711535.1 of Dipodomys merriami. NCBI lineage: Eukaryota > Metazoa > Chordata > Mammalia > Rodentia > Heteromyidae > Dipodomys > Dipodomys merriami. The sequence goes on along the minus strand of NW_027203693.1, from coordinate 1,543,237 downwards.
TCAACATCTGCTCGGATTCTCCATCCCAAGCACTCAGTAGAAGGGAGCTTACTTCAAATCTTTGATGCTCTGGTCAACTGAGGCTAATTCTAACTATCTCACACTGTGCCACCTACCCTGTAGATCTCTACTCTCTCTATATACTAAAAAATTCTCTAACTTAACCTTTTCACTCAAAGGGCTGCTTCTGTTATAGCAAAACCAAATCAGCTAATTCAATTAGGGTAATCTTTGCAATACTGAGCTCTATTTTTGTGGAGTTTGCTTCCTCTCAGCCATATACTTCATTGTTTTCCCTTACAATTATCAGGAAAATCCTCTCTCACCTTCACAGTGTTTCTCTTTGAAACAACAAAATTGTGTGGTTATACTTCGTAAAGTATATTTGCAATGTATGGAGATCTTCCTACCTATAAAAAATATTGTAGAAACTATAAGGTCTGTTAAAGTAAACAAAATCTCATTTCAATTTTGTCAGAATGAAAATAAACAGTGAAAAGAATAAATATATGGCACATGGAAATATCACTTATAAGAGAAATTTCAATACTGTGCTATGGTACATGAGGAAGAGAGATAATCTGGGAAGTTTTAATGAAGGCTAAGATTTGAGTAAGCATTATAATTAGTAAGGTAAAATAATAACTGTGACAATAAAATTAGAAGCCAGATGTTGCTGGTGGCTTAAACCTGTAATTCTAGCTACTCAGGAGGTTGAGATCTAATACTCACAGTTTGAAGCCAGTCCAGGCAGACAAGTCTATGAGATGCTTATCTCCAATTAACCAACAAAAAGCTGAAATGGAGCTCTGGCATAAGTGGTAAAGCACAGCCTTAAGCAAAAAGCAATGGGACATTTCTGTGGCACTGAATTCAAAGCCCAGAACACACACACACACACACACACACACACACACACACACACACACACACACAGAGGCACACATACATCTAGTAGAAGGTAGAGTGCATTAATGAATCTTTCAGAAACTACACAAGATGCTTTCAATTCATATACCTAACAAATTTAATTGAATTTATATTTGTATTAAGTCAGCTAGATGACTGATGTTAGAATCAAGAAAAGCATATATCTGAAAAGATTTTAAGGTATCTTACTATGAAGATCCAGGAAATGTAGGTAAGTGGTTAAGATTAAGATTTCAATCTTCAGGCAAAAAAATAAGACTTTAAGCTAAGGATAGATGATAACAAGGAGATAGGGACCTGTTCAGTGGCTATTGTAATGGTCCAGCTGAAACAAGGAATTGAAGCAAAGAAAAAATGTGAGACCAATAAAGTGCCCAATCAAATTAGCCTAACCTATCCATTTGATAATGGATGCCATTCTGTCTGACAAGAAAGCTGTTTTGTAGAAAGTGTCCTGAAAACAAGCAGAACCCTAAATGTCTCATCAGAGGAAATGTGCACACAGAGAAATACTGAAGCCCAGATGAAATGCAGTGATGATCAAGTGCATGAAATAGTACAGATAAGAAGCAGATATAAGAATCCCCCTCTCACATATATGGTATATAAAATATGAGCACCGTTATATATTACAGACTGTGATAGACAATTTGCTCCAGGAAAGTTAGAATGAACTTGTGACTTTAAATGAGCATCATTATTCCACAATACTGTGAATTTCCGGAAATTAAGTAATCACTTAATCACGATCAAAAAAAAAAAAAAAAGATCCTTGGGGAAGGGAGGGAGGGAGGGGATGGTAGGGGGAAAACAATGGAGGGGGTAACAAAAAAAAAAAAAAAAAAAAAAAGAATCCCCCTCTCAAGCTGTTCCCCATGTCCAAAATTTGAACCATGGTCCAAGAAAGAGCCAGCCAGTCAATAGGAATACAAATAAGGACCTAGCCATTCAAAGATAACCTAGCCAAAAATACAAACTTCACTTCCAAGATTTATAAAATTTGATTTCAAACTATTGTCTATGTTTAAGAGCTGAAGTTTATGTAAAATTTGTGAAGTTTAGAATCAGAAGCCAACAAGAGGCAAACATTTGCCTTTCAGAAGTTTGTAAGGACAAACCGTGGAAAATATATATACCCTCCTCCTCTACAACCCCAAACATTGCTCACTTTCCTATGAACAAACAAAAAGTATGATTTCAATTTTATATTTATTATAATCTCCAGCCAATTTATTTAATTCTTAATATATAATGGGGTTGCAATGTATATTTTATGTAAGTTATATAATTTTTTCTCACTATAGGCATTTTTATTTTCCAAATTAATTGACTTGCTAAAGTAAGAAAAGTTTGTTCATTAAAGGAATTTTTTATACATTTCTTCACCCAAAAAACGTAGAATATGAGCTGGGTGCAGGTAGCTCACACCTAGCTACTTAGGAGGCTGGGATCTGGTTCAAGGTCAACCCACGCAGGACCGTCCTTGAGACACTTATCTCTAATTAATCACCAAAAAGCAGAAGTGGAGCTTTGGCTCAAGTGATAGAGCACTATCCTTGAGCAAAACAGCTCAGAGACAACTTCTAAGCCCTGAGTTCAAGCCCTGAGTCTGAACACAAAACCTGGTAAGATGGTAAGTGCCTTAGGTCAGGCCTAAGCAAAGTCAAAGACAATGGAAAGGGAAAAGGTGGTGTTGTGATTCACTTTTACGCAAACCTGTGAAGAAAATGTTTCTTCTTTACCAGAGAAGACAGGTGACCGACCTGATAAAACAGCTTGAGTACTTGAATTATTTTTGTAAAAGGCTGCACTCCAGCCAGGAACACATACAATGGATGAGTATATAATATTTCATAAACTACTAAGCTTTCAAATTTTGGAATTTATTTGTTAAAGTGCTAGAGTTACCTAACTAGGTATTCATTTGGAAAGAAAAATTAGGAAAAATAACCATGCAAACAACACCCAATGAATTTCTTAAATCTGTGAAAGTACATAAGAAAAATAATTTGATTCAAAACTTAGTGCCTTTTTGGTTTGATCTCAAGTTCTTAAGTTTGCTAAGACTAGCACTCTACCACTTGAGCAGCACCTTCAGTTCTCAAAGTTATGTGTATATTGATCAGTAAGAATGTTACCTCTGCACAGATCTGTACTGTTTGTGAAAGATAATGGTAGACAGGGCATGAATATGTTATTTTTTTTTTATTGTGAGAATACCGTACAGAGGAGCTACAATTTCATGGGCAAGATAACGAGTACATTTCTTATCAAGCATTGTTGTCTCCTCTGTTTCCCCTTCCCATCGCTTCTGCTTCCCATACTCCTCCCTCCCCCCACCCGATCCTCCCCTCCACCAAAGTTGTAAAGTTCATTTTTTGACATAACGACTTGTATATCTCATTGTTTCAATGGGTCCACCAGTAGTTTTTGTCAAAAAGTATTTGCTGTACATCTTTAGGGACATAGATTCAAATTTTAACTTTTAAAAGGCTTGTACTTTAGTCTGATCTCAAGTATCAAGTGCAGATTATTTATTATTTTGATACATGCTAATTAACATACACTATTATGGTGTTGAAATAGTTTTAATTATTTATTTTCCCATCAAGAGTAATTCATTTTTATATTATTTTCTTGCTAGGAAAACTTCAGGACTCTATTGTGAAGCTATGATGTATTACAAAAATCTTCCATGGTGCTTCTTCAAAGACCCAATCACATCCACGTGACAGATGCACAGATACACAGAGACATGATAAATTATACAGGACTGTAGGCATTCACACAGACACCAAAGACAGAAATTCAAAGGCACAGTAGCTGTGTTGGGGTGTTTTTATACATTTCCATAGCTTGTGGCACTCCTCAGCATTTGTCTTTTCTTCTGTTTCTCATACACTCTTTGGTCTGTGAGGTAAGGGATCCCATATTATTATTTATTGAGATTATTAATTATTAAGGGATCCCCTTCTACAGAAATATCAAATGCGTACTCTAAGCCATATTTTAAATATACAATACTCAAAATGTATTTATTGATTGACAAATGATAACATGAAAGGAATTCTGGAAAAACATTTTACAGGTATCTTTTTCTCCCTGAAGTTGTGGGGCTTGAACACAGGGCCTGGGTGCTGTCCCTGAGCATTTTTGCTCAAGGCTAGTGCTTTGAGTGCTTTGAGCCACAGCTCCATTTCTGTGTTTTAAGTGGTTACTTAGAGATAAGAGATTCACTGGGACTTTCCTACCAGGGCTGGCTTTGAACCACAACCCTCAGATGTCAGCTTCCTGAGAAGCTAGGATTATAAGTGTGAGCCATGGACCATTCCTAGGTAAATGTGTGTGTGTGTGTGTGTGTGTGTGTGTGTGTGTGTGTGTCTGTGTGTGTGTCTGTGTGTGTGTATGTGTGTGTGTGTGGACTTAGGGTTTGAACTCAGGGACTGGGCACTGTCCATGAGCATTTTTGCTCGGGAATAGTTTTCTACCATTTTTGCCACAGCCCCAGTTCTGACATTTTTGGTAGTGAATTGTAGATACGTAAGTTTCGTAGGTCTGGGCTCTGATGGCTTAAAACTGCTATCCTAGCTATTCAAGAGGCTGAGATCTGAGAATTGTGATTCAAAGCCAGTGAGGTGAGGAAAGGCCATTAGACTTGTATCTCCATTTAACTACCTGAAAATGGCAAATGGAACTATGTCTCAAAGTGGTAGAGCACTAGCCTTGTGCAAGAAAGCTCAGGGACAGCCCCCAGGTCCTGAATTCCAGACTTTTAATCTACAAAAAATGTCTCATAGGCTTTCCTGTCTAGGCTGGCTTCAAATTGTGATCCTCAGATCTAAGACTCCTGAGTTGCTTGGATTACAGGTATAATCCACTAACAACTGGTAAATTTTAAATTCTTTGTAAAGGATAATTTTAATTTTAATGATTTAAAATATCCTCCTTAACATTCTACCCAAACTTCTCTGAAAACACCCTAATAGAAAAGTGACTGAGTTTTATTTTACCATTTTTAGTAGATGAAAGCACATTAAATTCTTTTCCACTAATTTCTAATTTTGTGAAAATTTAGACAAGGACTGAACTTGTTTGGCAAATATGTCTTCAAAATTCTTACAATTTAACTTTTAGATGAATATGTTTAAATTTTCAGGGACTAATAATCTCAGTAAAATTATATAGTAATTATCATTCAACTTAATATATACATTAATTTATAAACATAAATAGATAGAATAAAGCCTTCTGTTAATACTTTTTTCAGTTCTTAAGTGGTATCTTTGGAAATAATAGGGCTATTTCAGAATGTTTTATAACATCTCAGACAAGATCACATAACATGGCAATGAATATAACACAAAGAAAGTTCTGCTACTACTTTGCTAAATGACTTAAAAAAAACTTACCCTCTAAGTCTCAATATATTCATTTGAAAATGTAATTGACCTGAAGACTTATTTTAAGAATGCAATTAATGTTATTCCTGGCCAATCATTCAGTGTTGACTAGATATTACTATTATTATTATAATCTGATCTAGAATCATGAGGGCCTTTTATATCTTGTAAGTATCCCTAGTAGTTCCTGATATGATTAAAATTATATTCTTTTTAAGGTAAAGAAATACAAATATAGTTTTCTATTTTTAAGTGTTGGATTCCATTAAGTACAAACTTGCCTTTTGAACAGATTTCTGTTTGTGTACTACTATGTTTTTATCAATAGGTAAGTGCCCTTTCCTTTGGGAAATTTCTCCCTTTCCTTTGGTTTATGTGGGCTCAACTAATTTTTATTCATTGGTTTAGGTGGGCTCAACTTTATTTTTATTCATTGGCATCATGTCAAGATCCAAATTCACTCAAGAAGAATAAAATATTTCCATATTTATTGGTTTGGTGATTGATTCTGAGCTAATCCAGACAGATCCAATCAGATTCTTTCCTTTTATGTGCTACAGGGATATTAAGAATAGAAGTCTTTTCTTCTTGGGTCCAGATGTATGAGGATACCATGAATTAGAGCTGTTAATGGATGGAAAGATTCATCTGAAGAAGGATAAAATGAAGTCAAAACACATATAAGACAGAGATAAGAGACAGATGCATAGAGATAAACCCTGTTTCCATTTATGTGCGTAATATTTTTTAAACTTTTACTGTAAAATGATGTATAGAGGGTTTACAGTTACATGTCTGTCTCAACCACCTCTACCAGCAAGGAAGACAGGACTCGGGATTCTTCTCAAAGCAGTTTATTCAGGAACCTCATCTGCAAGCTTCTCCCTCCCCCCGCACCCGTGCTCCGGTTATAAGCCTCCTGGATGGCCAATCCCGAAGTGCCATGTGGCATATACTAATAGGGTCGCAAACACGGAAGCAAGCCAGTAGCCAAGCCATAGCCATATAAGGAGTTGTTTTTCACAGAGAGCACTCGCCATCAGGAAGGCGGAAGGCGGAAGCCAGCGCCATCTTTGGTCGCGGCCCCTGCAGCTCTCCATAGCTCCCCCTTTTTGTTTTATTAAGCAACAGGTAAGAGTAGAGGTTGGGCCTCTGTCTAAAACATTAATGAGAGGACCCTGCACTGGTCTTCGCCTGAGGGGCGCCTTCCCCAGTGACGACCAGGCCCGTCCGATGCCTTTTTTGCAGAGGTGGGATCTTGGGCATCAACCCACTTGCAACCCAACATGCTCTTCTTGGGCTCATGCTGGGAAGTGATTCCCAAGTACAGTGCGTTTGCCTTACACCCTGTGCTATTCCTTTAACGTGGCAAGCCACGTGTAGGGGGACTGTCCGGCCTCAATGGCAGTGAAGGCCTGGACCACCATAGCCATACTCCTGCACTGCGAGCTCTTAATCCGGCATATGCACCACAGGCACAGCAAGATCACCAATGCCAGGATACCGATAAGGGAGCCCATTCCCGCCCCCTCCTTCAAATGATCCACAGCTGTCAAAATCCAGGAGGAAACATCTTGTAACAGGGCATCATCCATCCGGCTGGAGTTTACCGCGACAATGGCCGATTGTAGCTGTAACATCAATTGGTCGAATTCCCCTGTCCAGTTGCCTAAAAGATAACTTGACAGTTGTTTAGACAAATTTGCTGCCTGGGTATAGTTATAATACTGAACAGTGGTAATACAAAGCCCTTCATATTTTTGAACACATCCCAGCTGAGCCAACTGCCACAGGATATCAACCTGCTCCTGCACAAGGTTAACCCTTTGATTTAACAGCATCAGTCCTCCTTTTAATTGTGCATTGGCCACTTGTTGTAAATCCAGAGCTCTGGCTGTAGTAGCCGACAAGTTATTTAAAGTCTGAGCCGTCTGCACAGTATGTGACATGGAGACAGCGGTAGCCGTTGCACTCGCAGCAGCCACAGCTATAGCAGTTACAATGGCCGCAGTGATGCCAAAATCTCTCTTATGCCTAAACAAGGTTACAGCTTGAGAAGCATCTACTGGCAAAGGCACCCAATGCAGAATGCGTGCAACTATAGCTAACGGATACTGAGAACTCCAGCAGGTAGCAAAATAGCAGGTTTCATTAGTACAAGCACACACATCATCTGAGCATACAGATGTGTTGTTAATTACCAAAAGCACGAAAGGGGAAACCACACACACGGGGGTAGGCTGATAACTAAATACCGTATAATTCTTACTAAAATGACAATTGGCACCCACAGTATGGGCAGTACTAGTCAAATTGCAAGTCATGTTTGCTATAAAAAAGTGACCCCCTTTTTTATACGGCTCCTTTTCATCTGTTGAATAAGTGCTCTCACTTCTTCCTCCTCTAACTCGCTGAAACTTCCTCTTTCCGATTTTAGCTCAGACAGATCTGGGTAAAGTCGCCCCCTTTTGCCCTGTTCATTGTCTCTCTTTTCACTGATTGCCTTCTCTGACCTCTCCTCCTGTAATTGTTCCAGTGCTGACTGTCCATTTTCTATAACCTCACAGCAGCACTGGTCCTCCAGGCAGCCCCTAATCAATTTCCAAATGGGGCGGACTCCTGCCTTTAATGTGCCCTGTTCATAGGCAAAGTCCAAATCCTTCCCTAATTTGTCCCATGAGGCTACTGTAAGGCTCCCGGCTATAAACCAAGGAGCCACAATGTTGCATTCATCAAGGAACCTCTGTAAGGTACCCTTCTTTAACTTTAGTCCTTTTGAGCGTAGTAGCTCTTCCAGGGCCAGAAAAATTGGATGTGACGTCGCGGCACCCATCTCAGTTATTAAAAATTTTATTTTCTTTTACTTTCACTTTAGACCTGTATTTCATTTCTTCCCGGATTCCTGCTCTCTCTTTATCTACAGAGAAGAGCCCCGTATTATGCCCGCTTTAATCTCGGATTCCCACTTACCTGGGAACTTACCGGTGCACCACCCTGACTGCCAGGAGTTCTGAATCCCTTGTGGAGTTAGATCCCTGTACGGGCCACCATTTGTCGTGACCGCCTCGACCAGCAAGGAAGACAGGACCTGGGATTCTTCTCAAAGCAGTTTATCCAGGAACCTCATCTGCAAGCTTCTCCCTCCCCCCGCACCCGCGCTCCGGTTATAAGCCTCCTGGATGGCCAATCCCGAGATGCCACGCAGCATATATAGGGTCGCAAACACGGAAGCAAGCCAGTAGCCAAGCCATAGCCATATAAGGAGTTGTTTTTCACAGAGAGCACTCGCCATCGGCAAGGTGGAAGGCGGAAGCCAGTGCCATCTTTGGTCGTGGCCCCTGCAGCTCTCCACACATGTCAGGTAACAAGTACATTTCCTTTTCAACAATATTACCCCTTCTCTCCCTCTCTTCCAGTTTTTCCCTCCTGTCCCCACTTGCAAGTTATATACTTCATTTTCTAAATAATCTCTAGTGTGAAGAGATGACATTGATCATGATTCATCGTACTCATAGTCTGACTTTTGTACTGAAATCCCTTTGTACAACTACTTAAAAATAAAGGAATGACCAGGTAAGTTTTGATGAATGAAACCAGGAAGGATAAATATAACCAGAAGTTGATCATGTTATCAGAAATTTAGGGTAGCTAAATTGACCTTGGGTCTTTGTATCTGGCAAGAAAAGAGGTCAGGCAAAAGTTGAACTTAAGCAAAATTGAGAACATATACAATAGCTATGCTAGGAGAAGACAGTACTTCAGCTCATCTTCACCCATCTTCAGGGATAGAGATATTAGCATCAGGGAGAATAGGGAGAACTACAGACCTCAATATTAATGAAGTTCCTTCTTTTCTCTGTAAAGTTATGGCACCAATGATTTAATATCCTAGCTTTAGTTTTTCATTCTTTTTTTTCTTACTTAACAAACGTCTTCCTTCCTTATTCTTCTGTAACCCTTGTCCTCAGGCAAGTTATCATTAGGCAAGTTTTGGTTTATCAGCTTATTCTGTCATCTGCAAGTTGTATCAGCTTCAATTTCCTGACCAGTTTTCTACTAACTCCTGTCAATAGATGGAATGGAGTTATAATGTTTCTAAGCACAAGTGGAAGCAGCAACTTCAGTCAACACATTGAGACTGGAAAAGCACATCAAGGAGGAGTGGAGGGGCAAGAGGTACTTAGATGTTTAGAAAGAGTTCGGTATAATTAAGGATGGAATGTATTGGAGAGATAAATGGTATTTATGAAAGAGAAGCATTTGTGTTCTATTTTGCCACTTGCCAATAGAAGATTTTGTTGTCCAAAAATGTAGTTAACAGCATGACACTTGGATCAAGAGTCAGAATTCCAAGAACAATTAAAGTCCATAGAAAGAGGGAGACGAGTTATGTGAGAAGGTGGCAAAAGGTTGTACTTGAAGACAGGAAATGACTGAAAAGTAAGTGAAGAATGCTATATTAATGTAATAGTTAAGTATTCTGGCCAATAATTCTAAATAGTTCTTTGACGAATTCTTCTTTGGTAAAAAAAATATATCAGGCTCATATAGCCTCTTTTAATTGGTAAAAGGCATGCAGGATGTACATACTTGATCACCAATATGAAGAATGACTCCCAAAGACAATCAGATTGGCTTATAGCATCACATTTCCATCAGAGGAATTCTGTAGAAATGCAGAATTATGTTAAACTCTGGCCTATTGTTCCAATACCCTTAAAAGGCCATTAATAACAATCGCCAGAGAAGAAAGGAAGAATTTTATGTTTCTTCACTATATTTAGGGGAACACAGCGGGAATGCTCTCTTAATATAAATACAACTTTCAAAAATAATCTTTATTGCTTATGGGAGATTTTCAGAGAGCTGTAATTCTTTAAAATTATGGTCATACTTCATAATGAGCAGATTTGATCTTATGAGAATTAGATTGATATAGGAGTGTCTAACATTAAAAAAAGGAAGAAAATACATGGAAAGGGTCTGAAATGCAAGCATTTCTAGATATGTTTCAATTCCATTCAGGTGACTTTCTCTGAAACATTGAAGCCCAACCATGGGTCATCAAGACCACCTGTTCTGGGATTGGCCAAGATTATCTTGTAGTTCTTCACCAAATTTCCTAATTTTTCAACTCAAAGCTGTCTTTCTCTGTGACACAAGTAGATGTGCACTCCTCCCTGGAAGTACTTGTCTTTTGGGGGTGAGATTTTGGCAAATATCTGACCTTTACCAATGCTGGCAAAAGGGTAAAAGGTAAATGAATTATTTATCATCCCTCCTCCTCCTCCTCTTCCTCCTTTTCCTCCTCATCCACCTCTCCCTCCTCCCCTTCTCCCTCCTCCACCTTCTTCTTCTTTCTTCTCCTCCTTCTTGCCTTCTCCTTTCCTTATTGTTGTTGTTGTTGTTCTTTTTCTCTTCCGTCTCCTCCAGCCCCTCCTCCTCCAGCCCATTCTCCTCCTCCTCCTCCTCCTCCTCCTCCTCCTCCTCCTTCTTCTTCTTCTTCTTCTTCTTCTTCTTCTTCTTCTTCTTCTTCTTCTTCTTCTTCTTCTTCTTCTTCTTCTTCTTCTTCTACTGTGTGTGTGCATGTGTATATGCGCATGCACACGCATGTGCTGGAACTGGAGCTTGAAATCTTGCTTAGTGTTTTCACTCAAAGCTGCATGCTGGAATTGGTGCTTTTACTCTTGCTTAGTGTTTTCACTCAAACTGATGATCTACCATTTGAGCCACACCTCTATTTCTTGCTTTTTATTAGTTAACTGGAGATAAGAATCTCTCCAATTTTTCTATCCTAGGCTGGCTTCAAACCTCAATCCTCAGATCTGTGCCTCCTGAGAGCTAGAATTACAGGTATAAGCCACAAGGGCCTGGTGAATGATACTTTCTTAATAAGCCACCCTCCTTTTCTGTACCGTTCTTCCTCAAGAGAAAGATTATACAATCTATATGGACCAAAAGTCCTGACTTTCCCATAATGCAGATTGAGAATAAGCCTCATCAGGCAAATGACAGCATAGAATCCCTAGCTCTGAAAAAGATCCAACTCAGAAAAGTTATACCTTAATCCATCTGAGCATGTGCAGTCCCGAGTGTCTCAGTACCCTCAAAGTGCTTTCTCCATGTTAATTTTCCTATTGGATGCAAAGAAATTAAGTAAACTTTCTGAATAAAAGCAATTTTGTTCAGCATTGCCTTTCCATGGCTAGAAGGAGAAAATAGGTCTAGCCAAGGACAATAAAGGGGAGGATTAACACAAATAGAGATTAAGCAGGTGACATTAATATTAAGTGGCTGTTAATCAAATGAAGTAAGTAAAAAAGACAAACACAGCTAGGGATATAGTTTAATGGCAGAACACTTTTCTCACATACATGATACTTTGAAGAGACAAAATCACGTTGAAAAATACTTATAAACATTTTATTAGGAATGTAATAGTACCCAAAATATAGGAAATACTTTCAAAAATTAAATAAGTAAAAAATGAGTAAATAAAAACTTGGCTTAGCTGGGTGCCCATGGTTCACACCGGTAATCCTAACTACTCAGGAGGCTGAGATCTGGGGGTTGCAGTTCAAAGCCAGCCCAGGAAGGAAAGTCTATGAGACTCTTATCTGCAATAAACCACCAGAAAACTGGAAGTGGCACTGTGGCTCAATTGGTAGAGTGCTTGCCTTGAGCTGAATAGTTGAGAGCCAGCACCCAGGCCCAGAGATCAAGGCCCATGACCTACAACAACAAAAACAAAAACAACCTCGGTTAGAGACTAGTGTCTATCAGAATAGACACTTTACTAAAAATGTGTATAGAGTCAATAAAGTATGAATGATTCTTCACTTAATTAGGATCAGAAAACTGTAAGTTAAAACCAAGTGCTGACCTGAGGAATAATGGAATAGAATTCAAACCCAGAAATGATCCGACAGATCTCTCCTTGATAAGGGAGTCAAAATTCTAAGATGGAAGAAAGACAACCTCTTTAACAAATGGTGCTGGCAGAATTCGCTACATGTGCAGAAAACTGAAGTTAGATCCTTATGTATCACTCTGTACCAGAATCAACTCCAAATAGATCAAAGACCTCAATGAAAGACCAAATACCCTGAAAATATTGCAGGATGGGATAGGGGATATTCCAGGGATCATTGGCACAGGTAGAAACTTCATAAAGATCCAGAAACACAACAAATCAGAAAAAGACTGGATTGATGGGACTACATTTAACTGTAAAGCTTCTGCATGGCAAAGGACATATCTAGGAAGATACATAAAAAGCCCATAGATTGGGAGATCTTCACTAGCTATACAACAGACAAGGGCCTCGTATCAAAAATATACCTAAAGCTCAGGGGCTGGGAATTTTGGCCTAGTGGTAGAGTGCTTGCCTAGCATGTGTGAAGCCTTGACTTCAATTCCTCAGTACCACATACACAGAAAAAGCCTGAAGCAGTGATGTGGCTCAAGTCGTAGAGTTCTAGCCTTGAGCAAATGAATCTCAGGGACAGTGTCAAGGCCTAAAGTTCCAGCCATAGGGTTGGCAAAAAATACTTCAAAATAAAAATTTAGCCCTCCCCCAAACAAATCCTCAAAAAAAACCCATCTCACAGCCAAAGATGAAAACAAACTCCAAGTGAAGGGATAGAGGAAGATCCACCATGCAAATGCTCCCTGCAAGAAGGTAGGAGTTGCCATCCTGATATCTGACAAAATAAACTTTTCATTAAAATCAACACAAAAAGACAAAGAAGTACACTTTATATTAATACAGAGAACAATCCAAGAAGAGGATATCACCATTATCAGTTTAAACTCTCCAAACATTGATGCATCCATATGTTAAGTAAATATTCTCAAAATAGATACTAATACTCCGCTCTTACCAAAGGACAGGTCTACCAACCAGAGGATTAGTAAAGAAGCCTCTGAATTCAATGATACAATATCTCAGTTTTCAACCCAACAACAACCCAGTACACATTCTTTTCAGTAGCCCATGGAACTTTCTCCAAAGTAGCATCATAGTTTGTACAAAGAATTTAAGCAAATACAAGAAGATCGACTAATTCCTTGTATTCTATTCGACCACAGTGAAATCAAGCTAGTTCTCAGTAACAAGGCATACCATAGAAATTACTAAATACATGGAAATTGGACAACACACTTCTGAGAAACACCTGGGTCACAGAAGAAATTAAATAAGAAATTTTAAAGTTCCTACAATTTAATGAATTTAAAGAAATATATGGGTCACTACAAAAGCAGTCCTTAGGGGCAATTTTATCACTGTCAGTGCACACATCAAGAAAATAGAGACAGGGGTTGGGAAGGTGGCTCAGTGGTAAAGCACTTGCCTTGCATGAGGCCCTGGGTTTGATTCCTCAGCACCACATAAGCAAAAGGGAAAAAGCCAGAAATGGCGCTGTGGCTCAAGTGATAGAGTGCTAGCCTTGATCTGAAGGGCTGAGGGACAGCGCCCAAGCCCAGAGTTCAGGCACCACGATCGGACCCCCCCCACCAAAAAAAGAAAGAAAGACAATAGAGAAAGACCAAGTAAGTAATCTCATGATGCAAGTAAAACTGCTAGAAAAGCAAGAAAAAATTCAACCTAAAAATAATACATGGAGCAAGTTAACCAAAATAAGAGCTGATATCAATGAGGTAGAGATTAAGAAAACTATAAATAAAATTAACAAGAAACTTTTTTTCAATACATTAATAAAATTGCTGGACCTCTGTCCAGCTTAAGGAAAAAGAGAGGAGACCCAAATCAATAAGATCAGGGATGTCACAGGAAAAATTACAACAAACATCCAAGACATCCAAACACTCAAAAAGAACTATTTCCAGAATCTATACTCTCTAAGGTAGGGAAACCTAGCAGAAATGGATGAAGTTTTAGAGTAATACAAGTTGCCCAAACTGAACCAAGAAGAAATCAATCAAATAAGCCAAGATCTTACAATGAGAAAGAGGAAGCAATCAGAAGTCTTCAAATAAGGAAAAGCCCAGGTATAGTTTGATTCACTATGGAATTCTATAAGACCTTCAGAAAGGAACTAATACCTATACTCCTCAAGCTCTTCCATGAAATAGAAGCAGAGGGAGAGAACCAAAACTCATTCTAGGAAGCCAATATCACAATTAACCCCAAACCAGGCAAAGATACAGCAAAAAAATAGAACTACAGACCAATTTGTTTGATGAACACAGATGCATAGGTCCTCAATAAAATATTAGCAAACAGAATCCATCAACATATCAAAAAATGAAACACTATGATCAAGTAGGCTTCATCCTAGAGATGCAGGGATAGATTAACATATATAAATCAATAAATACAATCCATTACATCAACAGATACAAAGTAAGAACTACATGATTATCTCCATTGATGCAGAAAAGGCCTTGGATAAGATACAACATTCATTCATGCTAAAAGCTATGGAGAAAATAGGAACAGAAGGAACATTCCTTAAAACAATAAAAGCCATATACAACAGAACAATGGCCAATATTATACTCAATGGAGAAAACCTACAACCAATTCTCCAAAAATCAGGAACAAGGCAAGGATGCCCACTCTCACCACTCCTCTTCAATATAGTTCTGAAATCCTTAGCCAGAGCAATAAGGCAAGAAAAGAACATTAAAGGGTTCTCCATAGGGATGGAAAAAGTTAAACTATCCCTTTCTGCAGATGATATGATATTATACCGTAGCAACACCAAAAATTCCACTCCCAAACTCCTAGAACTTATGAATCATTTCAGCAAAGTAGCAGGATACAAAATTAACCCAAAAAATCAGTTACCTTTCTGTACACCAACAATGTACTAGCAGAAAGGGAAATCAGGGAAACAACTCCATTCACAATAATCACATAAAATAAAATATTTAGGAATTAATCTAACCAAAGATGTAAAGTACCTATTTAGTGAAAAGTATAAAAGCCTAAAGAAAGAAATCAAAGAGAGCACCAAGAAATGGAAAAACCTTCCGTGTTCTTGGATAGGCAGAATCAATATTGTGAAAATGACCATACTGCCAAAGTTGATATACAAATTCAATGCAGTTACCATCAAAATCCCAATGATGTTCTTTACTGAAAATAGAAAAATAAATCCAAAACTTCATATGAAACAACAAACGACCTAGAATAACCAAAACAATTCTAGGCAAAAGAGACAACACGGGAGGGACCTCGATGCCAGACTTCAAACTGTACTATAAAGCCGTAATAACAAAAGTAGCTTGCTCTTGGCACAAAACGGACCTGAAGACCAATGAAATAGATTAGAAGATCCCGAAATAAAATCACATACCTATAGTCAGCTGATAATTGAAAAAGGACCCAAAGACACACAGTGATAGGAACATAGCCTCTTCAACTATTGGTGCTGGGAAAACTGGGTGATCACATGCAGAAAACTGAAAATGGATCCCTGCCTGTCACTGTGCACTAACACCAACTCAAAATGGATTAAAGACCTAAACATCAAATCTGAGAAGAGAGACGCATGAACTTATAGGCACAGGCAGGAACTTCCTGAACAAAGTCCCAGGGGCACAATAAAATGGAGAAAGACTCAACAAATTGGAATCCCTTAAAATAAAAAGTTTCTGCACAGCTAAAGACATAGCTACCAAACTAGAAAGACAGCCAACTAATTGGGAAAAGATATTTATTAGCACTATATCAGACAAAGACCTAATATCCAAAATAAAAAAAGTAATTCAATAAACAAATCCATCTCAAATCCAACAAACCAATCATTAAATGGGCAAGAGAACTAAAGAGACACTTCTCAGGAGAGATAAAAATGTCAAAGAAGGGCTGGGAAGTAGCTCAGTGGTAGAGTGCTTGCCTTGGATGCATGAGCTCCTGGATTTGATTCCTCAGAACCACATAAGCAGAAAAACCTGGAAGTGGAGTTGTGGCTAAAGTGGTAGAGTGCTAGACTTGAGCTGCAGAGCTGAGGGACAGTGCCCAGGCCTAGAGTTCAGGCCCCACAACTGACAAATAAGAAAAAAGTGGCAAAGAAACACATGAGGAAATGTTCACCATCCCTGTCCATAAAGGAGATGTAAATAGAAACAATCATGAGATACCACCTTACCTCTGTCAGAATGGCCTATATCCTAAATTCAGCCAACAACAAATGCTGGTGGGGATGCAGAGGAAGAGAAACCCTACTTCATTGCTGATGGGAATGTATACTAATACAACCATTCTGCAAAGCAGTCTGGAGGCACCTCAGAAAGCTAAATATACACCTCCCCTATGACCCAGCCATACCACTCCCAACACATCTACCCTGAGCAACACGAACTAGGATACAAGGACACATGCACCTCCATGTTCATTGCTGCGCTATTCACAATAGCCAAGATATGAAAACAACCAAGATGCTCCACTACAAATGAATGGATCCAGAAATTGTGGTATCTGTATACAATGGAATATTATGCAGCCATTAGAAAGGACAAAATAATGACATTCACAGGGAAATGGATGGAACTAGAACAAATCATGTTAAGCGAGGTAAACCAAGATCAGAGAGACAAATGACACATGATCTCCCTGATATGTGTATGTTAATCCAAAATGAAAGGAGATATGACAATGTAAACACGACACAAGAATCAAAGGACCACTACTGCATTTGTCATATCATTTCTAAATGACTTCATGTTCTTGACCTCATATATGGTATATACATGTGCACATCTGAGGGAAGCTAGGAGGAGGACATAGAATTAGTGGAAAATATACAACAGAGGGGCCCATCAGCTGCACTGGACATTGATGAAAATGAGCTAAGCAACTCAAGGGCAGTGATGGGAGGGAGGGAATGAGAGGGAAAGAGGGAACAACTGACACTAAGAAAAAGTAAAGAAATGTACATATCACCCGATTTGGAAGACATAGTTGTATTGCCAAAGCTTATAAAATTCACAAACTTTATAGACCATGATAAAGGCAAGTTGCCTTGTGAAGGTTAAAATGTGTTTGTGATTATAACTATGTATCACAATTCCACAGTACTGTGAAATTTTTGTAATCACAACTTCAATAAAAATTATTTTTTAAAAAAGAAACAACCACCCCATTAAAAATGGGCTAAGGAATAAAAAGGAGATTTCTCTGGAGAGGAAATAAGAATGGCCAATAGACACATGAAGAAATGTTCAACATCTCTGGCCATAAAAGAAATGCAAATCAAAACAACATTGAGATTCCACCTCACCCAGTGAGAATGGCTATAATCAAGTAGTCTAATAACAACAGATGCTGGAGTGGATGTGGCCAAAGGGAACCCTACTGCACTGTTGGTGGAAATGTAAACTTGTTCAACCACTTTGGAAAGCATTATGGAGGTTCCTCAAAAGAAACCACATAGATCCCCTAAGGATCCAGTAATCCCACTCCAGGGCATTTACCCAAACAATTGCAAACAAAGCCACATTAAAGCTACCAGCACAACTATGTTCTTTGTAGCAACCAAACCAGATGCCCTTCAGTAGATGAATGGATGAAGAAAATGTGGCATATATACACAATAGAATTCTATGCTTCCATCAGGAAGAATGCCATCACCTCATTCATAAGGAAATAGAAAGATTGGGAAAAATCATATCAAATGAAGTAAGCCAGGATTAAAGAAATATAGGCTCCATGGTTTCCCTTATTTGTAATAATTAGCATGTGTCTATGATAGTCCTAGCAGAGGATCGCAGTAGCTCAATGTACATATGACCAAACATACATATGACCATATAAGATGATGCTAATTGAAATGAACTCCATGGAAATGAGGGGTTTTGTTTGTTTTTAATTTTTATGTTCTGTGTGAAATTCTTTTTTCTTTCATTTTCCCTCTTGTAGTTTATCCCCTATTGTCACTGTTCTTCATTTTGGTACCCCATGTCTTGTGTATGTATTTATGTGATTTGGGGAATGGAAAGGGGCTAACAAAATGGTGAGACAAAGGACAAAGGACCAATGCAACAGCAATACTCACAAGACACAATGGTGGAAATGAACTTTACAACTTGGTCGGGGAGGGAAAGTGAGAGAGGAGGTAACAATGTTCGACAAGCAATGTACTCATAGCCTTACTTGTGTAATTGTAACCCCTCTGTACATCACTCTTACAATTAAATTAAATTTAAAAAAAAGCAACCAAGTGCTGTACCAGTGTACTTTGAAGAAGGCCAAGAATGGAAAGAAATGTGAATGTGAGCAGAATGCACTGCAGCTGCAGACACTGAAGGTTAAATCCAATTGTGGAACACTACCTTGTAACATTGATGCTTAAGGGTAACTATTAATTCATTATAGGGTCTGGTATCTCACTCGTAGAAATGCTTGTGTGTGTGTGCATGTATGTGTATGTGTCCAACTGAAATACATATGTATACATAAAAAGAAACCATGAAGAAAATAAGTAGCATCATTATTATATAATAGACTAAATCTGAAAACACTGTGGTATGTTGGGTTAGTATGTTGGACTAATTCTACACTGTGGTACATTTACAAAACATCTACATTGTGATGTATTTGCATTACAAAAGAAATAAATTAAACTTGTGTTGTCTGGTATTTTTGAAGATTGGCATTCCATATGATATTTTAGAATGTAGAGAATATTTTTAAACAATCAATGATTATTACTAAGAGACACCAAAGAAACATCCAGACTCCCTTTCCCAGACAACATATACACCAGAGGGGTGCTTAGCTTGAGATTTTGGGGGACAAAAGAAAATATATGTCTTATTCTCAGACAAACCTGCCTCTGGGGACTTGAAGGCTAAATTGTTTGGATGACAATTCCAAGAATATATGAGGTGTTGAAGAAGGAATATTCGTTGTTGTCATTCAATATATTGATAGGGTTTTTTCTTTGACCTTCAAGTTGTAAGTAAAGACCGAAGATTTCCACAGAGTGCAAGTTAATGGTGGGGGGTGGGGCTTGTCATCAGTAGTGTTTACAAGCATTTTCAATTTCCCCTCACTCTGGATACATGGAGTAAGTGGGCTTCTTATGACCCAAAAACTATTAAGTAGTTCAGGCCAGTGAACTTAGAGTGGAAATAGTATGTTACTACTGGAAGGTACCTAATGGCCGGTGGGGGGAAAAATAGACAAATCGGTTGAGAAGCACCAGACATCAAACAATATTATAATTATCCAGAATGGATACAAAGAAGGTAATCTATGGTGATAAAAGTTAGGATAAGGCTGGGAAGATGGCTCAGTGGTAGAGCGCTTGCCTTGCATGCATGAGGCCCTGGGTTCAATTCCTCAGTACCACATAAGCAAAAAAAGAAAAAAGCTGGAAGTTGCGCTGTGGCTCAAATAGTAGAGCACTAGCCTTGAGCTGAAGAGCTGAGGGACAGTGCCCAGTCCCAGAGTTCAGGCCCCATGACCGGACACCCTCCAAAAAAAAGTTAGGATAGAAATTGGGGTGAAGGGGCAGATATAAGCGGGTAACTTTTATTTCCAATTTAATTTTGTGACCTGAAAGTTGGGTATAAGGGAAGCTTCATTTGTGATAATTCTTCTAGCTATTTAGTTATTTATATGCTATGTATCATATAAAGGTTTATTTTTTTAAAAAATCATAGAAATAACTAGATGTCAGTTGTTATTTAAATTAGTCTATGCCATCCAAATCTCCTATACCAAATATAGCTCCAGTTTTTACTGGGACAGAACCAATACAAGAGAGGTATATTTATATAGTTTAGCCTGAGGCTCTTTGGGACTCCTTAACCTCCAAGGGACAAGGTGATGAAATGAGTATCTATAATGGAAATATGGTTTAATTCCATCCCAAATCTAATGATATGCAATGGCTGGATAAAGACATGGATGTTGTATCTATGTAGGATGAAAACTGCTTCACTGATTTGACTGGGACATAAAACAATATCACTGTATTCCAGAACTAAGTAGATAAATGATGTGTGTGATGCTGGGGAAATAAAATTGGGTCCTACTGGGATTAAGTTATGGATAAGGCAATTATTCTTCTTCCTAAAATAATGCCCGTGTCTCTAAGATAACTAGCACATAATCAGTATTGAGTTTCTTTGAGAATGCCAAATTATTAAATGCCAATTATTAAACAGAGGATTCTGGCCTACAGATGAGACATTCAAAAAACTCAAATTGCCATCTACTTATTTAGCTATGTGGTCATAAATTAGACTTCAGGGGCTACGTATCTCCTTCAGGATCAAGTCAGTGAAGTGTACTACATCCATCACCATTCAGTCCTTTTAAGTTCCATTTTTCCACCTTCATGTCTTCTAATTCCATCTCCTCTTAACCTATTTTATAGTTCAGCAGTTGCTAGCTTTTGTAAATTTCTGTATATTTGTTCTTCCAGGCTTCCAGCCTTTGCTCATATATAGTATTCACTTTCTGCTCTGAAAAACTTCTGTTGATTATCTCCCTGGAAAATTCCTACTCATTCTTCAAAAGATTGTCACTCTCAAAGATGAATAACTTTTCTTCAGCCTACCTAGAAGCCATTCCAGGTTCCCATTGCTGATCCTGTGACACTGTACTCTTCTCTTTATATTTAGAGCTACTTGAATACAGAATTCATATTTTATGCATCTCTACATATCAAACTTCTTTTCCAATGAATACATCATAAATTATGTTCAAGAAATATTTTCAGGTACTCAGGAGGCAGGAGGATCATGAGTTGAAAGCCAGCTTGGACAAAGATGGAAGTGGGACCCTGTTTCCAAAACAACAGAACTTGAGGAAAGAAAAAGAAAAAAAAACAGGACTAAAGGCATATGTAGACTCCAGTAGTAAAATATGCTGGGCTAGTATAGCAACTCTAGGTTCAATCCCAGAAAATAAAAGAAAGATTCTTTTCTCCTTCACAAATAGTTTGTCAAAGAAGAAACTCATATTCAAATGGCTACCAAGCCTATTTTTAAAACTCCTTAATCTCACAACACTATGATATTGACTATTCAGGAGGCTGAGACCAGCAGGATTGCAGCTTTAAACCAGTCAGGTAGAAAAATCAATATGAATCCATTAATATAACTAGCAAATTATGTGTTGGTGGCATGACCCAAGTGGTAGAACACCAGCCAAGAAAGCTGAGTACGGTCAACTGCCTTGAGTTCAAATTCCAATACCAGCAAAAACAAAACAAAACAAAACAAAAAAACCTTCAACACTGGTAAAAATAAATAAAAGCTGATATAATACACATTATTTTATTGATTAGAGATAAATATTTTTAAAGGCTTATATTTTATGCATTTAATTTTGATGCTTAGTGTATAAGGAAACAACCAAGCAGTATAAGCAAATATGAATACACTAAGATAGCTATATTGTTATTTATTGTAAAACGAATGCTATTTTTATCAAAGGGCCCAACAGTGAAGCAATATTTCTATAATTAAGAAATATGATAACATTATGAGCATTGCACCTCTGCATGTTTACTGACATAAGAAAATCCTTAATATACAAAATTAACCAAAAGGCATGATAGTAATATGCATAGTAAACATAGTACAAATTTAATCTTTATAAATAGCCCATTAACTGTCTAAAGGAAGCCAGATATTGGTGGTCCATGCTTTTAATCCTCACAACTTGGGAGGCTGAGATTTTTGGGATCGTGGCTCAAGGCCAGCACAGATAGAAAGAAATTAATGAAACCTCTTTTTAATGGAGCCTTGGATGTCGTGACATAGATATGCTACACTCACTACCAGCAAGCCTCATGTAAGTGGGTCATGCCCAGGGATGAATACAGGCAGAAAGTGAGAGCCTAACTCAAAAGTAATGATCAAACATAAAGACTCAATGCACAGCTCCACAGTTAAAGAGGGTCTACTCAGCCTCCAGCACAACTTTTATTTCCCGAAAGAGAAAAAAATAAGCACAGAAAAAATATGCCAATAATGTTGCAGTGGTACTATTCAGGAATGAAGCTAAGAAAAATAATTTCTGCTTCCTTACAATATTCTCATAATAATCTGGTCATCAGGAGAAAACAATCTCATTCCATCTGCCGCCCCATTGTGATTTTGGAGATAAATATAAGAAACACAAGAAAAATTCCTTTCTAATTCAAGTAAACTCACAACAGGTAACAGAGCATAGTTTGTTAAACATAATTTTGTAGGGCTGAGGGCATAGATCAAGTAGCAGTCTACTTGTCTAGTAAGCACAGGTCCTGAGTTCAAACCCCAATATTGAAAAAAAGTACTGTCATCAAATAATTTTTTTATTGTGAAAATATTGTACAGAGGGGTTACAATTACCTGGGCAAAATAATGAGTACATTTCTTTTCAAGCAGTGTAGCCTCCTCTTTTGTTTCCCCTTCCCATCCCCTCTGCTCCCCACTCCCTCAGCCAACCCTCCTCCCCACCCCACCCCCACCAAAGTTGTAAAGTTCGTTTTCGACATAACGATTTGTACGTCTCATTGTTGCAATGGATCCACCTGTATTCCTATTTAAACGATTTGTTCTTTTCCCTTCCCCTCCACAAATTATAACAACAACAAATAGAGTGAAAGCAGGGGTTATACCATGGAGGAGGGACGTACAAAACAACAAAGAAATAATCTTATAAATGTGTTAGAAACAATCGCATGAAAGAAAAAAGAAACATTTGAATACATGTCTTAGGGTTCATTTCCCTAACATCAACTTATCTGTCCTTTTCTGCTTGACTCAGACATATATTAGTTATTGCAAATAAAGGAAACCATGGGACGTAAGTTTCTTTGGGCCTGGCTTACTTCACTGTTATAATTTTTTCAAAGTCTTTCCATTTCCTAGCAAATGGAGCAATGTCATTCTTTCTGATGGAGGCATAGAATTTCATTGTGTGTATATACCACATTTTCTTGATCCATTTATCTACTGAGGGGCATCTGGGTTGGTTCCATATGTTAGCTTTGGTAAATAATGCTGCAATAATCATAGTTGTGCTGGTAGCTTTAGTGTGCCAAAAATTCATATGGAACAATAAAAGACCCCGAATAGCAAAAACGATCCTCAACAGAAAGAACAGTGCTGGAGGAATATCAATACCAATTTTCAAACTCTATTATAAAGCCATAGTAATCAAAAGAGCTTGGTACTGGCACAAGAACCGACCTCAGGACAAATGGAATAGAATTGAAAATCCAGAAATGAACCCACAGACCTATAACCATCTAATCTTTGATAAGGGAGCTAAAAAATAGAATGGAAGAAAGACAGCCTCTTCAGTAAATGGTGCTGGCAAAATTGGTTAACTACTTATAGATAACGAACCTAGTTCTTTATATATCACCCTATGCCAGAATCAATTCCAAGTGGAAAAAAGACCTCGGAGTCAAATCAGACACTCTGAAAACATTACAGGATGGAATAGAAGAAACCCTAGGCCTCCTTGGTGCAGGCCGAAATTTTCTTAATAGAGACCCAGAAACACAACAAATCAAAGAAAAGTTGGACAAATGGGATTGCATGAAGTTGCAGAGCTTTTGCATGGCAAAGGACATAGCTAATTAGATCAATAGAAAGCCTACGGAATGGGATAAGATCTTCACTAGCCACACAACAGACAAGGGTCTCATATCTAAAATATACTTGGAACTCAAAAAATTAAATCCCCCTAAAACAAATCCTCAAAGAAACAACTGCCCAATAAACAAGTGGGCTAAAGACTTAATGAGAACCTTCTCTGAAGAGGAAAGAAGGATGGCCAATAGATACATGAAGAAATGTTCAACCTCTCTAGCCATAAAAGAAATGCAAATCAAAACAACATTGAGATACCACGTCACCCCAGTTAGAATAGCTATAATCTAGAACTCTAATAACAACAGCTGCTGGAGAGGGTGTGGACAGAAGGGAACCTTATTGCATTGTTGGTTGGAGTGTAAACTTGTTCAACCACTTTGGAAAGCAGTACGGACTTTCCTCAAAAGACTCCACATAGAGCTCCCCTATGATCCAGCAATCCCACTTTTGGGCATTTACCTAAATGTTCGTCAAATAATTTTGAAGTGCAGAAAACTTAGAGTAACATTTATTACTCTCCAATAATTGTAACAATAATTTGATGCTCCGAGATGGAGTATGTCCACATGAATTAGTCTCATGTTACTTGTGAATGTAGAACCAGGCAGCAGACCAAACCCTCTTAGGTGATCCTTAGGTACTCACTATGGAAATACAAGAGTCAATATTATTGTCCACAAGCTGGTGATTTTCCCCAAACCATTACGCTAGTAAATGACAAAGTCCTATATTGTTCCAGAACAAGCTGTTGAAAATCCTCATTATTTCCATTAAAATTAAATGTCTCTTTAAACAAAGTAAGAGTTTTATGCAGCTAGCTTTAATCAAGTGATATATATATATATATATATATATATATATATATATATATATATATAATGTTACATATATAGATATAGATTGAAGTCAGTTGCCAGTGGCTCATCCTGGCCAGGAATTAAGATTTAAGGATCACTATTCAAAGTCAGCCTAGGCAGGAAAGATCATGAGATTCTTATCTCCAGTTAAACACCAAGAAAACTGTTAATAGAGCTCTGGCTCAAGTGGTAGAGCACTAGACTTGAGCATAATAGCTCAGGGACAGTGCTCAAGGTTCTGAGTTCAAGCCCCAGGACCAGCACACACAGAAAAGAATTACAGTGATCCATAAAATTTGCCTATTATTTATTTATTTATTTATTATCAAATAGATTTGTTTCATTTGCTCCCTAAATCACAATTTGCACAAAGAACAAGAAACAAAGTCCTTGAAAGTAGAGACAGTTTTTTGAGAAGCTTCCTCACGCTTATGATGTTCCTGTATAAACTTCTGGGATGCCTCCTCTCTCTCCCTATCACGCTCATACAGAGTCCTTTGTACATTGTCAAACTTCTCATTTATCATGTTTGCTATTAGTGTTTGTAGAGCTATTTGGGAACTCTCCTCTGGATTATTCTTTATCTGTTCTAATCCCTGATTATCAAGGTTGGGAATTGAGATACCCGAATTTGCCATTTTTCTTGTGTTTTTCCGGCTTACTCGGCCCATTTGAGATAAAGATTGCACCAGTTTTGTGCTAGAACACTATCTTAAGGCAACCATCAACCAAAGTTTGCATTTGTACAGTCAATAGTCTACAGATACAATCTAGTTCAACAGATACATCTATTCAACATCAAATGACTATATGTTAAAGGACTTCGAACCGCAGAAAAGAATTTGGAAAACCAGAAATTATTAGGATTAGGGAGAGATGTGGGTAAAAAATAGGAATAGATTGGTGTGGGGAGGCACAGGGA
Organism: Dipodomys merriami; assembly: GCF_024711535.1. Taxonomy (NCBI): domain Eukaryota; kingdom Metazoa; phylum Chordata; class Mammalia; order Rodentia; family Heteromyidae; genus Dipodomys; species Dipodomys merriami. Next base: position 1,517,552 of record NW_027203693.1, on the reverse strand, counting down.
GAGTTAACTATGTCCTAATCACAGTGCAGGAAATGGGTTGGGTAGGATGCAAGTAGAGAGAGAGAGAAAAAGAAGAGACGGAAAGGGGAATAAAGAGAGACCAGAAAAAGAATAGAAACGTAAAAATTAATGTTATTATAGAGGTTAAAAGACCGTCTATTTAGAGAGGAATGTGAATATGTTCAGAGAAGGGGAGGGACATAGAGGAGATGTGGAAAGCTTTAAGGATGGGAAAGGGAGAAGAAAAGATCAGAAGTTCAGTAGAGCTAGATAAAAAACAAAAAGATAATTAAGAATGAAAGAAAAAGAGAAAGAAGACAAGAAAAGAAAGGAAAACTCTCATTCACGTATTCCTAAAATAAAAATTATAAGATGAGAAAAAAAATTACTGGAAAACAATTATTTTTTCAGAAGAGGCAAAAATTAAAGATTAATAAAAGTTTTAGAAGGGAAAAAATTTATATATATATATATATATATATATATATATATATATATATATAAGGTAACAAAAAACAAAAAACAAGCAAAAAAAAGAAAAGAAGAAGAAAAAAAAAAGTCTTTTGATTTTTTTTTTTTTGGGGGGGGAGGAGTGGGAAGAATCCATTTGTTAGGAAATGGAAAGGTTTGGAAAAAATTATATTAAGTGAAGTAAGCCAGGCCCAAAGAAGCATAGGTCCCATGGTTTCCCTTATTTGCAATATCTAGTATAGGTATGAGTCAAGCGGAAAAGGTCAGATAATGTGATGTTAGGAAAATGAACCCTTAAATATGTATTTTAATGTTTTAGTTTCTTTCATGCATGTATTTCTAATGCATTTATAAGATTATTTCTTTGTTGCTTTGTATGTCCCTCCCCCACAGTGTAACCCCCGTTTTCACTATATTTGATGTCAGTATAACATGTGGAGTAGATGGGGACAAACAAGTCGTTTAAGGATTCAGGTGGACCTGTTGCAACAATGAGAAGTACAAAATGTCATGTCAAAACCAGCTTTACAATGCCGGCGTGGGGGGGGAGGGGGGTATAATTGGGTGGGGGGAGGGGGGTAAAATTGGGTGGGGGGAGGGGGGAGGCGGGGAAGGGAAGTGAAGGGTAAACAAAGGAGGAGGCTGCAATGCTTGGTAAGAAATGTATGCATTATCCTGCCCATGTAATTGTAGCCCCTTTGTACAGTATGTTCTCAAATAAAATAAAATACAATTTAAAAAAAAAAAAAAGAAAGTAGAGACAGTATGAGAGATATGATGAATTTTCACCCTGGGCTCAGCTCTAGGTCATGTGCAGCTGTAGGTGGTGGGCACGAACTGGCTGAGTTTAATTAATTAGATCCTCTTGCAGGAACCTAAATCTTTCCCAGACCAAGTTTTCCTCCTAAAGTCAAATTAGGTCAAACTAACTAAGTAACTAAAGTTATATTACCTTTTCTCAGATATATTTTTTCTGAGAACTCTTTTAACCTTGAAAGCAGATTTTACTGTTAAGAAACATGCCTCTCCGAAAACTTTGGTGCAGCCACTAAAGGCTCTCTATTTGTAGATTTATGAAAACTTATGTTTCTATCTTACCAGCAAGGATTAGCTGCTACTGACTTGTCTTTCATAACACTTTTCCATTGATCTTTGTGAGCATTCTTATAAGCAGTACCTTATCAGGGACCTCTAGCACAAATGTGAGCTTTAAGTAGTTGCTTCTTTGAGGAAGTTTTAGGTTCTGCTGATGTTTTTGATCAAATAACCAAAATGAAAGCATTGCCAAAAAAGATTTTGTGGAGAAGTTCACTTTAGAATGATTAGCCGCTTCAACTCTCTAGGAAAACCAATGCTTATAAAGGAATAGATCTATGTCTAGACACTATGCCTATATATTATTGCATTTAGAATTATTAAAACCCTATGGAGTAAATGTCCCGTTTTTGCATTATAGATGAAAAAGCAGACTCTGTCAGTGCAGTATTTCAAGTATTGTTGATAAGAATTTGAATACGGTGTCTTGAGTGTGTCTTTGCTCTCAGATGTATCCTCTGCCCTCTTCTTGCCCACCCCTTGTCCTGCACACTTTGGCAGGAGCTCTTGCACCCAGCTACTTTTGAATGGCTTCCATGGAGTGGAATGGTTAGGACCAGTAGATACTGGGAGACAAGAGGACTCAAGATTGAATACCTCCCCTGTTTTGCTTTGCTTGAAATAACCTTTCTAGAAGCAGCTCCAGCTCAAAAACTGTAACTAGACCCACTGGACCTGAAAGTAAGGTATGAATTCCCATGGAACCTTAGTTCCACTGGGGGAATCTAACTAAAGTTTTAACTTCAGTACATGGCCTCCTCTTTGAAGCTCTGGTATCTCAACTGCCACCCTGAGTTGTAGCCTAGTAGTTGTCATTGCTGCTGTGCACACTAATCTTTGAATTGCCCACCCTACCTTTTCCTGTCAACTATGTAAGCAATTCCCTGCTCCATAGAACTGCAAATACATAAATAGACAAATAGATAAATGAATAAATAATATTTCTCTGCTGCTGACTGCTCTTGACTAATAAAAGGTCAACTATAAGTCTGAACCAGGCCCTGATAGCTCTCAACTGTAATCCTCACTATTCAGGAGGCTGAGATCTGAGGATTGTGGTTTGAAGCCAGCCTGGGGAGGAAAATCCGAGAGACTCTTATCTATAGTACACTGTTCAGAAAAGGCCAGCAGTGGCACTGTGGCTCAAGTGTTATAGTGCTAGCCTTGAGCCAAAGAAGCTCAAGCACAGCGCCCAGGCCCTGAGTTCAACCATAGAACTGGAGTAATATATCTATACCTGTAGCTCTATATCTATAGATATAAGTACCTATATCTATAGATATAGAAATATATATATTAATATATGTGTATATATAAAAACATACATAAACAGACATATAAACACACACAAATATGTGTATGTGTGTGTCTCTCTTTGATACATCTCTTTTTTGCAATTTTTAAATTGTGATTAAGTGATTGCATAAATTTCACAAATTTCACTGTATTGTGGGATAGTTAAGTCACAAACACATTCTAAGATTCATGGGGGCAATTGTCTTTATCATGGTATATAAAGTTTATGAGTTCTATGAGGTTTGACAACACAGTTATTTCTTTCATATCAGGTGATCTGTATATTTCTTTCCTTTTGCTTAGTGTCAGCTGTTCCCTCTTTCCCACTCATTCCTTCCCTCCCATCACTGCCATTGAGTTGCTTATTTCGTTTTGATTAATATCCAGTGCAGCTGATGGGTCCCATTGTTATATGTTTTCCCCTCTTTCCCTCTATTTCTGTGTCCTCCTCCACTGTGCACATATATGCCATATATGTGGTCAGAAGCATGGGGTCATTTAGTAATGATTTGACCAGATAAGTGGAGGTCCTTTGTTTCTCAAGTCTTATTTACTTTGTCTTTTCTCTTTACATTTTGTATTTAACATCCACCTATCAGGGATACCATGTGCCATTTGTCCCTTTGCTCTTGGTTTACCTAACTCAACATGGTTTCTTCTAGTTCCATCCATTTCCCTGTGAATGCCATTATTTTGTCCTTTCTAATGGCTGCATAATATTCCATTGTATATTGGTACCAGAATTTCTGGATCCATTCATCTGTAGTGGAGCATCTGGGTTGTTTGCATTTTCTGGCTATTGTAAACAGTGGTGCAATAAACATGGAGATGCATGTGTCCTTGAATCCTGGTTCCTCTTGCTCAGGATAGATGCCTAGGAATGGTATGGCTAGGTCATAGGGGAGGTTTATATTTAGCTTTCTGAGATGCCTCCAGATGCTTTCCAGAGTGGTTGTATAAGTGTACATTCCCACCAGCAGTGTAATAGGGCTCCTCTTTCTCTGCATCCACACCAGCATTTGTCACTGGCTGAATTTAGATTGTGGGCCATTCTGACTGGGATAAGGTGGTGTCTCTGGGTTGTCTTTATTTGCATTTCCTTTACAAACAGAAAAGGTGAACATTTCCTCATGGTTTTTTTTTGCCATTTTTATCTCTTCTTCTGAGAAGTCTCTCTTTAGTTCCCTTGCCCATTTGTAATTGGTTTGTTGGGTTTGGGAGGGATTATTTTCTTGAGTTCCCTGCATATACTGGATATTAGCTCCTTGTCTGATATATTGCTGGAAAGTATTTTTTCCCAGTTGTTGGCTGTCTTTCTAGGGTGATTGCTATGCCTTTAGCTGTGTAGAAGCTTGTTATTTTAAGGTAGTCCCATTTGTCGAGTTTCTCTCCAGTTTGTTGGACCTCTGCTCAGGAAGTTCTTGCCTGTGCCTATTATAAGTTCAAGTGTCTCTCCTACTCTGTTCTGCAATAGTTTCAGTTTCAGGTTTGATGTTATGGTCTTCAGTCCATTTTGAGTTTACGTTACTGCATGGAGACAGGCTGTGGTCCACTTTTAGTTTTCTTCAGGTGGCCACCCAGTTTTCCCAGCACCAGTAGTTGAAGAGACTGTGCTTCTTCCACTGTGTGACTTTGGCCGCTTTGTCAAATATCAGCTGATGTATGTGTGTGGTTTTATTTCTGTATCTTCTATTCTATTCCATTGGTCTTTGGGTCTGTTTTTGTGCCAATACCAAGCTGTCTTTGTTATTATGGCTCTATAGTAGAGTTTGAAGTCTGGCATCAAGATCCCTCCAGTGTTGTCTGTTTTGCCTAGAATTATTTTGGGTATTCTAGTTCCTTTTTTGTTCCAGATGAATTTTTGTATTTGTTTTCTATATTTCAGTAATGAACGGTCATTGGGATTTAAATGGGAACTGCACTAAATTTGTATATCAATTTTGGCAGTATGGTCATTTTCACTATATTAAGTCTACCTATCCAAGAACATGGAAAGTCTTTCGATTTCTTAGTATCCTCTATAATCTCTTTAAGTTTTTATAGGTTTTATTAAATAGTTCTTTTACATCTTTGGTTAAGTTAATTTCTAAATTTTTTTGAGGTTATTGTGAATGGGGTTGTTTCCCTGATTTCCCTTTCTGCTTGTATATTGTTGGTGTACAGAAAGGCAACTGATTTTTGTGAGTTAATTTTGTATCCTGCTACTTTGTAGAAGTGACTTATAAGTTCTAGGAGTTTGGGGTTGGATTTTTTTGGATCATGTAGGTATAGTACCATGTCATCTGCAGAAAGAGGTAATTTAACTACTTCCTTCCCGATGGAGATCCCTTTAATGCCTTTTCCTGCCTTATTGCTCTGGATAAGGATTCCAGAACTATATTGAGGAGGAGTGGTGAAAGTGGGCATCCTTGCCTTGTTCCTGATTTTTGGAGAATCGGTTGTAGGTTTTCCCAATTGAGTATAATATTGGCTATTGTTCTGTTGTATATGGCTTTTATTGTTTTAAGGAATGTTCCTTCTATTCCTATTTTCTCCATAGCTTTTAGCATGAATGAATGTTGTATGTTATCCAAGGCCTTTTCTGCATCAACGGAGATAATCATGTAGTTCTTGACCTTGGATTTGTTGATGCGATGGATTGCATTTATTGATTTATGCATGTTAAACCATCTCTGCATCTCTGGAATGAAGCCTACTTGGTCGTAATGTATGATTTTTTAAAATGTGTTTCTGGATTCTGTTGGCTAGAATTCGGTTAAGATCTGTGTTTATCAAGGAGATTGGTCTGTAGTTCTCTTTTTTTGTTGGGTCTTTGCCTGGTTTGGGGATGAGTATGATATTGGAATCATAGAATGAGTTTGGGATATCTCCCTCTGTTTCTCTTTCTCGGAAGCATATGAGGAGTATGAGTATTAGTTCATCTTTAAAGGTCTTATAGAGTTCTGTAGTGAATCCATCTGGTCCTGGGGTTTTCCTTCTTAGGAGACTTCTGATTGATTCCTATTTCTCATTGTAAGATCTTGGCTTATTTAATTGTTCGGTTTGGGCAATTTGTACTTCTCTAAAACTTCATCGATTTCTGCTAGGTTTTCTTTCCTTAGTATAGTTTCTGGAAATACTTCTTTATAATTGTTTGGGTGTCTTTGGTATTTGTTGTAACTTTTCCCGTGGCATCCCTGATCTTATTGATTTGGGTTTCTTCTCTTTATTTTTGTTTATCTTGCTAAAGTTCTATCAATTTTATTATTTTTTTAAAACAGCCTTTTGTTTTATTAATTTTATTTATGGTTTTCTTAGTTTCTCTCTCATTGATCTCAGCTCTTATTTTGATTATCTTGCTCCATCTAGTAACCTTAGGTTCATTTATTTTGCCATGATTTTCCAGCAGTTTCAGCCACAACATGAAATTATTCTCTTGGTCTGTGTCTATTTTCTTCATGTGTGCACTGAAAGCTATAAATTTACCCCTCAGGATTGCTTTTGTCCTGTCCCACAGGTTTCTTTGTGATGTGTATTCCTTGTCATTAGATTGTGGAACTTTTAAATTTCTTCTTTAATTTCTTGTTACCCAGGTATTGCTCAAAAGTGTGCTGTTCAATTTCCATGTATTTGAGCAATTTCTACAGTGTCTTTTGTTATTGAGAACTAGCTTGGTTCCATTGTGGTCAGACAGGATTCAAAGGATTATGTCAGTCTCCTTGTATTTGTTTAAATTCCTTGTATGAACTATGATATGATCTATTTTCGAGAAAGTTCCATGAGATGCTTAGAAGAATAGGCACTGTGTCATTTTAGGGTTGCAAACTCAGTAAATGTCAATTAATTCCACTTGAAATATGGCCTCACTTAACTCTGTGGCTTCTCTGCCAATCCTCTGGTTGGTAGACCTGTCTTTTGGTGAGATTGGGGAACTAAACTCTCCTAGTATTGAAAGGTTATGAGGCAGTGACCATTTGTTTCTTGTTTCACCTAGCGGAGCAACACATGGTAGTACACCTGGTTGTGAGACTTTATACGCCCTGCAAATCCTTAGCTTGGGGCTCTCCTCCAAGGCTCTGCTGTGTCAGAGTGTAGGAAGAGGCCTGAGCTACAGTCCACCTAAATAAAACCTTAAAACAGCTGTAATGTCTGACTCTCAGTGGTCTTCTTGGTGGGGGTCCTGCGACCTGGACACAACATATTAGTGGGGACTCATTCAAGATCCCCCCAAAGACCCCTGAGACCTCAGACTCCAAAGGTAAAACAGCGCTGTCTTTGTTAATTTGTCTTGTCCTGTTGTTGTCTGTTTGCACTTTCATTTTCCTTTGTGAGGACAAACGCTCTGATTCATATTGTGTAAAGGGTTGTTGAAATAGACACGCTGGTACGACAAACCTGGAGGAACTGGGAGAAGTCCCAGATCCTCTTGTGGGGGGGGTTCTTGGAACCCCGCCGTAAGAATTGTGGGGTATGGGTTTGTTTGGTGTTGGGCCGGAACTGATCAAGAGGGCCTCCTAACCAAGGCCCAACTCACTCACTCTGGATCTGCTACTGCTGCTGTGGGGCGTGGGGTGTTGTGGAACCCTGCCGTGACAGGAGTCAGCGGACCAATTTGGGAGATCTCCACTTCGTAACTGTCAGGCCTGCATGTGTTTTGTTTGTATTATTTATTGTTTTTTTTGGACTGTACGACTGACGGGACTGGAAACCATGGGCAACCCTCCATCTAGCCCCCTAGACTTACAAAAAGAAACTAAGAAAGAGGAAAAGAAATTGTACCCCCCGCTTTTTCAGGGAGATGATTTGGAAGAAGAAATATTCCTCCCCCATACTCCCCTTCCCAGGTTCCTTCTGTGGAGCCTGAGAATATTCAAGAGGAGAAGGCAGCTATAGAACCAGCAGCCAAACACTCGGCACCTGCCCTTAAAGTTTCTGAGGGGCCAGTCACTCGACGATGCCATCTAATGCAGCTGTTTTTCTCTTATGCACTGTAGATCCTGTGGATGTGGATGGTAGACAGAAATCCCAAAAATGGCCATTTTCTACCAGTGATATATACAATTGGTTTGCCCAAAATGCCCCCTTTTCTGAGAAACCCCAGAATTTAATTCGTTTATTTGAAACTATTCTCTTTACTCATCAGCCCACTTGGGATGATTGTAGTCAGCTTTTGCAGGTACTTTTTACCACTGAAGAGAGAGACCATATCTGAGAGGCATCCTGGAAACATATCCCTGGGCCCACAGGAGTGCCCATCACAGATCCTGCCTTGATCGCTGCCTATTTTCCTGAGATCTGACCAACATGGTACTACAATACTGTTGAAGTTAGGAAGTGACTCCTCCTCTATCGCCAGGCTCTGTTGGCAGGTCTCAAGTTGGCAGCTCACTGACCTATTAACATGGCCAAAGTTTATGATGTTAGACAGGGAGGAAGTGAACGTCTGGCAGCATATCTTGAGAGGCTCATGGAAGTTTTAGTCAAAACCTTGAGACCCAGGAGTCGACTCAGATGATTATGTTTGCCTATATAAATCAAGCTGCACCAGACATAAAGCCAAAGTTGCTGGCTCTACACAGACTTGGTGAAAAGTTTATTAGGGATCTAGTAGCCATGGCAGAAAAGGTTTACAATAAGAGAGAGACAGAGGAGCAAAGACAGGAAAGGAAGGATAGAGAACATGAAATTGAGCGTGAAAAGAGAGACTTGGCCAAAGAAAAGAGGCCAGACTTGTTGGACTTGCCACTATGGCATACCGAACATACCTGGTTCACAGACGGCAGCAGTTTCATTCAAGATGGAAAAAGGTACGCGGGTGCAGCAGTCACCATAGACACTGAAATAGTGTGAGCAGAAGCACTCCCTAAGGGAATGTCTGCACAAAGAGCAGAACTAGTGGTGCTAACAAAATCCCTAGAGATGGGAAAAGAGCAGAGACTAAACATTTACACAGACAGTCAGTATGTTTTTGCCACCATGCATGTGCATGGAGCCATTTACCAAGAGAGGGGGCTGCTGACAGCTGAGGGAAAGGCTATTAAAAACAAACAAGAAATTTTAAGCCTCATCCCTGCCTTATGGGAACCAGCAAATATTGCCATTATGCACTGCCGAGACATCAAAAGGGAACTGATTCTTTTTTTTTTTTTTTTTGGTCGGCTTGAACTCTGGGCCTGGGCACTGTCCTTCAGCTCTTCACCTCAATGCTCTACCACTTGAGCTACAGCACCTCTTCCGGTTTTCTGGTGGTTTATTGGAGATAGGAATCTCACGGTCTCTCCTGCCCGGGCTGGCTTTGAACCGTGATCCTCAGATCTCAGCCTCCTGAGTAGCTAGGATTACAGGCGTGAGCCACTAGCGCCCGGCAAAAGGGAACTGATTCTATAACCAAAGGACATAACTTGGCCGATCAGGCAGCTAAGGAGGCGGCCCTCCAGCCCAGAGCAGAAGTACTGACTCTAGTAGATCCAGGGCCATGAGCTTTGCCTCATGAGCCTCAGTACTCCCAAGAAGATTGGAGTGGATAAAGAAAATTCCCATGGTCTATAAAACCCGGGCTGGTGAAAAACTGGGGAGCGGAAACTTATCTTGCCACAAAGGTTAGGAAAGGGGATACTTAAGAAAATCCATTGGACCTCTCACATGGGAACCCGAAGAATGCAGGACTTGCTCCGACTCAGAAGTAAAAATTAGGCAAGGAAATCAACTCATTGAGGACATTGTTAAAAATTGTAAAGCCTGTCAGCTCACCAATGCCCCCACTCAACCGGTTACAAAAGAAGTTTGCCTCCATGGAGATAGGCCAGGTGTGTATTGGAAAGTAGACTTCACAGAAAATAAAACTGGAAAATTTGGATATAAATATTTGCTAGTTTTTGTTGGGTTGAAGCTTACCCAACAAAGCATGAGACCGTGAACGTCATGGCTAAGAAGATCCTGGAAGAAATCCTACCCAGGTATGGCTTTCCATCCACCATCGGGTAGGATAATGGACTGGCCTTCATCTCAAAAGTAAGTCAGGGAATAGCCGCAGCACTGGAGATGGATTGGAAATCGCACTGTGCTTATAGACCCCAGAGTTCAGGGCAGGTAGAAAGAATGAATCAGACTCTAAAAGAGACCTTAACTAAATTGGCTTTGGAGACTGGCGCAGACTGGGTATCGCTCCTTCCTTTTGCCCTGTTTAGAGTAAGAAATTCACCCTATCAGCTTGGCTTTACTCCTTTTGAAATAATGTATGGACACCCTCCACCCATTATCCCTAGCCTTCAGACTGAATTGCTTGCTGATTTGAGTGATACTGAATTTCAATGTAAACTTGACTATCTACAGCTTGTCCACAAAAATGTGTGGCCCCAGTTTAGAGCATTATATGATTCTGCCTCTATTCTTACCCCCCCCCATTTGTTTAAACCAGGGGACTGGGTGCTTGTTCAAAGACACAACCTGAGATCTCTGGAACCACGGTGGAAGGGACCTTACCTGGTGCTACTGGCTACTCCTCCTGCCCTTAAGGTAGATGGCATTGCTGCTTGGGTCCACTGCTCCCATTCCAGACCAGCTGACCCCTTTGCCCTGGACGACCAGGGGAAACATGGGAAGTCTCCAAGCATCCTAACCAACCATTTTGCATATGCCTCAAGAAAAGAAAAATGGACTGATTGTTATTGTTATTGTTGTTTATGGCTACTGTCAGAGAGGGACTAGAAATATAAGAACTCATTCAAGATCGAGTGCTGTTGGAGTTAATTTTGGGCAGGAGCCACAAGATTGTGTCTCAGGACCATAAGTCAAGCGGGGTGGGGCGGGGCGGGGAATGAATGGTTATGAGGCAGTGACCATTTGTTGCTTGTTTCAGGTAGCAGAGCAACACGTGGTGATACATAGGGTTGTGAGCCTTTATAAGCCCTGCAAATCCTTATCTCAGGGCTCTCCTCCTAGTCTCCGCTGTGTCGGAGTGTAGGAAGAGGCCTGAGCTGCAGCCCATCTAAATAAAAACTTAAAACAGTTGTAAAGTCTGACCCTTGTGTTCTTTTTGGTGGGGGTCCTGCGATCTGGGCACAACAGTATTATAGTATTTGGATCTATTTTATTCTTTAAGTTTGAGAGTATTTGCTTAACATATTTGTGTGCACCAGTATTTGGGTAATATAAGCTAATAATGGTTATATATTCTTCTTGGATTGTTCCCTGTATAAGTATGTAGTATCCTTCTTTTTCTATTTGTATTGATTTTAATGAAAAATTTATTTTGCCAGATATCATGATAGCTACTCCTGCTTTCTTGCTGGGAATATTTGCATGGTAGATCTTACTCCAACCCTTCACTTGGAGTTTGTTTTTATGTTTGGCTGTGAGGTGGGTCTCCTGAAGTCAACAGGTGGATAGGTCTTGTTTCCTGATCCAATCTGCAGTTCTTTTTCTTTTTATTGATGAATTGAGCCCATTAATATTTATGATTATTATAGAGAGATGCGTTGTGTTTCCTGTCAATTTCCTGCTTTCCAAAGTTTTTCTTCTTTCCTTTCTTCCTGAGCTTATTAAGTCAGACTTCTAGTGATATCTGCTGATGTGAATTTCTGTTCATGATTGCTTTCTTCAGGTTGTGTTCCCCATATTAATATTCTTTGTAATGATAGCTTATTGTTTATGAATCCATTTATTTTTTCTTTATTTTTACAAATTTTAGTTTCTCCATTGGATGTGATTGCTAGCTTTCCTGGTTAAATCAGTCTGCGCTGGCAGTTATTGGTTTTCAAGGCTCGGATCATACTTTCCCAGGCCTTTGTTGCATTCAGTGTAGAGAGATCTGTACTGATTCTGATTTTTTTCCCATTATAGTATAGTGGTACTCTACACAATCAGCAGAGTTTCTCTAGTAACAAACTATAAAAATGATCGCTGAAAGTAGTCTTAATGCCATCTCTTTATTTACCTGGAATAGCACACTTCCAACAAATATAATCGTTTTTTTAACTTAAATTAATAATCACATTTTAGTGCATAACAATTCCTTTTGTATATTTTTATCAGCATCAATTAGTTGCAGAGGAACAATTTGACATGTCCATACTTATACCATGCACTTTCATTAGACTCAATCCCTCCTCTCTCCCTCTTTTCCCTTCCACCTTTCCCAAACCAAACACAACAAGCTTCATTATCCATTATACACACGTGAGCATAGAGTAGTTTGATCTTATTTACTCTCCTTTTCCTTCTCCCTTCCCCTTGCCACTAGTACCTATACCCTGGATAAGACCTGTTTTTCCTGATTGTCATTCGCTTGTTTCAGTGTATGGTTATTATTCAAACGGGTTTCACCATGCCCTTTTACATGTGTGTAATTTACTCTATTGCTATCCTCTTTTGCTCTAATTTTCTCCTATCTCCAGTACTATCTATTACTCAAATGCTTTCACTGAATTTCATTCTGCTCTCTTCACAGGTGCACTGTATTTCTATATTGTTCATCAGCTAACATTTGTTTTTCCTTTCCTCTATATCATTCCTCAACAATCCCCTAAATTACAAACATTTTTATGTGTTTATGTATATGTTAACTTTTTAGGTCTAGCATGAACATATGAGAGAAAACATTTGACCTTTGTCCTTCTGAACATGGCTTACTTCAATTAATGTGTTCCCAGTTCCAACCATTTCTTCTTTCTTCTATTTAGAAATAAAATACATTTTCTTTCTTAAAAACTCTATTGTAAAGGTGATGTCCACAGGGGTAGTATGATTCAGGTAATGAGTACATTTTCTTTCGAACGGGGTCACCCCATCCGTCATTCTCTCCCAGTTTTCCACCTTCTGACTTCTCTCCCCCCAAAAGTTGTATAGCTCATATCCAACTGCAGATTGGTTTTCCTATTGTCCCACTATTTCTGTGTTCCCCCTTCCCAAATCAGATGAGCTTATATAAAAGATGAAGGTTGCAGAAATCTTATACAACAACGGAAGGGAATGAAAGAAAGAAGATTGGCATCAATATTCATCAAAGAAATGTGTCTATAGTTCTCTTTCTTTGATGAGTCCCCAACTGGTTTTGGGATGAAGGTTATGATGGCTTGACAGAATGTGTTCGGTAGTGAACTTTCTCTTTCAATTTCATTGAAGAGTTGGAGGAGTATTGGTGTGGGCTCTGCAATGAAGGACTTGTAGAATTCTGCTGTAAAACCATCTGGTCCTGGACTTTTCTTAGATGGGAGGGCTCTTATTGCTGTTTCTATTCCAATGCTTAATATGGGCCTGTTGAGATGGTTTAACTCATCTTGGTTTAGTTTTGGCATGTCAATATTTGCTAGGAAAAGGTCCATTTTTGCCAAATTCTGAAACTTATTAGCATAAAGTTTTGAGAAGTATTCCCTTAAAATGTTCTGAATCTTGGTTGTTTCTGTGGTGATGTTTCCATTCTCATCTCTGAGTTTATTTATTTAGGTGTGTTCTCTTCTTTTTCTGATAAGTTTGCTAAGGGTGTGTCAATTTTGTTAATTTTTTCAAAGAACCAACTCTTTGTTTTGTTGATTCTATCTATAGTTTTTGTGGATTCTAATTCATTTAATTCTAATTTAATTTTAATTATTTCTTTCCATCTACTCGATTGGGGTTTATATTCCTGCTCTTTTTCAAGGAGGTTCAGATGTCTCATTAAATTGTTGGTTTCAGATCTCTCCAATTTGTTGATGTAGGAACTCAGAGCTATAAACTTGCCTCTGAGTACTGCCTTTACTGTGTCACAGAGGAGCTGGTAATTTGTGTGCTCATTTTTGTTAAATAACATGAACATTTGAATTTCCTTTCTAATCTCTTCCATGAATCACTCGTGATTCAGCAGTGTGTTGTTCAGCCTCCATGTGTTACTGGACTTTATTTGGTGGCTTTTGGTGTTGAGTTCTAATTTTATTCCCTTGTGGTCTGAGAGAATGCAAAGTATAACTTCCTTTGTGGCCTAAAATGTGGTCTATTTTAGAAAATGTTCCATGTGCTGCTGAGAAAAACGTGTATTGTGATGCTGCTGGGTGAAATATTCGGTAGATGTCTGTTAAAACTAGTTGATCTATGCAGTTGTTTAGAACTGCGGGTTCTCTTTTGAGATTTTGCCGAGTTGATCTATCTAGTGGGGAGAGTGGTGTGTTAAAATCCCCAACAATTAATGTCTTTGGATCTATGTGGGATTTGAGGGAAAGTAGTGTTTCTTGGATAAATTTGTGTGCTCCTTTGTTTGGCGAAAAGATACTTAGAATTGTAATATCCTCCTGAAGGAGAGATCCATTAATTAATCTGTAGAGACCTTCTTTATCTCTTCTCACAAATTTTAAGTTGAAGTCTATTTTATCTGGTATTAGGATTGCAAATCCCGCCTGATTATGGAGGCCGTTTGCTTGGTAGATTTTGTTCCAGCCTTTCACATTGAAAATGTGTTTGTTTTTAGGGGCAAGATGTGACTCCTGAAGGCAGCATATACAAGGATCTTGTTTTTTAATCCAACTAGACAGTCTATGTCGCTTAATTGGAAAGTTAAGTCCGTTAATGTTGATAGAAAGGACTGAGAGGTATTTGGGAGTTCCTGCCATGTTATCCACCTTCTTGGGGGCTGCAAAAACTGGGTTCTTCCTATGGTTCTTGGATTCTCAGTTTGTGTGCAGTTTCTTGGCCTTTATTGTGGTCTCCCTGGTTTTCTTTTTTTTTTTAATATTATTTTATTTTATTTGAGAACATACTGTACAGAGGGGCTACAATTACATGGGCAGGATAATGCATACATTTCTTACCAAGCATTGCAGCCTCCTCCTTTGTTTACCCTTCACCTCCCTTCCCAGCCTCCCCCCTCCCCCCACCCAATTATACCCCCCTCCCCCCCCACCGACATTGTAAAGCTGGTTTTGACATGACATTTTGTACTTCTCATTGTTGCAACAGGTCCACCTGAATCCTTAAACGACTTGTTTGCCCCCATCACCTCCACATGTTATACTGACATCAAATATAGTGAAAGCGTCTCCCTGGTTTTCTATGTGTAGGACATTTTTAAGAATCTTTTGTAGGACTGGTTTGGTGGAGATATATTGTTTCTTTTTTTTTTTTCTTTGCTATGGAAGGTTTTTATTTGGCCTTCAGTTATGAAGGAGAGTTTAGCTGGGTACAGTATTCTTGGTTGATAGTTGTTTGTTTTTAGGGCATGGCATACATCATTTCAGGCTCTTAGGTGATTAATCTTTTCTCCTTGATAGCTTTAAGGATCTTTTCCTTGGTCTGAGTTGATCCTGTGTGGATTATAATGTTGCAGTGGGGTGTCCTATTCTCGTCTTGTCTATTTGGGGTTCTAAAAGTTTCTTGTATCTGAATAGACCTATCTTTTTGCATGTTTGGGAACTTCTTTGCTAGGATCCTGTTAAACAAATTTCCTAGACCATTAACTTCTATTTCTAGGTGCTCCTCTACACACATTATCCTCAGATTATTCCTTTTGCTTGTGTTTTCCAAGTGTTGGATAGATCTATCATATTTCTTGGACTTGTCTTGGATGGTTGTATGTTCTTTCTCTATAATATCTGGGCTGTCTTCAATCCCCGAGATTCGATCTTCTGCGTGGTCTAACCTGCTGTCAAGACTTTCTACTTTGTTTTTTATTTCTTTTCCTTCTAATTGGTCAGCTTTGATGGCTTCAAATTCTTTGTTGAAGCTTTGTTTTAGATCTTGTATGAACTTCTTTACTTCCTTAATTTGGTGCTCACTGTTTATTCTCAAATCACTTAGTTGATTGGTTATGGTTTACTTGGACTTCCATTCCTTGTGTTGGTTTCCATTCAGCATTCCGTTTGTGGTCTCCCGACTTCCTTCAGCTCTTTGTTAATGGATTCCATGAATGCCTTTAGTGATCTTTGTTTATTCTCATCCTGCTCTCTAAATTCCTGTATTACACTTTGTTTAGCTTCCTCACGTTCACACCATTCCTGTAGTTCTCTTTGAGTGTTCTTAGACTTCCTATGCCATTCCTACCTTTCTCTTTGAGAATTCTCAAGCTGCTCATGCAAGTCGTGTATTAGTTTTTGAGTATCTTCCTCACACTCATGCTATTCGTGTATAAATCTTGGTTTGCCTCCTCTCTCTCACTATCACGCTCATACAGAGTCCTTTGTAGGTTTTCAATCTTTTCATTTATCATGTTGGCCAGCAGTGTTTATAGAGCTATTTGGGAACACTACTCTGGATTATTCATTATCTATTTTGTCCCTGATTATCATGAGTGGGAGTGAGATACCCGGACTTGCAATTTTTCTTGTGTTTATTTTTCCGGCTTACTCTGCCCATTTGGGATGAAAATAACACCAGTTTTGTGCTAAGAACACTATCTTAAGGCAACCATCAACCAAAGTCTGTATTTGCCCAGTCAATAGTCTGCAGATACAATCTAGTTCAACAGATACATCAACAATTCATAAAAAAAAATCATACACTCTTATAAAACAGGATTCATTTCAGGGATGCAAAGCTTGTTCAATATACGCAAATCAATTAATATAATTAATCACATCAACAGGAGCAAGGATAAGAACCACATGGTTATCTCAATAGATGTAGAAAAAGCAATTGACAAGATCAAGCGCCCCTTTATGATGAAGGTTTTTGAAAAATTAGGAATCCATGCAACATTCCTCAATAAAATAAAAGCTGTATATGACAAACCTACAGCCAGCATTATATTAATGGTGAAAACTAAAGCCATTTCGTCTTAACTCAGGAAAAGGACAAGGATGTCCAGTCTTTCCACTTCTCTTCAATCTATTATTACAATGCCTAGCTACAGCAATAAGACAAGATGCAAACATAAAGAGGATCCAAATAAGAAAAGAAGTAAAACTCTCTCTATTTGCAGATGACAGGAAATTGTATTTAAAGAAACCCATAGACTCCACTCCCAAATCACTCAAGCTGATTCAAAACTTTGGCAAAGTATCAGGGTATAAAATTAAACCCCCAAAATCAATGACTTTTCTGTATGCCAACAAAGAGAAAAGTGTGGCTGTAATTAAGAAAGCAACTCCATTTGTAATAACCCCACAAAAAATAAAATACCTAGAAATAAGCTTAACGAAAGAAGTGAAGGGCTCTATGATGAAAATTTTAAAAACGTGAAGAAAGGATATCAAAGCAGAACTTAGAAAATGGTAAAACCTCCCATGCTCCTGGATTGAAAAGATCAACATCGTCAAAATGGCAATAATTCCCAAGGCTATCTATAAATTCAATGTGATACCTAGCAAAATTCGAACCTCATTCTTCAAGGAAATAGAAGAGGCAATCCAAATATTCATATGGAATAATGAAATATCCCGAATAGCTAAAAGGCTTCTCAACAGAAAGAACAATGCTGGAGAAATATCAATACCAAATTTCAAACTCTACTATAAAGCCATAGTAATCAAAACAGCTTGGTACTGGCACAAGAACAGACCTCAGGACCAATGGAATAGAATTGAAAACCCAGAAATGAACCTACAGACATATAGCCATCTAATATTCCATAAGGGAGCTAAAAAAATAGAATGGAAGAAAGACAGCCTCTTCAGTAAATGGTGCTGGCAAAACTGGTTAACTACTCTTAGAAAACTAACGCTTGATCCTTATATATCACCCTGCACCAGAATCAACTCCAAATGGATCAAAGACCTCGGATTCAAAGCAGACACTCCGAAAACATTACAGGATGGAATAGGAGAAATCCTAGTTCTCCTTGGTGCAGGCCGAAATTTTCTTAATAGAGACCCAGAAACACAACAAATCAAAGAAAGGTTGGACAAATGGGATTGTATGAAGTTGCAGAGCTTCTGCATGGCAAAAGATATAGCAAGCAAGATCAATAGAAAGCCCTCAGATTGGGACAAGATCTTCACTAGCCATACAACGGACAATGGTCTCATATCTAAAATATACCTGGAACTCAAAAAATTAAATCCCCCTACAACAAATCCTCAAAGAAAAAAACTGTCCAATAAATAAGGGGGCTAAAGACTTAAAGAGACACTCCTCTGAAGAACAAAGAAGGATTTCCAATAGACACAGGAAGAAATGCTCAAACTCTCTAGCCATAAAAGAAATGCAAATCAAAACAACATTGAGATACCACCTCACCCCAGTTAGAATGTCTATAACCAAGCACTCTAATAACAACAGATGCTGGAGGGGATTTGGACAGAAGGGAATCTTACTGCATTGTTGGTGGGAGTGTAAACTTGTTTAACCACTTTGGGAAGTAGTATGGAGGTTACTTAAATGTATCCACATAGAGCTCCCCTATGACCCAGCAATCCCACTTTGGGCATTTATCCAAATGTTTACAATCAAGACCACACTAAAGCTACCAGCACAACTATGTTTATTGCAGCATTACTTACCATAGTAAGATCTGGAACCAACCCAATGACCCTCAGTTGATGAATGGATCAAGAAAATGTGGTACGTATACACAATGGAATTCTATGCCTCCATCAGAAAGAATGACATTGCCCCATTTGTTAGGAAATGGAAAGACTCGGAAAAAATTATATTAAGTGAAGTAAGCCAAGCCCAAAGAAACATAGATCCCAAGGTTTCCCTGATTTGCAATATCTAGTATATGTATGAGTCAAGCAAAAAAGTTCAGCTAAGGTGATGTTAGCAAATGAACCCTAAGATATGTATTCAGTTTTTTTTCTTTCATGCGATTGTTTCCAACACATTTATAAGATAATTTCTTTGTTGCTTTGTATGTCCCTCCCCCACAGTATAACCCCTGCTTTCACTGTATTTGATGTTGGTTTAATTTGTGGAGAGTAATGGGAAAAACAAGTCGTTTAAATAAAGATACAGGTGGACCCATTGCAACAATGAGGTGTACAAGTCGTTATGTCGAAAACGAAATTCACAGCTTTGGTGGGGGGGGGCTTGAAGGCTGGGAGGGGAGGAGGTTGGGAAGGGACGGGAAGGAGAAACAAAGGAGGAGGCTACAATGCTTGATAATAAATGTACTCATTTTCTTGTCCATGTAATTGTAACCCCTCTGTACAGTATATTCACAGTAAAAAATAAATAAAAATTAAAAAAATAAAAGAAAAAGAAAGAAGAGAAGAGAAGAAAGATTTTAAAAAACTGAAACAGTACAATAAAAAACTTTTTACTTCCATTTTTTGGAGTTCATTTCTATAAATATCATTTTATATGCTTATATGTACATACCTATTGAGCCCTCTATTAAGGATATCCTCCTTTGGTCTCACTGTATGAATGTTTAGATTTCTGTTTAATTCATTATGTCCAAGTGTAGTTATTTGTCTTTTACTATCCATTGGAATTTTTTGTAGATTTATAGGCACATTTTAATTATTACAAATGAGGGAAATTATGCAGCTTGTATTTCTTTGGGTCTGTCTTACTTCACTTACTATAATTTTTTTTCCAAGTTTTTCGTTTCCTTATGAACAAGGGAATGTCATGCTCTCCAATGGAAGCATAGAATTACACTGTGTATACATATCACATTTTCTTTCTTTTGGAAAAACAGTTTTGTTCTATTCTAAAGATGCTATACAGAGTGGTTACAGTTACATGAGTAAGGCAATGAGTATATTTCTTGTTGAGCATTGTTACATACAATATTTTCTTTTTCTTTTCTCATCGTGGGGCTTGAACTCTGGGCTTGGGCCCTGTCCTGGTGCTCTTCAGCTCAAGGCGAATGCACTACAGCTTGAACCACAACACCACTTCCATTTTTTCCTAGTGGTTTATTGGACTTGCCTGCCCAGGCTGGCTTTGAACCACGATCCTCAGATCTCAGCCTCCTGAGTAGCTAGGATTACAGGCATGAGCCACCAGTTCCTGGCCACATTTTCTTGATCCATTCATTCATTGAGGGACATCTGCACTGATTCCATGTCTTGTGTATGGTAATCAATGATGCATTGAACATGGTCATGCTGGTGGCATTTTGTATAGCCTGATTTTAGACAATTAGATACATACCCAGGAGTGAAATTGCTGGGTCATAGGGAAGTTATATGTTTAGTCTATTAAAGAACCTCCATATTGCTTTCCAGAGTAGTTAAACCAGTTTGCATTCCTAACCACAGTGTAGTAATGTTCCCTTTTGGCCACATCCCCACCAGCAATTGTTAAAGCATGTCTTTTGCCAGGCAGAAACTCTTCAGTTGTATGCAATCCCATTTACCTAGTCTTTGATTTGTTCTGATTCTGGATCATTACTTAGTAAGTTTTGAACTGTACTACCCCCTAACGTGTCCCCTATATCTTCCTGTAATATTATCACGGTATCTGATCTTACATTAAAGTCTTTCATCCATTTGGAGTTGATTCTGGTGCAGGTTGATATATAAGGATCTAAATTCAGTTTTCTGCACAAGTACTGGGTAGCCAATTCTGCCAGCATCAATTTTGAAGAGGCTGTCTTTTTTGCCATCCTTTGGCTCCCTTATCAAATATAAGGTGGCTATGGGTCTGTAAATTCATTTCTGGTTCTTCTATTTTAGTCCATTGGTCCTCTGTCCTATTTTGTGCCTGTACCAAGTTGTTTTGGTTTGTTTTAATTTCTATAGCTTTTTAATTGAGATTAAAGCTTGGTACTGATATTCCTCCTGGTACTGATATTCCTCCAGCACTGATCTTCCTACTAAGGATTGGTTGTGCTATTCAGGGTCTTCCAATATTCCAGATTAGTTTGTGGATTGTTTGTTCTATATCACTGAAGAATTTTGTTGGATATTGATGGGTATTGAATTGAATTTGTAGATAGCTTTGGGCAATATTGCTATTTTCATGGTTAAACCTTCCAATCCAGGAGCATGGGAGGTTTTTCTACTTCCTTAAACCTGTTTCTAACGTTTTAATCACAGAGGTCCTTCATCTCTTTGGTAATTCCAAAGTGTTTTTTGAGGCTATTACAAAAGGACTTTCTTTCCTGATTTCAGATTCACTCTTCTCCTTATTGGCATACAGAAAAGCTACTGATTTTTGGGGGTTTCTTTCTTCCTTCCTTCCTTTCTCTTTTTCTTCCTTTCTCTCTCCCTTCCTTTCTCTCTCCCTTCCTTCCTTTCTCTCTTCCTTTCTTTCTTTCTTTCTTTCTCTTTCTTTCTTTCTTTCTTTCTTTCTTTCTTTCTTTCTTTCTGTCTTTCTTTCTTTCTTTCTTTCTTTCTTTCTTTCTCTCTCTCTCTTTCTCTCTCTCTCTCTTTCTTTCTTTCTTTCTTTCTTTCTTTCTTTCTTTCTTTCTTTCTTTCTTTCTTTCTTTCTTTCTTTCTTTCTTCTTCTCTCTCTTTCTCTCTCTCTTTCTCTCTCTTTCTCTCTCTTTCTTTCTTTCTTTCTCTCTTTCTTTCTCTCTTTCTTTCTCTCTTCCTTTTTCTCTCTCTTTCTCTCTCTCTTTCTCTCTCTCTCTCTCTCTTTCTCTCTCTCTCTCTCTCTCTTTCTCTCTCTCTTTCTCTTTCTCTTTCTCTCTCTCTTTCTCTCTCTCTCTTTCTCTCTCTCTTTCTCTCTCTCTCTTTCTCTCTTTCTCTCTCTCTTTCTTTCTTTCTTTCTTTCTTTCTTTCTTTCTTTCTTTCTTTCTTTCTTTCTTTCTTTCTTTCTTTCTTTCTTTCTTTCTTTCTTTCTCTCTCTCTCTCTCTCTTTCTTTCTTTCTTTCTTTCTTTCTTTCTTTCTTTCTTTCTTTCTTTCTTTCTTTCTTTCTTTCTTTCTTTCTTTCTTCTTCTTCCTTTCTTCCTTTCTTCCTTTCTTCCTTTGTTGGCGATGTGGCTTGAACTCTGGGCTTGGGCTCTGTCCCAGCACTCTTCAGCTCAAAGTAAGTGCTCTAACTTTTGAGCAACAATGACACTTTGGGTTTTCTGGTGCTTAATTGGAGATAAGAGCCTCACGGACTTTCCTGCCTATGCTGGCTTTGAACCACAATCCTCAGATCTCAGCCTTCTGAGTGGTTAGGATGCCGGGCATAAGCCACCAGTGCCCAGCTTGGGGTTAATTTTATACCCTGCTATCTCAGCCAAAGTAACTTAGGAAAGGAATCCATGGGGCTCTTTAAATACAGGATCATGTTATCTGCAAAATGGGAGAGTTTTATTTCTTCTTTCCCTATATGGATCCCCTTTATGTTTGTCTCCTGCCTTATTGCTCTAACTAGAAATTCCAGTACTATATTGCAGAGGAGTGGAGAGAGTGAACATCCTTCTCTCATTCTTGATTTTAGAGGGAATGGTTTTAACTTTTCACCATTAAATACATGCTGGCTGTAGGTCTGTCTATATTATATATGCCTATATTATGTTGACGAATGTCCCATATATTCCTGGACTCCTCAGAGCTTTCATCATAAAGCGGTGTTGGATCTTGTCAAATGTTTTCCCCCATATATTGTGATGACCATGTGGTTCTTTTCCTTGCCTATTGTATATATAGAGCACATATTTGGAGTCACTCATCAGTTATAGGGCATCTGGGTTTTTCTCAGGTTTGGCTATTAAGAAAAGTATTGTAATGAACATGGATATATAAGTACATTTATTGTTTTATGACTTTCATTCCTTCAGATAGATGCCTAAGTGTGAGCCAAATGATGATAACTTATACATGTAATCTTACTCAGGAGGTTAAGATATGGAGGATCACAGTTCAAAGACAACCTGCCTAAGAAAGTTTGCTAGACTCCATCTTGAAAATGACCAGCATAAAGCAGAGCTGGAGGTGTGGCCCAGCATAAAGCAGAGCTGGAGGTGTGGCTCCAGTGGGAGAGCACCAGCCTAGCAAGTTCAAGGCTCTAAATTCAATACCTACTCCCACTAACAATATTCAATAAATAAAATACCCAATCATGACATGGTTGCAGCATACAGTACTATTTTTTTTTGAGGAAATCAATTTAGGCTTATTTACATAGTAGTTGCACTAATTTGCATTCCTACAAACAGGACTCTTTTCTCTTGGCATCCTCATATGCTATGTGATGTTGTTTCTGCTCTAGCCATATTGGCTGGAGTGGGATGAAATCTCTGTCATTTTGATTTGCATTTCTTTATGGCCAGGGACGTTATGCATTTCTTTATGTATTTATTGGTCGTTTGTTCTTCTTACCCCAAGAATGATCTGTTCAGCACTTTTGCCCATTTTTGTTCTTGAAGAGTTCAGTGTTTTGAGTTTTATGTATATACTGTATATTCTGTATTATGTATATTCTTCGTCAGATGAATAATTGCTTTAGATTTTCTCCCATACAGTAGGTTGTCCCTTTAGCCTTTAGAGACATTGTTGTGTAAAAGCTTTTTAGTTTAATATAATTTTATTTGTCAATACTTGCCCTTATTTGTTGAGCTATTGAATTTCTAATCAGGAAGTCACTACCTATGCCAATGCATTCCAGTATTTTGACTACGACTAGTAGTTTCAAAGTTTCAGGTCTTACATTAAAATTCTTGATTCACTTTTAATTGACGTTAGGAGAGAGAGAGAAAGAGAGAGAGGAGGGGAGAGAGAGAGGGAAAGAGATCTGGTTTCAGTCTGCTGCATGAAGAAAGCTAGTTTTTCCAGCACCATTTCTTGAAAAGTCTGTCTTTTCTCTGATACATGCTTTGAGATCCTTTGTCAGAAATCAGATTGTGGTAGCAGCATTTCTGGGCATTCTATTCAGTAATCTTCATGTCTATTTTGGGGCCAGTTGCTTGCTATTTTTGTTCCTATGGCTTTGTAATATAATTTGAAGTGAGGTATCATGATACCTTCAACTTTGTTTTAGTTTTGTTCAGGATTGCATTGGATATTTGCTATATTTGTAGTATTGATTTTTTTTCTGTTTCTGTGAGTAATGATATTGAGATTTTGGTAGGAATTTCATTATCTGCAAACATTGCTTTCCTTAATATAGCCATTTTCTTTATATTAATTCTGTATATTCAGCAACAAGGGATGCCTTTCTATCTTCTAGTGTCTTTTAAAAATTTCTTCTTCAATGTTTCATGCTTTTAAGTATAGAAATCTTTCACCTTTGTTAAATTTATTCATAGAAAAAATTGAAACTATTGGGAAATGGAATTATTCTCCTATTTTTCTGTTGATGTACAGAATAGTTATTGGTTTTTTAATGCTGACTTTATATTCTGCTATATTACAAAAGAGGTGGAACTTTAAGGTGCTTTAAGTATAGAATCGTATCATCTGAAAATAACAATACTTTATTTCTTCCTTCCCTATTTGAATCCCTTTTGTTTCTTCTTGTGCATTGTTGCTCTGGCTAGGATTCCAGTGCTATTGTGAATAGAAATAAAGGGAATAGACTGAATGTCTTGTATTGTTCTTGACTTTAGAAAAAATTATTTCAGTTCTGCCTTCATTTACTATGACGTTGACAATATAGGCTTGTCAAATATAGCATTTATTATATTGAGGAACATTGCCTAAACTCATAGTTTCTCCAGAGCTTTTGTCATGAAAAGATGTTGAATTTTTGTCAAAGGATATTTCTGCCTGAATTAAGATGATAATAGGATTCCTTGAGTCTGTTCATATGTGATATTGCATTTATTGATGTAAGTATGTTGATCCACTAACCTTGAGTATCTAGAATATAGCAATTTGGTCATAGGATATAATCTTTTTGATGTATTGCATTTGGCATGCAACAATTTTTTTGGGAATTTCTACATCTATGTTCATCATAGAGATTGGGTCTATAAATCTCTTTTTGTTGTATCCTGTCTAGTTTTAGAATAAGTGGAATACTGGCTTCATATGATGAGTTTGTGCCACGGACCGGCTCTGTCGGGACGACAGAGGATACCTAGTGGAGGTAACTGGAACAGGTGGGGAGATGGCAAACACAACTCACACACAAGAGGAGTGAATGCTGAGTGCGATTTATTGCAGAGGATAACAAGCTTTTATAGCAAAAGCCTCCATGAGAAAGGGCAAAAGGTTACACAATCTTGCTGCAAGGCTTCATTCTTGGGTGGTCACCAGCTGGTCACCTGATCTTGTTTTTTGGATGAGGAGCTATGACGATAGGCACTTGTTTTCGGCTTTAGCTCTACTTTTAAGAAATACAATTGGTTTCGATGTTTATCATCTATTAACCATTAACCAGAGCATATGGGCAAGGTGCTGGACAGAAAGACATGAACTCTAGTACTTTATTGTTACTTTTGTTTAGTTTTGTACTTTATGCGTTTCAAATCTTTTCTAAGCAATTGTGATCCTTTGTCATTCTTTAGAGGGTCCCCAATTTGTGGCCAAAATCATGATATTCAGTATACTTAGTTAAATCTGGCCATATATCAAATTTAAGTTCATAGTGTCTTTTCTGTAACCCTTTCACATAATCATTTACTCTTTTCCATAGTGGCCTTAACTGTCTCATAAGATCTTTCTTATTCCTTCTTTGATAGTAAGCACCAAGGAGGTCTAGATCTAACAAGTCTCTCAGTAAATGAAAGAGAGTAATAGGAATTTCTTTCTCCTAAGTAGTTTTCCCAACGGTTGCCATCCTTATCATACACACCTGTAAAAGGCTATGGATCTGGGGGAAGTCTTTGGGGTCCTCTACATAATGGAGGATCCCACCATTTTCCTCTGATAAGCCATTGTCACCTTTCATCTATCAACCTTTTAGGGATCTTTTTTAGCTTTTGGTCCAAATATCCCTCTGCATCTTTTTTATCTACAGGGTATCTATATGAGTCTATTGTATATGCTTTAAGATTAAAAGGAAGTCTCCAATAGCCATACATTCTTTTTGCTCTAGCCGTGCCTACAGCTTCTTGTAAATTTCTTACAAACAATTCCTTCTGCTGAAGTGACGTGATGAAACCCCCAATACATTTATATTTACTTATGACTTGTCTAATACCCTCCATAAGAGGGGTTTTTAAGGTAGCACTTAAGTCTGGTGAGTTAGTCATAATCTCAGGACATTCATCAGATGTTGGAATCATCAACACTTCCAAGAAAGAGCCTTGAATAAGGGAACGTTGAGCATGAGTAAGTAGAACAAGCAGCAAGAACAGTAAAAGATTAATAGGCACTCCTATACAGCGAAGAAAAGAAAAACAGAAACAGAAAGACATCTTTCCCAGGGGCTTGCCAGCCTTTCCAGGAGGTAGGCCTCTTTGAAGCCCCATTCTTTGATGTAGACTTCAGTGAAGTCCCATTCTCAGAGATAGGCCTCTTTGAAGCCCCATTCTCTGAGGTAGACTTCGGTGAAGTCCCATTCTCAGAGGTAGACCTCTTTGAAGCCCCATTCTCTGAGGTAGACTTTGGTGAAGTCCCATTCTCAGAGGTAGGCTTCTGTGAAGCCCCATTCTCAGGTCTGAAAGCAGGTGTTCCATGCTAAGCAGACTCCACCGGAGTAGGCGTGGCAAGTTTGAAAGTATTTTTTCCCCTCTACTCATGGAAAATTTTGAGTATTTATGCTTGTTTTTCTTTAAAGGTCTGGTCAAATTCAGCACTGAATTATATGATCCTAGACGTTTTGTGGTCAGGAGAATTTTATTACTGCTTCATTCTCATTCCTTATAGATCTATTTAAGTGATTTATATTTTCTTGTTTGAATTTTGGTAGTTCAAGTACCTCTAGAAATGTGTGTCTTCCTTTGGGATTGTCCAGTTTACTTGAATATAAGCTTTCAAATATTCCCTCACTATCCTCATTATTTCTTTTCTTTATTATTTTTGGGTTTTTTTGGGTCCAGTCATGAGGCCTGAACTCTAGGCCTGGGCACTGTCCTTCAGCTCTTCAGCTCAAGGCTAGAGCCCTACCACTTGAGCCACAGTGCCACTTCCGGCTTTTTTCCTTTTGCTTATGTGGTGCTAAGGAATCGAACCCAGGGTCTCAGGTATGCAAGGCAAGACGCTCTACCACTGAGCCACCTTCCCAGCCCATTATGCTCATTATTTCATTGATGTGTGTGTTATCCCTTTTTGTTTTTTTGTTCTTTTTTATTGTGAAAATACTGTTGAGAGGGGTTACAATTACATGGGCAAGATAATGAGAACATTTCTTTTTTCTTTCTTTTTTTTGGGGGGGGGGTCCGGTCATGGGGCCTGAACTCTGGGCCTGGGCGCTGTCCCTCAGCTCTTCAGCTCAAGGCTAACGCTCTACCACTTGAGCCACAGCGCCACTTCCAGATTTTTTCTTTTTGTTTATGTGGTGCTGAGAAATCAAATCCAGGGCCTCAGGCATGCAAGGCAAGTGCTCTACCACTGAGCCACCTTCCCAGCCCCAATGAGTACATTTCTTATCAAGCATCATAGCCTTCTCCTTTGTTTCCCCTTCCCATCCTTTCCCATCCTTCCCTCACCCCCCTCACCCAATCCTCCCCACTCTCCCCGCTCCCACCCACCAAAGTTGTAAAGTTCATTTTCGACATAACAATTTGTATGTCTCATTGTTGCAATGGGTCCTCCTGTATCCCTATTTAAATGATTTGTTTTTTCCCTTCCCCTCCACAAATTATAACAATATCAAATACAGTGAAAGCAGATGTTATATCGTGGGGAAGGGACATACAAAACAACAAAGAAATCATCTTATAAATGTGTTAGAAACAATTGCATGAAAGAAAAAAATACATTTGAATACCTATCTTAGAGTTCATTTCCCTAACAGCAACCTATCTGATCTTTTCTGTTTGACTCAGACATACACTAGGAATTGAAAATAGAGAAAACCATGGGACCTATGTTTCTTTGGGTCTGGCTTACTTCACTTAATATAATTTTTTCCAAGTCTTTCTATTTCCTAACAAATGAGACAATGTCATTCTTTCTTATGGAGGCATAGTATTCCATTGTGTATACATACCACATTTTCTGGATCCATTCATCTACTGAGGGGCATAGGGTTGGTTCCATATCTTAGCTATGATAAATAAGGCTGCAATAAACATAGTCGTGCTGGTAGATTTAGTGTGGTCTGGTTTGTGAGCATTTGGGTAAATGCCCAAAAGTAGGATTGCTGGGTCATAGGGGAGCTCTATGTGGAGTCTTTTGAGGAACGTGCATATTACTTTCCAAAGTGGTTGAACAAGTTTACACTCCCACCAACAATTTTATTCATTTGAGCCTGTTCCCGCCTTCCTTTAGTCAGCTTAGCTGAAGGTTTATGTATCGTTTTTTATCTTTTAAATCTCCAACTTCTTGTATAAATTGTTCTATTTTTATTCAAGTAGCCATGTGTGGGTGTGGTGGCATATGTGCACACAATCGTACATGTGTGCACATGTACTAGTCCCAAAGGTTGAACTCAGGACCTGGGTGTTGTCCTTTACCTTTTTCATTCAAGGCTTGTGTTCTACCACTTGATCCACAGCTTCAATTCTGGCTTTTGGTGGTTAACTGGATATAAAAATCTCACAGATTTTCCTGCCTAGGCTGGCTTTGAACCATGATTCTCAGATCTCAGCCTCCTGAGTAGCTAAGATTACAGATGTGAGCTACAGGTACCCAGTTCATAGGCTTATATAAATTTCTTTAAGACATGAGAAAAAGAAAATTACCTCCCAAAGTTTTCAGTTCCTCACTTCCAGATCATGACCATGGTTTGCATTTCTTTTATTTTTTTGGGTCCGGTCGTGGGCCTTTAACTGTGGGCCTGGGTGCTGTCCCTCAGTTCTTCAGCTCAAGGCTAGCACTCTACCACTTGAGCCACAGCACCACTTCAGGCTTTTTTCTTTTTGCTTATGTGGTGCTGAGGAATCGAACCCAGGGCCTTATGCATGCAAAGCAAGTGCTATACCACTGAGCTACCTTCATTTCTCAGTGAGAATTGCATCAACAGGAAGAAAACTTCACAAGCTCTCATCACATCTCATCTGTCCACATCTGAGCTATGCACTCAGCCTCCTCTTCTGTGCATTCAGGAAATCTCCATGATCTTAGATAAATCCAGTCCTTCCACTCATGTATCAGATCCAATCCCCTCTTGCTTATTCAAGAACATTACTCTGCTCCCTCTCTTCTTCCTTTCCTGTGCCATCAATTTTCTCTTGCTCAGTAGCATGAAACACCTCTCATTTCAAAAACCCTTTTAGAGTGTACTTCTCTTTTTAGAAAACCATCCCAATTCTCTGCTCAATTATATACTCTTCCTTATACACCTCACTTATACTCTTCCTTCTCAATGTATTATCTAATTCTTTTTAGACACTGTTCATAATTGATTTTTGCCCCAATGTTTTAGTAGAATTGGAAAGTCACCAATAAGCTTCAAGTTGCTAATAGTTCTCATCTATTTCCCCTTCACCATCAGTTCACAGAGCCTATCACTTGGTTTCCAACACCACACATCTCTGGAAGCTCCTGCTTAATCACCTCAATTATTCTTTTTTTAATAATTTTTTATTGTAAAAATATTGTACAGAGGGGTTACAGTTACATGAGCCAGGTAATGAATACATTTCTTATCAAGCATTGTTGCCTCCTCCTTTGTTTTTCCCCTACCATCCCTTCCCTCCCACATCTACAACTACACTTCCCTGTAGCTGACCTTCACCTACATTATACTTCCCTTGTCCCCTTTATCTCATCCCCTAAATAATTGGAAATTTCTACTTATTATTCTACAGACAGCTACCTTTTCTACTTAGACTCAGTTCCTTTTGACCTTATCCAACCTTTTGGCTTTTTGATACCACTACTAACCAGGTGACTTCCAAAATCTGTATCCTTAAATCCAATTTATGGGTCAGTCATCAATTCAACATCTCCACCCAGGTGCTCAGCCTAACATATCAATAGAACTCCAGTTCTATAGCTCCAGTTCCTTTTCCTCAATAGAAGACTCCTCTAGGATTAGCAGCATAGGGAAACAAGATTTACCTTGACCTTTTTATGTCTCTTGCTCTATACTCTAAGCATCTGTTACAACATTTCATGATATATTTTCAAAATGAAAAATACAAAATAAGAAACAGGAATCAGACAAGAATAGTTGCCTAAACTAATGCTGCTGTTTATATATAGGAAAACAGGAAAAAATGAGCATAGGATAATGAAGTTTCTGGCAGTAAATTATCTGAAACATGGTGGCTAAATGGACTTATGAAGAAGTGGGAAAAGTCATAATGATTGCAGATTCTGACTTAAAAATCACCATGGACACTGATGACATTGAGATAGGAAATATATGAAAGAATATAATTTTAAGGAAAAGGAAATAAATAAGAGGTCTAATTTGAGTGTATTGCAAGCTCATGTCTACTAAATAGTAAGAAGCAAATGGAATAAATGTTCACATAATATAAATACAGATGATACGTTCATAAATGTGAAAGATAGCCTATAGTTGTGAGAAAATTAGTACTACAGTATGGCCAAAACACCTGAATTTTGAAGTGAATCAAATTAAGGAGCATCAAGTATAGATTGCCTTTATTTTCCACATTTGACAGAAGAAACACAAACAAACAATACAAACTAAAATCAGAGTTGGGGTTGGTTTTAGTGTTAGGGTTAGGATAAGTGTTAGGGTCTGGGTTTGGGTTAGAGTGAGGATTATGGTTAGGTTGAGGGTTAAGATTAATGTTAGGGTTATTGTTAGGGTTAGGTTTAGGGTTAAGGTTATGGTGAGGGTGAGGGTGAGGGTTACGGTGAGGGTTAGGGTGAGGTTTAGTGTTTGCATTAGGGTTATAGTTAGGTTTTGGGTGAGGGTGAGGTTTAGCATTAGTTAGGGTTAGGGTGAGGGTTAAGTTGAGGGTTAGATTTAGGGTTAAGTTTAGGTTTAGGATTATGGTTAGGGTGAGGGTGAGTGTGTGTGTTAGGGTTAGGTTTAGGCTTAGGCTTAGGGTTAGGCTGAGGGTGAGCTTGAGGGTGAGGGTTTGCGTTAGGGTGAGGGTTAGGGTAAGGGTTAAGGGGAGGGTTAGGATGAGTGTTAGGGTTAGGATTAAGGTTAGGGTGAGGGCTAGGGCGAGGGTGAGTTTTAGGGTTAGGGATAGGGTGAGAGTTAGGTTTAGGGTTAGGGTGAGAGTTAGAGTTCGAGTTAAGTTTAGTGTTAGGTTGAGGGTTAGGTTAAGGGTTATGTTGAGGGTGAGGGTTAGGGTTAGGTTGAGGGTTAGGGTTAGGGTGACGGTGAGGGTGAGGGTGAGGGTTAGGGTTAGTGTTAAGGTGAGGATTAGGATGAGGGTTCCGGTTAGGATTAGGGTTAGGGTGAGGGCCAGGGTGAGGTTGAGGTTTAGAGTTAGGGTTAGGGTTAGGATTCGGGTTAGGGTTAGGGTTAGAGTGAGTGTGAGGGTTAGGGTTAGGGTTAGGGTTAGGCTAAGGTTTATGCTGAAGGTGATAGTGAGGGTTACGGTTAGGGTTAGGGTAAGTGTTAGGGGTAGGGTTAGGGTAAAAGTTAGGGTTCAAGTTATGTTTAGGGTTAGGTTGAGGGTTGAGGGTGAGGGTTATGGTTACATTGAGTGTGAGGGTTATGGTTAGGTTGAGGGTTAGGCTTAGGCTTAGCTTTAGGATTAGGGTGAGGGTTAGGGTTAGGGTGAGGATTAGGATGAGGATTAGGGTTAGGGTTAGGATTAGGTTTAGGGTGAGGACTAGACTGAGGGTGAGGTTTAGGGTTAGTTTTTGGGTGAGGTTTAGGGTTCGCGTTAGGGTTAGGATGAGGGTTAGGGTTACGGTGAGGGTGAGGGTTAGTGTTAGGGTGAGGGTTAGGGTTAGGATTTGGGTTAGGGTTAGGGTGAGTTTTAGGGTTACATTTAGGGTTAGGTCGAGGGTTAGATTTAGGGTTAGTGTTAGGGTTAAGGTTAGGGTGAGGGTTAGCTTGAGGTTTAGGGTTAGTTTTAGGATTACGGTTAGCATGAGGGTGAGTGTGAGGGTTAGGGTTAGGGTTAGGCTTAGGCTTAAGTTTAGGCTGAGGGTGAGGGTGGGGGTGAGGATTAGGGTTAGGGTGATGGTTAGGTTTAGGGTTAAGGTGAGGGTTAGGATGAGCATTAGGTTTAGGATTAGGGTTAGGCTGAGGGCTAGGGTAAGGGTGAGGTTTAGGATTAGGGTTAGGGTGAGGGTTAGGCTGAGTGTGAGATTGAGGGTGAGAGTTAGGGTTAGGGTGATGGTTAGGTTTAAGGTTAGGGTGAGGGTTAGGATGAGTTTTAGGGCTAGGGTGAGGATGATGGTAAGGGTAAAGGTGAGGTTTAGGCTGAGGGTGAGGGTTAAGATAAAGGTGAGTGCTAGGGTTAGGTTTAGGGTTAGGGTTAGGGTTAGGGTAAGGGTTAGATTGAGGATTAGTGTTAGGGTTAGGGTTAGTGTGAGATTTAGGGTGAGGATGAGGGTTAGGGTTAGGGTGAGCGTGAGGGTTAGACTTAGTGTTAGGTTTAGGGTGAGGTTTAGGAATAGGCTGAGGGTTAGGGTTAGTGTGAGTGTTATTGTTAGGGTTAGGGTAAGTGTTAGGGTGAGGGTAAGTGTTAGGGTGAGGGTTTTGGTTAGGGTGAGGGTTAGGGTTAGCGTTATTGTTAGGGTTAGGTTTAGGGTTAAGGTTACGGTGAGGGTGATGGTGAGGGTTAGGTTTAGTGTTAGGGTGAGTTTTACTGTTAGGGTTAGTGTTAGAGTTAGGGTTAGGGTGAGGGTGAGGTTTAGGGTTAGAATTAGGGTTAGGGTGAGGGTTAGGGTGAGGGTTAGGGTGAGGGTTAGGGTGAGGGTTAGGGTGAGGGTTAGGGTGATGGTAAGGGTGGGGGTGACGGTAAGGGTAAAGATGAGGGATAGGCTGAGTGTGAGCGTTAACGTAAAGATGAGGTTTAGGTTTAGGGTGAGGGTTAGGTTTAGGGTTAGGGTGAGGGTGAAGGTTAGATTGAGGATTAGTGTTAGGGTTAGTGTGAGGTTCAGTGTGAGGATGAGGGATAGGCTTAAGGTGAGAGCTAGGGTGAGGCTGAGGTTTAGGGTTAGTGTTAGGGTGAGGTTTAGGGTTAGGGTGATGGTTAGCGTTAGTGTGAGCGATAGTGTTAGCGTAAGGGTTAGTTTTCGGGTGAGGGTAAGTGTTAGGGTGAGTGTTAGGGTTAGGCAGAGGGTTATGGTTAGGGTGAGGGTTAGGGTTATTTTTAGGGTTAGGGTTAGGGTTAGAGTTAGGGTTCGCATGAGGGTGAGATTTAGGGTTAGATTTAGGGTTAGGGTTAGGGTTAGAGAGGGTTAGGCTTAGGCTTAGGCTTAGGCTTAGGCTGAGCATGAGTGTGAGGATTAGGTTTTGGTTTAGGCTGAGGGTTAGGTTTAGGTTTAGGGTCAGGGTTAGGATGAAGTTTAGGGTTAGGATTAGGGTTTGGGTGAAGTCTAGGGTGAGGGTTAGGGTTAGGGATAGGGTTAGGTTTACGATTAGGGTTAGGGTTAGAGTGAGTGTGAGGGTTAGGGTTAAGGTTAGGGTTAGACTTAGAGCTCAGGTGAGGGTTAGGGTTTGGGTTAGGTTGAGGGTGAGGCTGAGGATTAGTTTTAGGTTTATGGTAAGATTTAGGGCTAGGTTTAGGGTTAGTGTTTGTGTTAGGGTTAGGGTTACGGTGAGGGTTAGGATTAGGGTTAGGCTTAGAGTTAGGCTTAGGGTTAGGCTGAGAGTGAGGGTGGGGGTTAGGATTAGGGTTAAGTTTAGGGTTAGGCTTAGGGTTAGGGTTATTGTTAGTGTTATGGTTAGGGTAAAGTTTGTGGTGAGGGTGAGGCTGAGGGTGATGTTTGGGGTTAGGGTTAGTGTTATTGTTAGTGTTAGGGTTAGAGTTACTGTGAGGTTGAGGGTGAAGGTGAAGTTTAGGATTAAGGTGGGGTTTGGGGTGAAGTTTAGGGTTAGGCTTAGGGTTAGGCTGTGGGTGAGACTGTGGGTTCTGGTTAGGGTTAGGGTGATGGTTCGGGTTAAGGTTAGTGTAATTGTTAGTGTTAGGGTTAGACTTACAGTGAGGTTGAGGGTGTGGGTGAGGGTTAGATTTAGGGTTAGGGTGGGGTTTAGGGTTAAGGTTAGGGTTAGGGTGAGGGTGAGCTTTAGAATTGGGGTTAAGGTGAGGGCTAGGGTGAGGTTGAGGGTTGGGATTAGGGTTAGGGTGAGATTTAGGTTTAAGGTGAGGGTTAGGGTTAGTGTGAGGTTTAGTGTTAGGATTAGGATTAGTGTTAGGGTGAGGGTAAGTGTTAGGGGGAGGGTATGGGTTAGGGTGAGGGTTATGGTTAGGGTGAGGTTTAGGATTAGGGTTAGCGTTATTGTTAGGATTAGGTTTAGGGTTAAGGTTAGGTTGAGAATGAGGGTGAGGGTTAGGGTTAGGGTTAGGGTGAGGTTTAGGGTTTGGGTTAGTGTTAGAGTTAGGGTTAGGGTGAGGGTGAGGTTTAGGGTTAGAGTAAAGGTTAGGGTGAGGGTTAGGTTGAGGGTTAGGGTTAGGGTTATTGTTAGGGTTAAGGTTAGGGTGAGAGATAGGGGGTGGGTTAGGGTTAGGGATAGGATTAGGTTTAGGGTGAGGGTTAGGTTGTGTTTTAGGGTTAGGTTTAGATTTAGGCTTAGGGTTAGGCTGAGGGTGAGGTTGAGGGTGAGGGTTAGGTTTAGGGGAAGGGTTACAATGAGGGTTAGGGTTAGGATTAGGTTTAGGGTAAGGGCTAGCGTGAGATTTAGGGTTAGCGTTAGGGTGAAGTTTAGGGTTAGTTTAGGGTTAGGGGTAGGGTGAGGGTGAGGTTTAGGGTTAGAGTTAGGGTTAGGGTGAGGCTGAGGGTGAGGGTTAGGGTTAGGGTTAGTGTTAGGTTTAGGGTTAGGGTTAGGGTGAGGGTTAGGCTGTGGGTGAGGGTAGGGTTAGGGTTAGGATTAGGATTAGGTTTAGGGTTAGGGTGAGTGTGAGGGTTAGGGTTAGGGTTAGGCTTAGGCTTAGGGTTAGGCTGAGGGTTAGGGTGAGTGTGAGGGTTAGGGTTAGGGTCAGGGATAGTGTTAGGGTTATGGGGAGGGTTAGGGTGAGGATTAGGGTTAGGATTAGAGTTATGGTGAGGGCTAGGGGGAGGGTGAGGTTTAGGTTTAGTTTTAGGGTGAGGTTTAGGGTTAGGGTTAGGTTTAGAGGTAGGGTGAGGGTGAGGTTTAGGGTTAGAGTTAGGGTTAAGGTGAGGCTGAGGGTGAGGGTTAGGGTTAGTGTTAGGATTAGGATTAGGGTCAGGTTTAGGGGGAGTCTTAGGATGAGGGTTAGGGTTAGGATTAGGGTTATGGTGAGCATGAGAGTGAGGGTGAGGGTTAGATTGAGGATTAGTGTTAGGGTTAGTGTGAAGTTTACCGGGAGGATGAGTGTTAGGGTTAGGGTTAAGGCTAGGGTTAGGTTGCGGTTTAGGGTTAGTGTTAGAGTGAGATTTAGGGTTAGGGTGATGGATAGGGTTAGTTTGAGGCTTAGTGTTCGGGTTACGGTTATTGTTAAGGTGAGGGTAAGTGTTAGGGTGAGGATTAGGTTTAGGGTTAGGGTAATGGTTAGGGTGAGGGTTAGGGTTAGGTTTAGTGTTTTTGTTAGGTTTAGGGTTAGGGTTACAATTACTGTGAGGGTGAGGGTTAGGTTTAGGGTTAGGAAATAGGATTAGGGTTAGTGTTAGGGTGAGGGTGTTAGGGTGAGGGTTAGGGTTATGGTGAGGGTTATGGTTAGGTTGAAGGTCAGGTTTAGGGTTAGGGTTATGTTGAGCATGAGGGTTAGGCTTTTGTTGAGGGTTAGGCTTAGGGTTCGAGTTAAGGTGAGGTTAGGGTTAGGGTTAATGTGAGGGTTAGTGTTAGGGTTAGGGTTAGTGTTAGGGTGAGGTTAAGTTTTAGGGTGAGGTTTAGGGTTAGGGTGAGGATTATGGTTAGGGTGAGGGTTAGAGTTATTGTTAGGGTTAGGTTTAGGTTTAGAGTTAGGGTTAGGGTTATTTTGAGATTTAGGGTTAGTGTTAGATTTAGTGTTAGGGTTAGTGTTAGGGTGAAGGTTAGGGTTAGGCTTAGGCTTAGGATTAGGCTTAGGCGGAACATGAGGGTGAGGGTTAGAGTTCGGGTTAGGGTTCGGGTTAGGGTTATTGGTATGGTGAGGGTGATGTTTAGGGTTAGGTTGAGAGTTTGCATTAGGGTTAGGGTGAGGGTGTCGGTTAGGGTAAATGTTCGGCTTAGGCTTAGGTTTAGGCTGAGGATTTGGTTGAGGATAAGGGTTAGGGTTAGGGTTAGGGTGAGTTTTAGTGTTATTGTTAGTGTTCGAGTTAGGGTTAGAGTGAGGGTGAGGTTTAGGGGTAGAGTTAGGGTGAGTGTGAGGGTTAGGGTCAGGGTTAGGGTGGGGGTTACAGTAAGGGTAAAGGTGAGGGTTAGACTGAGGGTGAGGGTTAATGTAAGGTTGAGGGTTAGGGTCAAGGTGAGGGTTAGGGTTAGGGTTAGAGTGAGGGTGAGGGTTTGATTGAGGATAAGTGTTAGGGTTAGTGTTAGGGTGAGCTTAGGGTTAGGGTGAGGGTTATGGTTAGGGTGAGGGTGAGGGTTAGGGTTATTGTTAGCGTTAGTGTTAGGGTTATGGTGAGGGTAAGTGTTAGGATGAGGGTTAGGGTTAGGGTGAGGATTATGTTTAGGGTTAGGGTTAGGGTTATTGTTAGGGTTAGAATTACAGTTAGAGTTAGGATTAGGGTGAAGGTGAGGGTGAGATTTAGGGTTAGAGTTAATGTTAGTGTTAGGGAAGGGTTAGGGTTCGGGTTAGGGTGCGGGTTAGGGTTATGATTAGTGTCAGGTTTAGGATGAAGTTTAGGGTTAGGGTTAGGGTGAGGGTGAGGGGTAGGGTTAGGGTAAGGGTTAGGGTTAGGGATAGGGTTAGGTTTAGGTTTAGGGTTAGGGTGAGGATGAGTGTGAGGCTTAGGTTTAGGGTTAGGATTAGGCTTAGAGTTAGGATGAGGGTTAGGTTTTGGTTTAGGGTGCAGGTGAGGTTGAGGATTAGGGTTAGGTTTAGGGTTAGATTCAGGGTTAGGTTTAGGGTTGGGGTTAGTGTTAGTGTTAGTGTTAGTGTTAGGGTTAGGGTTAGGGTTATGGTTAGGCTGAGGGTGATTGTGGGGGTGAGGATTAGAGTTAGGGTTAGGTTTAGGTTTATGGTTAGTGTTAATGTTATTGTTATGTTTAGGGTTAAGTTTGCGGTGAGGGTGAGGCTGAGGGTGAGGGTTAGGGTTTGGGATAGGGTTAGTATTATGGTTACGGTTAGGGCTAGAGTTACAGTGAGGTTGAGGGTGAGGGTGAAGTTTAGGGTTAGGGTAAGTTTTAGGGTTAGGGTTAGGGTTAGGGTGAGGGTGAGGTTTAGGGTTAGAGTTAGGGTTAGGGTCAGGTTTAGGGTGAGGTTTCGGGTTAGGGTTAAGGTTGGGGTTATGGTGAGGGTGAGGTTTAGGGTTAGAGTTAGGGTTAGGGTGAGGCTGAGGGTGAGGGTTAGGGTTAGGGTTAGTGTTAGGTTTAGGGTTAGGGTTAGGGTGAGGGTTAGGGTGAGGGTGAGGGTTAGGGTTAAGGTTAGGATTAGGGTTAGGCTTAGGGTTTGGCTGAAGTTGAGGTTGAGTGTGAGGATAAGGGTTAGCGTGAGGGTTAGGTTTAGGATTATGGGGAGGGTTAGGATGATTGTTAGAGTTAGGATTAGGGTTAGGGTGAAGGCTAGGGTGAGGGTGAGTTTTAGGGTTAGGGTTAGGGTAAGGGTGAGGGTGAGTTTTAGGTTTAGAGTTAGGCTTAAGGTGAGGCTGATGTTGAGGGTGAGGGTTAGGGTTAGGATTAGGATTAGGGTAAGGGTTAGGGTGAGTGTGAGTGTTAGGGTTAGGGTTAAGATTAGGCTTAGGGTTACACTGAGGGTGAGGGTGAGGGTGAGGGTAAGGGTTAGGTTTAGGGTTAGGGTGAGGGTGAGAATTATGGTAAGGGTTAGGGGGAGGGTTAGGATGAGGGTTAGGGTTAGGATTAAGGTTAGGGTGAGGTCTAGGGTGAGGGTGAGGTTTAGGGTTAGGGTGAGGGTTAGGGTTAGGGTTAGGGTTAGGGTGATAGTTAGGATTCGGGTTAAGTTTATGTTTGGGGTGAGAGTTAGGTAAGGGTTACGGTGAGGGTGAGGGTAAGGGTTAGGGTTAGGTTGAGGGTTAGGGTTAGGATTAGGGTTTGGGTGAGGGGTAGGGTGAGGGGTAGGGTTATTGTTAGGATGAGGGTTAGGATTAGGCTTAGGGTGAGGGCTAGGCTGAGGGTGAGGTTTAGGGTTAAGGTTAGGGTGAGGTTTAGGATTAGGGTTAGGGTGAGGGTGAGGTTTAGTTTTAGAGTTAGGGTAAGGGTGAGGCTGAGGTTGAGGGTTAGGGTTAGGGTTAGTGTTAGAGTTAGTTTTAGGGTGAGGGTGAAGGAGAGTGTGAGGGTTAGGCTTAGGGTTATGTTTAGGTTTAGGGTAATGTTTAGGGTGAGTGTGAGGTTTAGGGTTAAGGTTAGGCTTAGGCTTAGGGTTAGGCTGAGGGATAGGGTGAGGGTTAGCTTTAGGTTGCGGGTAGGGTTAGTGTTAGCTTGAGAGTTAGGTTTCAGGTTAAGTTTAGGGTTAGGGTAAGGGTTAGGGTTAGGGTTATGGTGAGGGTGATATTTAGGGTTAGGTTGAGAGTTTGCATTAGGGTTAGGGTGAGGTTTAGGTT
This sequence comes from Dipodomys merriami, assembly GCF_024711535.1. Taxonomy (NCBI): domain Eukaryota; kingdom Metazoa; phylum Chordata; class Mammalia; order Rodentia; family Heteromyidae; genus Dipodomys; species Dipodomys merriami. Next base: position 1,479,161 of record NW_027203693.1, on the reverse strand, counting down.
TAGGGTTAGGGTGAGGGTTAGGATGAGGATTAGGTTTACGATTAGGGTTAGGTTGAGGGCTAGGGTGAGGGTGAGGCTTAGGGTTAGAGTTAGGGTAAGGTTTAAGGTTAGGGGTAGGTTTAGGGTGAGGGTTAGGATGAGTGTTTGGGTTACGGTGAGGGTGAGGGTTAGGGTTAGGGTGAGGGTTAGGGTTAGGATTAGGGTTAGGGTGAGGGTGAGTTTTAGCATTAGGGTTAGTGTTAGGGTTAGGTTTAGGTTTAGGGTTAGTGTTATTGTTAGGGTTAGAGTTTGAGTTATGGTGAGGGTGGGGGTGAGGGTGAGGGTGAGTGTTAGGTTTAGGGTTAGGGTTAGGTTTAGGTTCAGTGTTAGGATTAGGATTAGGGTGAGCGTGAGGTTTAGGGTTAGGTTTAGGGTTAGTTGGAGGCTTAGGTCGAGAGTTAGGGTTAGGGTTAGTTTTAGGGTTAATTTAGGGTGAGGGTTAGGTTGAAGTTTAGGGTTACTGTTAGAGTTAGGGTTAGGATTAGGGTTAGGCTGAGGGTGAGGGGGGGTGAGGATTAGCATTAGGGTGATGGTTAGGGTTAGGGTTAGTTTGAGAATTAGGATGAGGGTTAGGGTTAGGATTAGGGTTAGGGTGAGGACTAGGGTGAGGGTGTGGGTTAGGGTAAGTGTTAGGCTTAGTCTTAGGGTTAGGCTGAGCATTTGTTTGAGGATAAGGGTTAGGGTTAGGTTAGGGTGAGGTTTAGTGTTAGGGTTAGAGTGAGGATGAGGTTTAGGGGTAGAGTTAGGTTTAGGGTGAGGGTTAGGGTTAGGGTTAGGCTTAGGCTTAGGGTTAGGATGAGGGAGAGGGTGAGGTTTAGCTTTAGGTTGACAGTCAGGGTTAGGGTTAGCTTGACAGTTAGGGTTCAGGTTAAGTTTAGCGTTAGGGTGAGGGTTAGGGTTCGGGTTACGGTGAGGGTGCTGTTTAGGGTTAGGTTGAGGGTTAGGATTAGGGTTAGGGTTAGGGTTAGGATTAGGGTTAGGGTGAGGGTTACGATGAGGATTAGGGTTAAGATAAGGGTCAGGTTGAGGGCTAGGGTGAGGGTGAGGATTAAGGTTAGTGTTAGGGTAAGGTTTAAGTTTACTGTTAGGTTTAGGGTGAGGGTTAGTATGAGGGTTAGGGTTATGGTGAGGGTGAGGGTTAGGGTTAGGGTGAGGGTCAGTGTTAGGATTAGGGTTAGGGTGAGGGTGAGTGTTAGCATTAGGGTTAGGGTTAGGGTTAGGTTTAGGGTTAGGATTAGTGTTATTGTTAGGGTTAGGGTTAGATTTATGGTGAGGGTGAGGCTGAGGGTGAGGGTGAGGGATAGGTTTAGGGTTAGGGTGAGGTTTAGGTTTAGGGTTAGGATTAGGGTTAGGGTTAGGGTGAGGTTTAGGGTTAGGTTTAGGGTTAGTTGGAGGGTTAGGTCGAGGGTTAGGCTTAGGGTTAATTTTAGGGTTAAGGTTAGGGTGAGGGTTAGGTTGAGGTTTAGGGTTAGTGTTAGAATTAGTGTTAGGATTAGGGTTAGGGTGAGGGTGAGGGTGAGGGTTAGGCTTAGGCTTAGGTTTAGGCTTAGGGTTAGGCTGAAGGTGAGGGTGGGGCTGAGGATTAGATTTAGGGTGATGGTTAGGGTTAGGGTTAGGGTGAGGGTTAGGATTATGATTAGGGTTAGGGTGAGGGCTAGGTTGAGGGTCTGTGTTAGGGTAAGTGTTAGGCTTAGGCTTAGGGTTAGGCTGAGAGTTTGGTTGAGGATAAGGTTTAGGGTTAGGGTTAGGGTGAGGTTTAGTGTTAGGGTTAGGGTTAGAGTGAGGATGAGGTTTAGGGGTAGAGTTAGGGTTAGGGTGAGGGTTAGGGTTAGGGTCAGGATTAGGGTGGGGGTTACGGTAATGGTAAAGGTGAAGGTTAGACTGAGGTTGAGGGTTATGGTAAGGGTGAGGGTTAGGGTTAGGGTTAGAGTGAGGGTGAGGGTTAGATTGAGGATAAGTGTTAGGGTTAGTGTGAGGTTTAGGGTGAGGATGAGGGTTAGGGTTAGGGTGAGGGCTAAGGTGAGTGTTAGGTTTAGGGTTAGTGTTAGCGTGAGGTTTAGGGTTAGGGGGATGGTTAGGGTTAGTTTGAGGGTTAGTGTTAGGGTTAGGGTTAGTGTTAGGGTGAGGGTAAGTGTTAGGCTGAGGGTTAGTTTTAGGTTGAGGCTTGTGGTTAGGGTGAGGCTTAGGGTTAGGTTTAGGGTTATTGTTTGCGTTATTGTTACGGTTATGATTACGGTGTGTGTGAGGGTGAGGTTGAGGTTGATGGTTAGTGTTAGGGGAAGTGTTAGGATGAGGGTTAGGGTTAGGATTAGGTTTAGGTAAGGGCTAGGGTGAGGGTGAGCTTTAGGGTTAGCGTTAGGGTGAAGTTTAGGGTTAGGGTTAGATTTAGGGTGAGGGTGAGGTTTAGAGTTAGAGTTAGGTTTAGGGTGAGGCTGAGGGTGAGGTTTAGGGTTAGGGTTAGTGTTAGGTTTAGGGTTAGGGTTAGGGTGAGGTTTAGGCTGAGGGTGAGGGTTAGGGTTAGGATTAGGATTAGGATTAGGGGTAGGGTTAGGGTGAATGTGAGGGTTAGGGGTAGGGTTAGGGTTAGGGTTAGGCTTAGCGTTAGGCTGAGGGTTAGGTTGAGGGTGAGGGTTAGGGTTAGGGTGAGGGTTAGGTTTATGGTTATGGGGAGGGTTAGGATGAGGGTTAGGGTTAGTATTAGGGTTAGGGTGAGGGCTAGGGTGAGGGTCAGGTTTAGGGTTAGGGTTAGGGTGAGGTTTCGGGTTAGGGTTAGGTTTAGGGTTAGGGTGTGGGTGAGGTTAGGGTTAGAGTTAGGGTTAATGTGAGGCTGAGGTTGAGGGTTAGGGTTAGGGTTAGGATTAGGATTAAGGTGAGGTTTAGGGTGATTGTGAGCCTTAGGGTTAGGGTTCTGGTTTGGCTTAGGGTTACACTGATGGTGAGGGTGAGGTTTAGGGTTAGGATTAGGGTTCAGGTGAGGGTGAGTGTGTGTTTTAGGGTTAGGTTTAGTGTTAGGTTCAGGGTTAGTCTGATGGTGAGGTTGAGGTTGAAGTTTAGGGTTAGTTTAAGGGATAAGTTAAGGGTTAGGGGGAGGTTTAGGATGAGGGTTAGGGTTAGGATTAGGGTTAGGGTGATGGCTAGGGTTAGGTTGAGGTTTAATGTTAGGGTTAGGGTGAGAGTTAGGGTTAGGGTTAGTGTGAGGTTTAGTGTTAGTTTTAGGGTTACAGTTAGGATTAGGGTGAGGGAGAGGTTTAGGGGTAGAGTTAGTGTTAGGGTGAGGGTTAGGGTTAGGGTGAGGGTTAGGGTGGGGGTTTCAGTAAGGGAAAAGTGAGGGTTAGGCTGAGGGTGAGGGTTACGATAAGGGTGAGGTTTAGGTTTAGTGTGAGGGTTGGGGTTAGTTTTAGGGTGAGGGTGTGGGTTAGATTGAGGATTAGTGTTAGTGTTAGTGTGAGGTTTACCGTGAGGATGAGTGTTAGGGTTAGGGTTAGGGCTAGGGTTAGGTTGAGGTTTAGGGATAGTGTTAGGGTGAGGTTTAGGGTTAGGGTGAAGGTTAGGGTTAGTGTGAGGCTTAGTGTTTGGGTTACGGTTAGTGTTAAGGTGAGGGTAATTTTTAGGGTGAGGGTTAGGTTTAGGGTGAGGGTAACGTTTAGGGTGAGGGTTAGGGTTAAGGTTAGGGTTTTTGTTAGGATTATGGTTTGGGTTACTGTTACTGTGAGGGTGAGTGTTAGCGATAGGGTTAGGATTAGTATTAGGGTTAGTGTTAGGGTGAGGGTAAGTGTTAGGGTGAGGGTTAAGGTGAGGGTGAGGGTTATGGTTAGGGTGAGGGTCAGGGTTCGGGTTAGGGTTACATTGAGCTGAGGGTTAGGGTTAAGTTGAGGGTTAGGTTTAGGGTTAGCGTTAGGGTGAGTTTAGGGTTAGGCTTAGTGTGAGGGTTAGTGTTAGGGTTAGGATTAGTGGTAGGTGAGGGTAAGTGTTATTGTGAGGTTTAGGGTTAGGGTGAGGATTATGGTTAGGGTGAGGGTTAGGGTTATTGTTAGGGTTAGGATTAGGGTTAGAGTTAGGGTTAGGGTGAGGATAAGATTTAAAGTTAAAGTTAGGATTAGGGTGAGTGTTAGGGTTAGGCTTAGGCTTAGGCTTAGGCCAAGCATGAGGGTGAGGGTTAGGGTGCGGGTTAGGGTGAGGGTTAGGGTTATGGTTAGTGTCAGTTTAAGGATGAAGTTTCGGCTTAGGGTTAGGGTTAGGGTGAGGGCTAGTGTTAGGGTTAGGGTGAGGGTTAGGGTTAGGGATAAGTTAGGTTTAGGATTAGCGTTAGAGTGAGGATGAGTGTGAGGCTTAGGGTTAGGGTTAAGATTAGGCTTAGAGTTAGGGTTAGAGTTTGGGTTAGGGTGCAGGTGAGGCTGAGGATTAGGTTTAAGTTTAGGGTTAGATTTAGGGTTAGGTTTAGGGTTAGGTTTAGTGTTAGATTTAGGGTTACGGTGAGGGGTAGGGTAAGGGTGAGTGTTAGTGGTAGGGTTAGGATTACTATTAGGGTTAGTGTTAGGATGAGGGTAAGTGTTAGGGTAAGGGTTAGAGTGAGGCTGAAGGTTATGGTTAGGGTGAGGGTCAGGGTTAGGGTTAGGGTTACATTGAGCCTGAGGGTTAGGGTTAGGTTGAGGGTTAGGTTTAGGTTTAGGGTTAGGGTGAGTTTAGGGTTAGGCTTAGTGTGAGGGTTAGTGTTAGGGTTAGGGTTAGTGGTAGGTGAGGGTAAGTGTTAGTGTGAGGTTTAGGGTTAGGGTGAGAATTATGGTTAGGGTGAGGGTTAGGGTTATTGTTAAGGTTAGGTTTAGGGTTAGAATTAGGGTTAGGGTGAGGATAAGATTTAGGGTTAGAGTGAGGGTTAGGGTTAGGCTTAGGCTTAGGCTTAGGCTTAGGCCAAGCATGTGGGTGAGGGTTAGGGTGCGGGATAAGGTGAGGGTTAGAGTTATGGTTAGTGTCAGTTTAAGGATGAGGTTTCGGCTTAGGTTTAGGGTTAGGGTGAGGGCTAGTGTTAGGGTTAGGGTGAGGGTTAGGGTTAGGGATAGGGTTAGGTTTAGGTTTAGGGATAGGGTTAGGTTTAGGTTTAGGGTTAGGGTGAGGGTGAGTGTGAGGCTTAGGGTTAGGGTTAGGATTAGGATTAGAGTTAGGGTGAGGGTTAGGGTTAGAGTTTGGGTTAGGGTGCAGGTGAGGCTGAGGATTAGGTTTGGGTTTAGGGTTAGATTTAGGGTCAGGTTTAGGGTTAGGTTTAGTGTTAGGTTTTGGATTAAGGTGAGGGTTAGGGTGAGGGTTAGGGTTAGGGATAGTGTTAGGTTTAGGATTAGGGTTAGGGTTAAGGTTAGGGTGAGTGTTAGGGGTAGGGTTAGGGTGAGTATTAGGGTTAGGCTTAGGGTTTGGCTGAAGGTGAGGGTGAGTGTGAGGATTAGGGTTAGGGTGAGGGTTAGGGTTAGGATTATGGGGAGGGTTAGGATGATTGATAGATTTAGGATTAGGGTTAGGGTGAGGGCTATGTTGTAGGTGAGGTTTAGGGTTAGGGTTAGGGTTAGGGTGAGGGTGAGTTTTTGGGTTAGAGTTAGGCTTAAGGTGAGTCTGAGGGTGATGGTGAGGGTTAGGGTTAGGATTAGGATTAGGGTAAGGGTTAGGATGAGTTTGAGTGTTAGGGTTAGGGTTAGGATTAGGCTTAGGGTTACACTGAGGGTGAGGGTGAGGGTGAGAGTAAGGGTTAGGTTTAGGGTTAGGTTGAGGGTGTGTGTGTGTGTTAGGGTTAGGTTTAGGTTTAAGCTTAGGCTTAGGGTGAGGGCTAGGCTGAGGGTGAGGTTGAGAGTTAGGGTAAGGGTGAGGCTGAGGTTGAGGGTTAGGGCTAGGGTTAGTGTTAGAGTTAGGGTTAGGGTTAGGGTTAAGGTGAGGGTGAGGGTTAGGCTTAGGTTTAGGTTTAGGATTGGGGTAATGGTTAAGATGAGTGTGAGGTTTAGGGTTAGGGTTAGGCTTAAGCTTAGGTTTAGGCTGAGGGAAAGGTTGAGGGTTAGTTTAGGTTGACGGTTAGGGTTAGGGTTAGCTTGAGAGTTAGGGTTCAGGTTAAGTTTAGGGTTAGGGTGAGGGTTAGGGTTAGGGTGAGGGTTAGGGTTAGGATTAGGTTTAGGGTGAGGGTGAGTTTTTAGCATTAGGTTTAGGCTTAGGGTTAGATTTAGGGTTAGGATTAGTGTTATTGTTACGGTTAGAGTTAGAGTTATGTTGAGGGTGAGGGTGAGGGTGAGGGTTAGGTTTAGGATTAGGGTGAGGTTTAGGTTTAGGGTTAGGATTAGGATTAGGGTGAGGGTGAGGTTTAGGTTTAGGTTTAGGGTTAGTTGTAGGCTTAGGTCGAGGGGAAGGGTTAGGGTTAGTTTTAGGGTTAAGGTTAGGGTGAGCGTGAGTGTGAGGGTTAGGCTTAGGCTTAGGCTTATGCTTAGGGTTAGGCTGAGGGTGAGGGTGGGGGTGAGGATTACAGTTAGGGTGATGGTTAGGATTAGGGATAGGATGAGGATTAGGATGAGGGTTAGGGTTAGGATTAGGGTTAGGGTGAGGGCTAGGGTGAGGGTCTGGCTTAGGGTAAGTGTTAGGCTTAGGCTTAGGGTTAGGGTGAGCATTTGGTTGAGGATAACGGTTAGGATTAGGGTTAGGTTGAAGTTTAGTGTTAGGGTTAGTGTTAGGGTTAGAGTGAGGGTGAGGTTTAGGGGTAGAGTTAGGTTTAGGGTGAGGGTTAGGGTTAGGGTTAGGCTTAGGCTTAGGGTTAGGATTGAGGGAGAGGGTGAGGGTTAGCTTTAGGTTGTCGGTTAGGGTTAGGGTTAGCTTGACAGTTAGGGTTCAAGTTAAGTTTAGGGTTAGGGTGAAGGTTAGGGTTAGGGTTAGGGTTAGGGTTACGATGAGGAGTAGGGTTACGATTAGGGTTAGGTTGAGGGCTAGGGTGAGGGTGAGGATTAGGGTTAGTGTTAGGGTAAGGTTTAAGGTTAGGGTTAGGTTTAGGGTGAGGGTTAGTATGAGGGTTAGGGTTACAGTGCGGGTGAGGGTTAGGTTTAGGGTGAGGGTTAGGGTTAGGATTAGGGTTAGGGTGAGGGTGAGTGTTAGCATTTGGGTTAGGGTTAGGTTTAGGGTTAGGATTAGTGTTATTTTTAGGGTTAGGGTTAGAGTTATGGTGAGGATGAGGGTGATGGTTAGATTTAGGGTTAGGGTGAGGTTTAGGTTTAGGGTTAGGATTAGGGTTAGGGTGAGGGTGAGGTTTAGGGTTAGGTTTAGGGTTAGTTGGAGGGTTAGGTCGAGGGTTAGGCTTATGGTTAATTTTAGGGTTAAGTTTAGGGTGAGGGTTAGGTTGAGGTTTAGGGTTAGTGTTAGAATTAGTGTTAGGATTAGGGTTAGGGTGAGAGTGAGTGTGAGGGTTAGGGTTAGGCTTAGGCTTAGGCTTAGGGTTAGGCTGAAGGTGAGGGTGGGGCTGAGGATTAGATTTAGGGTGATGGTTAGGGTTAGGGTTAGGGTGAGGGTTAGGATTAGGATTAGGGTTAGGGTGAGGGCTAGGTTGAGGGTGTGTGTTAGGGTAAGTGTTAGGCTTAGGCTTAGGGTTAGGCTGAGAGTTTGGTTGAGGATAAGGTTTAGGGTTAGGGTTAGAGTGAGGTTTAGTGTTAGGTTTAGGGTTAGAGTGAGGGTGAGTTTTAGGGGTAGAGTTAGGGTTAGGGTTAGGGTCAGGATTAGGGTGGGGATTACGGTAAGGGTAAAGGTGTAGTTTAAACTGAGGGTGAGGGTTATGGTAAGGGCGAGGGTTAGGGTTTGGGTGAGGGTTAGGGTTAGTGTTAGAGTGAGGGTGAGGGTTAGATTGAGGATAAGTGTTAGGGTTAGTGTGAGGTTTAAGGTGAGGACGCGGGTTAGGGTTAAGGTGAGGGGTAAGGTGAGGGTTAGGTTTAGAGTTAGTGTTAGGGTGAGGTTTAGGGTTAGGGTGATGGTTAGGGTTAGTGTGAGGGTTAGTGTTAGGTTTAGGGTTAGTGTTAGGGCGAGGGTAAGTGTTAAGGTGAGGGTTAGTTTTAGGGTGAGGTTTATGGTCAGGGTGTGGGTCAGGTTTAGGGTTAGGGTTACATTTATCGTGAGGGTTAGGGTTAGGTTGAGGGTTATGTTTAGGGTTAGGGTTAGGGTGAGTTTAGGGTTAGGCTTAGTGTGAGGGTTAGTGTTAGGGTTAGGGTTAGTGGTAGGTGATGGTAAGTGTTAGTGTGAGGTTTAGGGTTAGGGTGAGGATTATGGTTAGGGTGAGGGTTAGGGTTATTTTTTGGGTTAGGCTTAGGTTTAGAGTTAGGGTTAGGGTGAGGATAAGATTTAGGGTTAGAGTTAGGGTTACTGTTAGGGTTAGTGTGAGGGTTAGGGTTAGGTTTAGGCTTAGGCTTAGGCTTAGGCCGAGCATGAGGGTGAGGGTTAGGGTTATGGTTAGTGTCAAGTTTAGGATGAGGTTTCGGTTTAGGGTTAGGGTTAGGGTGAGGGCTAGGGTTAGTGTTAGGGTGAGGGTTAGGGTTAGAGATAGGGTTAGGTTTAGGATTAGGTTTAGGGTGAGGGTGAGTGTGAGGCTTAGGGTTAGGGTTAGGATTAGACTAGGGTTAGGGTGAGGGTTAGGGTTAGAGTTTGGGTTAGGGTGCAGGTGAGGCTGAGGATTAGGGTTAGGTTTAGGGTTAGATTTAGGGTTAGGTTTAGGCTTAGGGTTTGTGTTAGTTTTAGGGTTATGGTGAGGGTTAGGGTGAGGGTTAGGGTTAGGGATAGGATTAGGTTTAGGATTAGGGTTAGGGTGAGGGTGTGTGTGAGGCTTAGGGTTAGGGTTAGGCTTAGAGTTAGGGTGAGGGTTAGGGTTAGGGTTTGGTTTAGGGTGCAGGTGAGGTTGAGTATTAGGGTTAGGTTTAGGGTTAGATTCAGGGTTAGGTTTAGGGTTAGGTTTAGTGTTAGGTTTAGGGTTAGGGTTAGGGTTAGGCTGAGGGTGATTTTTTGGGCTGAGGATTAGAGTTAGAGTTAGGTTTAGGTTTAGGGTTAGGGTTAATGTTAGTGTTATGTTTAGGGTTAAGTTTGTGGTGAGGGTGAGGCTGAGGGTGAGGGTTAGGGTTAGGGTTAGTGTTAGTATTATAGTTAGGGTTAGGGCTATAATTACGGTGAGGTTGAGGGTGAGGGTGAAGTTTAGGTTTAGGGTGAGTTTTAGGGTTAGGGTTAGGGTGAGGGTGAGGTTTAGGGTTAGAATTAGGGTTAGGGTTAGGATTAGGGTGAGGTTTCGAGTTAGGGTTAAGGTTGGGGTTATGGTGAGGGTTAGGTTTATGTTTAGAGTTAGGGTGAGGCTGAGGGTGAGGGTTAGGGTTAGGGTTAGTGTTAGATTTAGGGTTAGGGTTAGGGTGAGGGTTAGGGTGAGGGTGAGTGTTAGGGTTAAGGTTAGGATTAGGATTAGGGTTAGGGTTAGAGTGAGTGTAAGGCGTAGGGTTAAGGTGAGTATTAGTGTTAGGCTTAGGGTTTGGCTGAGGGTGAGGGTGAGTGTGAGGATTAGGGTTAGGTTGAGGGTTAGGTTTAGGATTATGTGGAGCGTTAGGATGATTGTTAGAGTTAGGATTAGGGTTAGGGTGAGGGCTAGGTTGAGGTTGAGGTTTAGGTTTAGGGTTAGGGTTATGGTGAGGGTGAGTTTTTGGGTAAGAGTTAGGCTTAAGGTGAGGCTGAAGGTGAAGGTGATTTTTAGGGTTAGGATTAGGATTAGGGTAAGGATTAGGGTGAGTGTGAGTTTTAGGGTTAGGGTTAGGATTAGGCTTAGGGTTACACTGAGGGTGAGTGTGAGGGTGAGGTTAATTGTTAGGTTTAGGGTTAGGTTGAGGGTGAGTGTGTGTGTTAGTGTTAGGTTTAGGGTTAGGCTTGGGTTTAGGGTGAGGGTGAGGTTGAGGGTGATGGTTAGGGTTAGGGTGAGGGTTAGGGTAAGGGTTAGCTGGAGGGTTAGGATGAGGGTTAGGGTTAGGATTAGGGTTAGGGTGAGGTCTAGGGTGAGGGTGAGGTTTAGGATTAGGGTTAGGGTGAGCATTAGGGTTAGGGTTAGGTTTAGGGTGATAGGATTCGGGTTTAGTTTATGTTTAGGGTGAGAGTTAGGTAAGGGTTACGCTGAGGGTGAGGGTGAGGGTTAGGGTTAGGTTGAGGGTTAGGTTTAGGATTAGGTTTAGGGTGAGGGGTTGGGTGAGGGTTAGGATTATTGTTTGGGTGAGGGTTAGGATGAGGGTTAGAATTAGGCTTAGGGTGAGGGCTAGGCTGAGTGTGAGATTTAGTGTTAGGATTAGGGTGAGGTTGAGGATTAGGGTTAGGGTTAGGTTTAGGGTGAGGGTGAGGTTTAGGTTTAGAGTTAGGGTAAGGGTGAGGCTGAGGTTGAGGGTTAGGGTTTGGGTTAGTGTTAGAGTTAGGATTAGGGTGAGGGTTAAGGTGAGGGTGAGGGTTAGGCTTAGGTTTAGTTTTAGGATTAGGGTAATGGTTAGGGTGAGTGCGAGGTTTAGGGTTAGGGTTAGGCTTAGGCTTAGGTTTAGGCTGAGGGAAAGTGTGAGGGTTAGCTTTAGGTTGATGGTTAGGGTTAGGGTTAGCTTGAGAGTTAGGGTTCAGGTTAAGTTTAGTGTTAGGGTGAGGGTTAGGGTTAGGGTGAGGGTTAGGGTTAGGATTAGGGTTAGGGTTAGTGTGAGGGTGAGTTTTAGCATTAGGGTCACGGTTAGGTTTAGGGTTAGGATTAGTGTTACGGTTAGGGTTTGGGTTAGAGTTATGGTGAGGGTGAGGGTGAGGGTTAGGTTTAGGGTTAGGGTAAGGTTTATGTTTAGGGTTAGGATTAGAATTAGGGTGAAGTTGAGGTTTAGGGTTAGGTTTAGGGTTAGTTGGATGCTTAGGTCGAGGGGTAGGGTTAGGAATAATTTTACGGTAATGTTAGGGTGAGGGTTAGGTTGAGGTTTAGGGTTCAGGTTAAGTTTAGTGTTAGGGTGAGGGTTAGGGTTAGGGTGAGGCTTAGGCTTAGGTTTAGGCTGAGCATTTGGTTGAGGATAAGGGTTAGGGTTAGGTTAGGGTGAGGTTTAGTGTTAGGGTTAGAGTTAGGGTTAGAGTGAGGGTGAGGTTTAGGGGTACAGTTAGGGTTAGGGTGAGGGTTAGGGTTAGGCTTAGGCTTAGGCTTAGGGTTAGGATGAGGGAGAGGTTGAGGGTTAGCTTTAGGTTGACGGTTAGGGTTAGGGTTAGCTTGAGAGTTAGGGTTCAGGTTAAGTTTAGGGTTAGGGTGAGGTTTAGGCTTAGGGTTATGGTGAGGGTTAGGATTAGGGTTAGGGTGAGGGTTAGGATGAGGATTAGGGTTACGATTAGGGTTAGGTTGAGGAATAGGGTGAGGGTGAGGATTAGGATTAATGTTAGGGTAAGGTTTAAGGTTAGGTTTAGGTTAGGGTGAGAGTTAGTATGAGGGTTAGGGTTACTGTGAGGGTGAGGGTTAGGGTTAGGATTACGGTTAGGCTGAGGGTGAGTGTTAGCATTAGGGTTAGGGTTAGGGTTAGGTTTAGGGTTAGGATTAGTGTTATTGTTAGGGTTAGGGTTAGAGTTATGGTGAGGGTGAGGGTGAGGGTGAGCGTGAGGGATAGTTTTAGAGTTAGGGTGAGGTTTAAGTTTAGGGTTAGGATTAGGGTTATGGTGAGGGTGAGGTTTAGGGTTAGGTTTAGGGTTAGTTGAAGGGTTAGGTCGAGGGTTAGTGTTAGGTTTAATTTTAGGGTTAAGGTTAGGGTGAGGGTTAGGTTGAGCTTTCTGGTTAGTGTTAGAGGTAGGGTTAGGATTAGGGTTAGGGTGAGGATGAGTGTGAGGGTTAAGGTTAGGCTTAGGCTTAGGTTTAGCTTTAGACTGAGGGTGAGGGTGGGGTTGAGGATTAGAGTTAGGGTGATGGTTAGGGTTAGGGTTAGGGTGAGGGTTAGGATGAGGGTTAGGATTAGGATTACGGTTAGGTTGAGGTTTAGGGTGAGGGTGCGGGTTAAGGTAAGTGTTAGGCTTAGGCTTAGGGTTAGTCTGAGCGTTTGGTTGAGGATAAGGGTTAGGGTTAGGCATAGGGTGAGGTTAGTGTTAGGGTTAGAGTTAGAGTTAGGGTTAGAGTGAGGGTGAGGTTTAGGGGTAGAGTTAGGGTTAGGGTGAGGGTTAGGGTTAGGGTCAGGGTTAGGGTGGGGGTTACGGTAAGGGTAAAGGTGAAGGTTAGACTGAGGTTGAGGGTTATGGTAAGGGTGAGGGTTAGGGTTAGGGTGAGGGTTAGGGTTAGGGTTAAAGTGAGGGTGAGTGTTAGATTGAGGATAAGTGTTAGGGTTAGTGTGAGGTTTAGGGTCAGGATGAGGGTTAGGGTTAGGGTGAGGGCTAAGTTGAGGGTTAGGTTTAGGGTTAGTGTTAGGGTGAGTTTTAGAGTTAGGGTGAGGGTTAGGGTTAGGGTTAGGGTTATTGTGAGCGTTATTTTTAGGGTTATGGTTACGGTGAGGATTAGGGTGAGGTTTAGGGTGAGGGTTAGTGTTAGGGGAAGTTTTAGGATGAGGATTACAGTTAGGATTAGGGTTAGGGTAAACCTAGGGTGAGGGTGAGCTTTAGTGTTAGTGTTAGGGTGAAGTTTAGGGTTAGGGTTAGGTTTAGGGTGCTGGTGAGGTTTAGATTTAGAGTTAGGTTTTGGGTGAGGCTGAGGGTGAGGGTTAGGGTTAGGGTTAGTATTAGTTTTAGTGTTAGGGTTAGGGTGAGGGTTAGGCTGAGGGTGAGGTTTAGGGTTAGGTTTAGGATTAGGATTAGGGGTAGGGTTAGGGTGGATGTGAGGGTTAGGGTTAGGGTTAGAGTTAGGCTTAGCGTTAGGCTGAGGGTTAGGGTGAGGGTGAGGGTTAGGGTTAGGGTGAGGGTTAGGTTTATGGTTATGGGGAGGGTTAGGATGAGGGTTAGAGTTAGTATTAGGGTTAGGGTGAGGGCTAGGGTGAGGGTCAGGTTTAGGGTTAGGGTGAGGTTTAGAGTTAAAGTTAGGGTTAAGGTGAGGCTGAGGATGAGGGTTAGGGTTAGAGTTAGGATTAGGATTAAGGTGAGGTTTAGGGTGATTTTGAGGCTTAGGGTTAGGGTTCGGGTTTGGCTTAGGTTTACACTGAGGGTGAGGGTGAGGTTTAGGGTTAGGATTAGGGTTCAAGTGAGGGTGAGTGTTTGTTTTAGGGTTAGGTTTAGGGTTAGGTTCAGGGTTAGGCTGATGGTGAGGTTGAGGGTGATGTTTAGGGTTAGTTTAAGGGTTAGGTTAAGGGTTAGGGGGAGGTTTAGGATGAGGGTTAGGGTTAGGATTAGGGTTAGGGTGAGGGGTAGGGTAAGGTTGAGGTTTAATGTTAGGGTTAGTGTGAGAGTTATGGTTAGGGTTACTGTGAGAGTAGGATTCGGGTTAAGTTTAGGGTTAGAGTGAGGGTTAGGGTAAGGGTTACGGTGAGGTTGAGGGTTAGGGTTAGGTTGAGGTTTAGGGTTAAGATTAAGTTTAGGGTGAGGGTTAGGGTTAGGGTAAGAGTTACGGTGAGGGTGAGGGTTAGGGTTAGGTTGAGGGTTAGGGTTGGATTTGTGTTAGGGTGAGGGATAGGGTGAAGGTGATTGTTAGAGTAAGGGTTTGATTTAGGGTTAAGCTGAGCATGAGGTTGAGGGTGAGGGTTAGGGTTAGGGTTAGTGTGAGGTTTAGTGTTAGTTTTAGGGTTACAGTTAGGATTAGGGTGAGGGTGAGGTTTAGGGGTAGAGTTAGTGTTAGGGTGAAGGTTAGGGTTAGGGTGAGGGTTAGGGTGGGGGTGACAGTAAGGGTAAGGTGAGGGTTAGGCTGAGGGTGAGGGTTATGGTAAGGGTGAGGTTTAGGTTTAGGGTGAGGGTTAGGGTTAGGGTGAGGGTGAGGGTGTGGGTTAGAATGAGGATTAGTGTTAGGGTTACTGTGAGGTTTACCGTGAGGATGAGTGTTAGGGTTAGGGTTAGGGCTAGGGTTTAGTTGAGGTTTAGGGTTAGTGTTAGGATGAGATTTAGGGTTAGGGTGATGGTTAGGGTTAGTGTGAGGCTTAGTGTTCAGGTTAAGTTTAGTGTTAAGGTGAGGGTAAATGTTAGAGTGAGGGTTTGGTTTAGAGTGAGGTTAAGGGTTAGGGTGAGGGTTAGGGTTAAGGTTAGGGTTTTTGTTAAGATTATGGTTAGGATTACTGTTACTGTGAGGGGGAGTGTTAGGGATAGGGTTAGGATTAGTATTAGGGTTAGTGTTAGGTTGAGGGTAAGTGTTAGGGTGAGGGTTAGGGTTAGGGTGAGGTTTATGGTTAGGGTGAAGGTCAGGGTGAGGTTTAGGGTTACATTGAGCGTGAGGGTTAGGGTTAGGTTGAGGGTTAGGTTTAGGGTTAGGGTGAGTTTAGGGTTAGGGTTAGTGTGAAGGTTAGTGTTAGGGTTAGTGTTACTGGTAGGGTGAGGGTAAGTGTTAGTGTGATGTTTAATGTTAGGGTGAGGATTATGGTTAGGGTGAGGGTTAGGGTTATTGTTAGGGTTAGGGTTAGGGTTAGAGTTAGGGTTAGGGTGAGTGTGAGATTTAGGGTTAGAGTTAGGGTGAGGTTTATGGTTAGGGTGAGGGTTAGGGTTAGGGTTAGGCTTAGGCTTAGGCTTAGGCTTAGGCCGAGCATGAGGGTGAGGATTAGGGTGCGGGTTAGGGTTATGGTTAGTGTCAGGTTTAGGATGAGGTTTAGGGTTAGGGTGAGGGTTAGGGTGAGGGTTAGGGTGAGGGTTAAGGTTAGGGATAGGGTTAGGTTTAGGATTAGGTTTAGGGTGAGGGTGAGTGTGAGGCTTAGGGTTAGGGTTAGGATTAGGCTTAGAGTTAGGGTGAGGGTTAGGGTTAGAGTTTGGATTAGGGTGCAGGTGAGGCTGAGGATTAGGGTTAGGTTTAGGGTTAGATTTAGGGTTAGGTTTAGCGTTAGTGTTAGTGTTAGGTTTAGGGTTACGGTGAGGGTTAGGGTAAGGGTTAGGGTTAGGCTTAGGTTAGGCTGAGGGTGTCTGTGGGGGTGAGAATTAGAGTTAGGGTTAGGGTTAGGCTTAGGGTTAGGTTTATTGTTAGTGCTATGGTTAGGGTTAAGTTTGCAGTGAGGGTGAGGTTGAGGGGAAGGGTGAGGGTTAGTGTTAGGGTTAGTGTTATTGTTAGGGTTAGGGCTAGAGTTATGGTGAGGTTGAGGGTGAGGGTGAAGGATAGGGTTAAGGTGTGTTTTAGGGTTAGGGATAGGGTTAGGGTGAGGGTGAGTTTTAGGGTGAGGGTGAGGTTTAATGTTAGGGTTAGGGTGAGAGTTAGGGTTAGGGTTAGGGTGAGAGTAGGATTCAGGTTAAGTTTAGGGTTAGAGTGTGGGTTAGTGTAAGGGTTACGGTGAGGTTGAGGGTTAGGGTTAGGTTGAGGTTTAGGGATAAGATTAGGTTTAATGGTGGGTGAGGGTTAGGGTTAGGGTAAGGTTTACGGTGAGGATGAGGGTTAGGATTAGGATTAGAGTTAGGATTTGTGTTAGGGTGAGGGCTAGGGTGAGGGTGAGGGTTAGGGCAAGGGTTTGGCTTAGGCTTAGGTTTAAGCTGAGCGTGAGGTTGAGGGTGAGGGTTAGGGTTAGTGTGAGGTTTAGTGTTAGGGTTAGGGTTAGAGTTAGGATTAGGGTGAGGTTTAGGGGAAGAGTTAGTGTTAGGGTGAATTTAGGCTTAGGGTGAGGGTTAGGTTGTGGGTGACTGTAAGGGTAAGGTGAGGGTTAGGCTGAGGGTGAGGGTCACGGTAAGGGTGAGAATTAGGGTTAGGTCGAGGGTTAGGGTTAGGGTTACGGTTAGGGTGAGGGTGAGGGTTAGATTGATGATTAGTGTTAGGGTTAGTGTGAAGTTTAACATGAGGATGAGTATTAGGGTTAGGGCTAGGGTTAGGTTGAGGTTTAGGGTTAGTGTTAGTGTGAGGTTTAGGGTTAGGGTGATTGTTAGGGTTAGTGTGAGGCTTAGTGTTTGGGTTAAGCTTAATGTTAAGGTGAGGGTAAGTGTTAGCGTGAGGGTTAGGTTTAGGGTGAGGGTAATGATTAGGGTGAGGGTTAGGGTTAGGGTTAGGGTTTTTGTTAGGTTTAGGGTTAGGGTTGTTGTTAGGGTTAGGGTTCCGGTTAAGGTGAGGGTGTGGGTTATTGTTAGGGTTAGGATTAGGGTTAGTGTTAGGGTGAGGGTAAGTGTTAGGGTGAGTGTTAGGGTTAGGGTGAGGGTTATGGTTAGGATGAGGGTCAAGGTTAGGGTTAGGGTTACTTTGAGCATGAGGGTTAGGGTTATGTTGAGGGTTAGGGTTAGGGTTAGGGTTAGGGTGAGGTTAGGGTTAGGGTTATTGTGAGGGTTAGTGTTAGGGTTAAGGTTAGGGGTAGGGTGAGGGTAAGTGTTAGGGTGAGGTTTAGGGTTAGGGTGTGTATTATGGTTAGGGTGAGGGTTAGTGTTATTGTTATGGTTATGGTTAGGTTTAGATTTAGGGTTAGGGTGAGGGTGAGATTTAGGGTTAGAGTTAGGGTTAGTGTTAGGGTTATTGTTAGGGTGAGGGTTAGGGTTAGGTTTTGGCTTAGGCTTAGGCTTAGGCCGAGCATGAGGGTGAGGGTTAGGGTAAGGGTTAGGGTTATGGTTAGTGTCAGGTTTAGGATGAGGTTTAGGGTTAAGGTTAGGGTTAGGGTGAGGGCTAGGCTGAGGGTTAGGGTTAGGGATTGGGTTAGGTTTAGGATTACGGTTAGGGTGAGTGTGAGTGTGAGGCTTAGGGTTAGGGTTAGAGTTAGGCTTAGAGTTAGGGTGAGGGTTATGGTTAGGGTTTGGTTTAGGGTTAGGGTTAGGGTTATGGTGAGGGTTAGGCTTAGGGTTAGGGTTAGGCTTAGGGTTAGGCTTATTGTTAGTGTTATGGTTAGGATTAGTGTTATTGTTAGGGTTAGGTTTAGAGTTATGGTGAGGGTGAGGTTGAGGGTGAGGCTGAGGATTAGTGTTAGGGTTAGGGTCAGGTTTAGGGTTAGGGTTAGGATTAGGACAAGGGTGAGGGCGAGGTTTAGTTTTAGATATAGGGTTACGGGGAGGGTTACTTTGAGGGTAAGGGTTAGGGTTAGTTTTAGGGTTAGGGTAAGGTTGAGGGTTAGGTTGAGGTTTAGGGTAAGGGTGAGTGTTAGGGTTAGAGTTAGGCTTAGGCTTAGGGTTAGGCTGAGTGTGAGGTTGGGGTGAGGATTAGGGTTAGGGTGATGGTTAGGGTAGGTTAGGGTGAGGGTTAGGAAGAGGTTTAGGGTTAGGATTAGGGTTAGGCTGAGGGTGAGGATGAGGTTATTGTTACGGTGAGGGTTAGGGTTAGGGTTAGGGTTATTGTTAGTGTAATGGTTAGGGTGAAGTTTGCGGTGAGGGTGAGGCTGTGGGTGAGGGTCATGGTTATGGTTATGGTTAGGGTTAGGGTTAGGGTTAGAGTTAAGGTTAGGTTGTGGGTGAGGGTGTTAGTGTTAGGTTGAGTTTTAGGGAGAGGTTTAGGGTTAGGGTTTGGGTTAGGTTTAGGGTGAGGGTGAGGTTTAGGGTTAGAGTTAGGATTGAGGGGAGGGTTAGGGTGAGGTTTAGGGTTAGGGTTAGGATGAGGGTGAGGGTTAGGTTGAGGTTTAGGGATAGGGTTAGGTTTAGGATTAGGGTTAGGGTGAGGGTGAGTGTGAGGGTTAGGGTAAGGGTTAGGCTTAGGCTTAGGGTTTGTCTGAGGGTGATGGTGGGGGTGAGGCTTAAGGTTAGGGTGATGGTAAGGGTTAGGGTTAGTGTTATTGTTAGGATTAGTTTTAGGGTTAGGATTAGGGTGAGGATGAGGTTTAGGGGTAGAGATAGTGTTAGGGTGAGTGTTAGGCTTAGGGTGAGTGTTAGAGTGGGGGTGACGTTAAGGGTAAAGGTGAGGTTTAGGCTGAGGGTGAGGGTTACGGTAAGGGTTAGGGTTAGGGTCAGGGGGAAGGATAGGGTTAGGGTTAGGGTGAGGGTAAGGGTTAGGGTTAGATTGGGGATTAGTGTTAGGGTTAGTGTGAGGTTTAGGGTGAGGATGCGGTTTAGGGTTAGGGTGAGGTCTAGGGTGAGGATGAGGGTTAGGGTTAGTGTTAGGGTGAGGTTTAGTGTTAGGGATAGGGTTAGGATTAATGTGACGGTTAAGCTTAAGGTGAGGGTTAGGATGAGGGTGAGGTTTAGGGTTAGGGTTTGGATTAGGAATAGGGTTAGGGTTAGGGTGAGTGTGAGGTTTAGGTTTAGCGTTAGTGTTAGGCTTAGGGTTAGGCTGAGGGTGAGGGTGAGGTTGAGGGTTATTGTTAGAGTGAGGGTTAGGGTTAGGGTTAGGGTGAGAGTTAGGGTTCGGGTTAAGTTTAGGGTTAGAGTGAGGATTAGGGTAAGGGTTACAGTAAGGGTGAGGGTTAGTTTTAGGTTGAGGGTTAGGGTTAGGGTTAGGGTGAGGGTTAGGATGAGGGTTAGGGTTTGGATTAGGTTTAGGGTGAGGGCTAGGGTGAGGGAGAGGTTTAGGGTTAGGGTTAGGGTGAGGTTTAGGTTTAGGTTTAGGATTACGGATAGGGTGAGGGTGAGGTTTAGGGTTAGAGTTAGGGTTAGGTTGAGGCTGATGTTGAGGGTTAGGGTTAGGGTTAGTGTTAGAGTTAGGTTTACGGTGAGGGTTAGGGTGAGAGTGAGGGTTAGGCTTAGTGTTAGGATTAGGATTAGGGTAAGGGTTAGCATGAGGGTGAGGGTGAGGGTGAGGGTGAGGGTTAGGGATAGGGTAAGGTTTAGGGATAGGGTTAGTTTGAGATTTAGGGTTCGGGTTAAGTTTAGGGTTAGGGTGAGGGTTAGGGTTAGGGTTAACGTGAGCGTGAGGGTTAGGGTTAGGTTGAGGGTTAGGGTTAGATTTAGGATTAGGGTGAGGGTTAGGTTTAGGGTTTGGGTGAGGTTTAGGGTGAGGTTTTGGGTTAGAGTTAGGTTTAGGGGCAGGGTTAGGGTGAGGTTTAGGGTTAGGGTTTGTGTTAAGGTTAGGGTGATTGTTAAGGTTAGGGTTAGGATTAGGGTTATTGTTAGTGTTATGGTTAGGGTGAAGTTTGCGGTGAGGGTGAGGCTGAGGGTGAGGGTTATGGTTATGGTTAGGGTTAGGGTTAGTGTTATTGTTAGGGTTAGGTTTAGAATTAAAGTTAGATTGAGGGTGAGGGTGAGGGTGAGTGTTGGGTTAGAGTGAGTTGTAGGGTGAGGTTTTGGTTTAGGGTTAGGGTTAGGGTTAGGGTGAGGGTGAGATTTAGGGTTAGAGTTAAGGTTGAGGGGAGGGTTAGGGTGAGGTTTAGGATTAGGGTTAAGATGAGGGTGAGGGTTAGGTTGAGGTTTAGGGATAGGGTTAGGTTTAGGATTAGGGTTAGGGTGAGGGTGAGTATGAGGGTTAGGGTGAGGCTTAGGGTTAGGCTGAGGGTGATGTTGTGGGTGAGGATTAATGTTAGGGTGATGGTAAGGGTTAGGGTTAGTGTTATTGTTAGGGTTAGGGTTAGAGTTAGGATTAGGGTGAGGGTGAGGTTTAGCGGTAGATATAGGGTTAGGGTGAGTGTTAGGCTTAGGGTGAGGGTTAGGGTGGGTGTGAGGGTAAAGTTAAAGGTCAGGGTTAGGCTGAGGGTGAGGGTTACGGTAAGGGTTAGGGTTAGGTTTAGGGGGAGGGATATTGTTAGGGTTAGGGTGAGGGTGAGGGTTAGATTGAGGATTAGTGTTAGGGTTAGTGTGAGGTTTAGGGTGAGGATGCGGGTTAGGATTAGGGTGAGCTCTAGGGTGAGGAAGAGGTTTAGGGGTAGTGTTAGGGTGAGGTTTAGGGTTAGGGTGATGGTTAGGGTTAGTGTTATGGTGAGGTTTAGTGTTAGGGTTAGGGTTAGCATTAATGTTAGGGTTAGGCTTAAGGTGAGGGTTAGAGTGAAGGTGAGGTTTTAGGTTGAGGGTTAGGATGAGGGTTAAGGTTAGAATTAGGGTTAGTGTGAGGGCTAGGGTGAGGGTGAGGTTTAGGGTTAGGGTTAGGGTGATGTTTAGGGTTAGGGTTAGGGTTACTGATAGGGTGACGGTGAGGTTAAGGGTTATTGTTAGGGTTAGGGTGAGGCTGAGGTTGAGTGTTAGGTTTAGTGTTAGTGTTAGAGATAGGGTTACAGTGAGGATAAGGGTGAGGGTGAGGGTTATGCTTGGTGTTAGGATTAGGTTTAGGGTAAGGGTTAGCGTGAGTGTGAGGGTTAGGGTTACAGTGAGCGTGATTGTTAGGGTTAGGTTGAGGGTGAGGGTTAGGCTTAGGATTAGGGTGAGGGTGAGGGTGCGGCTTAAGGTTATGGTAAAGGATAGGGGTAGGGTTAGGGTGAGAGTTAGGTTTCAGGTTAAGTTTAGGGTTAGGGTGAGGATTAGGTTTAGGATTAGGGTGAGCCTGAGGGTTAGGGTTAGGTTGAGGTTAGGGTTAGGCTTAGGATTATTGTGAGGGTTAGGGTTAGGCTTAGGGTGAGGTTTAAAGTGAGATTTTGGATTAGGGTTAGGGTTAGGTTTAGGGTGAGGGTGAGGTTTAGTGTTAGCGTTAGGTTTAGGGGCAGGGTTAGGGTGAGGTTTAGGTTTAGGATTACGGTGAACGTGCGGTTTAGGGTTAGGTTGAGTGTTAGGGTGAGGCTTAGGATTAAGGTGAGGGTTAGGTTTAGGTTTAGGGTGAGATTTAAGGTGAGGTTTTGGATTAGGGTTAGGGTTAGGGTTAGGGTGAGGGTGAGGTTTAGGGATAGAATTAGGTTTAGGGGCAGGTTTAGGGTGAGGTTTAGGGTTAGGGTTAGTGTTAGGGTTAGGGTGAGGTTTAGGTTTAGGGTTATTGTTTGGGTTAGGGTTATTGTTAGTGGTATGGTTAGGGTTAAGTTTGTGGTGAGGGTGAGGCTGAGGGTGAGGTTTATGGTTAGGGTTAGGGTTAAGGTTAGTGTTATTGTTAGGGTTGGGTTAGAGTTAAGGGTAGGTTGAGGGTTAGTGTGAGGGGAGGGTTAGGGTGAGGTTTAGATTGAGGTTTAGGGTTAGTGTTAGGATTAGGGTTAGCGTGAGGGTGAGGTTTAGGGGTAGAGTTAGGGTTAGGGGAGGGTTAGGGTGAGGTTTAGGTTTAGGGTTAGGTTGAGGATGAGGGTTCCCATGAGGTTTAGGGATAGGGTTAGGTTTAGGATTAGGGTTCAGGTGAGGGTGAGTGTGAGGGTTAAGGTGAGGGTTAGGCTTAGGCTGAGGTTTAGGCTGAGGGTGAGGGTGGGGGTGAGGATTAGGGTTAGGGGGATGGTAAGGGTTAGTGTTATTTTTAGGGTTAGGGTTAGAGTTACTCTTAGTGTGAGCGTGGGGGTGAGGGTTAGTGTTAGGGTTAGTGTGAGGTTTAGGTTTAAGGTTATTTTTAGGGTTATTGTGAGGGTGAGGTTTAGCGTTAGTTATAGGGTTAGGGGGAGGGTTAGGGTGAGGGTGACGGTTATGGTTAGTGTTAGGGTTATGGTGAGGCTGAGGGTTAGGTTGAGGTTTAGGGTTAGAGTTAGGGTTAGGGTTAGTGTGAGGGTTAGTGTTCGGATTAGGGTTATTTTTAGGGTGAGGGTTTGGGTTAGGGTGAGGGTTATGGTTAGGGTGAGGGTTAGGGTTAGGATTATTGTTATGGTTAGGTTTACGGTTATTCTGAGGGTGAGGGTGAGGATGAGGGTTAGGGTTAGGGTGAGGATTATGGTTATAGTTAGGGTTAGGGTTAGTGTTAGTGTTATTGTTAGGGTTATGGTTAGAATTAAGTTTAGGTTGCGGGTGAGTGTGAGTGTTAGGGTTAGGGTGATTTTTACGGTGAGGTTTAGGGTTAGGGTTAGGGTTAGGGTTAGGGTGAGTGTGAGGTTTAGTGTTAGAGTTAGGGTTGAAGAGAGGGTTAGGGTGAGATTTAGGGTTAGGGTTAGGATGAGGGTGAGGGTTAAGTTGAGGTTTAGGGATAGGGTTAGGTTTAGGATTAGGGTTAGGGTGAGGGGGAGTGTGAGGGTTAGGGTGAGGGTTAGGCTTAGGCTTAGGGTTAGGCTGAGGTTGATGGTGGGTGTACGGATTAAGGTTAGGGTGATGGTAAGTGTTAGGGTGGGTGGGACGGTAAGGGTAAAGGTGAGGTTTAGCCTGAGGGTGAGAGTTACGCTAAGGGTTAGGGTTAGGGTTAGGGGGAGGGATAGGGTTTGGGTTAGGGTGAGGGTGAGGGTTAGATTGAGGATTAGTTTTAGGGTTAGTGTGAGGTTTAGGGTGAGGATGAGGATTAGGATTAGGGTGAGGTCTAGGGTGAGGATGAGAGTTAGGGTTAGTGTTAGGGTGAGGCTTAGGGTTAGGGTGATGGTTAGGGTTAGTGTTAGGGTGAGGTTTAGTGTTAGGGTTAGGGTTAGGATTAATGTGAGGGTTAAGCTTTAGGTGAGGTTTAGGGTGAAGGTGAGGTTTAGGGTTAGGTTTAGGATTAGGAATAGGGTTAGGGTTAGTGTAAGTGTGAGGTTTAGGGTTAGCGTTAGTGTTAGGCTTAGGGTTAGGCTGAGGGTGAGGGTGAGGGTGAGGGTTATTGTTAGGTTGAGCGTTAGGTTTAGGGTTAGGGTGAGAGTTAGGGTTCGGGTTAAGTTTAGGGTTAGAGTGAGGATTAGGGTAAGGGTTACAGTGAGGGTGAGGGTTAGGGTTAGGTTGAGGGTTAGGGTTAGGGTGATTGTTAGGGTGAGGGTGAGGGTTAGGGTTAGTGTTAGGGTGAGGGTTAGGATGAGGGTTAGGGTTCGGATTAGGGTTAGGGCGAAGGCTAGGGTGACGGTGAGGTTTAGGTTTAGGGTTAGGGTGAGGTTTAGGTTTAGGTTTAGTGTTAAGGATAGGGTGAGGGTGAGGTTTAGGGTTAGAGTTAGGGTTAGGTTGAGGCTGAGGGTGGGGGTTAGGGTTAGGGTGAGTTGTAGGGTGAGGTTTAGGGTTAGGGTTAGGGTGAGGGTGAGGTTTAGGGTTAGAGTTAAGGTTGAGGGGAGGGTTAGGGTTAGGTTTAAGGTTAGGGTTAGGATGACGGTGAGGGTTAGGTTGAGGTTTAGGCATAGGGTTAGGTTTAGGATTAGGGTTAGGGTGAGGGTGAGTATGAGGGTTAGTGTGAGGGTTAGGGTGAGGCTTAGGGTTAGGCTAAGGGTGATGTTGGGGGTGAGTATTAAGGTTAGGGTGATGGTAAGGGTTAGGGTTAGTGTTATTGTTAGGGTTAGGGTTAGAATTAGGATTAGGGTGAGGGTGAGGTTTAGGGGTAGAGATAAGGTTAGGGTGAGTGTTAGGCTTAGGGTGAGGGTTAGGGTGGGTGTGAGGGTAAAGTTAAAGGTGAGGGTTAGGCTGAGGGTGAGGGTTATGGTAAGGGTTAGGGTTAGGTTTACGATTAGGGTTAGGGTGATTGTGAGTGTGAGGGTTAGGGTGAGGGTTACCCTTAGGCTTAGGTTTAGGCTGAGGCTGAGGTTGAGGGTGAGGGTTAGCGTTAGGGTGAGGGTTAGGGTAAGGTTTAGAGGGAGGGTTAGGATGAGAGTTAAGGGTAGGATTAGGGTTAGGGTGAAGGCTAGGGTTAGGGTGAGGTTTAGGGTTAGGGTTTATGTTAGGATTAATGTTAGGGTTAGGCTTAAGGTGAGGGTAAGGGTTATGGTTAGAGTTATGGTAAGGGTGAGGGTTACCTTTAGGGTTAGGGTGAGGTTTAGGTTTAGGGTTAGGATTAGGGTTAGGGTGAGGGTTAGGTTTAGGATTAGTAGGAAGGTTAGTTCGAGGGTTAGGGTTAGGGTTAGTTTTAGGGTTAAGGTTAGGGTGATGGTTAGGTTGAGGTTTAGGGTTATTGTTAGAGTGAGGGTTAGGATTAGGGTTAGGGTGAGGGTGAGTGTGAGGGTTAGGGTTAGGCATAGGCTTAGGCTTAGGGTTAAGCTGAGGGTGAGGGTGGGAGTGAGGATTAGAGTTAGGGTGATTGTTAGTGTTAGTGTTAGGGTGAGGGTTAGGATGAGGGTTAGCGTTAGGATTAGGGTTAGGGTGAGGGTGAGGGTTACTGTGAGAGTTAGTGTGAGGGTTAGGGTTAGTTTTAGGGTTAGGCTTAGTGTTAGGCTGAGGGTTTGGCTGAGGATGAGGATTAGGGTTAGGTTAGGGTGAGCTTTAGTGTTAGGGTTAGGTTATATTTACGGTTAGGGTGAGTGTGAGGTTTAGGGGTAGAATTAGGGTTAGGGTGAGGGTTAAGTTTAGGGTGAGGTTTAGGGTGGGGGTGATGGTAAGGGTAAAGGTGAGGTTTAGGATGAGAGTGAGAGTTATGATAAGGGTGAGGGTTAGTGTTAGGGTGAGGGTTAGTGTTAGGGTGAGTGTAAGGGTTAGATTGAGGATAAGTGTTAGGGTTAGTGTGAGGTTTAGGGTGAGGATGAGGGTTAGGGTTAAGGTGAGGGTAAGTGTTAGGGTGGGGGTTAGGGTTAGGGGGAGGGTTATGGTTAGGGTGAGGGTTAGGGTTAGGATTAGGGTCATTGTTAGCATTTCGGTTAGGGTTACAGTTACGGTGAGAGTGAGGGTGAGGGTTAGGATTAGGGTTAGGGTTAGTGTTAGGCTGAGGGTAAGTTTTAGGATGAGGGTTAGGGTTAGTGTGAGGGTTATGGTTAGGGTGAGGTTTAGGGTTAGGGTTATGGTTACGTTGAGCGTAAGGGTTAGGGTTAGGTTTAGTGTTAGGGTGAGGTTAGGGTTAGTGTGAGGGTTAGAGTTGGGGTTAGGGTTAGTGTTACGGTGAGGGTAAGTGTTAGGGTCAGGGTTTGGGTTAGGGTGAGGGTAATGGTTAGGTTAGGGTTAGGATTAGGGTTAGGGTTATTGTTAGGGTTCGGTTTAGGTTTAAGGTTACAGTGAGGGTGAGGGTTAGGGTTAGGGTTAGGGTGAGGTTTAGGGTTAAAATTAGGGTTAGGGTGAGGGTTAGGTTGAGGGTTAGGGTTAGGCTTAGTGTTAGGGTTAGGGTTAGGGTGAGAGTTAGTAGGAGGGTTAGGGTTAGGGTTAGGGTTAGGATTAGGGTTAGGGTTAAGTTGAGGGTGTGTGTTAGGGTTAGGTTTAGGCTTAGGCTTAGGTTTAGGATGAGGGTGAAGTTGACGGTGAGGGGTAGGGTTAGGGTGAGGTTAAGGGTAAGGGTTAGTTGGAGGCTTAGGATGAGTGTTAAGGTTAGGATTAGGGTTAGGGTGAGGGCTAGGGTGAGGGTGAGGTTTAGGGTTAGGGTTAGGGTGAGGTTTAGGGTTAGGGTTAGGGTGAGAGTTAGGGTTCGGGTTAAGTTTACGGTTAGGTTGATGGTTAGGGTAAGGGTTATTTTCAGGGTAAGGGTTAGGGTTAGGATGAGGGTTAGGGTTAGGATTAGGGTTAGGGTGAGGGTGAGGGTGAGGGTTAGGGTTAGTGTTAGGGTGAGGATTAGGATGAGAGTTAGGGTTAGGATTAGGGTTAGGGTGAGGGCCAGGGTGAGGTTGAGTTTTCGGGTTAGGGTTAAGGTGAGATTTAGGGTTAGGGTTAGGGTTAGTGTTAGGGTGAGTATGAGATTTAAGGTTAGATTTAGGGTTAGGGTGAGGCTGAGCGTGAGGGTTAGGTTTAGGGTTAGTGTTAGAGTTAGGGTTAGGGTGAGGGTTAGGTCGAGGTTTAGGGTTAGGGTTAGTGTTATGTTTAAGTTTAAGGTGAGGGTTAGCTTGAGGTATAGGTTTAAGGTTAGGGTTAGGGTTAAGATTAGGGTTAGGGTGAAGGTTAGGGTGAGTGTGAGGGTTAGGGTTAGGGTTAGGGTTAGACTTAGGTTTAGGCTGAGGGTGAGGGTTAGGGTTAGGGTGAGGGTTAGGTGTATGGTTAGGGTGAAATTTAGGGTTCAGGTTAAGTTTAGGGATAGGGTGAGGATTAGGGTTAGGGTTATGGTGAGGGTTAGGATGAAGATTAGGGTTAGGATTAGGTTTAGTGTGAGGGCTAGGGTGAGGGTGAGGCCTAGGGTTAGTGTTTCGGTGAGGTTTAGGTTTAGGGTTAGGAGTAGGATGAGGGTTAGGGTTACGGTTTGGGTGAGGTTTAGGGTTAGGCTGAGGGTTAGGGTTAGGATTTGGGTTAGGGTTAGGGTGAGTTTTAGGGTTACATTTAGGGTTATGGGGAGTGTTAGGTAGAGGATTAGGGATAGGTGTAATGTTAGGGTTAAGGTTAGGGTTAGGGTTAGGGTCAGGGTTAGGGTTAGGATAAGGGTTAGGGTTAGGGTGAGGATTAGGTTGAGGTTTAGGGTTAGGGTTAGGTTTTGCTTTAGGGTTAAGGTGAGTGTGAGGGTTAGGGTTAGGGTTACGCTTAGGCTTAGGGTTAGGCTGAGGGTGAGGGTGTGGGTGAGGATTAGGGTTAGGGTGATGGTTAGGTTTAGGGTTAGCGTGAGGGTTAGGATGAGGATTAGGGTTAGGGTGAGCGTTAGGTTGAGGGTGATAGTAAGTGTAAAGGTGAGGGTTAGGCTGAGGGTGAGGGTTAAGATAAGGGTGAGGGTTAGGATTAGGGTGAGGGTTTGGGTAAGGGTTCGGTTTAGGTTTAGGGTGAGGATTAAATTGAGGAATAGGGTTAGGGTTAGTGTGAGATTTAGGGTGAGGATGAGGAATACGGTTAGCGTGAGGGTGAGGGTTAGAATTAGGGTTAGCGTGAGGGATACCGTGAGGGTGAGGGTTAGGGTTAGTGTTAGGGTTAGGGTTAGGGTGAGGTTTAGGATTAGAGTGAGAGTTAGGGTTAGTGTGAGGGTTAGTGTGAGGGTTAGGGTTAGTGTTAGGGGAGGGTAATTGTTAGGTTGAGGGTTAGGTTTAGGGTGAGGGTTATGGTTAGGGTTAGGTTTAGGGTTACATTTACGTTGAGGGTGAATGTGAGGGTTAGGGTTAGGCTTAGGTTTAGTGTTAGGGTAAGGGTTAGATTTAGGGTTAGGTTGAGGGTGAGGTTTAGGGGTAGAGTTAGAATTAGGGTGGGGGTTAGGGTGAGGGTTAGGGTTAGGGTGAGGGTTAGGGTGGGGGTGACGGTAAGGGTAAACGTGAGGGTTAGGCCGAGGATGAGGGTTAGGGTTAGGGTCAGGTCTAGGGTGAGGGTGAGGGTTAGGGTTAGTTTTAGGGTGAGTTTTATGGTTAGGGTGATGGTTAGGGTTGGTGTGAGGGTTAATGTTAGGGTTAGGTTAATGTTAGGGTGAGGGTTAGTCTTAGGGTGAGGGTTATGGTTAGGGTGAGGGTCAGGGTTAGTGTTAGGGTTAGAGTTAGGGTTAGTGTGAGGGTTAGGGTTATGGTGAGGGTAAGGTTGAGGGTTAGGGTTGGGGTTAGGATGAGGTTTAGGTTTAGGTTTAGGGTTAGAGTTAGGTTTAGGGTGAGGGTGAATTTTAGGGTTAGAGTTAGGGTTAGTGTTAGGGTTAAGGTTAGGGTGAGGGTGAGGGTGAGGGTTAGGGTTAGGCTTAGGCCTAAGCTTAGGCTTAGCCCGAGCATGAGGGTTAGGGTTAGTGTTAGGGTGAGTGTTATTGTTAGGGTGAGGGTTAGGGTTAGGGTTAGGTTTAGAGTTAGGTTTAGTGTTAGCGTTAGGGTTACGGTGAGGGTAAGTGTGAGGCTTACGGTTGGGGTTAGGATGAGGTTTAGGATTAGGTTTAGGGTTAGAGTTAGGTTTAGGGTGAGTGTAAGGTTTAGGGTTAGAGTTAGGGTTAGGGTTAGTGTTAGGGTTAGGGTTAGGATGAGTGTTAAGTTTAGGATGAGGTTTAGGGTGAGGGCTATTGTGAAGGTGAGGCTTAGGGTTAGGGTTAGGGTGAGGTTTAGGGTTAGGGTTAGGTTTAGGGTGAGGGTTAGGTTTAGGGTTAGATTTAGGGTTAGAGTGAGGCTGAGGCTGAGGGTTAGGTTTAGGGTTAGTGTTAGATTTAGGGTTAGGGTGAGGGTTAGGTTGAGGTTGAGGGTTAGGCTTAGAGTTAGGATTAGGATTATGGTAAGTGTTAGGGTGAGCGTGAGGGTTAGGGTGAGGGTTAGGGTTAGGGTTAGGGTGAGAGTTAGGGTTCAGGTTAAGTTTAGGGTTAGGGTGAGGGTTAGGGTTAGGGTTAGGGTGAGGGCTAGGATTAGAGTTAGGGTTACGGTGACGTGAGGGTTAGGGTTAGGGTGAGGGTTAGGTTTAGAATTAGGGTTAGGGTGAGCGTGAGTGTTAGGATTAGGTTTAGGGTTAGGGTTAGGGTTAGGTTTAGGGTTAGGATTAGTGTTATTGTTAGGGTTAGGGTTAGAGTTACAGTGAGGGTGAGGGTGAGGTTGAGGGTTAGGTTGAGGTTTAGGGTTAAGGTAAGGATTAGGGTTAGGGTGAGGTTGAGGTTTAGGGTTAGATTTACGGTTATGGGGAGGGTTAGTTAGAGGGTTTGGGTTAGGGTTGGTGTTAGGGTTAATGTTAGGGTGAGGGTTAGGTTGAGGGTTAGGGTTAGGGTTAAGTTTAGGATTAGGGTTAGGCTGAGGGTGAGGGTGCGCGTTCCAGTCAGGCTTAGGCTTAGGGTTAGGCTGAGAGTGAGGGTGGGTGTGAGGATTAGGGTTATGGTGATGGTTAGGTTTAGGGTTAGGTGAGGGGTAGGGTGAGGGTGAGGGTTAGGGTAAGGCATAGACTTAGGCTTAAGTTTAGGTTGATCTTGAGGTTGACGGTGAAGGTTAGGCTTAGGGTGATGGTTAGGTTTACGATTAGGGTGAGTGTTAGGATGAGGTTTAAGGTTAGGGTGCGGGTCAGGGTGAGGATGATGGTAAGGGTAAAGGTGACCTTTACGCTGAGGGTGAGGGTTAAGATAAGGGTGATGGTTAGGGTTAGGTTTAGGGTTAGGGTAAGGGTTAGGGTTAGGGTTAGGGTGAGGGTTAGATTGAGGATTAGGGTTAGGGTTAGTGTGAGGTTTACGGTGAGGCTGAGGGTCAGGGTTAGGTTGAGGGTGAGGGTTAGAATTAGGGATAGTGTGAGGGCTAGTGTGAGGATGAGAGTTAGTATTAGGGTTAGGGTTAGGGTGAGATTTTGGGTGAGGTTTAGGGTTAGGGATATGGTTAGGTTTAGGATTAGGGTTAGGGTGAGGGTGAGTGTGAGGGTTAAGGTTAGGGTTAGGCTTAGGGTTTGAGTGAGGGTTAGGGTTAGGGTTTGGGTAAGGGTGAGGGTGAGGCTAAGTATTAGGGTTAGGTTTAGGGTTAGGGTTATTTTTAGGTTTAGGCTAAGGGTTAGGATTATGGTGAGGGTTAGGTTTAGGTTTTAGGTTAGGGTGAGGGTTAGGCTGAGGGTAAGTTTTAAGGTGAGGTTTCAGGTGAGGTTGAGTATTAGGCTTAGCATTAATCTTAGGGTGAGGATTAGGGTTAGGTATAGCCTTAGGGTTAGGGTGAGGTTTAGGATTACGGTTATGGTGAGGGTGAGGTTTAGGGTTAACATTAGGTTTAGGGTTAGGGTTACAGTGAGGGTGAGGGTGAGGGTTAGGATTAGGTTAAGGGTTAGGGTGAGGCTGAGGTTGAGAATGAGGTTGAGGGTGAGGTTTAGGGTTAGGGTTAGGTTTAGCGTGAGGTCTACGGTGAAGGTGAGGTTTAGGGTGAGGGTTAGGGTGAGGGTGATGTTGAAGGTGAGGTTTAGGCTTAAGGTGAGGGTTAGGGTTAAGGTTAGGCTTGAGGGTTAGAGTTAGGGTGATGTTTAGGGTGAGGGTGAGGGTGAGGGTATAGGTGAGCGTTAGGTTCAAGGTGAGGGCAAGGGTGATGGTGAGGGTTAGGTTGAGGGTGTGGAAAAGGGTTAGGGTTAGTTTCAGGGTGAGGGTGAGGGTTAGGGTTAGCATAAGTTTTAGGGTGAGGGTTAGGGTTAGGGTCAGGGTTAGGGTAAGGGTTAGGGTTAGGGTAAGGGTCAGGGTTAGGCTTAGGGTTAGGGTTAGGGTTAGAGTGAGGGATAGGCTTAGGGTTAGATTTAGGGTGAGGGTTAGGGTTAGGGTGATGTTTAGGCTGACGGTGAGGGTTAGGGTGAGGGTGAGGTTGAGCGTGAGGGTTAGTGTGAGGGTGAGCGTGAGTGGGAAGGTGACGGTGAGGGTCAGGTTTAGGGTTAGGTTTAGGGTGAGGGTATGATTTAGGGTTACTATTAGGGTTAGGGTAAGGGTTAGGCTGAGGGTTAGGGTGAGGTGAGGTTCAGGGTGTGCGTTTCTGTTAGGTAAGGGTTAGGGTTATGTTTAGGGTGACGATTAGGTTGAGTGTGAGGCATAGAGTATGTTGAGTGTTAGGCTTAGTGTGAGGGTTACGGTTAGGGTTAGGATTAGTGTGAGGATAAGGCTTAGGGTGCGGGTAAGGTTGAGACTCAGGGTTAGGGTTAGAGTTAGGGTTAGGGTGAAGTTTAGGGTGGGGGTTAGGGTGAGGGTTAGGGTTAGGGTTAGGGTTGGGTGAGGGTTAGGTTGAGTGTTAGGTTTATGGTTACGGTTAGGTTTAGGGTGCATGTTAGGGTTAGGGTTAGAGTGAGGGTGAAGGTCAGGGTTAATGTTAGGATTAGGTTTAGGGTTAGGGTGAGGCTGAGGGTGAGGCTGAGGGTGAGGGTGAGGGTGAGGATGAGGGTTAATATGAGGGTTAGTTTTAGGGTGAGGGCTATTGTGAGGGTGAAGTTTAAGGTGGGGGTTAGGGTTAGGGTGAGTGTTAGGGTTAGGGTTAGGGTGAGGGTTAGGGTTAGGGTGATGTTTAGGGTGAGGGTGAAGGTGAGAGTGAGGGTTCGGGTAAGGGTTAGGGTTAGGGTGAGGGTTAGGATTAGGGTTAGGGTTAGGGTGAGGGTAAGGGTTAGGATGACATTTACGGTGAGGGTGAGGGTGAGGGTTAGGGTTAGGTTTAGGGTTAGGGTGAGGGTTAAGGTGAGGGTTAGGGTGAGGGTTAGGGTGAAGCTTAGGATGAAGGTTAGGGTTAGGATTAGGGTTTGGGTTTGGGTGAGGGTTAGGTTGAGGTATAGGGGTAGGGTGCGGTTTAAGGAGAGGGTGAGGGATAGGGTTATGGTGAGAATAAGTGTTAGGCTGAGGCTTAGGTTGAGAGTGAGCATTTGTGTTAGCATCAGGTTTGGGCTGATGGTGAGGGTTAGGGATAGGCTGAGGGGTAGTTTTAGGGTTAGGCTGAGGGTTAGGGTTAAGGTTAGGGTGAGGTTAAGGTTTAGGGTGAGGGTGAGGGTGAGGGTTAGGGTTAGCCTTAGTGTGAGGGTTAGGGTTAGGGTTAGGGTTAGGGTGAGTGTGAGTGTGAGGGTTAGGTTTAGAATTAGGGTTAGGGTTAGGGTTAAGCTGAGGTTGAGGTTATGACTGAGGGTGAGGGCTAGGGTTAGGGGTAGATGTAGGGTTAGGGTTAGGTTTAGGGTTAGTATTAGTGTTAGGGTTAGGATTAGGCTGAGGGTCAGGGTGAGGGTGAGGGTGAAGTTGAGTTTTAGGGTGAGGGTTAGGTTTAGAGTTAGAGTTATGTTGAGCACTAGGATGAGGGTGAGGGTTAGGGTTAGCTTTAGGGTTAGGGTGAGGCTTAGGGTGAGGGTTGAGTGTTAGGGTTAGTGTTAGTGTGAGGGTGAGGGTTAGGATTAGGGTGAGGGTGAGGTTTTGGTTTAGGGTGGGGTTTAGTGTTACAGTGAGGGTGAGGGTGAAGTTTAGGATTAGGGTTAGGTTTAGGGATAGAGTCAGGGTGAGGGCTCCGGTGAGGATGAGGGTTAGGGTGAGTGTGAGCGTGAGGGTGAGGTTTTTAGTTAGGTAAGGGTTAGGGTTACGGTTAGGGTGAGGATTAGGTTGAGGGTGAGGCTTAGGTTGAGGGTTACGGGTAGGGTGAGAGTTAGGGTGAGGCTGAGGGTTAGGGTGAGGGTGAGGGTTCAGGGGAGGGTGAGGGTTCGGGTGACGGTGAAGTTTAGGGTGTGGGTTAGGGTTATGTTTAGGGTGAGGTTTAGTGTGACATTGAGGGTTAGGATGAGGGTGAGGGTTAGGATTAGGGATAGGGTGAGGGTTAGGATTAGGGTGAGGGTTAGGGTGAGGGGTAGGGTTAGGGTTAGGGGAGGGTGAGGTTTCGGGTGAGGGTGAAGTTTAGGGTGTGGGTTAGGGTTATGTTTAGGGTGAGGTTTAGTGTGACATTGAGGGTTATGATGAGGGTGAGGGTTAGGATTAGGGTTAGGGTGAGGGTTAGGTTTAGGGTAAGGGTTAGGGTGAGGGGTAGGGTTAGGGTTAGGGTAAGGGTTAGGAACTGTTAGGGTTAGTTTGAGGGTTAGCCTGAAAGTGAGTTTGAGGTTGAGGGTTAGGGTGAGGGTGATGGTGACGGTGAGGGTTAGGGTTAGGATTCGGGTTAGGGTTAGGGTGAGGTTTAAGGTTAGGGTTAGGGTAAGGGTGAGGGTGAGGGTGAGGGTTAGGGGTAGTTTTATGGTTAGGGTTAGATTTAGGGTAAGGGTTAGGGTTAGTGTGAAGGTTAGGTTTAGGGTTAGGGTGAGGGTTAGGGTTTGGGTTATGTTTAGGGTGAGGGTTAGGGTTAGGATTAACGTGACGGTGAGGGTTAGGCTGAGGGGTAGGGTTAGGGATAGGGTAAGGGTTAGGGTTAGGGTGAGGGTGAGGGTAAGATTTAGGGTTAGGGATAAGTTTAGGGTGAGGGTTAGTTTTAGGTTTAGGTTTAGGGTGAGGGTTAGGGTTAGCATAAGGTTTAGGATCAATGTTAGGGTTAGGGTTAGGTTTACAGTAAGGGTTAGGTTTAGGGTAAGGGTTAGTGTTAAGCTTAGTTATGGTTAGGGTTAGGGTTATGGTGAAGGTTAGAGTGGGGGTTGGGGTGTGGTTTAGGGTTCGGGTTAGGGTTGGGTGAGGGTTAGGGTGAGGGTAATGGTTAGGGTGAGGGTTAGGTTGAGGGTGAGGTTTAGGGTTATGGTGAGGTTAAGGGATAGGGTTAGGTTGAGAGTGAGGGTGAGGGTAAGGGTAAGGGTTAGGGTCAGGGTTAGGGTGAGGGTGAGGGTTAGGGTTAGCATTAGGGTTAGGGTTATGGTAAGTTTGAGTGTTAGGGTTAGGGTTAGTGTGCAGGTTAGGGTTAGGTTTACAGTGAGGGTGTGGGTCAGGGTTCGGGTTAGGATTAGGTTTAGGGTACGGGTGAGGCTTAGGGTGAGGCTGAGGGTGAGGGTGAGGGTGAGGGTGAGAGTTAAGGTTAGGTTTAGGTTTAGGGTGAGGGCTAAGTTGAGGTTGATATTTTTGGTTAGGAAAGTTTTAGGGTTAGGTTTAGGATTAGGATTAGGGTGAGGGTTAGGTTTAAGGTGAGGGTTAGGGTTAGGGTTAGGGTGATGTTTAGGGTGAGGGTGAAGATGAGAGTGAGGGTTCGGGAGAGGGTTAGGGTTAGGGTGAGGGTTAGGTTAAGGTTAGGGTTAGGTTGAGGGTAAGGGTTAGGATGACAGTTAGGGTGAGGGTGAGGGTTAGGGTTAGGTTTATGGTTAGGGTGAGGGTTAGGGTTAGGTTTAGAGTGAGGGTTAGGGTGAAGGTTAGGGTTAGGGTTTGGGTTAAGGTGAGGGTTAGGGTGAGGGGAAGGTGTAGGGTGAGGGTTAGGGAGCGGGTGAGGGTTAGGGTTATGGTGAGGGTAAGGGTTAGGCTGAGGGTTAGGTTGAGAGTGAGCATTTGTGTTAGCATCAGGGTTGGGTTAAGGGTGAGGGTTAGGGTTAGGCTGAGGGGTAGTTTTAGGGTTAGGGTGAAGGTTAGGGTTAGAGTTAGGGTTAGGCTTAGGGTGAGGTTAAGGTTTAGGTGAGGGTGAGGGTGAGGGTTATTGTTAGCCACAGGGTGAGGGTGAGGGTTAGGGTTAGGGTTAGGTTGAGTGTGAGTGTGAGGGTTAGGTTTAGGATTAGGGTTAGGGTTAGGCTGAGGTTGAGGGTATGAGTGAGGCTCACCCTAGCCCTCACTGCTAGGGTTAGGGTGAGTGGTAGGTTTAGGGTTAGATTTAGGGTGAGGTTTAGGTTTAATGAGAGGGTTAGGGTGATTGTAAGTGTTAGAGTGAGGGTTAGGGTGAGAGTGAGGTTTAGGGTGATGTTTAAGCTGAAGGTGAAAGTTAGGGAGTGTGAGAGGTGTGAGAGGTTTTGGGTGAGAATGAGGGTTATGGTTTGGTTGAGGTGAGGGTTAGGGTGACAGTAAGGGTTAGGGTGATGTTTAGGGTGAGGGTGAGGTGTAGGGTGAGAGTTAGGGTTCAGGGAATGGGTAGGGTTAGGGTGTAGGTGAGGGTTAGTGTAAGGGTGAGGTTTAGGGTGACCATGAGGGTTAGGGTTCAGGGGAGGATTAGGGTTAGGGTTAGGGTTCGGGTTCAGGTTAGGGTGAGTGTTAGGGTTAGGTGAGGATGAGGGTTAGGCTTTTTGTGAGGGTTAGGGTTAGGGTTCGGGTTAGGGTTAATGTGAGGATAAGGGTTAGGGTAAGGGTTAGGGTGAGACTGAGGGTTAGGGTTAGGGTTAGCCTTAGGGTTAGGGTTAAGGTTAGGGTGGGGGTTAGGGTGAGGGTTAGTATGAGGGTTAGGGTTGGGTGAGGGTTAGGGTGATTGTAAGGTTTAGGGTGAGGGTTAGGTTGAGGTTGAGGAATAGGGTTTTTGTGAGGGTAAGGTTTAGGTTTAGGGTTAGGTTGAGGGTTAGGGTTAGCATTAGTGTTAGGGTGAGGGTGAGAGTTAGGGTGAGGGTGAGGGGTAGACTGAGGTTTAGGGTTATGGTTAGTGTTAGGGTGTGGGTTAGAGTTAGGGTTAGGGTGAGGGTGAGGGTTAGGGTAAAGGTTAGGGTCACTGTTAGGGTGAGGGTGAGGGATAGGGTTAGGTTGAGTGTTACGTTTAGGGTGAGGTTGAAGGTTAGGGTTAGCATTAGGGTAAGGGTTAGGGTTAGGGTGCAGGTTAGGGTTAGGGTTAGAGTGAGGGTGAGGGTCAGGGTTAGGGTTAGGATTAGGTGTAGGTTTAGGGTGAGCTTGAGGGTGAGGGTGAGCATTAGGGTGAGCGTGAAGGTGAGGGTTAAGTTTACGGTTATGTTTAGGGTGAGGTCTAAGGTGAGGGTGAGGGCTATGGTGAGGGTGAGGGTGAAGGTGAGGTTTTCGGTTTGGAAAGGGTTAGGGTTAGGTTTAGGGTGAGGATTAGGGTGAGGGTGAGGTTTAAGGTGAGGGTTAGGGTTAGGGTGAGGGTGAGGGTTAGGGTTAGGGTGAGGGTTAGGGTTAGGGTGTTGTTTAGGCTGAGGGTGAGCGTGAGAGTGAGGGTTCGGGTGAGGGTGTGGGTTACGGTGTTGCTGAAGGTTAGGGTGAGAGTGAGGGTTCGGGTGAGCGTGAGGGTTAGGGTGTTGGTGAGGTTTCGGATTAGGGTTAGTTTTAGGGTTAGGGTGAGGTTTAGGGTGAGGGTGAGGGTTAGGGTTAGGGTTAGGATTAGGGTTAGGGTTAGGGTGAGGGTTAGACTGAGGGTTATGGTTAGGTTGAGGATTAGGGTGAGAGTGAGGGTTAGGGTTTGATTAAGGGTTAGGTTGAGGTTTAGGGTAAGGGTTAGGGTTAGGGTTAGGGTGAGTGTGAGTGTTAAAGTTAGGGTTAGGGTGAGGGTTATGGTTGGGGTTAGGGTTAGGGTTAGGGTTAGGGTGAAGGTTAGGATGAGGGTGAGGGTTAGTGTGAGTGTTAGGGTTACGGTTAGGTTTAGGGTGAGGGTTAAGGTGACGATGAGTGTTAAGGTGAGGGTGAGGGTTAGGGTTAGGGTGAGTGATAGGGTGAGGTTTAGGGTCAGATTGAGTGTGAGGTTTACGGTTAGGGTTACCCTTAGGGTTATGTTGAGGGTATCAGTTAGGGTGAGATTTAGGGTGAGGGTGAGTGTTTGGGTTAGCGTTAGGGTTAAGTTGAGATTAGGGTGAGGGTTAGAGTTAGGGTGAGGATTAGGGTTAGGGTTAGGGTGACGTTTAGGGTTAGGGTGTGGGTTAGGGATAGGTTTATGGATAGCGTGAGAGTTAGGTTTATGGTTAGGGTTCAAGTTAGGGTGAGTGTGAGTGTGAGCGTTAGGTTTAGGATTAGGCTTTGTGTTAGTGTTAGGCTGAGGGTGTGGGTGAGGTTGACGGTGAGGGTTAGGTTTAGGGTAATGTTTAGGGTTAGGGATAGGTTGAGGGTTAGGGTTAGGGTTAGGATGAGGGTTAGGGTGTGGATTATGGTTAGGGTTAGGGTGAGGGTTAGGTTTAGTTTGATTTTTAGGGTTAGTGTGAGGGTAAACGTTAGGGTGAGGGATAGGGTGAGGGTGAGGGATAGGTTTAGTGTTAGTGTTAGGGTGAGCATTTGGGTGAGGATTAGGATTAGGTTTAGGGTTACGGTTAGGGTTAGGGTTGAGTTTAGGGTTAGGTTTAGGGTGAAGTTTAGTGTTAGGTTTAGGGAGAGGATTAGAGTTAGTGTGAGGTTTAGGGTTACGTTTAGGGTTAGTGTGAGGATAAGGGTTAGGTGAGGGTTAGGGTGCGGGTGAGGGATAGGGTTAGTGTAAGGGTTAGGGTGACTGTTTGGTGAAGGTTAGGTTTAGGTTTAGGGTTAGGGTGAGGGGTAGGCTGAGGGTAAGTGTTAGGGTGAGGTTTCAGGTGAGGTTGAGTATTAGGCTTAGAAATAGTCTTAGGGTGAGGGTTAGGGTTAGGTATAGCATTAGGGTTAGGGTTAGGGTGAGGGTGAGGGTTAGGATTAGGGTAAAGTTGAGGGTGAGGTTTAGGGTTAGCATTAGGTTTAAGGTTAGCGTTAGACTGAGGGTTAGGGTGAGGATTAGGGTTAGGATTAGGTTTAGGGTTAGGGTGAGGCTGAGGTTGAGGATGAGCTTGAGGGTGAGGTTTTGGGTTAGGGTTAGGTTTAGGGTGAGGGCTAGGGTGAGGGTGAGATTTAGGGTGAGGGTGAGTTTGAAGGTGAGGGTTAGCGTTAAGGTGTGGTTTAGGTTTAGGGTTAGGCTGAGGGTTAGGGTTAGGGTGATGTTTAGGGTGAGGGTGAGGGTGAGGTTGAGGGTGAGTTTTAGGGTATAAGTGAGGGTTAGTTTTAGGGTGAGGGTTAGGGTGACGGTGAGGGTTAGGGTGAGGTTGTGGCAAAGGGTTAGGGTTAGGTTCAGGGTGAGGGTTAGGTTTAGGGTTAGGGTTAGGGTGAGGGTGAGGGTTAGTGTGAGGATTTGTGTTTGGGTTAGTGTGAAGAAAAGGTTTAGGGTGAGGATTAGGATGAAAGTAAGAGTTAAGGTTAGGTTACGTGTTAGGGTTAGGGTGAGGTTTAGGGTTAGGATTAGGGTTAGGGTTAGGTTGAGGTTGAGGGTTAGAATTAGGGTTAGGTTGAGGGTTAGGTTTGGGGTGAGTGTTAGGGTTTCGGTTAGGGTGAGGGTGAGGTTGAGGTTTCGGTTTCGGGTGAGGGTTAGTGTGTGGGTGATGGTTAGTGTTTGGGTGAAGTTTAAGGTGACGGTGAGGGTTAGGATGAGGTTTAGGATTAGGGTGAGAATTAGGGATAGGGATAGGGTTAGGGTTAGGGTTTGAGTTAGGGTGAGTATGAGGGTAAGAGTTAGGGTTAGGATTAGGGTTACGGTTAGTGTTAGGCAGAGGGTGAGGGTGAGGGTGAGGGTTAGGGTTAGGGTGACATTTAAGGTTAAGGTTAGGGTGAAAGGTAGGGTTAGGATTAGGGAGATTGTTAGGGTTAGGGTGAGGGTTTGGGTTAGTTTGAAGGTTAGGGTGAAGGTAAGTTTGAGATTGAGGGTTAGGGTGAGGGTGATGGTGACGGTGAGGGTTAGAGTTAGGATTCTGGTTAGGGTTAGGGTGAGGGTTAGGGTTAGGTTTAGGGTTAGGGTGAGGGTAAGGTTGAGGGTTAGGTTTAGGTTTAGGGTGAGGGTTAGGGTTCGGGTTAGGTTTAGGCTGAGGGTTAGTGTTAGGGTTAGGGTGAGGTTGAGGGTTAGGTTGAGGGGTAGGGATAGGGATAGGGTAAAGGTTAGGGTTAGGGTGAGGGTGAGGGTGAGGTTTAGGTTTAGGGTGAGGGTTAGGGTGAGGGTTAGTGTGAGGTTTAGGTTTAGGGTAAGGGTAAGGGTTAGGTTCAGGGTGAGTGTTACTTTTAGGTTTAAGTTTAGGGTTAGGGTGATGCTGAGGGTTAGGGTTAGGGTTAGTGTGAGGATGAGGGTTAGGGTGAGGATTAGGGTGAGGATGAGAGTTAGGCTTAGCATAACGTTTAGGGCGAGGGTTAGGGTTAGCGTTAGGTTAGGGTAAGGGTTAGGGTTAGCGTGAGGGTTAGGGGTATGGTGATGTTTAGGGTGACGGTGAGGGTTAGGGTGAGGGTGAGGTTGAGCGTGAGGATTAGGGTGAGGGTGAGCATGAGTGGGAGGGTGACCATGAGGGTTAGGATTAAGGTTAGATTTAGGGTGAGGATAAGAGTTAGGGTACTATTAGGGTTAGGGTAAGGGTTTGGCTGAGGGTGAGGGTGAGGGTGAGGGTTAGGGTTTTGGTTAGGTAAGGGTTAGGGTTATGTTTAGGGTGAGGATTATGGTGAGGGTGAGGATTAGTGTTAGGTTGAGGGTTAGGCTTAGTGTGAGTGTTACGGTTAGGGTTAGGGTTAATGTGAGGATAAGGGTTAAGATGAGCGTTAGGTTGAGAGTGAGGGTTAGGGTTAGCGTTAGGGTTAGGGTGAAGGTTAGTGTGGGGGTTAGGGTGTGGTTTAGGGTTCGGGTTAGTGTTGGGTGAGGGTTAGGGTGAGCGTAAGGTTTAGAGTGAGGATTAGGTTGAGAGTGAGGGATAGGGTTATGGTGAGGGTAAGGGTTAGGGTTAGGGTTAGGGTGAGAGTGAGGGTGATGGTAAGGGTAAGGGTTTTAGGGTCTAAGTTACTGTGAGTGTGAAGGTTAGGGTTAGCATTAGGGTTAGGGTTTGGTTTAGGTTGAGTGTTAGGGTTACGGTTAGGGTTAGGTTTAGGGTGAGGGTAAGGGTTAGGATGACAGTTAGGGTGAGGGTGAGGGTTAAGTTTAGGTTTAGGTTTAGGGTGAGTTTGAGGGTGAGGGTTAGGGTTAGGGTTAGGGTGAGTGTTAGGGTGAGGCTTAGGGTGAAGGTTAGGATTAGGGTTAGGATTTGGGTTAGGGTGAGGTTTAGGGTGAGGGGAGGGGGTAGGGTGAGTGTTAGGGAGAGGGGAGGGATAGGGTTATGGTGAGGGTAAGTGTTAGGCTGAGGCTTAGGTTGAGAGTGAACATTTGAGTTAGCATCAGGTTTGGGTTGAAGTTGAGGGTTAGACTTAGGCTGAGGGGTAGTTTAAGGGTTTGGGTTAGGGTTAGGTTTCGGAGAGGTTAAGGGTTAGGGTGAGGGTGAGGTTTAGGGTTAGACTTAGGGTGATGGTGAGGATTAGGTTTAGGGTAAGGGTGAGTGTGAGTGTGAGGGTAAGGTTTAGGTTTAGGTTTAGGGTCAGGCTGAGGTTGAGGGTATGAGTGAGGGTGAGGGCTAGGGTTAGTGGTAGAGGTAGGGTTAGGGTTAGGTTTAGAGTTAGTATTAGTGTTAGTGTTAGGATTAGGCTGAGGGTGAGGGTGAGGGTGAGGGTGAAGATGAGGTTTAGGGTTAGGGTTAGGATTAGAGTTAGGGTTATGTTGAGCGCTATGATGAGGGTGAGGGTTAGGGTTAGAGTTAGGGTTAGGGTGAGGCTTAGGGTGAGGGTTGAGTGTTAGGGTTAGGCTTAGGTTGAGGTTGACGGTTAAGATTAGGGATAGGGATAGGTTTAGGCTGAGGTTGACGATGAGGGTGAGGTTTAGGGTTAGGGTTACGGTTAGGGTGAGGGCTAGGGTGAGGGTGAGTGTTAGGGTGAAGTTGAGTGTGAGGGTGAGGGTCTTGGTTAGGTAATGTTAGGGTTAGGGTGAGGATTAGGTGAGTGTTAGGGTGAGGGTGTGGGTTTGGTTGATGGTGAGGGTTCGGGTTACATTAGTGTTAGGGTTAGGGTTAGGTTGAGTGTTAGGGTTAGGGTTAGGGTGAGGGTATGTGTTAGGGTGAGGGTTATGGTGAGGGTGAGGGATAAGGTTAGTGTTAGGGTTAGGGTGAGCATTTGGATGAGGGTTAGGTTTAGGGTTAGGGTGAGGGTTAGGGTTAGGGTTGAGTTAAGGGTTAGCGTTAGTGTGAGGTGTAGGGTTAGGGTTAGGGTTAGTGTGAGGATAAGGGATATGGTGAGGGTTAGGGTGAGGGTGAAGGATAGGGTTACTGTAAGGGTTAGGGTGAGTGTTTGGATGAGGATTAGGTTCAGGTTTAGGGTTAAGGTGAGGGTTAGGATGAGGGTAAGTGTTAGGGTGATGTTTAGGTTGTGGTTGAGTACTGGGGTTTGCATTAGTCTTAGTGTGAGGGTTAGGGTTAGGTATGGCATTAGGCTTAGGGTTAGGGTTAGGGTGAGGGTTAGGATTAGGGTTAAGGTGAGGGTGAGGTTTAGGGTTAGCATTAGGTTTACGGTTATGGTTACAGTGAGGGTTTGGGTAAGGGTTAGGTTTCGGATTAGGTTTAGGGTTAGGGTGAGGCTGAGGTTGAGGATGAGGTTGAGGTTGAGGTTGAGGGTTAGGGTTAGGGTTAGGCTTAAGGTGAGGGCTAGGGTGAGGGCGAAGGTTAGGATGAGGGTTAGGGTGAGGGTGCGGTTTTCGGTTAGGAAATGGTTAGGATTAGGTTTAGGGTGAGGATTAGGCTGAGGGTGAGGTTGAAGGTGAGGGTTAGGGTTAAGGTGAGGGTTAGGGTTAGGGTTAGGGTGAGGGTTAGGGTTAGGGTGATTTTTAGGGTGAGGGTGAGGGTGAGGGTTAGGGTGTAGGTGAGGGTTAGGGTTAGGGTGAGGGTTAGGGTGACAGTGAGGGTTAGGTTGAGGGTTAGGGCTAGTGTGAGGGTTAGGATTAGGGTTAGTGTGAGGAAAAGGGTTAGGGTGAGGATTAGGATGAGACTAAGATTTAGGGTTATGTTTAGCATTA
Source organism: Dipodomys merriami (assembly GCF_024711535.1). Taxonomy (NCBI): domain Eukaryota; kingdom Metazoa; phylum Chordata; class Mammalia; order Rodentia; family Heteromyidae; genus Dipodomys; species Dipodomys merriami. The sequence goes on along the minus strand of NW_027203693.1, from coordinate 1,438,317 downwards.
AGGGTAGTGTGAAGTATAGGGTTAGAGTTCGGGTGTTGGTTAGGTTGAGGGTGAGAGTTAGAGTTAGGGTTAGGGTTGGGGTGAGTGTTAGTGTTACGGTTAGGGTGAGGGTTTGGTTTCGGGTGAGGGTTAGGGTGTGGGTTAGGGTTAAGGTTGTGGTGAGGGTAAGGGTTAGGGTGAGATTTAGGGTGAGGGTTAGGGTTAGGTTGAGGGTTAGGGTGACGTTGAGGGTTAGGGTGACAGTGAGGGTTAGGGTCAGGGTTAGGCTTAGTGTGAGGGTTAAAATGAGGGTTAGGGTTAGGGTTGGGGTTAGTTTTAAGTTTATAGTGAGGGTAAGGGTTAAGGTGAGGTTTAGGCTGATGGGTAGGTTTAGGGTAAGGGTGAGGGAGAGGGTGAGGGTAAGGATTAGAGTGAGGGTTAGTGTGATGTTGAGTGTTAGGGTTAGCATTAGGGTTAGGGTTTGGGTTAGGGTGAGGGGTAGGGTTAGGGTTAGGGTGAGGATGAAGTTTAGGGTTAGCATTAGGTTTAGGGTTAGGTTGAGGGTGAGGGTTAGGGTTAGGTTTAGGGTGAGTGTTAGGTTCAGGTTTAGGGTCAGGGGTAGAGTGAGGGTTAAGGTTAAGGTGTGGGTTCCAATTAGGGTGAGGGTGAGGCTAAGGATTCGGGTGAGGTTTAGGGTATGGGTGAGGGTTAGGGTTTGAATTAGAGATAGGGTTAGGGTGAAGGTGAGGGTGAGGGTTAGGGTTAGAGTTAGGGTTTGAGTGAGGGTCAGGGTGAGGGTGAGGGTTAGGTTTAGGGTTAGGATTAGTGTAAGGTTGAGGGCTAGATGAGGGTGAGGGTTAGGGTTTGGGTTAGGGTGAGGGTAAGTATTAGGGTGAAGGGTAGGGTTAGGGTTGAGATGAGGTTGAGGGTTAGGTTTAGTGTGAGGGTGTGGGTTAGGGTTAGGGTAAGGTTAAGGTTTAGAGTGAGGGTTAGGGTGAGAGTGAGTGTTAGGGTTAGCGTGAGTGTGAGGGTGAGGGTTAGGGTGATGTTTAGGGTGACAGTGAGGGTTAGGATGAGGGTTAGGTTTAGGTTTAGTGTTAGCGTTACAGTGAGGGTTAGGGTCAGGGTTAGGACTAAGGTGAGGGTTAAAGTGAGGGTGAGGGTTAGGTTTAGGTTTAAGGTGTGGGTTATGGTTAGGGTTAGGATTAGGGTGAGGTTTAGGGTGAGGGGTTGGGTCAGGGTTAGTGTGAGGTTTAGGGTTAGTGTGAGGTTTTGGGTTAGGTTTAGGGTAAGTGTGAGGATAAGGGTTAGAGTGAGGGATAGGGTTATTTTTAGGGTTAGGGTGAGGGTGAGGGTGAGGGTTCGGGTTCGGATAGGGTGAGGGTTAGGGTGAGGGTTAGGGTTAGGGTAAGGCATAGGGTTGGGGTTAGGGTAAGGGTGCGTGTGAGGGTGATGGTTAGTGTTAGGTTTATGGTGAAGGTGAGGGTTTGGTTTAGGATTAGGGTTAGGGTTAGTTTTAGGGTGAGGGTGAGGGTTAGGTTTAGGATTAGGGTTAGGGTTAGGCTTAAGGTGAGGGTGAGGGTGAGGGTGAGGGTTAGGGAGAGGATTAGGGTTATGTTTAGGGTTAGGGTGAGAGTGAGGGTTAGGTTGAGGTGAGGGTTCGGGTTTGGGTGAGGGTGAGGGTTAGGGTTAGAGTTAGGGTGAGGTTAGGGTTAATGTGAGGAGAAGGGTTGGGGTTAGGGTGAGGGTGAGGTTTAGGTTTAGTGTGAGGGTTAGGGTTAGTATTAGGGTTATGGTAAGGTTAAGGGTTAGGGTGTGGTTTAGGGTAAGAGTGAGGGTTAGGGTTAGCGTGAGTTGGAGGGTGAGGGTTAGGGTTAGGGTGAGGGTTAGGGTGAGGGAGAGGCTTATGTTTATGGTTAAGGTGAGGGTTAGGATGAGGGTGAGTTTTAGGGTGAGGTTGAAGGTTAGGGTGAGGGTGAGGTTTAGGGTTAGGGTTAGGTTTAGGGTGTGGGTTAGGTTTAGGATTAGGGTTAGGCTGATGGTTAGGTTTGGGGTTAGGGTAAGGGTGAGGGTGACGGTAAGGGTTAGGGCTAGGTTTAGGGTGAGTGTGAGGGTTAGGTTTAAGATTAGTGTTAGTATGATGGTGAGGGTGAAGTTTACAGTTAGTGTTAGCTTTGGGGTGAGGGTGAGCCTGAGGGTGAGGTTTAGGGTGTGAGTGACAGTTAGGTTTAGGGTGAGGGTTAGGGTGATGGTGAGGGTTAGGTGAGGGTGAGATGTAGGTTTAATGTTAGAGTTAGGCTGAGGGTTAAGATCAGGGTCAGGATTAAGGTGAAGGTTAAGGTGAGGTTTAGGGTTAGGGTTAGGTTTAGGGTTAGTGTGAGGATTAGGTTTAGGGTGAGGGTAAGCTTTAGGGTGAGGGTTAGACTGAGGGTGAGGGATAGGTTTAGTGTTAGTGTTAGGGTGAGCATTTGGGTGAGGGTTAGGTTAAGGGTTAGGGTTAGGGTGAGTGTTAAGGTGAGGGCAAGTGTTAGGGTTAGGTTTAGGTGGACGGTGAGGGATAGGGTTATGGTGAGGTGAGGGTGAGGGTGAAGGTGAGGGTTAGGGTTAGCGTTAGGTTGAGGGAAAGGTACAGGTTGAGGGTAAGTACTAGAGTTAGGCTGAGGGTGAGGGTGATGTTGAGGTTTAGGGTTAGGGTAAGGGTTAGGGTTAGTGTGAGGGTTAGTGTTAGTGTTAGGGTTAGGGTTAGTGTGAGGGTAAGTGTTAGGGTGAGGGTTTGGGTTAGGGTGAGTGTTATGGTTAGGGTGAGGGTTAGGGTCAGGTTTATTTTTAGGGTTAGTGTTATGGTAACGGTGAGGGTGAAGGTGAGGGTTAATGTTAGGGTTAGGATGAGATTTAGGTTTAGGGTTAGGATTAGCGTTAGGCTGAGGGTTAGGTTTAGGGTTAAATGTGAGGGTTAGGGTTAAGGTTAGGCTGAGGGGGAGGATTCGGGTTAGGGTTAGCTTGAGGTTAGGGTTAGAGTTAGGGTGAGCGTGAGGGTTAGGGTGAGGCATAGGGTTAGTGTTAGGGTGAGGGTGAGGGTTAGGTTTAGGGTGAGGGTTACGGTTAGGTTTAGGGTGAGGGTCAGGGTTAGGTTTAGGGTGAGGGTTAGGGTTAGGGTTAGGGTGAGGGTGAGGGTTATGGTTAGGGTAAGGGTAAGGGTGAGGATGAGGGTGATTTTTAGGGTTAGGTTTAGGGTGAGGGTGAGCGTTAGATTTAGGATGAGGGTTAGGGTGAGGGTGAGGGTGAGGGTTACGGTTAGGATTAGGTTTAGGGTGAGGGTTGGGATTAGGTTTAGGATTAGGGTTAGGGTTAGGCTTAGGGTGAGGGTCAGGGTGAGGGTGAGGTTGACGTTGAGGGTTAGGGTAAGGGTTAGGATTACGGTAAGGGTGAGGGTGAGGGTTAGGGTTAAGGTGAGTGTGAGGTTTAGGGTTAGAGTTAGGGTTAGCGTGAGGGTTTTGATTAAGGTTAGGGTTAGGGTAATGGTGAGGGTTAGGGTGAGTGTGAGGTTGAGGTTGAGGGTGAGGGTGAGGGTTAGGGTGTGGGTTAGGGTTAGGGTTAAGGTGAGTGTTAGGGTTAAGGTGAGTGTGAGGGTTAGGTTTAGAGTTAGGGTTAGCATGAGGGTTATGGTTAGGGTTAGGTTTAGGGTGATGGTGAGGTTGAGGGTGAGGTTGAGGGTGAGGGTGAGGACGAGGGTTAGGGTGAGGGTGAGCGTTAGGGTGAGAGTGTGGGTTCCGGTGAGAGTGAGGGGGAGGGTTATGGTTAGTGTTCGGTTTAGAGTTAGGTTGAGGGTGTGGGTGAGGGTTAGGTTTAGGATTAGGGTTAGGTTTAGGGTTAGGCTGAGGGTGAGTGTGAGGGTGAGGTTAGGGTTCGGGTTAGGGGGAGGGTTAGGTTAATGTTAGCGTTAGGGTTAGGGTGAGGGATAGGGTTAGGGTTAGGGTTAGGGTTAGGATGAGGGTTAGGCTGTGGGGTAGGTTTAGGGTTAGGGTGAGGGTTAGGTTTAGTGTGAGTTTTAGGGTTAAGGTTAGGTTCAGGGTTAGGTTTATGGTGAGGAGAAGGGTTAGGGTGATGGTTAGGATGAGTGTGAGGTTTAGGTTTTGGGATAGGGTTAGGGTATGTTTAGGGTGAGGGCTAGGGTGGGTGTGAGTGTTAGGGTTAGGGTTAGGGATAGGGTGATAATTAGGTTTAGGGTTAGGGTTAGGGTTCGGGTGAGTCTTAGGCTGATTGGTAGGTTTAGGGATAGGGTGAGGGTTAGGTTTAGTGTGAGGGTTAGGGTTTGGGGTAGGGTTAGGGTTAGGGTTAGGGTGAGGTTTAGGCTGATGGCTAGGGTTACAGTTAGGGTGAGGGTTAGGTTTAGTGGGAGTGTTAGGGTTAGGTTTAGGGTTAGGGTTCGGGTGAGGGTTCGGGTGAGGGTTCGGATTAAAGTGTCGGTGAAAGTTAGGGTTAGTGTGAGGACTAGGTTTCGGGTTAGGGTTACTGTTAGGGTTAGTGTTAGAGTGAGGGTAACGGTTACGGTTAGGGTGATTGTGAGGGTAAGGGTTAGGGTTAGTGTTACGGTTAGGGTGAGAGTTCGGGTTAGTGTGAGGGTTAGGGTTAGGGTGAGGGTTAGGGTGAGGTTTAGGATTAGAGTTAGGGTTAGGATTAGGGTTAGGGTGAGGTTGATGTTTAGTGTTAGTGTTAGGGTTAGGGTGCGGGTGAGGGTGAGTGTGAGGGTGAGGTTAAGGGTTAGGGTAGGTTTTGGTTTAGCCAGAGGGTGAGGGTGAGGTTGACGGTTAGTGTTAGGATTAGGGTGAGGGTGAGGGCTAGGGTGAGGGTGAGGTTTAGGGTGTGGGTGAGGGTTAGGTTTAGGTTGAGGGTTAGGGTGATGGTGAGGATTAGGTGAGGGTGAGATTCAGGTTTAGTGTTAGAGTTAGGCTGAGGGTTAAGATCAGGATCAGGATTAAGGTGAGGGTTAAGGTGAGGGTTAGTGTGAAGTTGAGGGTTAGGGTTTCCTTTACGTCAGGGTTAGGGGTAGGGTAGGGATTAGGGTGAGGTTGAGTTTGAGGGTTTAGTTTGCATCAGGGTTAGGGTTAAGCTGAGGTTAGGGTTAGGGTGAGGTTTAGGGTTAGTGTTAGGATTCGGGTTAGGGGAGGGTGATGTTTAGGGTGAGGGTGAGGGTTAAGGGGAGGGTTAGATTGAGGGTCAGGGTTAGGGTTAGTGTTAGGGTAATGGTGAGGGTGATGTTTAGGGTGAGGGTGAGGGTTAAGGGGAGGGTTAGATTGTGGGTCAGGGTTAGGGTTAGTGTTAGGGTTAGGGTTAGGATGAGGGTTAGGTTGACGTTTAGGGTTAGGGTTATTGTTAGAGTTAGGGTGAGGGTTAGGCTTAGGTTTATGGTTAGGTTGAGGGTTAGGGTTAGGGTTAGGATTATGGTAAGGATTAGGGTTAGCATGAGAGTTAGGTTTAGGGTGATGTTAAGGGTGACTTTGAGGGTTACGGTTAGGGTGAGGTAGAGCGTGAGGATTAGGGTGCGGGTGAGGGTGAGTGAGAGGGTGATGGTGAGGATTAGGGTTAGGGTTAGGTTTAGGTTGAGGGTAAGAGTTAGGGTTTGGATTAGGGTTAGTGTAAGCGTTAAGCTGAGGGTGAGGGCGAGGGTGAGGTTAAGGGTGAGGCTTTCAGTTTGGTAAGGGTTAGGGTTAGGTTGAGGGTGAGGATTAGGGTGAGGGTGAGGGTTAGGTTTAGGTTGAGCGTTACGGTTAGGGATAGGGTTAGGGTGAGGGTTTGGGTGAGAGGTAGGGTTAGGGTTAGGATGAGGGTTAGGCTTTGTGTGACCGTTACGGTAAGGGTTAGGGTTATTGTGAGGATAAGGTTTAGGGTGAGGGTTAGGTTGAGACTGAGGGTTAGGGTTAGCGTTAGGGTTATAGTGAAGCGTTGGGTGGGGTTTAGAGTGAGGGTTAGGGTTTGGGTTAGGGTTGGGTGAGGGTTACGGTGAGCGTAAGAGTTAGGGTGTGGGTTAGGTTGAGGGTTATTGATAGGGTTATGGTGACGGTTAGGGTTAGGGTGAGAGTAAGGGTGAGGTTTAGGGTGAGGCTGAGGGTGAGGCTAAGGGTGAGGGTGAGGGTTAAGTTTAGGGTTAGGTTTATGGTGAGGGCTAGGGTGAGGGTGATATTATTGGTTAGGAAAGGTTTAGGGTTAGGTTTAGGGTGAGGTTTAGGGTGAGGGTGAAGTTTAAGGTGAGGGTTAGGTTTAGGGTGAGGGTTAGGGTTAGGGTTAGGGTGAGGTTAAGGGTTTGGATGACAGTTAGGGTGAGGGTGAGGGTTAGGCTTAGGTTTAGTGTTAAGGTGAGGGTTAGGGTTAGGGTTAGGGTGAGGGTTAGGTGGAAGTTTAGGGTTAGGGTTAGGGTTCAGGTTAGGGTGAGGGATAGGGTGAGGGGAAGGGGTAGGGTGAGGGTTAGGGAGAGGGTGAGGGATAGGGTTATGGTGAGGGTAAGGGTTAGGCTGAGGCTTAGGTTGAGAGTGAACATTTGTGTTAGCATCAGTGTTGGGTTTAGGGTGAGCGTTAGGGTTAGGCTGAGGGGTAGTTTTAGGGTTAGTGTGAGGGTTAGGGTTAGGGTTAAGTTTAGTGTTAGGGTGAGGTTAAGGGTTAGGGTGAGGGTGAGGGTGAGGGTTGGTTAGGGTTAGCCTTAGTGTGAGGATGAGGGTTAGGGTTAGGTTTAGGGTGAGTGCGAGTGTGAGGGTTAGGTTTAGGATTAGGGTTAGGGTTAGGGTTAGGCTGAGGTTGAGGGTATGAGTGAGGCTCACGCTAGCCCTCATGGCTAGGGTTAGGGTGAGGGGTAGATTTAGGGTTAGAGTTAGGGTGAGGCTTTTGTTTAGTGTGAGGGTTAGGGTTTGGGTAAGGGTTAGGGTGATGGTAAGTGTTAGGGTGAGAGTGAAGGTTAAGTTTAGCCTAAGTGTCACGTTGTGTGTTAGGGTAAGTGTTAGGGTTAGGGTTAGGGTTAGGGTGAGGGTGAGGGTTATGGTTAGGGTTAGGTTGAGTGTTAGGGTTAGGGTGATGTTTAAGGTGAAAATGAAAATTAGGGAGAGTGAGAGGGTTCGGGTGAGGGTGAGGGTTAGGTTGTGGGTGAGATTGAGGGTTTGGGTTTGGGTGAGGGTGAGGGTTAGGGTGATGTTTAGGTTGAGGGTGAGGTTTAGGGTGAGAGTTAGGCTTCAGGGAATGGAAAGGGATAGGGTGTAGGTGAGGGTGAGGCTTAGGGTAACCATGAGTTTTAGGGTTCGGGGGAGGATTACGGTTAATGTTAGGGTTCGGGTTAGGGTTAAGGTTAGGGTTAGGGTGAGTATTAGGGTGAGAGCTAGGGTTAGGTTTAGGATGAGGTTTAGGCTTAGTGTGAGGGTTATGGTTAGAGTTAGTGTGAGAATAAGAGTTAGGGTGAGGGTTAGGGTGAGACTGATATGTAGGGTTAGCCTTAGGGTTAGGGTGAATGTTAGAGTGGGGGTTAGGGTGAGGTTTAGGGTTAGGGTTAGGGTTGGGTGAAGGTTAGGGTGAGTGTAAGGGTTAGGGTGAGTGTTAGGTTGAGGTTGAGGGATAGGGTTATGGTGAGGGTATGAGTTAGGGCAACGGTTAGGGTGAGGTTGATGTTTAGGCTTATCATTAATGTTAGGGAGATGGTGAGGGTTAGGGTGAGGATGAGGGTTAAGCTGAGGGGTAGGATTAGGGTTAGGGTTAGAGTTAGGGTTAGGGTGAGTGTTAGGGTTACGGATAGGGTGAGGGTGAGGGTTTGGGAAAGGTTTAGGGTCAGGGTTAGGATGAGGGAGAGGGTTAGGGTTACCATTAGGGTTAGGGTTAGGTTTAGGTTGAGTGTTAGGGTTAGGGTTAGGGTGAGGTTGAGGGTTAGGGTTAGCATTACTGTTAGGGTTAGGCTTATGTTGCAGGTTAGGGTTAGGTTTAGAGTGAGGGTGAGGGTTAGGGTTAGGGTTAGGATTAGGTTGAGGGTTAGGGTGACGCTGAGGGTGAGGGTGAGGGTGAGGGTTATGTTTAGCGTTAGGTTTAGGGTGAGGGCTAGGGTGAGGGTCAGGGCTAAGGTGAGGGTTAGGGTGAAGGTGAGGTTTTCGGTTAGGAAAGGTTTAGATTTAGGTTTAGGGTGAGGGTGAGGTTTAAGTTTAGGGTTAGGGTTAGGGGGAGGGTTAGGGTTAGGGTTAAGTTGAGGGTTAGGGTTAGGGTGATGTTTAGGGTGAGGGTGAGGGTGAGAGTGAGGATTCGTTTGAGGGTGTTGCTAAGGGTGTTGGTGAAGGTTAGGGTGAGAGTGAGGGTTCGGGTGAGGGTGAGTGTTAGGGTGTTCGTTTGGGGTAGGGTTAGGGTGAGGGTTAGGGTGAAGGTGAGGGTTACGGTCAGGTTGAGGGTTAGGATAAGGGTAAGAGTGAGGGTTAGGTTTAGGGTGAGGGGTAGGGTGAGGGGTAGGGTTAGGGTTAGGGAGAGGGTTAGGTTTAGTGTTAGGATTAGGGTGAGTGTTATGGTTAGAGTTAGGGTGACGGTTGGGGTGAGGGTTATGTTTAGGTTTAGGGTGAGGATTAGGTTTAGTGTGAGGGTTAGTGTTAGGGTTAGTGTAAGGATCAGGGTTAGGTTGAGGATTAGGGTGAGAGTGAGGGTGAGGGTTAGATTAAGGTTTAGGGTGAGGGTTAAAGTTAGGGTTAGCGTGAGGGTTAGGGTTGGGGTGAGGGTTAGTGTTAGGATGAGGGTGAGGGTTAAGGTGAGGGTGAGGTTTAGGGTGAGGGTGAGGGTTAGGGTTAGGGTGAGCGATAGGGTGAAGGTTAGGGTTAGGGTGAGTGTGAGAATTAGGGTTAAGGTTACTCTTAGGGCTATGGTGAGGGTTTGGGTTAGGGTGAGGTTTAGGGTGAGGGTGAGGTTTAGGGTTAGCGTTAGGGTTAAAGTGAGAGTTAGGGTGAGAGTTAGGGTTAGGGTGAGGTTAAGGGTTAGGGTTAGGGTTAGGTTTAGGGTAATGTTTAGGGTTAGGGTGTGCATTAGGGATAGGTTTATGGTTAGGGTGAGGGTTAGGTTTACGGTTAGGGTTCATGTTAAGGTGAGTGTGAGGGTGAGGGTTAGGGTTAGGATTAGGGTTCGGGTTAGTGTTAGGCTGAGGGTGAGTGTGAGAGTTAGGGTTAGGGTAATGTTTTGGGTTAGGGTTAGTTTGAGGGTTAGGTTTAGGGTTAGGATAAGGTTTAGGGTGAGGATTATGGTTAGGGTTAGGGTGAGGGTTAGGTTTAGTGTGAGGGTTATGGTTAGGTTTAGGGTGAGGGTGTGGGTAAAGGTTAGGTTGAGGGTCAGGGTGAGGGTGAGGTTTAGGGTAAAGTTTAGGGTGAGTGTTTGGGTGAGTTTTAGGTTTAGGGTTAGGGTTAGGGTGAGGGTTAGGATGAGGGTAAGGGTTTGGGTGAGGTTTAGGTTGTGGTTGAGTATTATGGTTAGCATTAGTCTTAGGGTGAGTGTTAGGGTTGGGTATAGCATTAGGGTTAGGTTTAGGGTTAGGGTGAGGGTTAGAATTAGGGTTAAGGTGAGGGTGAGGTTTAGGGTTAGCATTAGGTTTACAGTTAGGGTTAGAGTGAGGGTGAGGCTGAGGTTTAGGGTTAGGAATATGTTTAGGGTTAGGGTGAGGCTGAGGTTGAGGATGAGGTTGAGTTTGAGGGTTAGGGTTAGGGTTTGGCTTAGTGTGAGGGCTAGAGTGAGGGCGATGGTTAGGGTGAGGGTTAGGGTGAGGGTGCCGTTTTTGGTTAGGAAAGGGTTAGGTTTAAGTTTAGGGTGAGGATTAGGCTGAGGGTGTGGTTGAAGGTGAAGGTTAGGGTTAAGGTAAGGTTTAGGGTTAGGGTTAGGCTGAGGGTTAGGGTTAAGGTGATGTTTAGGGTGAGGATGAGGTTGGGGGTGAGGGAGAGGGTTAGGGTGTAGGTGAGGGTTAGGGTTAGGTTGATGCTGAGGATTAGGTTGAGGGTTAGGGTTAGTGTGAGGGTTAGGATTAGGGTTAGTGTGAGGAAAGGGTTAGGGTGAGGATTAGGATGAGAGTAAGAGTTAGGGTTAGGTTTAGCCTTAGGGTTAGGGTGAGGTATAGGGTTAGAGTTCGGGTTAGGCTTAGGTTGAGGGTGAGTGTTAGACTTTGGTTTAGGGTGAGGGTTAGGGTTGGGGTGAGTCTTAGGCTTACAGTTAGGATGAGGGTGAGGGTGACGGTGAGGATTCTGGTGAGGTTTAGGCTGTGGGTTAGGGTTAAGTTTATGGTTAGGGTAAGGGTTAGGGTGAGGTTTATGGTGAGTGTTAGGGTTAGGGGACATTGAGGGTTAGGGTGACAGTGGGGGTTAGGGTGAGGGTGAGGTTTAGGTTTAGTGTTAGTGTCACAGTGAGGGTGAGGGTCAGGGTTAGGATTAGGGTGAGGGTTAAAGTGAGGGTTAGGGTTAGGCTTAGGTTTAGGGTTAGTGTGAGGATTAGGGTTAGTGTTAGGTTTATAGTGAGGGTAAGGGTTAAGGTGAGGGTTAGGCTCATGTGTATGTTTAAGGTAAGGTTTAGGGAGAGGGTGAGGGTAAGGGTTAGGGTGAGGATTAGGGTGAGGGTGAGGGTTAGGTTTAGCATTAGGGTTAGGTTTTGGGTTAGGATAAGGGGTAGGTAGGGTTAATGTTAGGGTGAGGATGAGGGTTAGGGTTAGCATTAGGTTTAGGGTTAGGGTGAGGGTGAGGGTGAGAGTGAGGGTTAGGGTGAGTGTTAGGTTGAGGGTTAGGGTTAGGGGTAGGGTGAGGGTTAAAGTTAAGGTGTGGGTTCCAGTTAGGGTGAGGGTGAGGCTAAGGATTAGGGTGAGGTTTAGGGTCTGGGTGAGTGTTAGGGTTTGAATTAGCGTTAGGGTTAGGGTTAGGGTGAGGGTGAGGTTGAGTGTTAGGGTTAGGGTTAGGTTTAGGGTTAGGGTGAGGGTCAAGGTGTGGGTTAGGGTGAGGGTTAGTTTTAGGGTTAGGGTTAGGGTTAGGATTAGTGTTAGGGTGAGGGCTAAGTTGAGGGTGAGGGTTAGGGTTTGTGTTAGGGTGAGGGTAAGTGTTAGGGTGAGGGATAGTGTGAGGGGTAGGGTTAGGGTTAGGGTTAGGGTGATGTTTAGGGTGAGGTTGAGGGTTAGGGTGACAGTGATGGTTCGGGTGTGGATGAGGATTAGGGTGAGGATGAGGGTTAGGGTGAGGGTGAGGGTTAGGGTTAGATTTAGGGTGTGGGTTAGGGTTAGGGTTAGGATTAGGGTGAGGGGTATGGTCAGGATTAGGGTGAGTTTTGGGGTTAGTGTGAGGTTTAGGGTAAGTGTGAGGATAACGGTTAGGGTGAGGGATAGGGTTATTGTTAGGGTTAGGGAGAGGATTAAGGTTAGGTTTAGGGTTAGGGTGAGAGTGAGGGTTAGGTTGAGGTGAGGGTTCGGTTTTGGGTGACGTTTAGGGTGATGGTGAGGGTTAGCGTTAAGTTGAGGGTGAGGATCAGAGTAATGGTTAGTGTTAGGTTTAGGGTGAGGGTGTTGTTTAGGTTTAGGATTAGGCTTAGGGTTAGGCTTAGGGTTAGGGTTAGGGTTAGGGTTAGGGTTAGGGTGAGGATTATGGGTATGGTTAGGGTTAGGATTAGCGTTATGCTGAGGGTTAGGGTTAGGGTTAGTGTGCAGGTTAGGTTTAGGGTTAAGGTTAGGGTGAGGGTGAGGGTTTAGTTTAAGTAAAGTTTAGGGTAAGATTAGGATGACGTTTAGAATGAGGTTGAGGGTTAAGGTGAGGGTTTCGGTTAGGGTGAGCGTTAGGGTTAGGATTAGGGTGAGGGTTATTGTTAGGGTGATATTTATGGTGAGGGTGAGGGTGAAGGTTCGGGTGAGGGGGAGGGTTAGGGTTAGGGTTAGCGTGAGGGTTATGGTTATTTTTAGGGTGATGGTGAGGGTTAGGTTGAGTGTGAGGTTGAGGGTGAGGGTTAGGATGAGGATTAGGGTGAGGGTTAGAGTGAGGGTGAGCGTTAGGGTGAGAGTGAGGTTTCGGGGGAGGGTTCGAAGGAGGGGGGGTTATGGTTAGGGTTCTGTTTAGAGTTAGGGTGAGGGTGTGGGTGAGGGTTAGGTTTAGGATTAGGGTTAGGGTTATGGTAAGGCTGAGGGTGAGTGTGAGGGTGAGGGTGAGGGTGAGGGTTAGGGTGAGGGTTAGGGTTAGGGTAGGGTTAGGTTGAGGGATAGGGTTAGGGTGAGGGTTAGGATGAGGGTTAGGCTGTGGGGTAGGGTTAGATTTAGAGTAAGGGTTAGGTTTAGTGTGAGTTTTAGGGTAAAGGTTAGGGTCGAGTTAGGATTAGTGTGAGGAGAAGGGTTAGGGTGAGGGTTAGGATGAGGATGAGGTTTAGGGTTAGTAATAGGGTTAGGGTGAGGTTAGGTTGAGGGCTAGGGTGAGTGTGAGGGTTAGGGTTAGGGTTAGGTATAGGGTGAGGTTTAGGTTTAGGGTTAGGTTTAGGGTTACGGTGAGTCATAGGCTGAGTTGTAGGGTTAGGGATAGGGTGAGGGTTATGTTTAGTGTGAGGTTTAGGGTTTGGGGTAGGGTTAGGGTGAGGGCTAGGGTGAGTGTGAGGGTTAGGGTTAGGTTTAGGGATAGGGTGAGGTTTAGATTTAGGGTTAGGCTTCGGTGAGGTTTAGGCTGATGGGTGGGGTTACAGTTAGGGTGAGTGTTAGGTTTAGTGGGAGTGTTAGGGTTAGTTTTAGCGTTAGGGTTCGGGTTCGGGTTCGGGTGAGGGTTTGGGTTAAGGTGTGGATGAGGGTTAGGGTTATTTTGAGGACTAGTTTTAGGGTTAGGGTTACTGTTAGGGTTAGGGTTAGGGTGAGGGTAAGGGTTAGAATTAGGGTGATTGTGAGGGTAAGGGTTAGGATTAGTGTTACCGTTAGGGTGATGGTTCGGGTTAGGGTTAGGGTTAGGTGAAGGTGAGGGTAAGGGTTAGGGTGAGGGCTAGGGTGAGGGTGAGGGTTCGGATTAGAGTTAGGGTTAGAATTAGGGTTAGGGTGAGGTTGAGGTTTAGTGTTAGGGCGAAGGTTAGGGTTATTGTTAGGGTTAGGGTGCAGGCGTGGGTGAGGGTTAGGGTTAGGGTAGGGTTAGGTTTAGGCTGAGGGTGAGGGTGAGGGTGAGGTTGATGGTTAGGGTTAGGGTTAGGGTGAGGGTGAGGCCTCGGGTGAGGGTGAGGGTTAGTGTGAGATTGAGGATGATGCTTTCTTTTACGTTAGGGTTAGGGTTAGGGTGAGGATTAGGGTGAGGGTGTGGGTGAGGGTTTCGTTTACATCAGGGTTAGGATTAAGCTGAGGTTAGTGTTAGGGTGAGGGTTAGGGTTAGGGTTAGGGTATGGGTTAAATTTAGAGTGATGTTTAGTTTGAGGGGGAGGGTTAGGGTCAGAGTTAGGATGAAGTTTAGGGTTAGTGTTAGGATTAGGGTTAGGTTGAGGGTGAGGTTTAGGGTTAGAGTTAGGGTTATGGGGAGGGTTAAATTGAGGGTCAGGGTTAAGGTTAGTGTTAGGGTTAGGGTTAGCATGAGGGTTAGGCTGAGGATTAGGGTTAGGGTTAGTGTGAGGGTTAGGGTTCGGTTAGGGATAGGGTTAGGGTTTGGTTAGGGTGAAGGTTAGTTTTAGGTTTAGGGTTAGGATAAGGTTTAGGCTGAGGGTTAGGTTTAGGTTTAGTGTGATGGTTAGGTTTTGGGTTAGGGTGTGGACTATGGTGATGGTGAGGGTTAGGGTGAGGGTTAGGGTTAGGGCTGGGGTTAGCGTCAGGGGTAGGCTGAGGGTTAGGATTAGAGTATAGACTAGGGTTAGGCTGAAGTTGAGGGTGAGGTTAAGGGTGAGGGTTACTGTTAGAGTGAGGGTTAGAGTGAGGGTGAGGGAGAGTTGGAGTGATTTCTTTAGGGTTAGAGTTAGGTTGATGGTGAGTGTTAGGATTAGGGTTAGCACTAGGTTTAGGCTGAGGGTTAGGGTGAGTTTGAGGGTGAGGTTTTCGGTTAGGGTGAGGGTTAGGGTTAGGGTTAGTTTTAAGGTAAGGGTTAGGGTTAGGGTTAGGGTTAGGATGAGCATTAGACTGAGGGTTAGGGTTAGGGTTTGCTTAGGGTGAAGGTTGCTTTTAGGTTTAGGGTTAGGATAAGGTTTAGGATAAGGTGAGGGTGAGGGGTTAGAGTGAGGTTGTGGGTTTGTGTTATGGTTAGGTTTAGGGTTAGGGTTAGGGTGAGGGGAAGGGTTAGAGTGAGCTTTAGGCTGAGGTTAAGTTTTAGGGTTAGGGTTAGGATTAGGGTGAGAGCTAGGGTGACGGTGAAGGTTAGTGTGAGGGTTAGGGTGAGGGTTTCTTTTAGCCAAGGTTTAGTGTTATGGTGAGGATTAGGGTGAGGGTGAGGTTTAGGGTTAGGGTTAAGGTTATGGTGAGAGTTAGGGCAAGGGTTAGGGTGAGGGTTAGGGTTTGGGTGATGTTTAGTGTGAGGGTGAGGGTTAGGGTGAGGATGAGGGTTCGAGTGAGGGTAAGGGTTCGATTGAGGGTGAGAGTTAGGGTGTGGGTGAGGATTAGTGTTAGGTTGAGTGTTAGGGTTAGGTTTAGGATTAGTGTTAGGGTGAGGTTTAGGGCTAGGGTCAGGGTTAGGTTGACGGTTAGGATTAGGGTTAGGCTTAGTATGAGGGTTAGGGTGAAGGGTAGGGTTAGGGTGAGGGTGAGGGTTAGGGTGAGGGTGAAGTTTAGGGTGAGGGTGTGGGTGAGGTTTAGGTTTAGGTGTAGGGTTAGGGTGAATTTGAGGGTGAAGCTTAGGTTTAGGATTAGGATTATGGTTAGGGTTAGGAAGAGAGTTTGGGTGTCGGTGAGGGTTCGGGTGAGGGTCAGGGTTAAGATGTGGGTGAGGGTTAGGTTTAGGGTGAGCATTAATGTTAGAGTTAGGTTTATGGTGAGGATAAGGGTTAGGGTGAGGTTTAGTGTGAAAGTTAGGGTTAGGGTTAGGCTGATTGTGAGGGTGAGGTATAGGGTTTGGGTTAGGGTTAGGGTGAGGGTTAGGGTTAGGTTTAGGGTTAGGGTGAGGGTGAGGGTGAGGGTTAGGGTTAGGTTTAGTGTTAGAGTTAGGGTGAGGGTGAGGGTTAGTATTAGGGTTAGTATTAGAGTTAGCCTGAGCGTGAGGGTAAGGTTTAGGTTTAGGGTGAGTGTTAGGGTTAGGGGTACGGTTAGGGTGAGGGTTAGGATTAGGGTTAGGGTTAGGATGAGCATTAGGCTGAGGTTTAGGGTTTGAGTTAGTGTGAGGTTTAGGGTTAGGGTTAGGGTTAGGTTTAGGGTGAGGGTTAAGGGTTAGGTTTAGGTTTAGGATAAGGGTTAGGTTGAGGGTTATGTTTAGTGTTAGTGTGAGGGTTAGGTTTAGGTTTAGGGTTAGGGTTAGGGTCAGGGTAAATGTTAGGGTGAGGGTTAGGGTTAGGGTGAGGGTAAAGATTACGGTGAGGCTTGGGGTCAGGGTGAGGGTTAGGGTGAGTGTGAGGGGGAGTGTGAGGGTTTGGTTTAGGGTTAGAGTTAGGGTGAGTGTGAGGGTTAGGATTAGGGTTAGCACTAGGTTTAGGGTGAGGGTGAGGGTGAGGTTGAGGGTGAGGTTTAGGGTTAGGGTGAGGGTTAGGGTTAAGATTAGGTTTAGGGTGAGGGTTAGTGTTAGGATTAGGATGAGCATTAGGCTGAGGGTTAGGGTTAGGGTTAGTGTGAGGGTGAGGGTAAGGGTTAGGGTGAGGGTTATGGTGAGGTTGAGGGTTAGGATTAGAGTTAGGGTTAGGATTAGGGTGAGGGTGAGGGTGAAGGTTAGTGTTAGGGTGAGGTTTAGTGTTGGGGTGAAAGTTAGGGTTGGGGTGAGGGTGAGGGTGAGGTTTAGGGTTAGGGTTAGGATTAGGTTTAGGCTGAGGTTGAGGGTGAGGTTGAGGGTTATAGTTAGGGTTAGGGTGAGGGTGATGGTGAGCGTTAGGGTGAAGGTGAGGATAAAGGTTAGTGTGAGTGTTAGGGCGAGGCTGAGGGTTAGGTTTAGGGTGAGGGTTATTGTGAGGGTTAGGGTGAGGGTAAGGGTTAGGGTGATGGTAAGATTGAGTTTGAGGGATAGCATTATGTTGTGGGTAAGGGTTAGGGTGAGGGTTAGGGTGAGGGTTTGGGTTAGAGTGGGGGTTAGGGTTAGGATTAGGTTGAGGGTTAGGGTTTAGGTGATGTTTAGTGTGAGAGTATGGTTTAGGGTGAGGGTGAGTGCTCGGGTGAGCATGAGGTTTAGGATGAGGGTGAGTGTTAGGGTTATAGTTAGGGTTAGGGAGAGGGGTAGGGTGAGCATTCGGGTTAGGATTAGGGTTAGGATTAGGGTTAGAGTGAGGATTAGTGTGAGAGTTAGTGTGTGGGTAAGTGTTATGGTTAGGGTTAGTGTTAGGGCTAGGGTGAGGGTGAGTGTTAGTGTGTGGGTGAGGCTTTTGTTTAAGTTAGGGTTAGGGATAGGGTGAGGATTAGGTTGAGGGTGAGGGTTAAGCTGAGGTTAGGTTTAGGGTGAGGGTTAGGGTTAGGGTGATATTTAGGGTGAGGGTGAGTGTTCCGTGAGGTTGAGGGTGAGGGTTAGTGTTAGGGTTAGGTTTAGGTTGAGGGTGATTGTGAGGGTTAGTATTAGGAATAGGGTTAGGGTTTGGGTGAAGGTCAGTGTGAGGGTGAAGCTTAGGGTTAGGGTTAGGGTTATGGTTATTGTGAAGGTGACGGATAGTGTGAGGGTTATGATTAGGGTTAGGTTTAGGGTTACAGTAAGGGTAAGG
Source organism: Dipodomys merriami (assembly GCF_024711535.1). NCBI lineage: Eukaryota > Metazoa > Chordata > Mammalia > Rodentia > Heteromyidae > Dipodomys > Dipodomys merriami. The sequence goes on along the minus strand of NW_027203693.1, from coordinate 1,421,562 downwards.
GTTAGGGTGAAGGTTAGGGTGAAGGTGAGGGTTAGGGTTGGGTTAGGGTTAGGGTGAGGGCTAGGGTGAGGGTGAGGGTGAGTGTGAGGGTTTCTTTTAGGTCATAGTTAGGGTTATGGTGAGGATTAGCGTGAGGGTGAGGGTTAGGTTTAGGGTAAGGGTTAGGGTTAGGGTTAGGGTGAGAGTTAAGGTTTGGGTGATGTTTAGGGTGAGGGTGAAGGTTAGGGTTTGGTTGAGGATTAGGGTTAGAGTTAGGGTTAGGGTTATGTTGAGGGTGCGGTATAGGGTGAGGTTTATTGTGAGGGTTAGTGTTAGTGTTTGGGTTAGGGTGAGGTTTAGGGTGAGGGTTAAGCTGAGGGGTAGGGTTAAGGATAGAGTGACTGTTAGGTTTAGTGTGAGGATTAGGGTTAGGGTGAGTTTTCGGTTTAGTGTGAGGTTTAGGTTTAGGGTTAGGGTTAGGATGAGTGTTAGGGTTAGGTTGAGGGTGAGGGTGAGGGTGAGGGCTAGGGTTAGAGTTAGTGTGAGGTTTAGTGTTAGGGTGAGCCTTAGGTTTTGCGTGAGGGTTAGGGTTAAAGTAAGGGTTAGGGTGAGGGTTAGAGTTAGGGTTAGGGTTAGGGTGAGGGTCAGGGTGAGGGTTAGGTTTAGGGTGAGGGTTAGGTTTAGGGTGAGGGTTAGGGTTAGGGTGAGCGTTAGGGTGATGGTGAGGGTTAGGGTGAGGGTGAGGGTTAGGTTTAGAGTTAGGGTTAAGGTGATGTTTGGGGTGAGGTTGAGGGTTAGTGTGAGGGTGAGGGTGAGGGTGAGGGTTAGGTATAGGATTAGGGTTAGGGTGAGTTTTAGGGTTCGGGTTAGGGTTAGAGTTATTGTTACGGTTAGGGTTAGGATGAAGGTGAGGGTAATTGTTAGGGTTAGGGTTAGGGTGAGGGTGAGGGTGATGTTGAGGGTTAGTGTTAGGATTAGGGTTATGGTTAAAGTAAGGCTGAGGGGGAAGGGGGGTTTGAGGATGAGGGTTAGGGTTAAGGTGAGGGCTTGAGTTAGGGTGAGGGTTAGGCTGAGGGTGAGGGTGAGGGTTTATGTTAGGTAAAGGTTAGGGTTATGGTCAGGATTAGGGTGAGGATTAAGTTGAGGTTAGGTTCAGGGTTCGGGTTCGGGTTCGGGTTAGGGTTAGGGTGATGTTTAGGCTGAGGGTGAGGGTTAGGGTGAGCGTGAGGGCTAGGATTAGGGTTAGGGTTAAGCTTAGTGTGAGGATCAGGGTGAGGGTGAACGTTAGGGTCAGGTTTAGGGTTAGGGATAGAGTGAGGGTTACGGTTATTGTGAGTGTTATGGTTAGGGTTAGGGTCAGGGTAAGGGTTAGGGTGAGGGTAAGGTTTAGGGTGAGGGTTAGGGTGAGTGTGAGGTTTTGGACTAGGGTTTGTGTTAGGGTTGGGGTGAGGTTTAGTGTTTGGGTGATGTTTTGAGTGAGGGTGAGGGTTAGGGTGAGGATGAGGGTTTGGGTGAGGGTGAGGGCTCGGTTGACTGTGAGGGTTAGGGTGTGGGTGAGGATTAGGCTTAGGGTGAGGGTAAGCGTTAGGGGTAGGGTTAGGGTTAGGTTTAGGGTTAGGGTAAGAGTTAGGGTGAGGGTAAAGGTAAGGGTGAGAGTCAGGGGAAGGGTGAGGTTTAGGGTTAGGGTGAGGGTTAGGATAAGGGTGTGGGTAAGTGTTAGGGTAAGGTTTAGGGTGACGGTAAGGGTTAGCATCAAGGTTAGGTTTAGGGTTCGGGTTAGGGTGAGGGTTAGGTTTTGGGTAAGTGTTAGAGTGAGGTTTAGGGTGAGGGTGAGGGTTAGGGTTAGGGTGAGGGTAAGTGTTAGGGTGAGTCTTAGTGTTAGGGTTAGCATTAGGGTGAGGGTGAGGGTGAGAGTTAGGGTTAGGATTAGAGTTAGGGTGAGGGCACGGCTTAGGGTGAGGGTTAGGGTGAGGTTGAGGGTTATGATTAGGGTGAGGGTGAGGGTAAGTGTTAGGGTGAGGACTACGGTTAGGGTTAGGATTAGGATGAGTGTTAGGGTTAGGGTGAGGGTGTAGGTAAGTGTTAGGGTGAGGGTTAGGGCGAGGTTGTGGGTTAGGGTTAGGGTATGGGTAAGGGTTAGGGTGAGGGTAAGGGTTAGATTGAGGGTTAGATTGAGGGTGAGGGTTAGGGTTAGCATTAGGGTTAGGGTGAGGTTGAGGGTTAGGGTGAGGGTTAAGGGTTAAGTTTCGGGATAGGGTAAGGATTAGGGTTAGGGTGTGGTTTAGTTTTAGTGTGAGGTTTAGGTTTAGGGTTAGGCTTAGGATGAGTGTTAGGGTTAGGTTGAGGGTGAGGGTGAGGGTGAGGGCTAGGGTTAGTGTTAGTTTGAGGGTTAGTGTTAGGGTGAGTGTTAGGTTTAAGGTGAGAGTTAGGGTTAAAGTAAAGTTTAGGGTGAGGGTTAGCATTAGGGTTAGGGTTAGGGTGAGGATCAGGGTGATTGTTAGGTTTAGGTTGAGGTTTTAGGTTTAGGGTGTTAGGTTTAGGGTGAGGGTTAGGGTGAGGGTGAGCGTTAGGGTGATGGTGAGGGTTAGGGTGAGTGTTAGGGTTAGGGTTAGGTTTAGGGTGAGAGTTAGGGTGAGGTGTTGGGATACGGTTAGGTTGAGGGTTAGGGTTAGTGTGAAGGTTAGGGTTAGGGTTAGTGTGAGGATAATGTTTAGGGTTAGGGTTAGTTTTAGGGTGAGAGTTAGATTGAACGTTAGGGTTAGGTTAAGGTGATGTTTAGGGTGAGGTTGAGGGTTAGTGTGAGGGTGACAGTGAGGTTGAGGTTTAGGGTTAGGATTAGGGTTAGGGTGAGTTTTAGGGTTAGGATTACGGTTAGAGTTATTGTTAGGGTTAGGGTTTGGGTTAGGATGAGGGTGAGGGTTATTGTTAGGGTTAGGGTTAGGGTGAGGGTGGGGTTGAGGGTTAGTGTTAGGATTAGGGTTATTGTTAGGGTAAGGCTGAGGGGGAAGGGGAATTTGAATGTGAGTGTTAGGGTTAAGGTTAGGGTTAGGGTGAGGGCTTGGGAGAGGGTGAGGGTTAGGCTGAGGGTGATGGTGAGGGTTTCGGTTAGTTAAAGGTTAGGGTTATGGTGAGGATTAGGGTGAGGGTGAGGATTAAGCTTAGGTTAGGTTCAGGGTGAGGGTTCGGGTTAGGGTTAGGGTGAGGGTTAGGGTTAGGATGATGTTTAGGGTGAAGGTGAAGGTTAGAGTGAGGGTGAGGGTTAGGGTTAGGGTTAGGTTTAATGTGAGGCTGAGGGTTAGGAATAGGAATAGGATTAGGGTTAGGGTTCAGCTGAGGGTGAGGATCAGGGTGTGGGTGAAGGTCAGGGTCAGGGTTACGTTTAGGGCTAGAGTGAGGGTTACGGTTATTTTGAGGGTTATGGTTAGGGTTAGTTTGAGGGTAAGGGTTAGGGTGAGGGTAAGGGTTAAGGTGAGGGTTAGGGCGAGTGTGAGGGTTTGGAATAGGGTTTGGGTTAGGGTTAGGGTGAGGGTTAGGTTTTGGGTGATGTTTAGAGTGAGGGTGATGGTTAGGGTGAGGATAAGGGTTTGGTTGAGGGTGAGGGTTCGGTTGAGGGTGAGGGTTAGGGTGTGGGTGAAGATTAGGCTTAGGGTGAGGGTATGGTTGAGAGTGAGGGTGAGGGTTAGGGTTAGGGTTTGGGTTAGAGATAGTGTGAGTTTGAGAGTGAGGGTTAGGTTTAGGATTAGGGTGAAGGTTAGGGTTAGGTTGAGGATTAGGTATATTGTTAGGGTTAAGGTAAGGGTGAGGGTGGGTGTTATGGTTAGGTTTAGGGTTAGAGTTAGGGTGAGGGTGAGGGTGAGGGTTAGGTGGAAGTTTAGGGTTAGGGTTAGGCTGAAGGTGAAGGAGAGGGTGAGGGTGAGTGTTAGGTTTAGGGTTAGGTTTAGGTTTACGGTTAGGGTTAGGGTGAGGGTAAGGATTAGGGCTATGGTTAGGATGAGGGTTAGGCTGAGGGTTAGGGTTAGGATTAGGGTGAGGTTTAGGGCTAGGTTTAGGGTTAGGATAAGGGTTAGACTGAGGGTTAGGGTTAGGGTTAGTGTGAGGGATAGGCTTCGGTTTAGGGTAAGAGTTAGGGTGAGGGTAAAGGTTAGGGTGAGAGTTAGAGTGAGGGTGAGGTTTAGGGTTAGGGTGAGGGTTAGGGTAAAATTTAGGTTTAGGGTTAGGGTTAGGGTGAGGGTAAGGGTGTGAGTAAGTGTTAGGGTGAGGTTTAGGGTGAGGGTGAGGGTTAGGGTTAGGGTGAGGGTAAGTGTTAGGGTGCGGGTTAGTGTGAGTCTGAGCGTTAGGGTTAGCATTAGGGTGAAGGTGAGGGTTAGGGTTAGGATTAGAGTTAGGATGAGAGTAAAGCTTAGTGTGAGGGTTAGGGTGAGGTTGAGGGTTAGTGTTAGGGTGAGTGGGAGGGTAAGTTTTAGTTTGAGGACTAATTTTAGGGTTCAGATTAGGGTGAGTGTTAGGGTTATTGTGAGAGTGAGGGTGAGGGTTAGGTTCAGTATTAGGTTTAGGGTTAGTGTGAGGGTTAGTGATAGGGTTAGGGTTAGGGTGAGGGTCATAGTTAGGGTTAAGGTGAGGGTTAGTCTGAGAGGTAGGGTTAGGGTTAGGGTGAGGGTTAGGCTTAGTGTGAGGTTTAGGGTTAGGTTTAGGGTTAGGGTGAGGGTGAGTTTGAAGGTGAGGGTTTGGGTTAGGGTGAGGGTTAGTGTTAGGGGGAGGGCTAGGTTGGGGGTTAGGGTTTGGGTGAGGGTGAGGTTTTCGGTTAGGTAAGGATTAGGGTTAGGGTTAGGGTGAGGATTAGGGTGAGGTTATGGGTTAGGTTTAGGGTGAGGGTGAGGGTCAGTCTTAGTGTTAGGATGAGGGTTAGCTTTAGGCTTAGGGTGAGTGTGAGGGTTCGGGTGAGGGTGAGGGTGAGGGTTAGGGTGTGGGTTAAGTTTCGGTTTAGGGTGAGGGTTAGGGTGACGGTGAGTGTTAGGGTGAGGGTGAGGTTGAGGGTGAGGGTCAGGGTTTGGTTTAGGGATAGGATTAGGGTTAGGTTTAGGGTAAGGGTTAGGGTTAGGTTGAGGGTTAGGTTTAGGGTTAGGGTGAGCATTAGGGTTTGGTTTAGGTTTAGGGTAAGGGTTAGGGTTAGGATTAGGGTGAGCCTGAGGGTTAGGTTGAGGGGTAGGTTTAGGGATAGGGTAAGGGTTAGGGTTAGGGTGAGGGTTAGGTTTAGGGTTAGGGTTAAGATGAGGGTGAGGGTGAGGATTAGGGTTAGGGCTAGGGTTAGGTTGAGGGATAGTGTGAGGGTTAGGTTTAGGTTTAGGGTAAGGGTTAGGTTTATGGTGAGGTTTAGTTTCAGGTTTAGGGTTAGGGTGAGGTTGATGCTGAGGGATAGGGTTCGAGTTAGTGTGAGGATAAGGGTTAGGGTGAGGATTAGGGTAAGGGTGAGTTTTAGGTTTAGCATAAGGTTTAGGGTGAGGGTTAGGGTTATGGTTAGGGTAAGGGTTAAGGTTAGGGTAAGGGTTAGGGTTAGGCTTATGGTTACGGTTAGTGTTAGGGTTAGGGTGAGGGTTAGGCTTAGGGTTAGGTTTAGGGTGAGGGTTAGGCTGAGGGGTAGGGTTAGGGATAGAGTGAATCTTAGGTTTAGTGTGAGGATTAGGGTTAGGGTGAGGTTTAGGTTGAGGGTGAGGGTGAGGGTGAGGGCTAATGTTAGGGTTAGTTTGAGCGTTAGTGTTAGGGTGAGCGTTAGGTTTAAGGTGAGTGTTAGAGTTAAAGTAAGGTTTAGAGTGCGGGTTAGCGTTAGGGTTAGGTTTAGGGTGAAGGTCAGGGAGAGGGTTATGTTTAGGTTGAGGGTTAGGTTTAGAGTGAGGGTTAGGGTTAGGGTGAATATTAGGATGATGGTGAGGCTTAGGTTTAGGGTGAGAGTAAGTATTAGGGTTAGGGTTAGGATGAGGGTTAGGCTGAGGCTTAGGGTTAGGGTTAGGGTGAGGTTTAGGGTTAGGATAAAGGTTGGGCTGAGGGTTAGGGTTAGGGTTAGTGTGAGGGTTAGGTTTAGAGTTAGGGTAAGTGTTAGGGTGAGGGTAAATGTTAGGGTGAGAGTTAGGGTGAGGGTGAGGTTTAGGGTGAGGGTTAGGGTCAATTTCAGGTTTAGGGTTAGGGTTAGCGTGAGTGTAAAGTTGTTGGTAAGTGTTAGGGTGAATTTTAACATGAGGGTGAGGGTTAGTGTCAAGGTTGGGTTTAGGGTTAGGGTTAGGGTGAGGGTTAGGGTTTGGGAAAGTGTTAGGGTGAGGTTTAGGTGAGGGTGAGGGTTAGGGTTAGGGTGAGAGTAAGTGTTAGTGTGAGGGTTAGGGTGAGTCTGAGGCTTATGGTTAGCATTAGGGTGAGGGTGAGGGTGAGGGTTAGGGTTAGGATTAGAGTTAGGGTGAGGGTATAGCTTAGGGTGAGGGTTAGGGTGAGGTTGAGGGTGAGGGTAAGTGTTAGGGTGAGGACTACGGATAGGGTTTGGATTAGGGTGAGTGTTAGGGTTATGGTGAGGGTGAGGGTTAGGTTCAGTATTAGGTTTAGGGTTAGTGTGAGGGTTAGTGATAGGGTTAGGGTTAGGGTGAGGGTTAGTCTGAGAGGTACGGATAGGTTTAGCATTAGGGTTAGGGTTAGGTTTAGGGTTAGGGTGAGGGTGAGTCTGAGGGTGAGGGTTAGGGTTAGGGTGAGGGTTAGTGTTGGGGGGGCTAGGTTGAGGGTTAGGGTTTGGGTGAGGTTGAGGTTTTCGGTTAGGTAAGGTTTAGGGTTAGGGTTAGGGTGAGGTTTTTGGTTAGGGTTAGGGTGAAGGTGAGGGTGAGGGTTAGTGTTAGGATGAGGGTTAGGTTTAGGGTTAGGGTGAGGGTGAGGGTGAGGGTGAGGGTGAGGGTGTGGATTAGGATAAGGTTTAGGGTGAGGGTTAAGGTGACGGTGATGGTTAGGGTGAGGGTGAGGATTAGTATAAGGTTTAGGGTGAGGGTTAGGGTTAGGGCGATGAGTAGGGTTAAGGTTAGGGAGAGGGTTAGGGTTTGTGTGAAGGTTAGGGTTAGGGTTAGAGTTAGGTTTAGTATGAGAATAAAGGTTAGGGTGAGGGTTTGGGTGAGGGTTAGGCTTAGTGTGAGGGTTAGGGTTAGGGTTAGGGTTAGGTTTAGAGTAAGTGTTAGAGTTAGGGTGAGGGTTAGGTTTAGGGTTAGTGTTAGGGTTAAAGTTAGGGTTAGGTTTAGGGTGAGGGTCAGGGTTAGGGTTTGGGTGAGTGTGAGGTTTAGGTTGAGGGGTAGGATTAGGGTTAGGGTAAGGGACAGGGTTAGGGTGAGGGTTATGTTTAGGGTTAGGTTTAGGGTGAGGGTGAGGGTTAGGGTTAGGGTGAGGGTTAAGGTTAGGTTCAGGCTTAGAGTAAGGATTAGGGTTAGAGTGAGGGTTATGTTTATGGTTAGGGTTAGAGTGAGGGTGAGGCCGAGGTTTAGGGTTAGGGTTAGTTTGAGGATAAGGATTAGGGTGAGGTTTAGGGTGAGGTTGAGGGTTAGGGTTAGCATTAGGGTTAGGGTGATTTTTAGGGTGATGGTGAGGGTTAGGGTGAGGGTGAGATTGAGAATAAGGGTTAGGGTGAGTGTGAGGGTGATGGTTAGTGTTAGGTTTAGGGTGAGGATAAGGGTTAGGGTTAGGATTAGGGTTAGTGTAAGGGTTACGCTGATGTTGAGCGTGAGGGTTAGGGTGAGGGCTATTGTGAGAATGAGGGTTAGGGAGAGGATGAGGGTGAAGTTGATTGTTTCGGTTAGGTAAGATTTAGGGTTATGGTTAGCATGAGGATTAGGGTGGGGTATGAGGTTTAGGCTGAGGGTTAGGGTTAGGGTGAAGGTTAGGGTGAGGCTGAGGTTTAGCGTGAGGGTTAGGGTTACAGTGAGGGTTAGGGTTAGGGTTAGGTTGAGGATGAGGTTTAGGTATAGGTTAAGGGTTCGGGTTATGGTGAGGGTTAGGGTTAGGGCAAGTGTTAGGGTGAGGATGAGCGTTAGGTTTACGGTTAGGGTGAGGTTTAGGGTTAGGCTTAGGGTTTGTGTAAGAGTTAGATTTAGGGTAAAGGTTAGGGTTAGGGTTAGGATTAGGGTTAGGGTTAGGGTTAGGGTGAGGGTTAGTGTTAGGGTTAAGGTTGGGGTTAGGTTGAGGGTACGTGTTAAGGTGAGGGTTAATGGTAGGGTGAGGGTTATTGTTAGGGTGAGGGTTAGGATTACGGTTATTGTTAGGGTGAGAGTTTGGTTTAGGGTTACGGTTAGGGTAGGGTTTAGGGTTAGCGTGAGGGTTAGGTTTAGAGTGATGTTTAGGATGACGGTGAGCATTAGGGTGAGGGTGAGGGTGAAGGTGAGGGTTAGGGTGAGGGTTAGGGTGAGGGTTAGGGTTAGGGTTAGGGTTAGGGTTAGGATTAGGGTTAGTGTTAGGGTTAGGGTAAGGTTTAGGCTGAGGATGAGGGAGAGGATGAGGTTGCGGGTGAGTGTTTCGGTTAGGTAAGGGTTAGGTTTAGGTTTAGGGTGAGGATTATGTTGCGGGGCAGGGTTAGCTTGTGGGTGAGGTTGAGTTTTAGGTTGAGGGTAAGTGTTAGGGTGATGTTTAGGGTGAGGGTGAGTTTTAGGGTGAGAGTTAGGGTTCAGGGAAGGGGAAGGGTTAGGGTGTAGGTGAGGGTTCGGGTTCGGGGGCAAATTAGGGTTAGGGTTAGAGTTCAGGTTAGGGTTCAGTTTAGGGTTAGGGTGAGTGTTAGTATGAGAGGTAGCGTTAGGGTTAGGATGAGGGTTAGTCTTAGTGTGAGGGTTACGGTTAGGGTTATTGTTAGGGTTAGTGTGAGGATGAGAGTTAAGGTGAGGTTTAGGGTGAGACTGAGGGTTAGGGTTAGCCTTAGGGTTAGGGTGAAGGTTAGGGTGGGGGTTAGGGTGAGGGTTAGTGTTAGGGTTAGGGTTGGGTGAGGGTTAGGGTGAGTGTAAGGGTTAGGGTGAGGGTTAGGTTGAGGTTGAGGGATAGGGTTATGGTGAGGGTAAGGTTTAGGGTGATGGTTAGGGTGAGGTTGATATTTAGGGTTAGCATTAATGTTAGGAAGAGGGTGAGGGTTAGGGTGAGGGTAAGGGTTAGGCTGAGTGGTAGGATTAGGGTTAAGATTAGAGTTAAGGTTAGGGTGAGTGTTAGTGTTATAGATAGGGTGAGGGTGAGGGTTAGGGTAAGGGTTAGGTTCAGGGTTAGAGTTAGGGTGAGGGTTAGGGTTAACATTAGGGTTAGGGTTAGGTTTAGGTTGAGTGTTAGGGTTAGGTTTAGGGTGAGGTTGAGGGTTAGGGTTAGCGTTAGGGTTAGTGTTATGCTTATGGTGCAGGTTAGGAATAGGTTTAGAGTGAGGGTGAGGGTCAGGTTTACGGATAGGATTAGGTTTAGGGTTAGGGCTAGAGTTTGGTTTAGGGTTAGGGTGAGGGTGAGGTATAGGGTGAGGGTTAGGTATATGGTTAGGGTGAGTTTCAGGGTTAGGTTTAGAGTTAGGTTGAGGGTGAGTGTTAGGATTAGGGTTAGGGTTAAGGTTAAGGATAGGGTGAGGATTAGGGTTAGGGTTAGGTTTAGGGTGAGTGTTAGGCTGAGGGGTAGGGTTAGGGATAGTGTGACTGTTAGGTTTAGTGTGAGGATTAGGGTTAGGGTGAAGTTTAAGTTTAGTGTGAGGTTTTGGTTTAGGGTTAGGGTTAGGATGAGTTAGGGTTAGGTTGAGGGTGAGGGTGAGGTTGAGGGCTAGGGTTAGGGTTAGTGTGAGGGTTATTGTTAGGGTGAGCATTAGGTTTAGGGTGAGGGTTAGGGTTAAAGTAAGGGTTAGGGTGAGGGTTAGCGTTAGGGTTAGGGTTAGGGCGAGGGTCAGGGTGAGGTTTATGTTTAGGTTGAGGGTTAGGTTTAGGGTGAGGGTGAGGGTTAGTGTAAGCGTTAGGGTGATGGTGAGGGTTAGGGTGAGGGTGAGGGTTAGGTTTAGAGTTAGGGTTAGGGTGAGTGTTAGGGTTAGGGTTAGGGTTAGGGTGAGAGTTAGGGTGAGGTGTCGGGATACGGTTAGCTTGAGGGTTAGGGTTAGTGTGAAGGTTAGGGTTAGGGTTTGGTTTAGTGTGAGGATAATGTTTAGGGTGAGGGTTAGTTTGTGGGTGAGAGTTAGGGTGAGCGTTAGGGTTAGGTTCATTGTGAATGTTAGGGTTAATGTGATATTTAGGGTGAGGTTGAGGGTGAGTGTGAGGGTGATTGTGAGGTTGAGAGTTAGGGTTAGGATTAGGGTTAGGATGAGTTTTAGGGTTAGGGTTAGGGTTAGAGTTATTGTTAGGGTTAGGGTTAGGGTTAGGATGAGGGTGAGGGTTATTGTTAGGGTTAGGGTTAGGGTTAGGGTTAGGGTGAGGTTGGGGTTGAGCGTTAGTGTTACGATTAGGGTTATGGTTAGGGTAAGGCTGAGGGTGTAGGGGAGTTTGAGGGTGAGGGTGAGGGTTAAGGTTAGGGTTAGGGTGAGGTCTTCAGTGAGGGTGAGGGTTTCGGTTCGGTAAAGGTTAGGGTTAGGTGTTGAGGATTATGCTGAGTTTAGGTTCAGGGTGAAGGTTCGGGTTAGGGTTAGGGTGAGGGTTAGGGTTAGGGTGATGTTTAGGGTGAGGGTTAGGGTTATGGTGAGGGTGAGGGTGAGGTTTAGGGTTAGGGTTAGGTTTAGGGTTTAGGGTTAGGGTTAGGTTTAGGGTTAGGGTTAAGCTGAGTGTGATGATCAGGGTGTGGATGAAGGTTAGGGTGAGGATTAGGGTTAGGGTTAGAGTGAGGGTTACGATTATTGTGAGGGTTATGGTTAGGGTTAGGGTGAGGTAAGGGTTAGGGTGAGGGTACAGGTGAGGGTGAGGGTTTGGATTAGGGTGTGGGTTAGGGTTAGTTTGAGGGTTAGTGTTTGGGTGACATTTAGAGTGAGTGTGAGGGTTAGGGTGAGGATGAGTGTTTGGGTGAGGGTGAGGGTTTGGTTGAGGGTGAGGGTTAGGTTGTGGGTGAGGATTAGGTTAGGGTGAAGGTTAGCGTTAGGGGTAGGGTTAGGGTTAGGTTGAGGGTTAGGGTTAGCATTAGGGTTTGGGTGAGGGGAAGGGAGAGGGGTGGGCTTAGGGTAAGGGTGAGGGTGAGTGTTAGGGTTAGGTTTAGGGTTAGAGTTAGGGTGAGGGTGAGGGTGAGGGTTAGGTTTAGGATTAGGACGAGCGTTAGTGTTAGGTTGAGGGTTAGGGATATTGTTAGGTTTAGGGTAAGGGTGAGGGTGTGAGGGTGAGTGTTAGGGTTAGGTTTAGGGTTAGAGTTAGGGTTACGGTGAGGGTGAGACTTATGATTAGGTTAGGATTAGGGTTAGGCTGAGGGTGATGGGGAGGGTGAGGGTGAGGGTTAGGGTTAGGGTGAGGTTTAGGATGAGTGTTAGGCTGAGGGTTAGGGTTAGGGTTAAGGTGAAGTTTAGGGCTAGGTTTAGTGTTAGGATAAGTGTTAGGCTGAGGGTAGGGTTAGGGTTAGTGTGAGGGTTAGCTTTAGGGTTAGGGTAAGAGTTAGGGAGAGGGTAAACGTTAGGGTGAGAGTTAGGGTGAGGGTTAGGGTCAAGTTTAGGTTTAGGGTTAGGTTTAGGGTGAGGGTAAGGGTGTGGGTAAGTGTTAGGGTGAGGTTTAGGGTGAGGGTGAGGGTTAGCGTCAAGATTAGGTTTAAGGTTAAGGTTAGGGTGAGTGTTAGGGTTTGGGTAAGTGTTAGGGTGAGGTTTAGGTTGAGAGTGAGGGTTAGGGTTAGGGTGAGGGTAAGTGTTAGGGTGAGGGTTAGGTTGAGTCTGCTGGTTAGGGTTAGCATTAGGGTGAGGGTGAGGGTTAGGGTTAGGATTAGAGTTAGGGTGTTAGGGTGAGGTTGAGGGTTAGGGTTAGGGTGAGTTTGAGGGTAAGTGTTAGCGTGAGGACTACGGTTAGGGTTAGGATTAGGGTGAGTGTTAGTGTTATGGTGAGGGTGAGGGTGAGGGTTAGGTTCAGTATTAGGGTTAGGGTTAGTGTGAGGGTTAGTGATATGCTTAGGCTTAGGGTGAGGGTTAGAGGTAGGGTTAAGGTGAGGGTTAGTCTGAGAGGTAGGGTTAGGGTTAGGGTAAGGGTTAGGCTCAGTGTGAGGGTTAGGGTTAAGGTGAGAGGGTTAGGTTTAGGGTTAGGGTGAGGGTGAGTGTGAGGGTTAGGGTTAGGGTGAGCATTAGTGTTAGAGGGAGGGCTAGGTAGAGGGTTAGGGTTAGGGTGAAGGTTACTGTTAGGTTTAGGCTTAGTATATGGGTTAAGTTGAGGGTAAGGCTTAAGGTTAGTTTGAGTGTTAGGTTTAGGGTTAGGGTTTGGCTTTTGTTGAGGGTAAAGGTTAGGGTGAGGGTTAGGGAAAGGGTGAGGATTAGATTTATGGTGAGGGTTCGGGTTATGGTTAGGATTAGGGTTATTTTTAGGGTTAGCGTGAGGGTAAGGGGAAGGTTAGGTTTATTTATAGGGTTAGGGTGATGGTTAGGGTGTCAGTAAGTGTTAGAGTGAGGGTTAGGATGAGGTTAGTGTTAGGGGGAGGGGGAGGGTTAGTGTTAGCATTAGGGATAGGGTGAGGGTGAGGGTTAGGTTGAGGATTAGGGTTGAGTTTAGGGATAGGGTGTGGATTAGGGTTAGGGTTATATATAGGGTGAGGGGTAGGCTGAGGGTTAGGGTTAGGTTTAGGGTGAGGGTTAGGTTTAGTGTGAGGGTTAGGGTTAGGGTTATGGTGAGGGTAAGGGTTAGGTTGAGGTTTAGGGTGAGCGTGAGGTTTAGGGTTAGCATTAGGTTTAGGTTTAAGTTAGGATGAGGGTTAGGTTTAGGGTGAGGCTGGGTGTTAGAGTTACAGTGACGGTGATGGTGAGGGTGAAGGTTAGGATTAGGGTTAGGGTTAGGGATAGGATCAGGTTGAGGATGAGGATTAGGGTGTTTTTGAGGGTTAGGGTTACGGTGAGGGTGAGGGTTAGGGTTATGGTTAGGATGAGTGTTAGGGAAAGGGGTAGGGTTAGGGTTAGGCTGAATGTTAGGATTAGGGTGAGGGTTAGGGGCAAGGTAAGGGTTAGGGTTAGGGTGAGGTTAAGGATTAGTGTGAGGGTGAGTGTTAGGGTTAGGGTTAGGGTTAGGGTGAGGGTTATGTTGAGGGTGAGGGTGAGGGTGAGGGTGAGGGTGATGGTGAGGGTTAGGGTGTTGTTTAGGGTTCAGTTTAAAGTGAGGGTTAGGGTGACAGTGAGCGTTAGGGTGAGGGTGAGGGTTAGGATAAGGGTTAGGGTGAGGGTTATATTTAGGCTTAGGTTTATGGTGAGGGTGAGGGTGATGGTTAGTGTTAGGGTTACGGTTAGGGTGAGGATTAGGGTTAGGTTTGGGTTAGGGTAAGGGTTAGGGTTAGAGTAAGGTTTAGGTTTAGGGTTAGGGTTAGGGTGAGGGTGAGGCTGAGGGTGAGGTTTAGGGTTAGTGTGAGGATAAGGTTTACGGTGAGGTTTAGGTTGAGGTGGAGGGTTAGAGTTAGCATTAGGGTTATGGTGAGAGTTAGGGTTAGGGTTATGGTAAGGGTTATGGTTATGGTTAGGGTAAGGGTTAGGGTTAGGGTGAGGGTTAGGGTTAGGGTGATTTTTAGGGTGATGATGAGGGTTAGGGTGAGGGTGAGGTTGAGCATGAGGGTTAGGGTGAGGGTGAGTTTGAGTGTGAGTTTGACGGTTAGGGTTAGGTTTAGGGTGAGGATAAGAATTAGGGTTAGGTTTAGGGTTAGTGTTAGGGTTAGGGTTAAGGTGAGGGTGAGGGTGATGGTTAGGGTTAAACTTAGTTTTATTGTTAATGTTAGGTTTAGGGTGAGAGTGAGGGTGAGGGTTAACATGTGGGTTAGGGTTAGGGTTATGGTTAGAGTGAGGGTGAGGGTGAGGGTTAGGGTTAGGATTAGTGTTAGGGATAGGTTTAGGATGAGGGTTAGACTGAGTGTTAGAGTTAAGGCTAGTGTGAGGCTTAGGGTTAGGTTTACAGTTAGGTTGAGGGCAAGGCTTAGGGTAAGGTTTAGGGTGGGTTTGAGGGTTAGGGTTAGGGTGAGGTTTATAGTGAGGGTTTGGGTGAGGGTTAGAGTTAGGGTGAGAGTTAGGGTTAGCGTTAGTGTTAAGATGAGAGTTAGGTTGAGAGTTACGGTTAGGGTGAGGGTGAGGGTTAGGGTTAGGGTTAGGGTGATGTTTAGGGTTAGGGTGTAGGTTAGGGATAGGTTTATGGTTAGGGTGATGGTTAGGGTTAGAATTAGGGTGAGTGTGAGGGTGAGTGTTAGGTTTAGGATTAGGGTTAGGCTTAGTGTTAGGCTGAGGTTGAGGGTGAGGGTGAGGGTGGGGGTTAGGGTTTGGGTAATGTTTAGGTTTAGGTTTAAGTTGAGGGTTATGTTTAGGGTTAGGATGAGGGATACGGTGAGGATTATGGTTATGGTTCGGGTGAGGGTTAGAGTTAGTGTGAGGGTTACGGTTAGGGTGAGGGTAAGTGTTAGGGTGAGGGTTAGGGTGAGGGTGAGCGATAGGGTGATTGTTAAGGTTAGGTTGAGCGTATGGATGAGGGCTAGGTTGAGGGTGAGGATTAGGGTTTGGGTTAGGGTTAGGGCAAGTGTTATTGTGAGGTGTAGGGTTAGGGTAATGGTTAGGGTGAAGGTTAGGATGAGAGTGAGGGTTAGGGTTAGTGTGAGTGTGAGGGTGAGGGTTACGTGAGGGTTCTTGTTAGAGTTAGGATTAGGGTTGGGGTGAGGGTGAGGGTTATGTTTAGGGTTAGGGTGCGGGTTAGGGTTAGGGTGATTTTCAGGGTGAGGTGAGTGTTAGGGTGACTGTGAGGGTTCGGGTTTGGGTTCAGATTAGGGTGTGGATGAGGGTTAGGGTGAGGGTGAGGGTTAGGGTTAGGTTTAGGGTGTGGGTTAGGGTTAGGGTTAGGATTAGGGTGAGGTTTAGGGTGAGGGGTAGGTTCAGGGTTAGGGTGAGGTTTAGGGTTAGTGTGAGGTTTAGGGTGAGGTTTAGGGTAAGTGTGAGGATAATGGTTAGGGTGAGGGATAGGGTTATTGTTAGGGTTAGGGTGAGAATGAGGGTTAGGGTAAGGGTTAGGGTGAGGGTTAGGGTTAGGGTAAGGCTTAGGGTTAGGGTTAGGGTAAGGGTGCGTGTGAGGGTGATGGTTACTCTTAGGTTATGGTGAAGGTGAGGGTTCGGTTTAGGATTAGGGTTAGGGTTAGGTTTATGGTGAGGGTGAGGGTTAGGATTAGGATTAGTTTTAGGGTTAGTCTTTAGGTGAGGTGAGGGTGAGGGTGAGGGTTAGGGAGAGGATTAGGGTTAGGTTTATGGTTAGGGTGAGAGTGAAGGTTAGGTTGAGGTGAGGGTTCAGGTTTGAGTGAGGGTTAGGGTGACGGTGACGGTTAGGGTGAGGGTGAGGTTTAGGTTTAGTGTTAGCTTTAGGGTGATGGTTAGGATCAGGGGGAGGGTTAAGATGAGGGTTAGGGTTAGGGTTAGGGTGAGGGTGAGGGTTAGGTTTATGGTTAGTGTTAGGGTAAGTGTTAGGATTAGGGTAAGGGTGAGAGCTAGGGTGAAAGTGAGGGTTAGGGTTAGGGTTAGCGTGAGGGTTAGGGTTAGGCTGAGGTTTAGGGTGAGAGGCAGGGTTAGGGTTAGTGTGAGGGTGAGGGTGATCAGGGGGAGGGTTAGGGTTAGGGTTAGGGTTAGGGTTAGGGTGAGGGTGAGGGTTAGGTTTATGGTTAGGGTTAGGGTAAGTGTTAGGATTAGGGTAAGGGTGAGAGCTAGGGTGAAAGTGAGGGTTAGGGTTAGGGTTAGCGTGTGGGTTAGGGTTAGGCTGAGGTTTAGGGTGAGAGGCAGGTTAGGGTTAGTGTGAGGGTGAGGGTTAGGTTTAGTGTGAGGGTCATGGTTAGTGTTAGGGTTATGGTAAGTTTAAGGGTTAGGGTGAGGTTTAAGGTAAGAGTGAGGTTTAGGGTTAGCATGAGTTTGAGGGGGAGGCTTAGGGTTAGGGTTAGTGTTTGGGTGAGGGTGAGAGTTATGTTTAGGGTTAGGGTGAGAGTTAGGGTTAGGGTGATGTTAAGGGTGAGGGTGAGGGTTAGGATGAGGGTGAGGTTTTGTGTGAGGGTGAAGGTTAGGGTGAGGGTGAGGTTTAGGGTAGGGTTAGGGTTAGGGTTAGGTTTAGGGGGAGGTTTAGGGTGAGGGTTAGGGTTATCATTAGGGTTAGGGTGAGGGGGAGTTTGAGGGTTAGGGTGAGGGTTAGGGTTAGGCTGAGGGTTAGGTTTGGGTTTAGGGTAAGGTTGAGGGTGAGGGTGAGGTTTAGCGTGTGGGTCAGGGTTAGGTTTAGGGTGAGGGTTAGGGTGACAGTGAGGGTTAGGTGTGGGTGAGGTTTAGGTTTAGTGTTAGAGTTAGTTTGACAGTTAGGGTCAGGGTTAATATTAAGGTGAGGGTTAAGTTGAGGGTTAGGGTTAGGGTTAGGTTTAGGGTTAGTGTGAGGATTAGTTTTAGTGTGAGGGTAAGCGTTAGTTTGAGGGTTAGACTGAGGGTGAGGGTTAGGTTTAGTGTTAGGGTTAGGGTGAGCATTTGGGTGACTGTTAGGTTCATGGTTAGGGTTAGGGTGAGGGCAAGTGTTAGGGTCAGGTTTAGATTGAGGGTGACGGATAGAGTTATGGTGAGGTGAGGGTGAGGGTGAGGGTGAGGGTTAGGGTTAGGGTTAGGGTTAGTTTGAGGGTGAGGTACAGGGTGAGGGTTAGGATGAGGATTAGGCTGAGTTTGAGGGTGAGGTTTAGGGTGAGGTTTAGGGTTAGGGTGAGGGTTAGGGTGAGTGGGAGTCAGAGGGTGAGGGTTAGGTTTAGGGTTAGAGTAAAGTTTAGGTTGGGGGTTAGGATTAGGTTAGGGCTAGGTTTAGGCTGAGGGTGAGGTTGAGGTTGAGGTTGAGGGTTAGGATTAGGGTGAGGTTTAGGGTTAGGGTTAGGGTTAGGGTTTGTTTAGGGTGAAGGTTAGTTTTAGGTTTAGGGTTAGGATAAGGTTTAGGCTGACGGTTAGGGTTAGGGTTAGTGTGAGGGTTATGTTTAGCGTTAGGGTAAGGGTGTGGGCTAGTGTGAGGGTGAAGGTTAGGTTGAGGGTTTAGTTTAGGTAAGGGTAAAGGTTATGTTAGGGTGAGGATTAGCGTGAGGTTGAGGGTTAAGGTGAGGGTTAGGGTTAGGGTGAGCGTTAGGGTTATGATTAGGGTTAGGTTTAGTGTTAGGGTGCTGTTTAGGGTGAGGGTGAGTGTGAAGGTTCGGGTGAGAGGGAGGGTTAGGGTTAGGGTTAGAGTTAGGGTGAGCGTGAGGGTTAGAGTGAGGGGTAGGTTTAGGGTTAGGGTGAGGATGAGGGTTAGGTTTAGTGTTTGGGTTAGGGTTAGGGTGAGGGTGAGGGTGAGGGTTAGTGTGAGGATTAGGGTTAGGGTGAGCATGCGCATAAGATTGAGGGTGATGGTTAGGGTTAGGTTTAGGGTGAGGGTGAGCATTAGGGTGAGAGTGAGGGTTCAGTTGAGGGTGAGGTGTAGGGGGAGTGTTATGGTTTGGGTTCGGGTTAGAGTTAGGGTGAGGGTGTGGGTGAGGGTTAGGTTTAGGATTAGTGTTAGGGTTAGGGTTAGGCTGAGGGTGAGTGTGAGGGTGAGGGTGAGGATTAGGGTTAGATTCAGGGTTATGGTTAATGTCAGGGTTAGGGTTAAGTTGAGGGATAGGGTTAGGGTTAGGTTTAGGATGAGGGTTAGGCTGTGGGTTAGGGTTAGGGTTAGGGTGTGGGTTAGGTTTAGTGTGAGTTTTAGGGTTAAGGTTAGGGTCAGGGTTAGGATTAGGGTGTAGGTAAGGGTTAGCTTGAGGGTTACATTGAGGGTGAGGTTTAGGGTTAGGGGTAGGGTTAGGGTGAGGTTAAGGTGAGAGCTAGGGTGAGGGTGAGGGTTAGGGTTAGGGTTAGGGATAGGGCTAGGATTAGGTTTAGGGTTAGGGTTAGGGTTAGGGTGAGTCTTAGGCTGAGGGGTAGGGTTAGGTATAGGGTTAGGGTTAGGTTTAGTGTGAGGGTTAGGGTTTGGTGTAGGGTTAGGGTGAGGGCTAGGGTGAGTGTGAGTGTGAGGGTTAGGTTTAGGGATAGGGTGAGGATTAGGGTTAGGTTTAGGGTTAGGGTGAGGTTTAGGCTGATGGGTAGGGATACAGTTAGTGTGAGGGATAGGTTTAGTGGGAGGTTTAGGGTTAGGTTTAGGGTTAGTGTTAGGGTGAGGGTTCGGGTGAGGGTTCGGGTTAAGGTGTGGTTGAGGATTAGGGTTATTGTGAGGACTAGTTTTAGAGTTAGAGTTACTGTTAGGGTTAGGGTTAGGCTGAGGGTAAGGGTTAGGGTTAGGGTGATTGTGAGGGTAAGGTTTAGGGTTAGTGTTACGGTTAGGGTGAGGGTTCGGGTTAGTGTGAGAGTTAGGGTTAGGGTTAGGTGAAGGTGATGTAAGGGTTAGGCTTAGGGTTAGGGTGAGGGTGAGGGTTAGGATTAGAATTAGGGTTAGGATTAGGGTTAGGGTGAGGTTGAGGTTTAGTGTTAGGGTGAGGGTTAGGGTTATTGTTAGGGTTAGGTTGCGAGTGAGGGTGCGGGTGAGGGTGAGGGTTAGGGTTAGGGTAGGGTTAGGTTTAGGCTTAGGGTGAGGTTGATGGATAGTGTTCGGGTAAGGGTGAGGGCTAGGGTGAGGGTGAGGGTTAATGTGAGGGTGAGGGTGAGGGTTTCGTTTATGTCAGGTTTCGGGTTAAGATGAGGATTAGGGTGAGGGTGAGGGTTTCGTTTACATCAGGTTAGGGTTAAGCTGAGGTTAGGGTTACAGTGAGGGTTAGGGTTAGGGTTAAGGTGTGGGTTAAGGTTAGGGTGATGTTTAGGGTGAGGGTGAGGGTTAGGGTGAGAGTTAGGGTGAGGTTTAGGGTTAGTGTTAGGATTAGGGTTTGGGTGAGTGTGAGGTTTAGGGTTAGAGTTAGGGTTATGGGGAGGGTTAAATTGAGGGTCAGGGTTAGGGTAGTGTTAGGGTTAGGGTTAGGATGAGGGTTAGGTTGAGGTTTAGGGTTAGGGTTAGGTTTAGGGTTAGGATGAGCGTTAGGCTGAGGGTTAGGTTTAAGGTTAGTGTGAGGTTTAGGTTTAGGTTAGGGTTAGGGTTAGGGTTTGGTTAGGGTGAAGGTTAGTTTTAGGTTTAGGGTTAGCATTAGGTTTAGGCTGAGGGTTAGGGTACGGGTTAGTGTGAGGGATAGGTTTAGGGTTAGGTTTAGGGTGTGGACTATGGTGAGGGTGAGGGTGAGGGTTAGGGTTAGTGTTAGGGTTAGGGTTAAGTTCAGGGGTAGGTTAAGGGTAAGGATTAGGTTAAGGACTAGGGGTTAAGCTGAGGGTGAGGGTGAGGTTGAGGGTGAGGGTTAGGGTTAGAGTGAGGGTTAGATTAAGGGTGAGACAGAGGGGGAGGTTTTGGTTTAGGGTTAGAATTAGGTTGAGTTTAAGGGTTAGGATTAGGGTTAGCACTAGGTTTAGGCAGAGGGGGAGGGTGAGGCTGAGGGTGAGGTTTAGGGTTAGGGTGAAGGTTAGGGTTAGGGTTAGTTTTAGGGTGAGGGTTAGGGTTAGGGTTAGGGTTTGGTTAGGGTGAAGGTTAATTTTAGGTTTAGGCTTAGATTAAGGTTTAGGCTGAGGGTTAGGGTTAGGGTTAGTGTGAGGGTTAGGTTTAGGGTTAGAGTTAGGGTGTGGGCTAGGCTGACGGTGAGGGTTAGGGTGAGGATGAGGGTGAAGGGTTAGTTTAGGTAAGTGTTAAGGTTAGGTTAGGGTGAGGATTATGGTGAGGTTGAGGGTTAAAGTGAGGGTTAGGGTTGGGGTGCGGGGTAGGGTTACTGTGAGGGTTAGGATTAGGGTTAGGGTGAGGGTGAGGGTAAGGGTTAGTGTGAGGGTTAGGGTGAGGGTGCGGTTTAGGGTTAGAGTTACGGTTAGGATTAGGGTGAGGGTGAGGATTAGGATAAGTGTTAGGGTGAGGATTAGGGTTGGGGTGAAGTTTAGGGTTAGGGTTTGTGTTAGGGTGAGTGTGAGGGTTAGGGTTAGGTTTAGTGTTAGGAATAGGCTGAGAGTGAGGGTTAGGGTGACGTTGAGCGTTAGGGTTATGGTTAGAGTGATGGTGAGGGATAGGGTGAGGGCGATGGTTATTGTGAGGGTGAGGGTGAGGTTTTCGTTTACGTCAAGGATAGAGTTGATCTGAGGTTAGTTTTAGGGTGAGGGTTAGGTTTAGAGGTAAGGTGAGGTTTAGTGTTAGGTGATGTTTAGGGTGAGGGTGAGGGTTAGGGTGAGGGTGAGGATTACGGTATGGGCGAGGGTGAGGGTTAAGATTGGGAATACGGTTAGGGTTAGGGTTAGACTGGAGTTGATGGTGAGGGTGAGGGTGAGGGTTTGGATTAGGTTAGGTTTAGGGTTAGGGTGAGGGTTATGGTTTCTGTGAGGGTTATGGTTAGGGTTAAGGTTATGGTTAGGGTGAGGGGAAGGGTTCGAGTGAGGTTTAGGGTGAGGGTGAGGTTTAGGGTTAGGGTTAGATTTAGGGTGAGGGCTGTGTGAGGGTGAGGGTTAGTGTGAAGGTAAGGATGATGGGTTCTTTTAGCCAGGGTTTAGTGTTATGGTGAGGATTAGGGTGAGGGTGAGGGTTAGGTTGAGGGTTAGGTTTAGGCTGAGGGTTAGGGCAAGGGTTAGAGTGAGGGTTATGGTTTGGATGATGTTTAGCAGGAGGGTGAGTGTTATGGTGAGGATGAGTTTTTGGGTGAGGGTCAGGGTTCGAGTGAGGGTAAGAGTTAGGGTGTGGTTGAGGATTAGTGTTAGGTTGAGTATTAGCATTAGATTTAGGGTTAGTGTGAGGGTGAGGGTTAGGGCTAGGGTTAGGTTTAGGTTGACGGTTAGGATTAGGGTTAGGTTTAGTAGGATTGTTAGGGTGAAGGGTAGGGTTAGGGTTAGGGTTAGGAAGAGTGTTACGGTGTCAGTGAGTGTTGGGGTGAGGGTCAGGGTAAGGGTATGGGAGAGGGTTAGGTTTAGGGTGAGGATTAGGGTTAGAGTTAGGTTAATGGTGAGGGTAAGGGTTAGGGTGAGGTTTAGTGTGAGGCTTAGGGTTAGGGTTAGGGTTAGGGTGAGGGTGAGGGTGAGGTATAGGGTTTGGGTTAGGGTTAGGGTGAGGGTTAGCGATAGGTTTACGGTTAGGGTGAGAGTGAAGGTGAGGGTTAGGGTAAGGTTTAGGGTTAGAGTTAGGGTGAGGGTGAGGGTTAGTATTAGGGTTAATATTTGAGTTAGCCTGAGGGTGAGGGTGAGGGTTAGGTTTAGGGTAAGTGTTAGGGTTAGGGGTACGTTTAGGGTGAGGGTGAGGGTTAGGGTTAGGGTTAGGATGAGCGTTAGGCTGAGGTTTAGGGTTAGGGTTAGTGTGAGGGTTAAGAATTAGGGTTAGGGTTAGGGTTAGGGTGAGGGTTGGGGTTAGGTTTAGGATTAGGATATGGGTTAGGTTGAGGGTTAGGCTTAGTGTTAATGTGAGGGTTAGGTTTAGGGTTAGAGTTAGGTTTAGGGTCAGGGTAAATGTTAGGGTGAGGGTTGGGGTGAGGGTGAGGGTTAGGGTTAGGGTGAGGGTTAGGGTGAGGGTGAGGGGGAGTGTGAGGGTTTGGTTTAGTGTTAGAGTTAGGGTGAGTGTGAGGGTTAGTAGTAGGGTTAGCTCTAGGTTTAGGCTGAGGATGAGGGTGAGGTTGATTGTGAGGTTTAGGGTTAGGGTGAGGGTTAGGGTTAGGATTAGGTTTAGGGTGAGGGTTAGTGTTAGGGTTAGGGTTAGGATGAGCGTTAGGCTGAGGGTTTGGGTTAGGGTTAGTGTGAGGGTTAGGATTAGGGTTAGGGTTAGGATTAGGGTTTAGTTAGGGTGAAGTTCTGTTTTAGGTTTAGGGTTAGGATAAGTTTTATCCTGAGTCTTATGGTTAGGATTATTGTGAGTGTTAGGTTTAGGGTTAGGGTTAGGGTGTGGGCTAGGTTGAGGGTGAGGGTGAGGGTTTAGTTTATGTAAGGGTTAAGGTAAGGTTAGGTTGAGGATTAGAGTGAGGTTGAGGGTTAAGGTGAGGGTAAGGGTTAGGGTTAGGGTTAGGTTTACTGTGAGATTTAGGGTTACGCTAAGCGTGAGGGTGAGGGTAAGGGTTAGGGTGAGGGTTACGGTGAGGGTGAGGGTTAGGATTAGAGTTAGGGTTAAGATTAAGGTGAGGTGAAGGGTGAGGGTTAGTGTTAGGGTGAAGGTTAGGGTTGGGGTGAGTCATAGGGTTAGGGTTAGGGTTGGGGTGAGGGTGAGGTTGAGGGTGAGCGTGAGGTTTTTGTTTACGTGAGGGTTAGGGTTAAGATGACGTTAGGGTTAGGGTAAGGGTTAGGGTTATGGTTAAGGTGAGGTTTACAGTTAGTGTGATGTTTAGGGTGAGGGTGAAGGTTAGGGTGAGGGTGAGGGTTAGGGTAAGTGTCAGGGTGAGGGTTTGGATTGGGAATAGGTTAGGGTTAGGGTTGGGCTGAAAGTGAGGGTGAGGGTGAGGGTGAAGCTGAGGGTTAGGTTTAGGGTTAATGTTAGGTTTAGTGTTAGGGTGAGGGTAATGGTTACTGTGAAGGTTATGGTTATGGTTATGGTTAGGGTTAGGGTAAGGGTAAGGATTAGAGTGAGGTTTAGGGTGAGGGTGAGGTTTAGGGTTAGGGTTAGGATTAAGGTGAAGGCTAAGGTGAGGGTGAGTGTTAGTGTGAGTTTTAGGTTGAGGGTTTATTTTAGCCATGGATTTGGGTTATGGTGAGGAATAGGGTGAGGTTGAGAATTAGGTTTTGGGTTAGGGTTAGGATGAGGGTTTGGGCTAAGGTTAGGGTGAGGGTTAGGGTTTGGGTGATGTTTAGCGTGAGGGTGAGGGTTAAGTGAGGGTGAGGGTCAGGGGGTGGGTGAGGATTAGGGTTAGGTTGAGTGTTCGTGTTAGGTTTAGGTTTAGTGTGAGGGTGAGGGTTATGGGTAGCATTAGGGTTAGGTTGAGGGTTTGGATTAGGGTTAGGGTTAGTCTGAGGGTGAGGGTGAATGGTAGGGTTAGGGTTTGGGTGAGGTTTAGGGTGAGGGTGAGTGTTAGGGTGAGGGTGTGGGTGAGGGTTACTGTTAGGTGTAGGGTTAGGGTGAGTTTAAGGGTGAGGCTTAGGTTTAGAAATAGGGTTAGGGTTAGGGTGCGGGTGAATGTTAGGTTTAGGGTGAAGATTAGGGTTAGAGTTAGGTTTATGTTGAGGGTAAGGGTTAGGGTGAGATTTAGTGTGAGGGTTATGGTTGGGGTTAGGGTGAGGGTGAGGTATAGGTTTTGGGTTACGGTTAGGGTGAGTGTTAGGTATAGGTTTAGGGTTAGGTTGAGGGTGAGGGTGAGGGTTAGGGTTAGGTTTAAGGTTAGAATTAGGTTGAGGGTGAGGGTTAGGCTTAGTATTAGAGTTAGTCTGAGGGTGAGGGTGAGGGTTAGGGTTAGTGTGAGGGTTAGTGTTAGGGTTAGGGAGAGGGTTAGGTTTAAGTTTAGGGTTAGGATCAGGGTTAGGTTGAGGGTTAGGTTTAGGGTTAGTGTGAGGGTTAAGTTAAGGGTTAGGGTAGGGTTAGGGTCAGGGTAAAGGTTAGGGTGAGGTTTAGGGTGAGGGTGAGGGTAAAGGTTAGTGTGAGGGTTAGGGCGAGGGTGAGGGTTAGGGTTAGGGTGAGGGTTAGGGTGAGGGTTAGGATAAGGGTTAGCGTGAGGATAAGGGTTAGGGTGACGGTAAGGTTGAGGGTGAGGGATAGGATTATGTTGTGGGTAAGGGTTAGGGTGAGGTTTAGCGTGAGGTTTAGGGTTAGGGTGGGGGTTAGGGTTAGGGTTAGATTGAGGGTTAGGGTTAGGGTGATGTTTATTGTGAGAGTATCCTTTAGGGTGAGGGTGAGTTTTCGGGTGAGCATGAGGGTTAGGATGAGGGTGAGGGTTAGGGTTACAGTTAGGATTAGGGAGACGGGTAGGGTGAGCATTAGGGTTAGGATTAGGGTTTGAGTGAGGATAAGGGTGAGCGATAGGGTGTGGGTAAGTGTTATGGTTAGGGTTAGGGATAGGGCTAGGGTGAGGGTGAGGGTTAGTGTGAGGGTTAGTGTGAGGGTGAGGGTTTCCTTTACATTAGTGTTACGGTTAGGGTGAGGATTAGGTTGAGGGTGAGGGTTAAGCTGAGGTTAGGATTAGTGTGATGGTTAGGGTTAGGGTGATGTTTAGTGTGAGGGTGAGTGTTCGGTGAGGGTGAGGGTGAGGGTGAGGGTTAGTGTTAGGGTTAGGTTTAGGTTGAGGGTGATTGTGAGTGTTAGGATTAGGAATAGGATTAGGGTTAGGGTTAAGCTGATGCTGAGGGTCAGGGTGAGGGTGAAGGTTAGGGTCAGGTTTAGGATTAGGGTTAGAGTGAGGGTTACGGTTAGTGTGAGGGTAATGGTTAGGGTTAGGGTGAGGGTAAGGATTAGGGTGAGAGTAAAGGTTAGGGTGAGGGTTAGGGCGAGTGTGAGGGTTTGGATTAGGGTTTGTTTTAGAGTTAGGGTGAGGGTTAGGATTTGGGTGATGTTTAGAGTGAGAGTGAGGGTTAGGGTGAGGATGAGGGTTCGGGTGAGGGTGAGGGTTCGGTTGAGGGTGAGGGTTAGGGTGTGTGTGAGGATTAGTTTTAGGGTGAGGGTTAGCGTTAGGGGTAGGTTTAGGGTTAGGTTGAGGGTTAGGGTTAGGGTTAGGGTGAGGGGTAGGGACAGGGTTAGGGTGTGGTTTAGGGTGAGGTTTAGGGTGAGTGTGAGGGTTAGGTTGAGGGTGAGGGTGAGGGTTAGGGTTAGGGTTTGCGTTAGACTTAGGGTGAGTTTGAGGGTGAGGGTTAGGTTTAAGATTAGGGTGAGGGTTAGGGTTAGGTTGAGGGTTAGGGTAGTGTTAGGGTTAGGGTAAGGGTGAGGGTGAGTGTTAGGTTTAGGTTTAGGGTTAGAGTTAGGGTGAGGGTGAGGGTGAGGCTTAGGATTAGGTTAGATTTAGGGTTAGGCTGAGGGTGATCGAGAGGATGAGGTTGAGGGTTAGGGTTAGGGTGAGGTTTAGGTTTCCGGTTAGGGTTAGGGTGAGGGTTAGGATTAGGGTTATGGTTAGGATGAGGGTTAGGCTAAGGGTTAGGGTTAGGGTTAGGGTGAGGTTTAGGGCTAGGTTTAGGGTTAGGATAAGGATTAGGCTGAGGATTAGGGTTCGGGTTAATGTGAGGGTTAGTTTTAGTGTTAGGGTAAGAGTTAGGGTGAGGGTAAAGTTTAGGGTGAGGGTTAGGGTGAGGGTGAGGTTTAGGGTTAGGTTGAGGGTTAGGGTCAATTTTAGGTTTAGGGTTAGGGTTAGAGTGAGGGTAAGGGTGTGGGTAAGTATTAGGGTGAGGCTTAGATTGAGGGTGAGGGTTAGCGTCAAGGTTAAGATTAGGATTAGGGTTAAGGTGAGGGTTAGGGTTTGGGTGAGTGTTAGGGTGAGTTTTGGGGTGAGGGTGAGGGTAAAGTGTTAGGGAGAGGGTTACGGTGAGGCTGAGGGTTATGGTTAGCATTAGGGTGAGGGTGAGGGTTAGGGTGTAGTTTTGGGTTAAGGTTAAGGATAGGGTGAGGAATAGGGTTAGGGTTAGGTTGAGGGTAAGGGTTAGGGTGAGGGCTAACATTAGAGTTTGGGTGAGGGTTAGGTTTAGTGTGAGGGTTAGGGTTGGTTTAGGGTGACGGTAAGGGTTAGGGTGACAATTAGGTTGAGTGTGAGGTAGGATGAGGGTTAGGGTTAGGGTGAGGGTTAGGGATAGGTTTAGGGTTAGAGTGAGGGTTAGGGTTAGGGTTAGGATTAGAGTTAGGGTGACGGTAAGGCTTCGGGTGAGGGTTAGGGTGAGGATGAGAGTTAGGGTTAGGGTGAGGGTGAGGGTAAGTTTTAGCATGAGGACTAGTGTTAGGTTTAGGATTAGGGTGAGTGTTAGGGTTATGGTGAGGGTGAGGGTGAGGGTTAGGTGCAGTATTAAGGTTAGGGTTAGTGTGAGGGTTAGTATAGTGTTAGGGTTAGGGTGAGGGTTAGAGTTAGGGTAAAGGTGAGGGTTAATCTGAGAGTTAGGGTTAGGTTTAGGGTGAGAGTTAGGCTCAGTTTGAGGGTTAGGGTTAGGGTGAGGGTTAGGGTTAGGTTTAGGGTGAGGG
Source organism: Dipodomys merriami (assembly GCF_024711535.1). Lineage (NCBI taxonomy): Eukaryota > Metazoa > Chordata > Mammalia > Rodentia > Heteromyidae > Dipodomys > Dipodomys merriami. Next base: position 1,395,346 of record NW_027203693.1, on the reverse strand, counting down.
TGAGGGTGAGTGTGAGGGTGAGGGTTAGGGTTATGGTGAGGGTTAGTTTTAGGGGGAGGGCTAGGTTGAGGGTTAGGTTGAGGGTGAGAGTGAGTGTGAGCTTTTTGGTTAGGTAAGTTTTAGGGTTAGGGTTAGGGTGAGGATTAGGGTGAGGTTGTGGGTTAGGGTTAGGGTGATGGTGAGGGTGAGGGTGAAGGGTTAGTGTTAGGATGAGGGTTAGGGATAGGGTTAAGGTGAGGGTGCGGGTGAGGGTGAGGGTTAGGCTTAGTGTTAATGTGAGGTTTAGGGTTACGGTTAGGGTGAGGGTTAGGGTTAGGGTTAGGTTGAGGGTTAGTGTTAGGTTGATGTTTAGTGTGAGGGTGAGGGTTAGGGTGTGGGTGAGTGTTTGGGTAGAGATAGAGTTAGGGTTAGGGTTAGGGATAGGGTTAGGGTTTGGGTAAAGTTTAGGGTGAGGGTGATGATTAGGGTTAGCGTGAGGGTTAGGGTTAGGTTTAGGGTTATGATGAGGTTTAGGCTGAGGGTTAGGGTTAGGTTCAGGGTTAGTGTGAGGGTTCAGGTTAGAGTGAGGGTTGGATTTAGGTTTAGGGTTAGTATAAGGGATAGGGTGAGGGTTAGTGTTACGGTTAATATGAGTGTTAGGTTTAGGGTTAGGTTTTGGTTAGGTTGAGGGTAATGGTTAGGGTGAGGGTTAGGGTGAGGCTGAGGGATAGGTTTAGGGTGAGGGTTAGGTTGAGTGTTAGGATTATGGTTATGGTTAGGGTAAGGCTCAGGGGGAAGGAGAGGTTGAGGGTGAGCATTAGGGTTAAGGTTACTGATAGGGTGAGGATTTCGGTTAAGGTTAGATTTAGGGTGAGGGTTAGGCTCAGGGGTAGGGTTAGGGTTAGGTTGAGGGTTAGGTTTAGTGTGAGGTTTAGGGTTAGGGTTAGAGTGAGGGTTAGGTTTAGTGTGTTGGTTAGGGTTAGGGTTAGGTTGAGGGTAAGGGTTAGGGTGAGGGTTAGGGTGAGGCTGAGGTTTAGGGTTAGCATTAGTTTTAAGGTTAGGGTTAGGATGAGGGTTAGGGGGAGGGAGAGGGTGAGGGTGAGGGTAAGGGTTAGGATGAGGGTTAGGTTTAGTGTGAGGGTGAGGGTTAGGTTTAGTGTGAGGGTGAAGTTTAGTTTTAGGATGAGTATTAGGGTTAGGGTAAGGGTGAGGGTTAGGGTTAGGGTTAGGGTTAGGGTGAGGGTCAGGGTGAGGGATAGGTTTAGGTTGAGGATTAGATTTAGGGTGAGGTTTAGGGTTTGGGTTAGGGTGAGATTTAGGGTTAGGGTGATGTTTATTGTGAGGGTGAGTGTTAGGGCTAGTGTGAGTGTTCGGTTGAGGGTGAGTGTTCGGTTGAGGGTGAGGATTAGGGTGTGGTTGAGGCTTAGGGTTAGTATGAGAGTCAGGGTGAAGTGTAGGGATAGGGTTAGAGTGAGGGTTAGGGTTAGTGTGAAGGTTAGAATTAGGGTTAGGGTTAGCGTTAGTGTGAGGATAAGAGTTAGGGTGTGGGTTAGTGTGAGGGTGAGGGTTAGGGTTAACGTTAGGGTTAGGGTGAGCGTTATGGTGAGGTTTAGGGGTAAGGTGAGGGTTAGGATTAGGGTTAGTGTGAGGGTTAGTGTTGGGTGATGTTTAGGGTGAAGTTGAGGGATAGTGTGAGGGTGAGAGTGAGGGTGAGGGTTAGTGTGAGGGTGCGGGTGCGGGTGAGGGTGAGGGTGGGGGTTAGGGTTAGGTTTAGGGTAAGGGTGAGGGTTAGGGTTAGGATTAGTGTTAGGGTTAGGCTGAGGGTGAGGATGAAAGTGAGGGTGAGGGTTAGGGTTAGGGTTAGGGTGAGGATTCGAGTTAGTGTGGGGGTTAGTGTGATGGTGAGGGTCAGGGTGAGGGTGAGTGTTAGAATGAGGGTGAGGATGAGGGTTAGGGTTAAGATTAGGTTAAGGTGAGTTTTAGGGTGAGGGTTAGGATTAGGTTTATTGTTAGGGTTAGGGTTTGGGTTAGGTGTGGGTGAGGGTGAGGGTTTGCGTTAGGGTTAGGGTTAGGGTTAGGGTGAGGGTGGGGTTCAGGGTTAGGGTTAGGATTATGTAAAGGGTAAGGCTGAGGGGGAAGTGGAGGTTGAGTGTGAGGTTTTGGGTTAGGGTTACGGTTAGGGTGAGGGTTACTGTTAGGTTTAGGTTTAGTCTAAGGGCTAGGCTGAGGGTAAGGGTTAGATTTAGTGTGAGTGTTAGGTTTAGGGATAGGGTTTGGGTTAGGTTGAGGGTAAAGTTTAGAGTGAGGGTTATGGAGAGGATGAGGGTTAGGGTTACCGTGAGAGTTCGGGTGAGGGTTAGGGTTAGGGTTATGGTTAGGGGTAACGTGAGGGTTAGGGTGAAGGTTAGGTTTAGGGTTAGGGTTCGGGTGTGGGTTAGAGTGTGGGTAAGTGTTAGAGTGAGAGTTAGGGTGAGGGTGAGGGTTAGGAGGAGGGTGATGGTTAGTGTTAGCATTAGGGTTAGGGTGAGGGTGAGGGTTAGGTTTAGGGTGAGGGTTAAGGTGAGGGTTAGGTTTAGTGTGAGGATTAGGGTTAGGTTTAGGGTGAAGTTTAGGTTTAGTGTGAGGGTTAGGGTTAGTTTTAGGGTGAGGGTAAGGGTTAGGGTGAGGTTTAGGGTGAGGGTGAGGTTTAGGGTTAGCGTTAGGTTTAGGTTTAAGGTTAGGATGAGGGTTAGGGTTAGGGTGAGGGTGAGAGTGAGGGTGAGGCTTATGTTTAGGATGAGGGTTAGGGTTAATGTGAGGGTTCGGGTTAGGTTTAGGGTGAGGGTTAGGGTCAGGGTAAGTGTTAGAGTGAGGGTTAGGGTTATGGTTAGGTTTAGTGTGAGGGTCAGGGTGAGGGTTAGGGTGAGGTTGAGGGTTAGGGTTAGGGTTAGGGTGAGAGTTAGGGTTAGGGTTAGTGTTAGGGTGAGGGTGAGGGTTATGGTCAGGGTTAGGTGGAGGATTATGGTGAGGTTTAGGATTAGGATAAGTGTTAGAGTTAGGGTTAGGCTGAGGGTGAGGGTGAAAGTGAGGGTGAGGGTTAGGGTTAGGGTTAGGGTGAGGGTTAGTGTGAGGGGTAGTGTTAGGTTTAAGGTGAGGGTTAGGGTTAGAGTGATGTTTAGGGTGAGGGTGAGGGTTAGGGTGAGGGTGAGGGTGAGGGTGAGGGTAAGGGTTAGGGTTTTGTTTTGGGTAAGGCAGAGGGTTAGTGCTAGGAATAGGATTAGGGTTAGGGTTAAGCAGAGCCTGAGGGTAAGGGTGAGGGTGAAGGTTAGGGTCAGGGTTAGGATTAGGGTTAGAGTGAGGGTTATGGTTAATGTGAGTGTTATGGTTAGGGTTAGGGTGAGGGTAAGGCTTAGGGTGAGAGTAAAGGTTAGGGTGAGGGTTAGAGTGAGTGTGAGGGTTTGGATTAGGGTTTGTGTTAGGGTTAGGGTGAGGGTTATGATTTGGTTGATATTTAGAGTGAGAGTGAGGGTTAGGGTGTAGGTGAGGATTAGGTTTAAGGTGCGGGTTTGCGTTAGGGGTAGGTTTAGGGTTAGGTTGAGGGTTAGGGTTTGGGTTAGGGTGAGGAGTAGGGACAGGCTTAGGGTCAGGTTTAGGGTGAGTGTGAGGGTTAGGTTGAGGGTGAGGGTGAGGGTGAGGGTTAGGGTTAGAGTTTGCTTTAGACTTAGGGTGAGTTTGAGGGTGAGGGTTAGGTTTAGGATTAGGGTGAGGGTTAGGGTTAGTTTGAGGGTTAGGGATAGTGTTAGGTTTAGGGTAAGGGTGAGTGTGAGTGTTAGGTTTAGGTTTAGGGTTAGAGTTAGGGTGAGGGTGAGGGTGAGGTTAGGATTAGGTTATTATTAGGGTTAGGCTGAGGGTAATGGAGAGGGTGAGGTTGAGGTTTAGGGTTAGGGTGAGTTTGAGGGTGAGGGTTAGGTTTAGGATTAGGATTAGGTTTAGGGTTAGGCTGAGTGTTACGGTGAGGGTGAGGGTGAGGGTGAGGGTTAGTGTGTGGGTGAGGGTTAGGGTTAGGGTGAGGATTAGGTTTAGGCTTAGGGTTAAGGTTATGGTGAGGGTAAAGTTTAGGGTTAGGTTTAGTGTGAGGATGAGGGTTAGGGTTAGTTTTAGGGTTAGGGTGAGGGTTACGGTTAGGGTTACGGTTAGGGTTAGGGTGAGGGTGAGGTACAGGTTTAGGGTTAGGGTTAGGATGAAGGTTAGGGGTAGTGTTAGGTTAGGGTGAGGGTGAGGGTGAGTGTCAGGTTTAGGTTTAGAGTTAGGGTGAGGGTGAGGGTGAGGGTTAGGATTAGGGTTAGGGTTATGGTTAGGATGAGGGTTAGGCTGAGGGTAAGGGTTAGGGTTAGTGTCACCGTTAGGGTTAGGGTTAGGTTTAGGGTTAGTGTGAGGGTTAGTGTTAGATTTAGTGTTAGCATAAGGTTTAGGCTGAGGGTTAGGGTTAGTGTTAGTGTGAGGGTTAGGTTTAGGGTTAGGGTAAGGATTAGTGTGAGGGTAAAGTTTAGGTTGAGGGTTACTTTGAGGGTGAGGGTTAGGGTTAGTGTGAGCGTTATGGTGAAGGTTAGGTTTAGGGTTAGGGTGAGGGTGAGGGTGTGGGAAAGTGTTAGGGAGAGTGTAAGGGTTAGGTTGAGTGTACTGGTGAGGCTGAGGATTAGGTTTAGCGTTAGGGTTAGGGTTAGGGTGAGGGTTAGTGTGAGGTTTTGCCTTAAGCTTAAGGATATGGTGAGGATTGGGGTTAGGGTTAGGTTTATGGTGAGGTTTAGGCTGAGGGGAAGGCTTAGGGTTAGGGTGAGGGTGAGGTTTAGTGTTAGGTTTAGGGTTAGGGTTAGGGTGACGGTAAGTGTTAGGGTGAAGGTTAGGGTGATTGTGTGGTTTATGGTTTGCATTAGGTTTAGAGTTACAGTTAGGATGAATGTTAGGGTTACGTTTAGGGTTAGGGTTAAGGTGATGGTGAGGGTTAGGGTTAGGGTTAGTGTTAGGGTTAGTTTTAGGGTGAGGGCAAGGGTGAGGGTGAGGTTTAGGGTGAGGGTGAGGGTGAGGTTGAGGTTTTCATTTAAGTAAGTGTTAGGGTTAGGGTTAGGGTGAGGTGTAGGGTGAGGGTGTGGGTTGGGGTTAGGGTTAGGGTTAGGGTGAGGCTGAGGGTGAAGGTTAGTGTTAGGATGAGGATTAGGGTTATGGTGAGGGTGAGGGTGAGGGTAAGTGTTAGGGTTAGGATTAGTGTGAGAGTTAGGGTTATGGTGAGGGTTAGGGTTAGGGTGAGGAGTAGGGTTAGGGTTACGGTGAGGGTTAGGGTTGGGTGATGTTTAGTGTGAGGGTGACGGTTAGGTTGAGGGTGAGTGTTCTGTTGAGAATTAGTGTTAGGGTTAGGGATTGGGTTAGTGTGAGGGTAAGTGTTACGGTGAGGGTTAGGGGGAGGGTGAGGTTTAGGGTTAGGGTGAGTGTTAGGTATAGGGTTATGATGAGGGTGAGGGTTAGGGTGAGCCGTAGGTTTAGGGTTAGGGTTAGTTTGCGGGTTAGGGTGAGGGTAAGCGTTAGGGTGAGGTTAAGGGTGAGGGTGAGTTTTAGGGTTAGGGTGAGTGTAAGGTTTAGGGTGAGGGTTAGGGTGAGTGTTAGGGTTAGGCTTAGTGATAGGGTAAGGATTAGTGTTAGTGTGAGAGTTAGGGTGAGGGTTAGGATTAGTGTTAGTGTGAGGATAAGTGTTAGGGTGAGGTTTAAGGTGAGGGTGAGGGTTAAGGTTAGGGTGATGGTTAGGGTTAGGGTTATGCTTAAGGTGAGGGTTAAGGTGAGCCGTAGGTTTACGGTTAGGGTTATTTTGCGGGTTAGGGCGAGGGTAAGGATTAGGGTGAATTTTAGGGTTAGGGTGAGGGTTATGGTTAGGGTGAGGGTAAGGGTTAGGGTGAAGGTTAGGGTGAGGTTTCGGGTTAGGGTTAGGGATAGGGTGAGGATTAGGGTTAGTGTGAGGGTTAGGATTAAGTTTATTGTGAGGATAAGGGTTAGGGTGAGGGTTAGAGTAAGGGTGTGGTGTTGGGTTAGTGTTAGGGATAGGGTGAGCGTAAGGGTGAGGGTTAGGTTTAGGGTGAGGGTTATGTTTAGGTTTAGGGTGAGGGTGAGGGTGAGGTTCAGCATTAGGGATAGGTTTAGGGTTAGGGTGAGGGTCGGTTGAGGGTTAGGGTTAGGATTAGTGTTAGGGTTAGGGTGAGGGCTAGGGTGAATGTGAGGTTTGGGTGAGGGTGAGGGTGAGTGTTTCAGTTATGTAAGTGTTAGGGTCAGTGTGAGGATTAGGGTGAGGGTGAGGGTTAACCTGAGGTTAGGTTTAGCCTGATGGTTAGGGTTAGGGTTAGGGTGAGGTTTAGGGTTAGGGTGATGGTTAGGGTGAGGGTGAGGCTGAGAGTTAGGATTAGGAATAGGGTTAGTGTTAGGGTCAGGCTGAGGTGAGGGTCAGGGTGAGGGTGAAGGTTCGGGTTAGGGTTAGAGTTAGGGTGAGGGTTAAGCTTAGTGTGTGGGTTAGGGTTAGGTTTATGTTTAGGGTGAGGTTTAGGATTATATTTAGGGTTAGCATAAAGGTTAGGCTGAGGGTTAAGGTGTAGGGTTAGGGTAAGTCTAAAGTTTAGGGGTGAGGGTTAGGATGAGTGTGAGGGTTAGGGTTAGGATGAGGGTTAGGGTGAAGGTTAGGTTTACGGTTAGGGTTAGGGTGAAGTTTAGGGTGTGGGTTAGTGTAAGGGTGAGGGTTAGGGTGAGGGTTAGGATTAGGGTTAGCATTAAGTTTAGGGTGAGGATGAGGGTTAGGGTGAGGGTTTGGGTTAAGGTTAAAGATAGGGTGAGGATTAGCTTTATGGTTAGGTTTAGGGTGAGGGTTAGGAGGAGGGGTAGGCTTAGGGTTAGGGTGAAGGTTAGGTTTAGTGTGAGAGTTAGGGTTAGTGTTAGGGTGATGGTAAGGTTTAGTGTGAGGGTTAGGGTGAGTGTGAGGTTTAGGGTTAGCATTACATTTAGCGTTAGGTTTAGGATGAGTGTTAGGGTTAGGTTTAGGGTTAGGATGAGGGTGAGGGTGAAGGTTAGAGTTAGAATGAGGGTAGGGGTTAGGGGTAGGGTGAGGGTTAGGGTTAGGGTTACTGTGAGGGTTAGGATTATGGTGAGGTTTAGGGTGAAGGTGAGGGTTAGGTTTAGCATTAGGGTAAGGGTTAGCTTTAGGGTGATGTTTAGTGTCCGTGTGAGGGTTAGGATGAGGGTGAGTGTTCTGCTGAGAGTTAGGATTAGGGTTAGGGTCAGGGATAAGTTTAGTGTGAGGATAAGGGTTAAGGTGAGTGTTAGGGTGAGGGTCAAGTTTAGGGTTAGGGTGAGCATTAGGGTTAGGGTTAGGGTTATGTTTAGGGTGAGGGTTAGGGTGAGCGGTAGGTTTAGGTTTAGGGTTAGTTTGCGGGTTATGGTGAGGGTAAGGGTTAGGGTGAGGTTTAGGTTGAGGAAGAGCGTTAGGGTTAGGGTAAGGGTAAGGGTTAGGTTGAGAGTGAGTGTGAAGGTGAGGGTTAGGGTTAGCATTAGAGTTAGGGTGAGGGTGAGGGTTAAGGTGAGGTTTAGTTTGAGGATGAGGATTAGGGTTAGTGTGAGGGTTAGGGTGAGTGTTAGGATGAGGGTTAGGGTTAGGGTTTGGGTTAGGGTGAGGGTGAGGTATAGGGTGAGGGTTAGTGTTAGGGTGAGGGTTAGGGATAGGGTTAGAGTTAGGGTGAGGATGAGGGTGAGTGTTAGGGTTAGGTTTAGGGTGAGTGTGAGGGTGAGAGTTAGGATTAGCAATAGGGTTAGGGTTAGGGTTAGGCTGAGAGTGAGGGTCAGGGTTAGGGTGAGGGTTAGGGTTTGGGTGATGTTTAGGGTGAGGATGAGGGTTAGGGTGAGGATGACGGTTTGGGTGAGGGTGAGGGATCGGGTTAGGGTGTGGGTGGGATTAGGGTTATGGTGAGGGTTAGCATTAGGTTTAGGGTTAGTGTGACAGTGAGGGTGATGTGTATGGGTAGGTTTAGGTTGAGTGTTAGGGTTAGGGTAAGGGTGATGGTTAGGGAGAGGGGTAATATTAGGGTTAGGGTGAGGTTTAGGATGAGTGTGAGTGTTAGGGTTAGGTTGAGGGTTAGGTTTAGGGTTAGGTTTAGGGTGAGGGTTAGGGTTAGATTTAGGGGTAAGGTGAATTTGAGGGTGAGGGTTAGGTTTAGGTTTAGGCTTAGGGTGTAAGGTTATGGTGAGGGTAAGTGTTAGGGTGAGGTTTAGTGTGTGGATGAGGGTTAGGGTTATTATTAGGGCTAGGGTGAGGATTAGGGTGAGGGTTAGGGTTAGGGTTAGCGTTAGGGTGATGGTGAGGTATAGGGTGAGGTTTAGGGTTAGGGTGAGGGTTAGGGATAGTGTTAGGTTAGAGTGAGGGTGAGGGTAAATATTAGGTTTAGGTTTAGGTTTAGAGTTAGGGTGAGGGTGAGGGTGAGGGTGAGGGTTAGGATTAGTGTTAGGGTTAGGGTTAGGATGAGGGTTAGGCTGAGGGTTAGGGTTAGGGTTAGGGTTAGCATAGTGTTTAGGCTGAGGATTAGGGTTAGGCTTAGGGATAGGGTTAGGGTGAGGGTTAGGCTGACGGTAAGTGTTAGGGTGAGGTTTAGGTTGAGGTTGAGTATTAGGCTTAGCATCATTCTTAGGGTGAGATTTAGGTTTAGGTATAGAATTAGGGTTTGGGTTAGGATTAGGGTGAGGATAAGGATTAGGGCTAAGGTGAGGGTGAGGTTTAGGGTTAGCATTAGGTTTAGGGTTAGGGTGAAGGTTAGGTTTAGTGTGAGAGTTAGGGTTAGGGTTAGGGTGATGGTAAGGGTTAGTGTGAGGGTTAGGGTGAATGTGAGGTTTAGGGTTAGGGTTAGGGTTAGAGTGAGGTTGAGGGTTCGGGTTTGCATTAGGGTTAGGGTGAGGGTTAGGGTGTTTTTGAGGGTTAGGGATAGGGTTAGGGTTAGTGTTAGGGTGAGGGTTAGGGTTAGGATTAGGTTTAGGATGAGGGTTAGGGTAAGGGGTAGGGTTAGGGTTAGGGTGAATGTTAGGATTAGGGAGAGGGTTAGGGTAAGGGTAAGGGTTAGGGTTAGGGTGAGGTCAAGGATTAGGTTGAGGGTGAGGGTTAGTGTTAGGTTTAGGGTGATGTTGAGGGTGAGGGTTAGGGTGAGGGATAGGATGAGGGTTTTGTTTAGTGTTAGTGTTAGGGTTAGGGTGAGGTTTAATATTAGTTGTGAGGGTTAGGGTGAGGGTGAGGGTGAGAGTAAGGGTTTGGGTGAGGGTTAGGGTGAGTTTTAACGTTCCGGTTAGGGCTAGGGTGAGGCTTATGGTGAGGGTCAGGGTTAATGTTATGTTTAGGGTGAGGTTTAGGGTTAGGGTTAGGGTTAGGGTGAGGATTAGGGTGAGGGTGAGGGTTAGGATGAAGGTTAGGGTTAGAGTGAGTATTAGGGTTAGGGTTAGGGTTAGATTAAGGTTTAGGGTGAGGGTTAGGGTAAGGATTAGGGTTAGGGTAAGGGTGAGGATGAGGGTTAAAGTTAGGGTTAGGGTGAGGGTTAGGGTTGGGGTGAGGGTTAGGGTTTGGATTAGGGTGAGGCTTAGGGTGAGGTTTCGGATGAGTGTGAGTGTTAGGTTGTGGGTGACGGTTAGGGTTAGGGTGAGGGTTAAGGTGACATTGAGGGTTAGGGTGAGGGTGAGGGTAAGGGTTAGGGTGAGTGTGAGGATTAGGGTTAGGGTTACCCTTAGGGTTATGGTGAGGGTATGGGTTAGGGTGAGGTTTAGTGTGAGGGTGAGTGTTAGGGTTAGTGTTATCCTTAGGGTTATAGTGAGGGTATGGGTTAGTGTGAGGTTTAGGGTGAGGGTGAGGGTTAGGGTTAGCGTTAGGGTTAAGGTGAGGGTTAGGGTTAGGGTTAGGCTGAGGGTTAGGGTTAGGTTGATGTTTAGGGTGAGGGTAAGTGTGAGGGTGAGGGTGAGGGTTAGGGAATAGGTTTAGGGTGAGGGTTAGGGTGACGGTGAGGGTTAGGGTGAGGGTGTGGAAAAGGGTTAGGTTAGGTTCAGGGTGAGGGTTAGGGTTAGGTTTAGGGTGAGGGTTTGAGTTAGTGTACGGGTTAGGGTTAGGGTTAGTGTGAGAAAAAGGGTTAGGGTGAAGATTAGGATGAGAGTAAGATTTAGGGTTAGGTTTAGCTTTAGGGTTAGGGTGAGTTTTAGGATTAGGGTTCGGGTTAGGGTTAAGTTGAGGGTGAGGGTTAGAGTTAGGGTTCGGGTTCGGGTTAGGTTTGGGGTGAGTGTTAGGGTTACGGTTAGGGTGAGGGTGAGGGTGAGTTTTGGGTTTCGGGTGAGGGTTAGGGTGTGGGTGACGGTTAGTGTTAGGGTTTAGAATTAGTGTATTAGGTTTAGGGTTAGGGTTAATGTTATGGAGAGGGTAAGGGTCAGGGTGAGGTTTAGGGTGAGGGTGAGAGTTAGGGTTAGCGTTAGTGTTACAGTGAGGGATAGGGTTAGGGTTAGGGTTAGGGTGAAGTTGAGGGTTAGGATTAGGGTTAGGATGAGGTTTAGGGTTAGGGTGAGGGTTAGGGATAGGGTTAGGATTATGGTGAGGGTTAGGGTTAGGGTTACGTTTTGAGTTGGGTGAGTATGAGGGTGAGCTTTATGGTTAGGATTAGGGTTAGGGTTAGTGTTAGGCAGAGGGTGAGGGTGAGGGTGAGGGTGAGGGTTAGGGTCAAGTTTAAGGTTAGGGTTAGGGTGAGTGGTAGGGTTAGGGTTAGGGAGAGGGATAGGGTTAGGGTGAGGGATAGGGTGAGGGTTAGGGTCACGGGTAGGTTTAGGGTTAGGTTGAGGATTAGGGTTAGTGTGAGGGTTAGGGTTAGTGTTAGGGTGAGGGTAAGTGTTACTGTGAGGTTTAGGGTGAGGTTGACAGTTAGGGTTAGCTTTAGGTTTAGGGTGAGGTGAGGTTTCGGGTTTGCATTAGGGTTAGGGTGAGGGTTATGGTGAGGGTTAGGGTTAGGGTTAGGGTGAGGGTGAGGGTGAGGGTTAGGATTAGTGTGAGGGTGAGGGTGAGGGTGAGGTTTATGTTTAGTTTTAGGGTTAGGGTTAGGGTTAGATTTAGGGTGAGGGTGAGGGTGAGAGTTAGGATTAGGGTGAGGGTGAGAGTGAGGTTTAGGGTTAGGGTTAGTATCAGTTTGAGGGTTAGGGTTAATGTGAGGTTTAGGGTGAGGGTGAGGGTAAGGGTTAGTGTGATTGTTAGGGTGAGGGTTAAGTTTAGGATGAGGGCTAGAGGTAGGGTTAGGGTTAGGTTTAGCGTTAGGATTAGGCTGAGGGTGAGGGTGAGGGTGAAGATGAAGTTGAGGTTTAGACTTAGGGTTAGGGTGAGGGTGAGGGTGAGGGTTAGGTTTAGGGTTATGGTGAGTGTTAGATTTAGGTTGAGTGTTAGGGTTAGGGTTAGGTTTAGGGTGAGGGTGAGGGTGAGGGTTAGGGTGGGGGTAAGGTTGAGGGTGAGGGTGAGGGTTAGGGTTAGGTTTAGGGTGAGGGTGAGGGTGAAGGTAAGGGTTAGGGTGAGGGTGAGGGTTAGGGTTAGGGTTAGTGTTAGTTTGAGGGTTAGGGTTAATGTGAGGTTTAGGGTGAGGGTGTGGGTAAGGGTTAGTGTGCGGGTTAGGGTTCGTTTGAGGATTAGGGTGAGGTTTTGGGTTAGGGTGGCCGTTAGGTATAGGCTGAGTGTTGGGTTTAGGGTTAGGGTGAGGGTTAGGGTTAGTGTGATATTTAGGCTGAGGATGAGGCTGAGGGTGAGAGTTCGGGTTCTCTGACGGTTAGCTTTTGGGTGACGGTAAGGGTTAGGGTTAAGTTTAGGGTGAGGTTGAAGGTTAGGGTGAGGGTGAGGGGTAGGGTTAGGGTTAGGGTGATTTTTAGGTTTAGGGTTAGTGTTAGGTGAGGGTGAGGGTGAGGGTGAGGGTTAGGGTTAGGGTTAGGTTTAGTGTTAAGTTTAGGGTGAGGGTTACGGTGAGGTTTAGGGTTAGGGTTATGGTGAGGGTAAGGTTTAGAAAGAGGGTTAGATTGAGGGTGAGGGTTAGGTTAGGGTTTGGGTGAGGGAAAGGGTGAGGGTTAGGGTTAGGTTGGTGGTGAAGGTTAGGGTGAGAATTTTGGTTAGTGTTAGGTTTAGGGTTAGTGTTAGTGTGAGGGTGATGGTTATGGTTAGGGTTAGTATTAGGGTGAGGTCTAGGGTGATGGTGAGGGTTAGTGTTAGTGTTAGGGTTAGGTATAGGGTGAGTATTAGTGTTATGATTTGGGTGAGGGTTAGGCTGAGTGGTAGGGTTAGGGTTAGGTTCAGTGTGAGGATTCGGATTAGGTTTAGGATTAAGGTGAGGTTTAGGGTAAGGGATAGCGTTAGGGTGAGGGTTAGGTTTAGGTTTATGGTGAGGGTTAGGGTTAGGTTTAGGTTTAGGGTGAGGGTTAGTGTTAGGATAAGGGTGAGGATGAGGGTTAGGTTGAGGGGCAGGTTTAGGGATAGGGTAAGGGTTAGGGTTAGGGTGAGGATTAGGGTAAAGTTTAGGGTTAGGGTGAGGGTGAGGGTGAGGGTTAGGGAGAGGGGTAATGTTAGGGTTCGGGTGAGGTTTAGGGTGAGTGTGAGGGTTAGGGTTAGGTTGAGGGTTAGGGTTAGGGTGAGGGTTAGGGTTAGGGTGAGGGTTAGGGTTAGGGTGAGGGTTAGGGTTAGAGTTAGGGGTGGGTTGAGTTTGAGGGTGAGGGTTATGTTTAGGATTAGGATTAGGGTTAGGGTTAGGGTTAGCTTTAGTGTGTGGGTGAGGGTTAGGTTTAGGGTTAGGATTAGGTTTAGGCTTAGGGTTAAGGTTATGTTGAGGGTAAGTGTTAGGGTGAGGTTTAGTGTGTGGATGAGTGTTAGGGTTATTGTTAGGGTTAGGGTGAGGGTTAGGGTGAGGGTTAGAGTTAGGGTTAGCGTTAGGGTGAGTGTGAGGTATAGGGTGAGTTTTAAGGTTAGGGTGAGGGTTAGGGATAGTTTTAGGTTAGGGTGAGTGTGAGGGTGAGTGTTAGATTTAGGTTTAGATTTAGAGTTAGGGTGAGGGTGAGGGTGAGGGTTAGGGTTAGAATTAGGGTTAGGGTTAGGGTTAGGATGAGGGTTAGGATTAGGGTTAGGATGAGGTTTAGGGTTAGGGTGAGGGTTAGGGATAGGGTTAGGGTTATTGTGAGGGTTAGGGTTAGGGTTACGGTTTGAGTTAGGGTGAGTATGAGGGTGAGCTTTAGGGTTAGGATTAGGGTTATGGTTAGTGGTAGGCAGATGGTGAGTGTGAGGGTTAGGGTTAGGGTGAGGTTTAGGGTTAGGTTTAGGATGAGGGTTAGGGTTAGGGTTAGGGAGAGGGATAGGGTTAGGGTGAGGAATAGGGTGAGGGTTAGGGTCACAGGTAGGTTTAGGGTTAGCTTGAGGGTTAGGGTTAGTGTGAGGGTTAGGGTTAGAGTTAGGATGAGGGTAAGGGTTACTGTGAGGTTTAGGGTGAGGGTGACAGTTAGGGTTAGCTTTTGGTTTAGGGTGAGGTGAGGTTTCGGGTTTGCATTAGGGTTAGGGTGAGGGTTATGGTGAGGGTTAAGGTTAGGGTTAGGGTGAGGGTGAGGGTGAGGGTTAGGTTTAGGGTTATGTTGAGTGTTAGGTTTAGGGTGAGGGTTAGGGTTAGGGTTAGGATTAGTGTCAGGGTGAGGGTGAGGGTGAGGGTGAGGGTTAGGGTTAGGTTGAGGGTGCGGGTGAGGGTTAGGGTTAGGTTAAGGGTGAGGTTGAGAGTGAGGTTTAGGTTTAGGTTAAGTTTACGGTTAGGGTAAGGTTTAGGGTTAGGGTTATCGTGCGGGTGAGGGTGATGGTTAGGGTTAGGGTGAGGGTGAGTGTGAGGGTTAGGGTTAGGGTTAGTGTTAGTTTTTGTGTTAGGATTAATGTGAGGTTTAGGGTGAGGATGAGGGTAAGGGTTAGTTTGAGGGTTAGGGTGAGAGTTAGGGTTAGGGTGAGGGATAGAGGTAGGGTTAGGGTTAGGTTTAGGGTTAGGATTAGGCTGAGGGTGAGGGTGAGGGTGAGGGTGAAGGTGAGGTTTAGAGTTAGGGTTAGGGTGAGGGTGAGGGTGAGGGTTAGGTTTAGGGTTATGGTGAGTGTTAGGTTTAGGTTGAGGTTTAGGGTTAGGGGTAGGTTTAGGGTGAGGTTGAGGGTGAGGGTGAGGGTGAGGATCAGGGTTAGGTTTAGGGTGAGGGTGAGGGTGAAGGTTAGGGTTAGGGTGAGTGTGAGGGTTAGGGTTAGGGTTGGGGTTAGGGTTAGTTTGAGTATTAGGGTGAAGTTTTGGGTTAGGGTGACCTTAGGTATAGGTTGATTGTTAGGTTTAGGGTTAGGGTGAGGGTTAGGCTTAGTGTGATGTTTAGGGTGAGGTTGAGGCTAAGAGTGACGGTTCCGTTTCTCATGAGGGTTAACGTTTGTGTGACGGTTAGGGTTAGGGTGCGGGTTAGGGTGAGGTTGAAGGTTAGGGTGAGGGTGAGGTGTAGGGTTAGTTTGAGGTTTAGGTTTAGGGTTACAGTTAGGTGAGGGTTATAGGGAGTGTTAGGGTTAGGGTTAGGGTTAAGTTTAGGGTGAGGGTTATGGTGAGGGTTAGGGTTAGTGTTAGGGTGAGGGTAAGGTTTAGAGTGAGGGTTAGAGTGAGGGTGAGAGTTAGGGTTAGGGTTTGGGTGAGGGAAAGGGTGACGGTTAAGGTTAGGGTGAGGGTGATGGTTAGGGTGAGAGTTTTGGTTAGTCTTAGGGTTAGGGTTAGTGTGAGTGTTAGTGTGAGGGTGATGGTTAGGGTTAAGGTTAGTATTAGGGTGAGTTCTAGGGTGATGGTGAGTGTTAGGGTTAGGGTTAGGGATAGGGTGAGGATTAGTGTTATGATTTGGGTGAGAGTTAGGCTGAGCGGTAGTGTTAGGGTTAGGTTTAGTGTGAGGATTCGGGTTAGGCTTAGGGTTAGGTTTAAGGTGAGGGTAAGGGTTAGGGTTAGATTTAGCATTAGGGATAGGGTGAGGGTTAGGGTGTGGGTAAGGGTCTGCGTAAGGTTTAGGGTGAGGGTGAGGGGTATAGTTAGGGTTAGGAAGAAGGTTAGTGTTAGGGTGAGGTTTTGCGTTAGTTTGAGGGTTAGGGTGAAGGTGAGTTTGAGGTTGAGAGTTAGGGTGAGGGTGATGGTGACGGTAAGGTTTAGGGATAGCATATGGGTTAGGGTTAGGGTGAGGGTTAGGGTTAGGGTGAGGGTTAGGGTGAGGGTGAGGGTGAGGGTGAGGGTGAGGCTTAGGGTTAGGGTTAGGTTTAGGATTAGAGTTAGGTTTAGGGTAAGGGTTAGGGTTAGGGTGAGGTTTAGCTTTAGGTTTAGGGTTAGGGTTAGGTTTAAGGTGAGGGTTAGTGTTAGGATTAGGGTGAGGATGAGTGTTAGTTTGAGGGGCAGGGTTAGAGAGAGGGTAAGGGTTAGGGTTAGGGTTAGGTTAATGCTGAGGGTTATGGTTAGGTTTAGTGTGAGGATAAGGGTTAGGGTGAGGATTAGGGTGAGGATGAGGGTTAGGGTTAGCATAAGGTTTAGTGTGAGAGTTAGGGTTAGGGTTAAGTTTAGGGTAAGGGTTAGGGTTAGGGTAAGGATTAGGGTTCGGCAGGTTAGGGTTAGGGTTAGGGTTAGGGTGATATTTAGGCTTGGGTTAGAGTTAGGTTGAGGCTTAGGGGTAAGTTTAGGGTTAGGGTAAGTTTTAGGGTTAGTGTGAGGTTTAGGGTTAGGGTGATGTTTAGGGTGATGGTGAGGGTTAGGGTGAGTGTGAATTTGAGAGTGAGGGTTAGAGTGAGGTTGAGGGTGAGAGGGATGGTGACAGTGAGGATTAGGGTTAGGTTTAGGTTTAGAGTGAGGGTAAGAGTTAGGGTTAGGATTAGGGTTAGGGTAAGGGTTAGGCTGAGGGTGAGGGAGAGGGTGCAGTTGAGGGTGAGGGTTTTGGATAGGTAAGTGTTAGGATTAGGTTTAGGGTGAGGATTAGGGTGACGTGAGGGTTAGGGTTAGGTTGAGTGTTAGGGTTAGGGTGAGGGTTAGGGTGTGAGGTAGGGTTAGGGTAAGGATGAGGATTATGTTGAGGGTGAGGAATAGGGTTTTGGTGAGTGTAACAGTTAGGGTTATGGTGAGAGTGAGGGTGAGGGTAAGGGTAAGTGTTAGGGTCAGGGTTAGGGTGAGGGTGAGGGTTAGGGTTAGCATTAGAGTTAGGGTTAGGGTAAGGTTGAGTGTTAGGATTAGGGTTAGGGTTAGGGTTAGGGTGCAGGTTAGGGTTAGGGTTACACTGAGAGTGAGGTTCAGAGTTAGGGATAAGATTAGGTTTAGGGTTAGGTGAGGCTGAGGGTGAAGGTTAGAGTGAGGATTAAGTTTAGGGTTAGGTTTAGGGTGAGGGCTAGGATGAGGGTGATATTTTTGGTTAGGAAAGGTTTAGGGTTAGGTTTAGGGTGAGGATTAGGGTGAGGGTGAGGTTTAAGGTGAAGTTTAGTGTTAGGGTTAGGGATAGGGTGAGGGTTACGGTGAGGGTTGGGTTGTGGGTAAGTGTTAGCGTGAGGGTTAGAATGAGGGTGAGGGTTAGGGTTAGGGTGAGGGTAAGGGTTATTGTGAGGGTTAGGGTGAGGGTGAGGTTTATGGTTAGCATTTGGGTTAGGGTGAGGGTTAGGATGAGCGATAGGGATAGGGTTAGGTTTAGGGTTAGGGTGAGAGTGAGGGTTAGGGTGAGGGTGAGGGTGAGTTTGAGGGTTAGGGTTAGGGTTAGGGAGAGTGGGAAGGTGTGGATGAGGCTTAGCGTTAGGATTAGTGTTAGGGTTAGGGTTTGGTTGAGGATGAGCTTGAGGGTGAGGGTGAGTGTTAGGTTTAGGTTTAGGGTGAGGGTTAGTGTTAGTGTGAAGGTTAGGGTTACGGTTTGGGTGAGTGTTAGTGTGAGGTTTAGGATTAGGGTTAGGTTTAGGTGAGGGTTAATGGTAATGTTAATGTTAGGTTGAGGGTGAGGGTTAAGGTGACAATGAGAGTTAGGTTTTGGTTTAGGTTAGGGTTAGTTATAGGGTGAGGCTTTGGTTGAGGGGTAGGGTTAGTGTTAGGATGAGGGTTAGGGTTAGTATGAGGGTTAGAGTTAGGGTTAGGGTTAGGGTGAGGGTAAGGATTGGTGTGAGGTTTAGGGTGAGGGTGAGGGTTAGGGTTAGCTTTCGGATTAAGGTGAGGGTGAGGTTTAGGGTTTCCATTAGGGTTAGGTTGAGGGTTAGGGTGAGGTTTAGGTTTGGGTATAGTGTGAGGGTGCGGGTGAGGGTTAGGGTTAGGGTTATGGTGAGGGTTAAGATTAGGGTGAGGGTTAGGTTTAGGGTTAGGGGGAGAGTGAGGGTGAGGTTTAGGGTTAGGGTGATGGTGAGGGTGAGGTTGAGGCTTAGGGTTAGGTTTAGTGTGAGGGTGAGGGTTAGTGTGAGGGTTATTGTTAAGTTTAGTGTAAGGTTTATGTTGAGGTCTAATGTGAGGTTGCGGGTTAGGGAGATGGAGAGGGTGAGGGAGAGCGTTTCAGTTAGGTAAGGGTTAGGATTAGGGTTAGGGTGAGGGTCAGGGATAGGATGAAGTTTATGGTTACGGTGATGGTTACAGTTAGTGTGAGGTTTAGGTTTAGGGTTTGGGTTTGCATTAGGGTTAGGGTGAGGGTTAGGGTGTATTTAAGGGATAGGGATAGGGTTAGGGTTAGTGTTAGGGTGAGGGTTAGGGTTAGGGTTAGGGTGAGGGTTAGGGTAAGGGGTAGGGTTAGGGTTAGGGTGAATGTTAGGATTAGGGTGAGGGTTCGGGTAAGTGTAAGTGTTAGGGTTAGGGTGAGGTTAAGGATTAGGGTGAGGGTGAGGGTCAATGTTAGGTTTGGGGTGATGGTGAGGGTGAGGGTTAGGGTAAGGTTTAGCCTTAGTTTGAGGGATAGGATGAGGGTTTTGTTTAGTGTTAGGGTTATGGTGAGGTTTAGGTTTAGTGTGAGGGTTAGGGTGAGGGTGAGGGTGAGTGTATGGGTTTTGGTGAGGGTTAGGCTGAGGGTTAAAGTTCGGGTTAGGGCAAGGGTGAGGGTTATGTTGAGGGATAAAGTTAATGTTATGTTTAGGGAGAGGGTTAGGGTTAGGGTTATGGTGAGGGCGATGGTGAGGGTGAGCGTTAGGGTGAGGATGAGTGTGAGGATGAGGGTTTCGGTTAGGTAAGGATTAGGGTTAGGGTTAGGGTGAGGGCGAGGGTTAGGATGAAGTTTAGGGTTAGGGTGAGTATTAGGGTTAGGGTTAGGGATAGGGTGAGCCTTAGGGTGAAGGGTAGGTTTAGGGTTAGGGTGAGGATTATGGTTAGTGTGAGGGTTAGGGTTAGAGTTAGGGTGAGGGTAAGGGTTAGGGTGAGCGTTAGGGTGAGGGTGACTGTTAGGGTTAGCTTTAGGTTTAGGGTGAGGGTGAAGATTTGGTTTTGCATTAGGGTTAGGGTGAGGGTAATGGAGAGGGTTAGGGTTAGGTTTAGCGTGAGGGTGAGGGTGAGGGTTAGGGTTAGGGTTATTGTGAGTGTTAGGGTTAGGGTTAGGGTGAGGGTGAGGGTTAGGTTTAGGGTGAATGTGAGGGTGAGGGTGAGGTTGTGGGTTAGGTTTAGGTGTAGGGTGAGGGTGAGGGTGAGGTTTAGGGTGAGGGTGAGGGTTGGAGTTAATGTGAGGTTTATGGTGAGGGTGAGGGTAAGGGTGAGGGTGAGTGTGAGGGTTAGGGTTAGGGGTAGGGGTAGATGTAGGTGTAGTGTTAGGTTTAGGGTTAGTATTAGGGTTAGGGTTAGGATTAGGCTGAGGGTGAGGGTGAGGGTGAGGGTGAAGGTGAGGTTTAGAGTTAGGGTTAGGGTTAGAGTTATGGTTAGGTTGAACGCTAGGATGACGGTTAGGGTTAAGGTGAGGCTGAGGTTGAGAATATGATTAAGACTCACCCTAGCTTTCATGGCTATGGTTAGGGTGAGGGTTAGGGGGAACGGGTAGATTTAGTGTTAGATTTAGGGTGAGGGTTAGGTTTAGTGTGAGAGTTAGGGTTAGGGTTAGGGTTAGGGTGATGTTAAGTGTTAGAGTGAGGGTTAGGGTGAGAGTGAGGGTTAGGGTGATGTTTAAAGTGAAGGTGAAATTTAGGGAGAGTGAGAGGTTTCAGGTGACGGTGAGGGTTAGGGTGTGGGTGAGGGTGAGGGTTAGGATGAGCGTAAGGGTTAGGGTGATGTTTAGGGTGAGTGTGAGGTTTAGGGTGAGAGTTAGGGTTCAGGGTAGAGGAATTGTTAGGGTGTAGGTGAGGGTTAGGGTAAGGGTGAGGCTTAGGGTGACCATGAGTGTTAGGGTTCAGGTGAGGATTAGGGTTAGGGTTAGTGTTTGGGTTGGGGTTAGGGTTAGGGTTAGGGTGAGTGTTAGGGTGAGAGGTAGGGTTAGGGTTAGTATGAGGGTTAGGCTTAGTGTGAGGGTTTCGGGTTAGGGTTAGGGTTAGTGTGAGGATAAGGCTTAGGGTGAGGGGTGAGGGTTAGGGTGAGACTGAGGTTTAGGGTTACCCTTAGGGTTAGGGTGAAGTTTAGGGTGGGGGTTAGCGTGAGAGTTAGGGTTAGGGTTAGGGTTGGGTGAGGGTTAGGGTGAGCGATAGTGTTAGGGTGAGGGTTAGTTTGAGGTTGAGGGATAGGGTTATGGTGAGGGTAAGGGTTAGGGAAACGGTTAGGGTGAGGTTGAGGATTAGGGTTATCATTAGTGTTAGGGTGAGGGTGAGGGTTAGGGTGAGGGTGAGGGGTAGGCTGAGGGGTAGGGTTAGAATTAGGATCAGGGTTAGGGTGAGGGTGAGGGTTAGGGTTAGCATTAGGGTTAGGGTTAGGTTTAGGGTGAGTTTTAGGGTTAGGGTTAGGGTAAGGTTGAGGGTAAGGTTTAGCATTAGGGTTAGGGTTAGGGTTAGGTTGCAGGTTAGGGTTAGGGTTAGAGTGAGGGTGAGGGTCCTAGTTAGGGTTAGGTTTAGGATTAGGTTTACGGTGAGGCTGAGGGTGAGGGTGAGCGTGAAGGTGAGGGTTAAGTTTAGCATTAGGTTTAGGGTGAGGTCTAGGGTTAGGGGGAGGGCTAGGGTGAAAGTTAGGGTGAAGGTGAGGTTTTCGGTTAGGAAAGGGTTAGGGTTAGTTTTAGGGTGAGGAATAGGGTGAGGGTGAGGTTTAAGGTGAGAGTTAGGGTTAGGGTGAGGGTTAGGGTTAGGGTGAGGGTGATGTTTAGGGTGAGGGTGAGGGTGAGAGTGGGGGTTCGGCTGAGGGTGTGGGTTAGGGTATTGGTGAGGGTTAGGGTGAGGGTGAGGGTGAGAGTGAGGCTTAGGATGTTGGTGAGGGTTCAGGTTAGTGTGAGGTTTAGGGTGAGTGTTATGGTTAGGGTTAGGGTGAGGGATAGGTTTAGTGTGAGGGTTAGAGTTATACTTAGTGTAAGGATAAGGGTTAGGTTGAGGATTAGGGTGAGAGTGAGGGTTAGGGTTAGATTAAGGGTTAGGGTTAGGGTAAGGGTTAGGGATAGGGTTAGGGTTGGGGTGAGTGTGAGGCTTAAAGGTAGGGTTAGGGTGAGGGTTAGGGTTGGGGTGAGGGATAGGTTTAGGGTTAGGGTGAGGGTGAGGGTGAGGTTTCGGGTGAGTGTGAGTGTTAGGGTGTAGGTGACAGTTAGGTTTCGGGTGAGGTTTAAGGTGACGGTGAGGGTTAGGGTGAGGGTGAGGGTTAGGGTTAAGGTGAGCGGTAGGGTGATGGTTAGGGTTAGGGTGAGTGTGAGGATTAGGTTTAGGGTTACCCTTAGGGTTATGGTGAGGGTATGGGTTAGAGTGAGGTTTAGCGTGAGGGTGAGGGTTAGGGTTAGCGTTAGGATTAAGGTAAGAGTTAGGGTGAGGGTTAGGGTTAGGGTGAGGGTGAGGGTTAGGGTAAGGGTTAGGGTGATGTTTAGGATTAGGGTGTGGGTTAGGTTTACGATTAGGGTTCGAGTTAGGGTGAGTGTTAGGGTTAGGATTAGGGTTAGGGTTATTGTTAGGCTGAGGGTGAGGGTGAGGGTTAGTGTTAATGTAATGTTTAGGGTTAGGGTTTGGTTGAGGGTTAGGGTTAGGGTTAGGAGGAGGGTTAAGATGAGGATTATGGTTAGGTTTAGGGTGAGGATTAGGTTTAGTGTAACGGTTAGGTTTAGTGTGAGAGTAAGCGTTAGGGTGAAGGTTAGGGTGAGGGTGAGGGTGAGTGGGAGGGTGACGGTGAGGGTTAGGGTTAGGGTTAGGTTTAGGTTGAGGGTAAGAGTTAGGGTTAGGATTAGTGTTAGGGTCAGGGTTAGGCTGAGGGTGAGGGAGAGGGTGAGGTTAATTGTGAGGGTTTCGGTTAGGTAAGGGTTAGGGTTAGGTTTAGGTGAGGATTAGGGTGAGGGTGAAAGTTAGGGTTAGGTTGAGAGTTAGGGTTAGGGTTAGGGTTAGGGTGAGAGGTAGGGTTAGGGTTAGGATGAGGGTTATGCTTTTTGTGAGGTTTATGGTTAGGGTTAGTGTTAGTGTGAGGATAAGGGTTAGGGTGAGGGTTAGGTTGAGACTGAGGGTTAGGGTTAACGTTGGGGTTAGGGTGAAGGTTAGGCTAGGGGTTAGGGTGAGGGTTAGGGTTCCGGTTAGGGTTGGGTGAGGGTTAGGGTGAGAGTGAGGGTGAGGGTAAGGGTAAGTGTTAGGGTCAGGGTCAGGGTTAAGGTGAGGGTGAGGGTTAGGGTTAGGATTAGGTTTAGGGTTAGGGTAAGGTTGAGTGTTAGGGTTAGGTTTAGGGTTAGGGTGCAGGTTAGGGTTAGGGTTACAGTGAGGTTGAGGGTCAGGGTTAGGGTTAGGATTAGGTTTAGTGTTATTGTGAGGCCGAGGGTGAGGGTGAGTGTGAGGGTTAAGGTTAGGGTTAGGTTTAGGGTGAGGGCTAGGTAGAGGGTGATATTTTTGGTTAGGGTTAGGTTTAGGGTGAGGATTAGGGTGAGCGTGAGGTTTAAGGTGAGGGAAAGTTTTAGGTTGAGGGTTAGGGTTAGGTTTAGGGTGAGGGTTAGGGTTACGGTGATGTTTAGGGTGAGGGTGCAGGTGAGAGTGAGGGTTCGGGTGAGGGTTAGGGTTAGGGTGAGGGTTAGGGTTTGGGTTAGGGTTAGGGTGAGAGTAAGGGTTAGGATGACAGTTGGGGTGAGGGTGAAGGTTAGGGTTAGGTTTAGGCTGAGGATGAGGGTTAAGGTGAGGTTAAGTTTAGGGTCAGGGTGAGTGTTAGGGTGAGGTTTAGGGTTAGGTTTAGGGTTTGGGTTAGGGTAAAAGTTAGGGTTAGGGTGAGTGTTAGGGTGAGTGGTAAGCTTAGGGTTAGTTTGAGGGTTAGGCCTATTGTGAAGGTTATGGTTACGGTTAGGGTTAGTGTGAGGATAAGGGTTAGGGTGATGGTTAGGGTGAGACTGAGGGTTAGGGTTAGCCTTAGGGTTATGGTGAAGGTTAGGGTGGGGTTTAGGGTGAAGGTTAGGGTTAGGGTTAGGGTTGGATGAGGGTTAGGGTGAGTGTAAGGTTTACGGTGAGGGTTAGGTTGAGGTTGAGGGATAGGGTTATGGTGAAGGTAAGGGTTAGAGCGACGGTTGGGGTGAGGTTGATGGTTAGGGTTAGCATTAATGTTAGTGAGAGGGTGAGGATTAGGGTGAGGGTGAGGGTTAGGCTGAGGGATAGGATTAGGGTTAGGTTTAGATTTAGGGTTAGGGTGAGTGTTAGGGTTAGGGATAGAGTGAGGGTGAGGGTTAGGGTAAGGGTTATGGTCAGGGTTATGGTGAGGGTGAGGGTTAGGGTTAGCATTAGGGTTAGGATTAGGTTTAGGGTGAGTGTTATGGTTAGGGTTAGGGTGAGGTTGAGGGTTAGGGTAAGCATTAGGGTTAGGGTTAGGCTTAGGGTGCAGGTTAGGGTTAGGTTTAGAGTGATCGTGAGGGTCAGGGTTGGGGATAGGATTAGGGTTAGGGTTAGGGTGAGACTGAGAGTGAGGGTGAGGGTGAGGGTGAGCATGAGGGTGAGGGTTAAATTTAGCGTTAGGTTTAGGGTGAGGGCTAGGGTGAGGGTGAAGGATAGGGTAAGGGTTAGGGTGAAGGTGAGGTTTTTGGTTAGGAATGGTTTAGGATTAAGTTTAGGGTGAGGGTGAGGTTTAAGTTGAGGGTTAGGTTTAGGGTGCGGGTTAGGGTTAGGGTTAAGTTGAGGGTTTGGGTTAGGGTGATGTTTAGGGTGAGGGTGAGGGTGAGAGTGAGGATTCGGTTGAGGTTGTGGCTTAGGTTGTTGGTGAGGGTTAGGGTGAGAGTGAAGGTTAGGGTGAGGGTTAGAGTTAGGGTGTTGGTGAGGGTTAGGGTTAGGGTGAGAGTTAGGTTGAAGGTGAGGGTTAGGGTGAGGGTGAGGGTTAGGTTTAGGGTTAGGATTAGGGTGAGGGTTAGGGTTAGGGTGAGGGTGAGGGTTATGGTTAGGGTTAGGGTGAGGATTTGGTTTAGTGTGAGTGTTAGGGTTAGGGTTAGTGTAAGGATTAAGGGTTAGTTTGAGGATTAGGGTGAGAGTGAGGGTTAAGGTTATATTAAGAGTTAGGGTGAGGGTTAGGGTAAGGGTTAGGGTTAGGGTGAGTGTGAGGTTTAAAGTTAGGGTTAGGGTGAGGGTTAGTGTCGGTGTGAGGGTTAGGGTTAGGGTTACGGTGAGGCTGAGGGTGAGGGTTCGGGTGAGTGTGAGTGTTAGGGTGTGGGTCACGGTTAGGTTTAGGGTGAGGGATAAGGTGACGGTGAGGGTAAGGGTGAGGGTGAGTGTTATGGTTAGGGTGAGGGTGAGGGTTAGGGTTAGGTTTAGGGTGATGTTTAGGGTTAGGGTGTGGGTTAGGGATAGGTTTATGGTTAGGTTGAGGGTTAGTTTTACGCTTAGGGTTCCAGTTAAGGTGAGTGTGAGGGTGAGTGTTAGGGTTAGGATTAGTTTTAGGGGTAGTGTTAGGCTTAGGGTGAGGGTAAAGGGTTATGGTTAGGGTGAGGATGAGGGATACGGTTAGTGTTGGGGTTAGGGAGAGCATTTGGATGAGGGTTTGGTTTAGGGTTAGGGTGAGGGTTAGGGTTAGGGTTGAGTTTAGGGTTAGAATTAGGATGAGGTGTAGGGTAAGGGTTAGGGTTAGTGTGAGGAAAAGGGATATGGTGAGGGTTAGGGTGAGGGTGAGGAATAGGGTTAGTGTAAGGGTTAGGGTGAATGTTTGGGTGAGCGTTAGGTTTAGGTTTAGGGTTAGGGTTAGAGTTAGGATGAGGCTAAGTGTTAGGGTGAGATTTAGGTTGTGGTTGAGTATTAAGGTCAGCATTAGTCTTAGGGTGAGGATTGGGTTTAGGTATAGCATTAGGGTTAGGGTTAGGGTTAGGGTGTGGGTTAGGATTAGTGTTAAGGTTAGGGTGAGTTTTAGGGTTAGCATTAGGTTTAGGGTTAGGATTAGTGTGAGGGTGAGGGTGAGGGTTAGGGTTAGGATTAGGTGTAGGGTTAAGGTGAGGCTGCGGTTGAGGATGAGTTTGAAGGTGAGGGTTAGGGTTTGGCTTAGGCTTAGGGTTAGGGTGAGTGCTAGGGTGAGGGCGAGGGTTAGGGTGAGTGTTAGGGTGAGGGTGCGGTTTTCTGTTAGGAAAGGGTTAGGGTTAGGTTTAGGGTGAGGATTAGGCTGAGGGTGAGGTTGAAGGTGAGGTTTAAGGTGAGGGTTAGGGTTAGCATTAGGCTGAGCGTTAGGGTTTGGGTGATGATTAGGGTGATGTTTAGGGTGAGGGTGAGGGTGAAGGTGAGGGTTAGGGTGTAGGTGAGGGTTAGGGTGAGGGTGAGGGTGAGGGTTAGGGTGATGGTGAGGGTTAGGTTTAGGGTTAGTGTGAGGAAAAGGCTTAGGGTGAGGATTAGGATGAGAGTAAGTGTTAGGGTTAGGGTTAGAGTTAGGGTTAGGGTGAGGTATAGGGTTAGAGTTCGGGTTAGGGTTCAGTTGAGGGTGAGGGTTAGAGTTAGGGTTAGGGTTACGGTTGGGGTGTGGGTTAGGGTTACGGTTAGGGTGAGGGTGAGGGTGAGGGTTCAGGTGAGGGTTAGGGTGTGGGTTAGGGTTAAGGTTATGGTGAGAGTAAGGGTTAGGGTGAGGTTTAGGGTGAGGGTTAGGGTTAGGTTTAGGGTTAGGGTTAGGGTTAGTGGTAGGGTTAGGATGAGTGTTAGGCTGAGGGTTCGGTTTAGGGTTAGTGTGAGGGTTAGGGTTAAGGTTAATGTTAGGGTTAGGATTTGGTTAGGGTGAAGGTTAGTTTTAGGTTTAGGATAAGGTTTAGGCTGATGGTTAGGGTTAGGGTTAGTGTGGGGGTTATGTTTAACGTTATGTTAGGGTGTGGGCTATGGTGAGGGTGAGGGTTAGGTTGAGGGTTTAGTTTAGGTAAGGGTTAAGGTTAGGTTAGGGTGAGGATTAGGGTGAGATTGAGGGTTAAGTTGAGGGTTAGGGTTAGGGTGAGCCTTAGGGTTACGATTAGGGTGAGGGTTAATGTTAGGGTGATGTTTAGGGTGAGGGTGAGTGTGAAGGTTCGGGTGAGGGTGAGGGTTAGGATTAGGGTTAGTGTGAGGGTTAGGGTTAGGTTTAGGGTTAGAGTTAGGGTGAACGTGAGGGTTAGGGTGAGGGGTAGGGTTAGGGTAACGGTGAGGGTGAGGGTTAGGTTTAGTGTGCGGGTTATGGTTAGGGTTAGGGTGAGAGTGAGGGTTAGGTTGAGGGTTAGGGTTAGGTTAAGGGTGAGGATGAGGATGAAGGTGATGGTTAGGGCTACGTTTAGGGTTAGGGTGAGGCTTAGGTTTAGGATGAGTGTTAGGATCTGGGTGAGGGTGAGGGTTACGGTTAGGATTAATTTTAGGGTGAGGGTGAGGGTTAGGTTTAGGATTAGGCTTAGGGTGAGGGTGAGGGAGAGGGTTAGGGATAGGGTGAGGGTTAGGGTTATGGTTAGGGTTAGGGTGAGGGTTAGGGTTAGGGTTAGGTTTAGGATGAACGTTAGGCTGAGGATTAGGGTTAGCGTTAGTATGAGGTTAGTTTTAGAGTTGGGTTAGGGTGAGGGTGAGGGTTTACTTTAGGTAAGGGTTAGGGTAAGTTTAGGGTGAGGATTAGGATGAGGTTGAGGGCTGAGGTGAGGGTTAGGGTTAGGGTGAGTGTTAGGGTTAGGATTAAGGTGAGGGTTATTGTTAGGGTGAGGGTGAGGGTGAAGTTTCAGGTGAGGGGAGGGGTTAGGTTTAGGTTGATGGTGAGGGTTAGGGTGAGTGTGAGGTTGATGGTATGTGTGAGGTTTAAGGTTAGGGTGAGGGTTAGGGATAGGGTTAGGGTTAGGGTGAGGGTGAGTATTAGGGTGAGAGTGAGAGTTCGGGTGAGGGGGAAGGGGAGGGGTGGGTTATGGTTAGTGTTCAGGATAGAGTTAGGGTGAGTGTGTGGGTGAGGGTTAGGTTTTGGATTAGGGTTAGGGTGAGGGTTAGGCTTAATATTAGGGTTAGGGTTAGGGTGAGGGATAGGGTTAGGATTAGTTTTAGGATGAGGGTTAGGCTGTGGGGTAGGGTTAGTGTTAGGGTGAGGATTAGGGTTAGTGTGAGATTTAGGGTTAAGATTAGGGTCAGGGTTAGTATTAGGGTGAGGGTAAGGGTTAGTGTGAGGGTTAGGATGAGGGTGAGGTTTAGGGTTAGGGATAGGGTTAGGCTGAGGTTAGGGTGAGGGCTAGGGTTAGTGTGAGGGTTAGGATTAGGGTTAGGGATAGGGTGAGGGTTATGTTTAGGTTTAGGTTTAGGGTTAGGGTGAGTCTTAGGCTGAGGGGTAGGGTTAGTGTTACGGTTAGGGAGAGGGTTCAGGTTAGTGTGAGGGTAAGGGTTAGGTTTAGGTGAAGGTGAGGCTAAGGGTTAGGGTGAGGGTTAGGGTGAGGATGAGGGTTAGGATTAGAGTTAGGGTTAGGATTAGGGTTAGGGTGAGGTTGAGGTTTAGTATTAGGGTGAGGGTTAGGGTTATTGTTAGGGTTAGGGTGCGGGTAAGGTTGAGGGTTAGGGTTAGGTTAGGGTTAGGTTTAGGCTGAGGGTGAGGGTGAGGGTGAGGTTGATGGTTAGTGTTAGGGTGAGGGTGAGGGTGAGGGCTAGGGTGAGGGTGCGGGTTAGTGTGAGGGTTAGGGTGAGGGTTTCTTTTACATCAGGGTTAGGGTTTGGGTGAGGATTAGGGTGAGAGTGAGGGTGAGGATTTCGTTTACATCTGGGTTAGGGTTAAGCTGTGGTTAGGGTGAGGGTGAGGGTTAGGGTTAGAGTTAGGGTGTGGGTTAAGCTTCGTGTGATATTTAGGGTGAGGCTGAGGGTTATTGTGAGAGTTAGGGTGAGGTTTAGGTTTAGTGTTAGGATTAGGGTTAGGGTGAGGGTGAGGTTTAGGGTTAGACTTAGGGTTATGGGGAGGGTTAAATTGAGGGTCAGGGTTAGGGTTAGTGCTAGGGTTAGGGTTAGGATGCAAGTTAGGTTGAGGTTTAGGGGTAGGGTTAGAGTGAGGTTTAGAGTGAGGGTGAGGGGAAGGGGGAGAGTTTGGTTTAGTGTTAGAGTTAGGTTGAGGGTGAGGGTTAGGATTAGGGTTAGCACTAGGTTTGTGCTTAGGGTGAGTGTGAGGTTGAGGGTGAGGTTTAGGGTTAGGTTGAGGGTTAGGGTTAGGTTTAGCGTGAAGGTTAGGGTTATGGTTAGGGTTAGGATGAGCATTAGGCTGAGGGTTAGAGTTAGGGTTAGTGTGAGGGTTTGGGTTAGGGTTTGATTAGGTTGAAGGTTAGTTTTAGCTTTAGGGTTAGGATAAAGTTCAGACAGAGGGTTAGGGTTAGGGTTACTGTGAGGGTTAGGTTTAGGGTTAGGGTTAGGGGGTGGGCTAGGGTGAGGGTGAGGTTTAGGGTGAGGGTTTAGTTTAGGTAAGGGTTAAGGTTAGGTTAGGGTGAGGATTAGGGTGAGGTTGAGGGTTAAGGTGAGGATTAGGGTTAGGGTGAGGGTTAGGATTACTGTGAGGGTTAGGGTTAGGGTTAGGGTGAGGGTGAGGGTAAGTGTTAGGGTGAGGTTTAGGGTGAGGGTGAGGGTTAGGATTAGAGTTACGGTTAGGATTAGGGTGATGGTAAGGATGAATGGTTAGTGTTAGGGTGAGGATTAGGGTTGGGTTGAGGGTGAGGGTGAGGGTTAGGGTTAGGTTTAGGGTTAGGTTTAGGCTGAGGGTGAGGGTGAGGGTGAGATTGATGTTTAGGATTAAGGTTAGGGTGAAGGTGATGGTTAGGGTGAGGGTAGGGTTAGTATGAGGTTTACGGTGAGGATTTCATTTACCTCAGGGTTAGGTTTAACCTGAGGTTAGGTTTAGGGTTAGGGTTAGGGTTAGGGTTAGGGTGAAGTTTAGGTTTAGGGTGATGTTTAGGGTGAGGCTGAGGGTTAGGGTGAGGGTGAGGGTTAGGGTAAGGGTGAGGGTGAGGTTTAGGTTTGGGAACAGGGTTACGGTTAGGATTAGGCTGAAGGTGAGGGTGAGGGTGAGGGTGAGGGTGAGAGTTTGGGTTAGGGTTAGGGTTAGGGTTAAGGTGAGAGTTACGGGTACTGTGAGGCTAATTGTTAGGGTTAGGGTTAGGGTGAGGGGAAGGGTTAGAGTGAGGTTTAGTGTGAGTGTGAGGTTTAGGGTTAGGGTTAAGATTAGGGTGAGGGCTAGGGTGAGGGTGAGGGTTAGTATGAGGGTTAGGGTGAGGGTTTCTTTTAGCCAAGGTTTAGTGTTATGCTGAGGATTAACGTGAGGGTGAGGGTTAGGTTGAGGTTTAGGGTTAGGGTGAGGGTTAGAGCAAGGGTTAGGGTGAGGGTTAGGGTTTGGGTGATGTTTAGCGTGACGGTGAGGATTAGAGCGAGGATGAGGGTTCGGGTGAGGGTAAGGGTTCGAGTGAGGGTGAGAGTTAGGGTGTGGGTGAGCATTAATGTTAGGTTGAGTGTTAGCATTAGGTTTAGGGTTAGTGTGAGTGTGAGGGTAAGGGCTAGGGTTAGGATTAGGTTGACGGTTAAGATTAGGGTTAGGGTTAGTATGAGGGTTAGGGTGAAGGGTAGGGTTAGGGTTAGGATGAGGGTTAGGGTGAGGGTGAGAGTGAAGGTTTAGTTTAGGTAAGGGTTAAGGAAAGGTTAGGTTGAGGATTAGGGTGAGGTTGAGGGTTAAGGTGAGGGTTAGGATTAGGTTGAGTGTTAGGGTTACTGTGAGGTTTACGGTTACACTTAGGGTGAGGGTGAGGGTATGGTTTTAGGATGAGGGTTATGGTGAGGGTGAGGGTTAGGATTAGAGTTATGGTTAGGATTAGGGTGAGGGTGAGAGTGAGGGTTAGTGTTAGGGTGAGGGTTAGGTTTGGGGTGAGGATTAGGGTTAGGGTTAGGGTTGGGGTGAGGGTGAGGGTGAGGGTTAGGGTTAGGCTTAGGTTTAGGTTTAGGCTGAGGGTGAGGTTGAGGGTGAGGTTGAGGGTTATAGTTAGGGTTAGGGTGAGGTTGAGGGCTAGGGTGAGGGTGAGGGTTAGTGTGAAGTTGAGGGTGAGCGTTTCGTTTACGTCAGGGTTAGGGTTAAGATGAGGTTAGGGTTAGGTTAAGGTTTAGCGTTAGGGTTAGGGTGAGGTTTATTATTAGGGTGATGTTTAGGGTGAGGGTGAAAGTTAGGGTGAAGGTGAGGGTTAGGGTAAGTTTGAGGGAGAGTGTTAGGATTGGGAATAGGGTTAGGGTTAGGGTTAGGCTAAAGGTGAGGGTGATGGTGAGGGTGAGGCTGAGGTTTAGGTTTAGGGTTAGTGTTAGGCTTAGGGTTAGGGTGAGGGTAAGGGTTAGAGTGAGGTTTAGGGTGAGGGTGAGGGTTAGGGTTAGGGTTAGGATTAGGGTGATGGTTAGGGTGAGGGTGAGGGTTAGTGTGAATTTCAGATTGAGAGTTTCTTTTAGCCAAGCGTTAGGGTTATGTTGAGGAATAGGGTGAGGTTTATGATTATGCTTTGGATTAGGGTTAGGTGAAGGTTAGGGCTAGGGTTAGGGTGAGTGTTAGGGTTTGGGTGATGTTTAGAGATAGGGTGAGGGTTAAGGTGAGGGTGAGGGTTAGGGTGTGGGTGAGAATTAGGGTTAGATTGAGTGTTAGTGTTAGGTTTAGGTTTAGTGTGAGGTTGAGGGTTAGGGGTAGCTTTAGGGTTAGGTTGAGGGTTTGGATTAGGGTTAGGGTTAGTGTGAGGTTTAGGGTGAAGGGTAGGGTTATGGTTAGGGTGAGGGTTAGGGTGAGGGTGAGGGTTAGGGTGAGGGTGTGCGTGAGGGTTAGGCGTAGGTGTAGGGTTAGGGTGAGTTTAAGGGTTAGGTTTAGGTTGAGGAATAGTGTTAGGGTTAGGGTTAGGGTGAGTGTTAGGGTGTGGGTTAGGGTTCTGCTGGGGGTGAGGTTTAGGTTGTTGGTGAGGGTTAGGTTTAGGGTGAGGATTAGGGTTATAGTGAGGTTTATGGTGAGGCTAAGGGTTAGGGTGAGGTTTAGTGTGAGGGTTAGGGTGAAGGTTAGGGTGAGGGTGAGGTATAATTTTTGGGTTAGGGTTAGGGTGAGGGTTAGGGATAGGTTTAGGGAAATGGTGAGGGTGAGGGTTAGGGTTAGGTTTAGATTTAGAGTTAGGTTGAGGGTGAGGGTTAGGGTTAGTATTAGAGTTAGCCTGAGGGTGAGGGTGAGGGTTAGGTTTAGTGTTAGTTTTATGGGTAGGGTTTGGGTTAGGGTGAAGGTTAGGGTTAGGGTTAGGGTTAGGATGAGCATTAGTCTGAGGGTTAGAGTTAGGGTTAGGTTGAGGGTTAGGTTTAACCTGATATTTATTGTGAGAGTATCGTTTAGGTTGAGGGTGAGTGTTCAGGTGAGCGTGATGGTTAGGATGAGGGTGAGGGTTAGGGATATAGTTAAGGTTAGAGAGAGGGGTAGGGTGAGCATGAGGGTTAGGATTAGGGTTAGGATTAGGGTTAGAGTGAGGATGAGGGTGAGGGTTAGGGTGTGGGTATGTGTTATGTTTAGGGTTAGGTTTAGGGCTAGGGTGAGGGTACTGTGAGGGTGAGGGATTCGTTCACGTTAGTCTTAGGGTTAGGGTGAGGATTAGGT
This sequence comes from Dipodomys merriami, assembly GCF_024711535.1. NCBI lineage: Eukaryota > Metazoa > Chordata > Mammalia > Rodentia > Heteromyidae > Dipodomys > Dipodomys merriami. Next base: position 1,364,246 of record NW_027203693.1, on the reverse strand, counting down.
TAAGGGTGAGGGTTAATCTGAGGTTAGGTTAGGGTGTGGGTTATGGTTAGGGTGATGTTTATGGTGAGGGTGAGTGTTCAGTGAGGGTGAGGGTGAGGGTGAGGGTTAATGTTAGAGTTAGGTTTAGGTTGAGGGTTAGGAATAGGAATAGGGATAGGGTTAGGGTTAGGGTTAGGGTTAGGGTTCGGGTTAGGTTTAGGGTGAGGGCTAGGGTGAGGGTGAGGGTTAGTGTGAGGGTTAGGGTGAGGGTTCCTTTTAGGTCAGGGTTAGGTTTATGGTGAGGATTAGTGTGAGAGTGAGGGTTAGGATTAGGGTGATGGTTAAGTTTAGGGTTACCATGAGGGTGAGGGTTTGGGGGATGTTTAGGGTGAGGGTGAGGGTTAAGGTGAGGGTGAAGGTTAGGGTGTGGTTGAGGATTAGGTTTAGGGTTTGGGTTAGGGTAATGGTGAGGGTAAGGTATAGGGTGAGGTTTATTGTGAGGATGACGGTTAGGTTTAGTGTTAGGGTTAGGGTGAGGTTTAGGGTGAGCGTTAGGTTTTGGTTTAGGGTTAGGGTGAGGGTGTGGTATAGGGTGAGTGTTAGTGTTAGGGTGAGGGATAGGTATATGGTTAGGGTGAGGTTGAGGGTTAGGGTTAGAGTTAGGGTGAGGGTTAGGGTTAGGATTAGGGTAAGGATTAGGTTTTGGCTGAGTTTGAGGGTGACTGTAAGAGTGAGGGTTAGGTTTAGGGTGAGGGTTAGGGCTAGGGTGAGGGTTAGGGTAAGGGTGAGGATTAGGGTTAGGGTGAGGGTATGGGTAAATGTTAGGGTGAGGGTTAGGGCGAGAGTGAGGGTTAGGGTTAGGGTCAGGGTAAGGGTTAGGGTGAGGGTAAGGGTTAGGTTGAGGGTTAGGGTGAGGGTGAGGCTTAGGGTTAGCATTAGGGTTAGGGTGAGGGTGATGGTTAGGGTGAGGGTTAGGGTTAAGGTTAGGGATAGGGTGAGGATTAGGGTTAGGGTTAGGTTTAGGGTGAGGTTTAGGATGAGGGGTAGGGTTAGGGATAGAGTGATTGTTAGGTTTAGTTTGAGGACTATGGTTAGGGTGAGGTTTAGTTTTACTGTGAGGTTTAGGTTTAGGGTTAGGGTTAAGATGAGTGTTAGGGTTATGTTGAGGGTGAGGGTGAGGGTTAGGGCTAGGTTTAGGGTTAGTGTGAGTGTTATTGTTAGGGTGAGGGTTAGGTTTAGGGTGAGGGTTAGGGTTAAAGTAAGGGTTAGGGTGAGGGTTAGGGTTAGGGTTAGGGTGAACGTTAGGGTGATGGTGAGGGTTAGGGTGAGGGTGACGGTTAGGTTTAGAGTTAGGGTTAGGCTGAGTGTTAGGGTTAGGGTGAGAGTTAGGGTGAGGTGTCGGGATACGGTTAGACTGACGGTTAGAGTTAGTGTGAAGGTTAGGGGTAGGGTTAGGTTTAGTGTTAGGATAATGTTTAGGGTGAGGGTTAGTTTGAGGGTGAGGGTTAGAGTGAGCGTTACGGTTAGGTTCAGTTTGAGGTTTAGGATTAAGGTGATGTTTAGGGTGATGTTGAGTGTTAGTGTGAGGGTGAGGGTGAGGGTGAGGCTGAGGGGGAGGGTTAGGGTGAGGGTGAGGTTAGTTTAGGATTAGGGTTAGAGTTAGGGTTAGGCTGAGGGTGAGGGGGAAAGTGAGGGTTAGGTTTAGGGTTAGGGCTAGGGTGAGGGTTAGGGTTAGTGTGTGGGTTAGTGTGATGGTGAGGGTCAGCGTGAAGGTGAGGGTTAGAATGATGGTGAGGGTTAGGTTGAGGGTTAGGGTTAGGATTAGGGTTAGGGTGAGTTTTAGGATTAGGGCTAGGGTTAGAGTTATTTTTAGGGTAAACGTTAGGATGAGGGTGAGGTTTATTGTTAGGGTTAGGGTTAGGGTGAGGGTGAGGGTGGGGTTGAGGGTTAGGGTTAGGCTTAGGGTTATGATTAGGGTAAGGCTGATGGGGAAGGGGAGGTTGAGGGTGCGTGTTAGGGTTAAGTTTAGGGTTAAGGTGAGGGCTTGGATGAGGGTGAGGGTTAGGCTGAGGGTGAGGGTGAGGGTTTTGGTTAGGTAAAGGTTAGGGTTAGGGTGAGGATTTGGGTGAGGATGAGGATTAAGCTGAGGTTAGGTTCAGGGTGAGGGTTAGTCTTAGGGTTACAGTGAGGGTTGGGGTTAGGGAGATGTTTAGGCTGAGGTTGAGGGTTAGGGTGAGGGTTAGGATGAGGATGAGAGTTAGGGTTAGCATTAGGGTTAGGTTTAGGATTAGGTTGAGTGTTAAGGTTAGGGTTAGGGTTAGGGTTAGGGCTAGGGTGTAGGTTAGGGTTATGGTTAGAGTGAGGGTGAGGGTCAGGGTTAGGGTTAGGATTAGGTTTAGGGTTAGGGTGAGGCTGAGGCTGAGGCTGAGGGTGAAGGTGAGGATGAGGGTGAGGATTAAGGTTAGGGTTAGGTTTAGGGTGAGGACTAATGTGAGGGTGATGTTTTTGTTTAGGAAAAGTTTAGGGTTAAGTTTAGGGTGAGGATTAGGGTGAGGGTGAGGTTTAAGGTGAGGGTTAGGGTTAGGGTCAGTGTTAGAGTTAGGGTTAGGGTGAGGGTGAGGGTTAGGGTGATGTTTAGGGTGACGGTGAAGGTGAGACTGAGGGTTCGGTTGAGGGTTAGGGTTAGGGTGAGGGTTAGGTTTAGGATTAGGTTTAGGTTTAGGATGAGGGTAAGGCTTATGATGACAGTTAGCGTGAGGGTTAGGGTTAGGGTTAGGGTTAGGGTGATGGTTGGGGTGAGGGTTAGTGTTAGGGTTAGGGTGAGGGTTAGGGTGAGGGATAGGGTTATGGTGAGGGTAAGGGTTAATCTAAAGGTTAGGTTGAGAGTGAGCATTTGTGTTAGCATTAGGGTTGGGTTGAGGGTTAGGGTTAGGGTTAGGCTGAGGGGTAGTTTTAGGGTTATGGTGAGGGTTAGGGATAGGGTTAGGGTGAGGGTAAGAGTTAGGATGACAGCTAGGGTGAGGGTCAGGGTTAGGGTTAGGTTTAGGGTGAGGGTGAGGGTTAGGGTGAGGGTTAGGGTTAGGGTTAGGGTGAGGGTTAGGGTGAAGTTTAGGGTTAGGGTTAGGGTTTGGGGTAGGATGAGGTTTAGGGGGAGGGGAAGGGGTAGGGTGAGGGTTAAGGAGAGGGTGAGGGATAGGGTTGTGTTGAGGGTAAAGTTTAATCTAAGGGTTAGTTTGAGAGTGAGCATTTGTGTTAGCATCATGGTTGGGTTGAGGGTTAGGGTTAGGGTTAGTTTGAGGGGTAGTTTTAGGGTTAGCGTGAGGGTTTTGGTTAGCGTTAAGGTGAGGTTAAGGGTTTGGCTGAGGGTGAGGGTGAGGGTTAGGGTTAGTCTTAGGGTGAGGGTGAATGTTAGGGTTAGGGATAGGGTGAGTGTGAGTGTGAGGATTAGGTTTAGGATTAGGGTTAGGGTTAGGGTTAGGGTTAAGCTGAGGTTTAGGCTGATGGGTAGGGTTACAGTTAGGGTGAGGGTTAGGTTTACTGGGAGTGTTAGGGTTAGGTTTATGGTTAGGGTTAGGGTGAGGGTTCGGGTGAGGGTTCGGGTTAAGGTGTGGGTGAGGGTTAGGGTTAGTTTGAGGACTAGCTTTAGGGTTAGGGTTACTGTTAGGGATAGGATTAGGGTGAGGGTAAGGGTTAGGGTTAGTTTTATGGTTAGGGTGAGGGTTCGGGTTAGTGTGCGGGTTAGGGTTAGGGTTAGGTGAAGGATCGGGTAAGGGTTAGTGTGAGGGTTAGGGTGAGGGTGAGTATTATGATTAGGTTAAGGACTAGGGTTAGGCTGAGAGTGAGGGTGAGGTTGAGGTTTATGATTAGGGTTAGGGTGAGGGTTAGGTTTAGGGTGATGTTTAGGGTGAGGGTGAGGGTTAGGGTGAGGGTTCGGGTTCGGGTTCGGGTGAGGATTAGGGTGTGGCTGAGGGTTAGCATGAGGGTGAGGGTTACAGTTAGGTTTAGGGTGTTGGTTAGCGTTAGGGTTTGGATTAGGGTGAGGTTTAGGGTGAGGGGTAGGGTCAGGGCTGGGGTGAGGTTTACGGTTAGTGTGAGGTTTAGGGTTAGGTTTAGGGTAAGTGTGAGGATAAGGGTTAGTGTGAGGGATAGGGTTATTGTTAGGGTTAGGGTGAGGGTTATGGTTAGGGTTAGGGTGAGGGTTAGGGTTAGGCTAAGGTTTAGGGTTGGGGATAGGGTAAGGGTGAGTGTGAGGGTGATGTTTAGAGGTAGATTTAGGGTGAAGTTGAGGGTTCGGTTTAGGATTAGGGTTAGGGTTAGGGTTAGGGTGAAGGTGAGGGTTAGGTTTAGGATTAGTGTTAGGGTTAGGCTTAAGGTGAGGGTGAGGTTGAGTGTTAGGGAGAGGATTAGGGTTAGGTTTAAGGTTAGGGTAAGTGTGAGGGTTAGGTTGAGGTGAGGGTTCGTGTTTGGGTTAGGGTTAGGTTGATGGTGAGGGTTAGGGTGAGGGTGAGGTTTAGGTTTAGTGTTAGCTTTAGGGTGAGGGTTAGGATCAGGGTTAGGATTAGGGTGAGGGTTAAGGTGAGGGTTAGGGTTAGGGTTAGGGTGAGGGTGAGGGTGAGGGGTAAGGTTAGTTTTATAGTTAGGGTGACGGTGAGGGTGAGGGTGAGGGTTAGGTTTTGGGTGAGGGTTAGTGTTAATGTTAGGGTTAGGGTTAGGGTGAGGGATAGGGTTAGGGTTAGGGTTAGGATGAGGGTTAGGCTGTGGGGTAGGGTTAGTGTTAGGGTGAGGGTTAGGGTTAGTGTGAGTTTTAGGGTTAAGTTTAGGGTCAGGGTTAGGATTAGGTTAGGGGTGAGGGCTAAGTTGAGGGTGAGGGGTAGGGTGAGGGGTAGGGTTAAGGTTAGGGTGAGGGTGAGGGTTAGGTTTAGTGTGAGGGTTAGGGTTAGTGTGAGTTTGAGGGTTAGGGTTAGGGTGAGGGTTAGGGTTAGGGTTAGGGATAGGGTGAGGGTGAGCATTACGTTTAGGTTGAGGGTTAGGGTGAGGGTAGGGTTAGGGTAAGGGTGAGGGTGAGGCTTAGGTTTAGTGTGAGGGTTAGGGTTAGTGTAAGGTTAAGTGTTAGGGTGAGGTTTAGGGTAACAGTGAGGCTTAGGGTTAGGGTGAGTTTGAGGGTGAGGGTGAGGTTTAGGGTTAGGTTTAGGGTTAGGGTTAGGGTTAAGGTGAGGGTGAGCCGTAGGGTGAGAGTGAGGGTTCGGGTGAGGGTTTGGGTGAAGGGGGAGGTTTATGGTTAGGGTTCGGGTTAGAGTTAGGGTGAAGCTGTGGGTGAGGGTTAGGTTTAGGATTAGGGTTAGTGTTAGGATTAGGCTGAGGGTGAGTGTGAGGGTGAGGGTGAGGGTTAGGTTTTGGGTGAGGGTTCAGGTTAATGTTAGGGTTAGGGTTAGGTTCAGGGATAGGATTAGGGTTAGGGTTAGGATGAGGGATACGCTGTGGGGTAGGGTTAGGATAAGGGTGAGGGTTAGGGTTAGTGTGAGATTTAGGGTTAAGGTTAGGGTCAGTGATAGGATTAGGTTAGGGGTAAGGGTTAGGGTGAGGGTTAGGATGAGGGTGAGGTTTAAGTTTAGGGATAGGGTTAGGATGAGGTTAGGGTGAGGGCTAGGTTGAGTGTGTGGGTTAGGGTTAGGGTTAGGGATAGGGTGAGGATTAGGTTTAGGTTTACGGTTAGGGTTAGGGTGAGTCTTAGGCTGAGGGGAAGGTTTAGGGATAGGGTGAGGGTTAGGTTTAGTGTGAGGGTTAGTGTTTGGGGTAGGGTTAGGGTGAGGGCTAGGATGAGTTTGAGGTTTAGGGTTTTATTTAGGGATAGGGTAAGGATTAGCGTTAGGGTTAGTGTTAGGTTGAGGTTTAGGCTGATGTGTAGGGTTACAGTTAGGGTGAGGGTTAGGTTTAGTGGGAGTGTTAGGGTTAGGTTTAGTGTTAGGGTTATGGTGAGGGTTCGGGTGAGCGTTCGGGTTAATGTGTGGGTGAGGGTTAGGGTTAGTGTGAGGACTAAGTTTAGGTTTAGGGTTACTGTTAGGGTTATGTTTAGGTTGAGGGTAAGGGTTAGGGTTAGTGGTATGGTTACGGTGAGGGTTCAGGTTAGTGTGAGGGTTAGGATTAGGTTTAGGAGAAGTTGAGGGTAAGGGTTAGGGTGAGGGTTAGGGTGAGGGTTAGGGTTAGGATTAGAGTTAGTGTTAGGATTAGGGTTAGGGTGAGGGTGAGGTTGAGGTTCAGTGTTAGGGTGAGGGTTAGGGTTATTGTTAGGGTTAGGTTGCGGGTGAGGGTGAGGGTGAGGGTTAGGGTTAGGGTAGGGTTAGGTTTGGCTGAGGGTGAGGGTGAGAGTGAGGGTGAGGGTTAAGTTTTGGGTTAGGTTTAGGGTGAGGGCTAGGGTGAGGGTGATATTTTTGGTTAGGAAAGGTTTATTGTTAGGTTTAGGGTGAGGATTTGGGTGAGGGTGAGGTTTAAGGTGAGGGTTAGGGTTAGGGTGAGGGTTAGGGTTAGGGTTAGCGTGAGGTTTAGGGTTAGGGTGATGTTTAGGGTGAGGGTGAAGGTGAGAGTGAGGGTTCAGGTGAGGGTTAGGGTTAGGGTGAGGGTTAGGGTTAGGGTTAGGGTTAGGGTGAGGATAAGGGTTAGGATGACAGGGAGAGGGTGAGGGGTAGGGTTAGGTTTGGGTTAGGGTGATGTTTATGGTGAGGGTGAGGGTAAGAGTGAGGATTCGGTTGAGGGTGTAGCTTAGGGTGTTGGTGAGGGTTAGGGTGAGAGTGAGGGTTCGGATGAGGGTGAGAGTTAGTGTGTTGGTGAGGGTTAGGGTGAGGGTGAGTGTTAGGGTTCAGTTTAGGATTAGGATGAGGGTTAGGGTTAGGGTTAGGGTGAGGGTTAGGGTGAGGGTTATGGTTAGGGATAGGGTGAGGATTAGGGTTAGTGTGAGGGCTAGGGTTAGGGTTGGTGTAAGGATAAGTGTTAGGTTGAGGATTAGGGTGAGAGTGAGGGTTAGGGTTAGATTAAGGGTTAGGGTGAGGGTTAGGCTAAGGGTTAGGTTTAGGGTTAGGGTGAGTGTGAGGGTTAAAGTTAGGGTTAGGGTGAGGGTTAGGGTTGGGGTGAGGGTTAGAGTTAGGGTTAGGGTGAGGGTTTGGGTGAGTGTGAGTGTTAGGGTGTGGGTGACAGTTAGGGTTAAGTTGAGGGATAAGGTGACGGTGAGGGTTAGGGTGAGGGTGAGGGTTAGGGTTAGCGTTAGGGTTAAGGTGAGAGTCAGGGTGAGGGTTAGGGTTAGGGTGAGGGTGAGGGTTAGGGTTAGGGTTAGGGTGATGTTTATGGTTAGAGTGTGGGTTAGGGATAGGTTTATGTTTAGGGGGAGGTTTAGGTTTATGGTTAGGGTTCCAGTTAGGGTGAGTGTGAGGGTGAGTGTTAGAGTTAGGATTAGGGTTAGGGTTAGTGTTAGGCTGAGGGTGAGGGTTAGGGTTAGGGTTAGGGTAATGTTTAGGGTTAGGTTTAGGTTGAGGGTTAGGGTTAGGGTTAGGATTAGGATTAGGGTGAGGATTATGGTTAGGGTTAGGGTGTGGGTTAGGGATAGGTTTATGGTTAGGGTTAGCATTAGGTTTACCATTAGGGTTAGAGTGAGGGTGAGGTTGAGGATTAGGGTTAGGATTAGGTTTAGGGTTAGGGTGAGGCTGAGGTTGAGGATATGTTTGAGGGTGAGGGTGAGGGTTAGCTTTAGGCTTAGGGTGAGGGTTACGATGAGGGCGAGGGTTAGGTTGAGGGTTAGTGTGAGGGTGCAGCTTTTGGTTAGTAAAGGGTTAGGGTTAGGTTTAGGGTGAGGATTAGGCTGAGGGTGAGGTTGAAGGTGAGGGTTAAGGTTAAGGTGAGGGTTAGGGTTAGGGTTAGGGGGTGAGGTTGAGGGTGAGGGTGAGGGTTGTGGTTAGGGAAATGTTTAGTGTTAGGTTTAGGTTGGGGGTTAGGTTTAGGGTTAGGATGAGGGTTAGGGTGAGGATTATGGCTAGGGTTAGTGTGTGGGTTAGGTTTAGTGTGACCATTAGGGTTAGGGTGAGGGTAAGCGTTAGGGTGAGGGTTAGGATGAGGATGCGGGATAGGGTTAGTGTTAGGGTTAGGGTGAGCGTTTGGATGAGGGTTAGGTGTAGGGTAAAGGTGTGGGTTAGTGCTAGGGTTCAGTTCAGTGTTAGCGTTAGGGTGAGGTGTAGGGTTAGGGTTAGGGTTAGTGTGAGGATAAGGGAATGTTGAGGGTTAGGGTGAGGGATAGGGTTAGTGTAAGGTTTAGGGTGAGTGTTTGTGTGAGGGTTAGGTTTAGTTTTAGGGTTACGTGAGGGTTAGCATGAGGGTAAGTTTTAGGGTGAGGTTTAGTGTGAGGTTGAGTATTAGGGTTAGCATTAGTGTTAGGGTGAGGGTTAGGGTTAGGTATAGCATTAGGGCTAGGGTGAGGTTTAGGATTAGGGTAAAAGTGAGGGAGAGGTTTAGGGTTAGCATTAGGTTTACGGTTAGGTTTAGAGTGAGGGTGAGGGTGAGGAATAGGGTTAGGATTAGGTTTAGGTTTAGGGTGAGGCTGAGGTTTAGGGTGAGGGTGAGTGTTAGGGTTAGGCTTAGGGTGAGGGCTACGGTGAGGGCTAGGGTGAGGGCGAGGGTTAGGGTGAGAGTTAGGGTTGGGGTGAATGTTAGGATTACGGTTAGGGTGAGGGTGAGGGTGATGGTGAAGGTGAGGGTTAGGGTGTGGGTTAGGGTTAAGGTTATGGTGAGGGTAAGGGTTAGGGTGAGGTTTAGTTTGAGGGTTAGGGTTAGGGTGAGGATTATGGTGATGTTCAGTGTTAAGGTGACAGTGAGGGTTAGGGTGAGGGTGAGGTTTAGGTTTAGTGTTAGCATTAGGGTGAGGGTTAGGGTCAGGGTTAGGATTAGTGTGAGGGTTAAAGTGAGGGTTAGGGTTCGGGTTAGGTTTAGGTTTAGTATGAGGATTAGGGTTAGTGTTAGGTTTATAGTGAAGGTAAGGGTTAAGGTGAGGGTTAGGCTGAAAGGGTAGGTTTAGGGTAAGGGTGAGGGAGAGGGTGAGGGTAAGGGTTAGGGTGAGGGTTAGGGTGTGGGTGAGGCTTAGGGTTAGCATTAGTGTTAGGGTTAGGGTTAGAGTGAGTGTGAGGTTTAGGGTTAGGGTTAGGGTGAGGGTGAGGGTTAGGGTGAGGGTGAGGTTTAGATTTAGGTTTAGGGTTATGGTTAGGATTAGTGTAAGGGTGAGGGCTAGTGTGAGGGTGAGGGTTAGGGTTTGGGTTAGGGTGAGGGTAAGGGTTAGGGTGAGGGGTAGGGTGAGGTGTAGTTTTAGGCTTAGGGTGAGGGTTAGGGTTAGCGTGAGGTTTATGGTGCGGGTTAGGGCTAAGGTTAGGGTGTGGGTTAAGTTTAGGATGATGTTTAGGCTGAGGCTGAGGGTTAGGGTGATAGCTAGGGTGAGGTTTAGGGTTAGTGTTAGGATTAGGGTTAGGGTGAGGGTGAGGTTTAGGGTTAGAATTTGGGTTAGGAGAGGGTTAAATTGAGGGTCAGGTTTAGGGTTAGCGTTAAGGTTAGGGTTAGAATGAGCGTTAGGTTGAGGTTTAGGGTTAGGGTTAGGGTTAGGTATAGGATGAGCGTTAGGCTGAGGGTTAGGGTTAGACTCAGGGTTAGGGTTAGTGTGAGGGTTAGGTTTAGGGTTAGGGTTAGGTTGTGGACTGTGGTGAGGGTGAGGTTTAGGGTGATGGTTAGGATTACGGTTAGGGTTAGGGTCAGGTATAGGTTGAGTGTTAGGATTAGAGTAAGGACTTGGGTTGGGCTGAGGGTGAGGGTGATGTTGAGGGTGAGGGTTAGGGTTGGAGTGAAGGTTAGAGTGAGTGTGAGGGGGAGGGGGAGAGCTTGGTTTGGGGTTAGAGTTAGGTTGAGGGTGAGGGTTAGGGTTAGGGTTAGCACTAGGTTTAGGCTGAGGGTGAGGGTGAGTTTAGGGTTAGGGTTAGGGTTAGGGTTAGGGTTAGGTTTAGGTTGAGGGTTAGGGTTAGGGTTAGGGTTAGGATGAGCATTAGGCTCAGGGTTAAGTTTAAGGTTAGTGTGAGGGTTAGGGTTAGGGTTAGGGTTAGGGTTAGGGTTTAGTTAGGGTGAAGGTTAGTTTTAGGTTTACGGTTAGGATAAGGTTTAGGCTGAGTGTTAGGTTTAGGGTTAGTGTGAGTGTTAGGTTTAGGGTTAGGGTTAGGGTGTGGGCTAGGGTGAGGGTGAGGGTTAGGGTGAGGGTGAGGGTGAGGGTTTAGCTTAGGTAAGGGTTAAGGCTAGGTTAGTGTGAGGATTAGGATGAGTTTGAGGGTTAAGGTGAGGGTTAGGATGAGGGTTAGGGTTACTGTGAGGGTTAGGGTTAGGGTTAGGGTGAGAGTCAGGGTAAGGGTTAGGGTGAATGTTAGGGTGAGGGTGAGGGTTAGAATTAGCGTTAGGGTTAGGATTAAGGTGAGGGTGAGGATGAGGTTTAGTGTTCGGGTGAGGGTTAGGGTTGGGGTTTGGGTGAGGGTTAGGATTAGGGTTTGGGTTAGGGTGAGGGTGAGCGTTAGGGTTAGAGTTAGGTTTAGGCTGAGGGTGAGGGTGAGGGTGACATTGATGGTTAGGGTTATGGTTAGGGGGATGGTGAGGGTTAGGGTGAGGGTGAGGGTTAAAGTGAGGGTGAGGGTGAGGGTTTCCTTTACGTCAGGGTTAGTGTTACGCTGAGGTTAGGGTTAGGGTTAGGGTTAGGGTTAGGTTTAGTGTTAGGGCAAAGGTTAATTTGCGGGTTAGGGTTTAGGTGATGTTTAGTGTGAGCGAGAGGTTGAGAGTTCAAGTGTGGGTGAGATTTAGGGTGTGGGTGAAGATTAGTGTTAGGTTGAGTGTTAGCCTTAGGTTTAGGTTTAGTGTGAGGGTGAGGGTTAGGGCTAGGTTTAGGGTTAGGTTGAAGGTTAGTATTAGGGTTAGGGTTAGTATGAGTGTTATGGTGAAGGGTAGGGTTAGGGTTAGGGTTAGGGTGAAGATTAGGGTGAGGTTGTAGGTGAGGGTTAGGGTTAGGTGCAGGGTTAGGGTGACTTTGATTGTTAGGCTTAGGTTTAGGATTAGGGTTAGGGTTAGGAAGAGTGTTAGGGTGTCGGTGAGGGTTCGGGTCAGGTTCAGGGTTAGAGTGTAGTTGAGGGTTATGTTTAGGGTGAGTATTAGGGTTAGATTTAGGTTTATGGTGAGGGTAAGGGTTAGGGTGAGGTTTAGTGTGAGGGATAGGCTTAGGGTTAGGTTTAGGGTGAGGGTTAGAGATAGGTTTAGGGTTAGGTTGAGGGTAAGTGTGAGATTTAGGTTTGGTTTAGGGTTAGAGTTAGGGTTAGGGTGAGGGTTAGTATTAGGGTTAGTATTAAAGTTAGCCTGATGGTGAGGGTGAGGGTTAGGTTTAGGGTGAGTGTTAGGGTTAGGGGTATGGTTAGGGTGAGTGTTAGAGTTAGGGTTAGGTTTAGGATGAGCGTTAGGCTTAGGGTTAGGGTTTGGGTTAGTGTGAAGGTTAGGATTAGGGTTAGTGTTAGTGTGAGGGTTAGGGTTAATTTTAGGTTTAGGATAACGGTTAGGTTGAGGGTTAGGTTTAGGGTTAGTGCGAGGGTTAGGTTTAGGGTTAGGGTTAGGGTTAGAGTCAGGGTATAGGTTAGGGTGAAAGTTAGGGTGAGGGTGAGGGTAAAGGTTAGGGTGAGGGTTAGGGTTAGGGTGAGGGTTAGGGTGAGGGTGAGGGTGAGTGTGAGGGTTTGGTTTAGGGTTAGAGTTAGGGTGAGGGTTAGGATTAGGTTTAGCACTAGGTTTAGGCTGTGAGTGAGGGTGAGGATGAGGGTGAGGTTTACAGTTAGGTTGAGGGTTTGGGTTAGGATTAGGTTTAGGGTGAGGGTTAGGGTTAGGCTGAGGGTTAGTGTTAGGGTTAGTGTTAGGTTTAGTTTGCGGTTAGGTTTAGGGTTAGGGTTAGGTTTAGGGTTTGGTTAGGGTGAAGTTTTGTTTTAGGTTTAGGGTTAGGATAAGGTTTTTCCTGAGGGTTATGTTTAGGGTTAGTGTGAAGATTAGGTTTAGGGTTAGGGTTAGGGTGTGGGCTAGTGTGAGGGTGAGTGTTAGGGTGAGAGTGAGGGTAAGGGTTTAGTTTAGGTAAGGGTTAAGGTAAGGTTAGGTTGAGGATTAGGGTGAGGTTGAGGTTTAAAGTGAGGGTTAGGGTTAGGTTTAGGGTTAGAGTTAGGGTGAGGGTGAGGGTTAGGTTTAGTATTAGAGTTAGCCTGAGGGTGAGGGTGAGGGTTAGGGTTAGCGCGAGTTTTATGGGTAGGGTTACGGTTAGGGTGAGGGTTAGGGTTAGTGTTAGGGTTGGGATGAGCGTTAGGCTGAGGGTTAAGGTTAGGGTTAGTGTGAGGGTTAGGGTTAGGGTTAGGGTGAGGGTTAGGGTTAGGTTTAGGTTTAGGATAAGAGTTAGGTTGAGGGTTAGGTTTAGGGTTAGTGTTAGAGTTAGGGTCAGGGTAAAGGTTAGGGTGAGGGTTAGGGTGAGGGTGAGGGTAAAGGTTAGGGTGAGCGTTAGGGCGAGGGTGAGGGTTAGGTTTAGTGTGAGGGTTGGGTGAGGATTAGGGTGAGAGTTAGGGTGAGGGTATGGGTTAGGGTGGTGGTATGGTTGAGGGTGTGTGATAGGATTATGTTGTGGGTAAGGGTTAGGGTGAGGGTTAGGGTAAAGGTTAGCGTTAGGGTGGGGGTTAGGGTTAGGGTTAGGTTGAGGGTTAGGGTTAGGGTGATGATTGTTCTGAGAGTATGTTTTAGGGTGAGGGTGAGTGTTCAGGTGAGCTTGAGGGTTAGGATGAGGGTGAGGGTTAGGGTTACATTTAGGGTTAGGGAGAGGGGTAGGGTGAGCATTAGGGTTAGGATTAGGGTTAGAGTGAGGATGAGGGTGAGGGTTAGGTTGTGGGTAAGTGTTATGTTTAGGGTTAAGGTTAGGGCTAGGATGAAGTTGAGGGTTAGTGTGAGGGTGAGGGTTTCGTTTACCTTATGGTTAGGGTTAGGGTGAGGATTAGGTAGAGGGTGAGGGTTTAGCTGAGGTTAGGGTTAAGGTGAGGGTTAGGGTTAGTGTGATGACTGTTGTGAAAGTATGGTTTAGGGTGAGGGTGAGAGTTCAGGTGAGCTTGAGGGTTAGGATGAGGATGAGGGTTAGGGTTACATTTAGGGTTAGGGAGAGGTGTAGGGTGAGCATTATGGTTAGGATTAGGGTTAGAGTGAGGATGAGGATGAGTGTTAGGGTTAGGGTTAAGGTTTGGTTAGGGTGAAGTTTTGTTTTAGGTTTAGGGTTAGGATAAGTTTTATCCTGAGGGTTATGGTTAGGTTAGTGTGAAGGTTAGGTTTAGGGTTTGGGTTATGTTGTGGGCTAGGGTGAGGGTGAGGGTTAGGGTGAGGGTGTGGGTAAGGGTTTAGTTTAGGTAAGGGTTAAGTTAATGTTAGGTTGAGGATTTGGGTGAGGTTGAGGGTTAAGTTGAGGGTTAGGGTTAGGTTTAGGGTTAGAGTTATGGTGAGGGTGAGGGTTAGGTTTAGTATTAGAGTTAGCCTGAGGGTGAGGGTGAGGGTTATGGATAGGGTTAGTGTGATGGTTAGGGTTAAGGTTAGGGTGAATGTTAGGGTCAGGTTTAGGGATAAGATAAGGTTTAGGTTGAGGGTTAGGTTTAGGGTTAGGGTGAGGGTTAGGTTTAGGGTTAGGGTTAGGGTTAGGGTCAGGGTAAAGGTTAGGGTGAGTGTTAGGGTGAGGTTGAGGGTAAAGTTTAGGGTGACCGTTAGGGCGAGGGTGAGGGTTAGGGTTAGTGTGAGGGTTAGGTTGAGGGTTAGGGTGAGGGTTAGGGTGAGGGTAAAAGGGTTAGGGTAATGGTAAGGTTGAGGGTGAGTGTTAGGATTATGTTGTGGGTAAGGGTTAGGGTGAGCGTTAGGGTACTGGTTAGGGTTAGGGTGGGGGTTAGGGTTAGGGTTAGGTTGAGGGTTAGCGTTAGGGTGATGACTGTTGTGAGAATATGGTTTAGGGTGAGGGTGAGTGTTCCGGTGAGCTTGAGGGTTAGGATGAGGTTGAGGGTTAGCGTTACATTTAGGGTTAGGGAGAGGAGTAGGGTGAGTATTAGGGTTAGGATTAGGGTTAGAGTGAGGATGAGGGTGAGGGTTAGGGTGTGGGTAAGTGTTATGGTTAGCGTTAGGGTTAGGGCTAGGGTGAGGGTGAGGGTTAGTGTGAGGGTGAGGGTTTCGTTTACCTTAGGATTAGGGTTAGGGTGAGGATTAGGTTGAGGGTGAGGGTTAAGCTGAGGTTAGGGTTAGGGTGAGGGTTAGGGTTATGGTGATGTTTAGGGTGAGGGTGACTGTTCGGTGAGGGTGAGGGTGAGGGTGAAGGTTCAGGTTAGGGTTAGGTTTACTTTGAGGGTGATTGTGAGGGTTAGGATTAGGAATAGGGTTAGGGTTAGGGTGAGGGTGAGGGTCAGTGTGAGGGTGATAGTTAGGGTTAGGGTTAGGGTTAGGGTTAGGGTGAGGGTAAGGGATAGTGTGAAGGTTATGATTAGGGTTAGGGTTAGGGTGAGGGTAAGGGTTATGTTGAGGGTTAGGGTGAAGTTGAGGGTTAGGGTTCGGCTTAGGGTTAGGGTGAGGGCTAGGGTGAGGGTGAGGGTTAGTGTGAGGGTTAGGGTGAGGGTTTCATTTAGGTCAGGGTTAGGTTTATGGTGAGGATTAGCGTGAGAGTGAGGGTTAAGGTTAGGGTGAGGGTTAGGGTTAGGGTCAGGGTTAGGGTTTGTTTGATGTTTAGGGTGAGGGAGAGGGTTAGGGTGAGGATGAGGATGAGGGTGAGGGTGACAGTTGGGGTGAGGGTGATGGTTAGGGTGTGGTTGAGGATTAGGGTTAGGGTTAGGGTTAGGGTTATGGTGAGGGTAAGGTATAGGGTGAGGTTTATTGTGAGGATGAATGTTAGGGTTAGTGTTAGGGTTACGGTGAGGTTTAGGGTGAGGGTTAGGGTTTGGTTTAGGGTTAGTCTGAGTGTGAGGTATAGGATGAGTTTTAGTGTTAGGGTGAGGGTTAGGGTTAGGGTGAGGGTGAGAGTGAGGATTAGGGTGAGAGTATGGGTTAGGTTGAGGATTAGTGTGAGGGTGAGCGTTACGGTTAGCCTTAGGGTTAGGGTGAGGGTTAGGGTTAAGGTTAGGGATAGGATGAGGATTAGGGTTAGGGTTAGGTTTAGGGTGAGGATTAGGCTGAGGGATAGGGTTAGGTATAGAGTGACTGTTATGTTTACTATGAGGATTAGGGTTAGGGTGAGGTATAGGTTTAGTGTGAGGTTTAGGGTTAGGGTTAGGATATGTGTTAGGGTTAGGTTGAGGGGGAGGGGGAGGGGGAGGGCTAGGGTTAGGGTTAGTGTTAGGATGAGGGTTAGGTTTAGGGTACAGGTTAGTGTTAAAGTAAGGGTTAAGGTGAGGGCTAGCAGGGTTAGGCTTAGGGTCAGGGTGAGGATTAGATTTAGGTTGAGTTTTAGGTTTAGGGTGAGGGTTAGGTTTAGGGTGAACGTTAGGGTGATGGTGAGGATCAGGGTGAGGGTGAGGGTTAGGTTTAGATTTAGGGTTAGGGTGAGTGTTAGGGTTAGGGTTAGGTTTAGGGTGAGAGTTAGGGTCAGGTGTCGTGATACGGTTAGAGTGAGGTTTAGGGTTAGTGTGAAGGTTAGGGTTAGGGTTAGTGTGAGGATAATGTTTAGGGTGAGGGTTAGTTTGAGGGTGAGGGTTAGGGTGAGCGTTAGGGTTAGGTTCAGTGTAAGGGTTAGGGTTAAGGTGATGTTTAGGGTCAGGTTGAGGGTTAGTGTGAGGGTGAGGTTGAGGTTGAGGGTGAGGGGTAGGATGAGGGTGAGGGTGAGGTTAGTTTAGGATTAAGGTTAGAGTTAGGATTAGGCTGAGGGTGAGGGGGAAAGTGAGGGTGAGGGTTAGGGTTAGGGCTAGGGTGAGGGTTAGGGTTTTTGTGAGGGTTAGTGTGATGGTGAGGGTCAGCGTGAGGGTGAGGGTTAGAATGAGGGTGAGGGTATGGTTGAGGGTAAGTGTTAGGATTAGGGTTAGGGTGAGTTTTAGGGTTAGGGTTAGAGTTATTGTTAGGGTTAGGATTAGGGTTAGGATGAGGGTGAGGGTTATTGTTAGAGTTAGGGTTAGTGTTAGGGTGAGGGTGGGGTTGACGGTTAGGGTTAGGATTAGGGTTATGGTTAGGTTAAGGCTGAGGAAGGGGAGGTTGAGGGTGAAGTTTAGAGTTAAAGTTAGGATTAGGTTGAGGGCTTGTGTGAGTGTGAGGGTTTCGGTTAAGTAAAGGTTAGGGTTAGGGTGAGGATTAGGGTGAGGATGAGGATTAAGCTGAGGTTAGGTTCAGGGTCAGGGTTAGGGTTAGAGTGAGGCTTAGGGTTAGGGTGAGGGTGAGGTGACGGTTAGGGTGAGGGTGAGGGTGAGGGTTAGGGTTAGAGTTAGGTTTAGGGTGAGTGTGAAGTTTAGGATTAGGAATAGGATTAGGATTAGGGTTAAGCTGAAGGTGAGGGTCAGGTTGAGGGTGAAGGTTAGGCTCAGGGTTAGGGTTAGGATTAGAGTGAGGGTTACGGTTAGTGTGAGGGTTTTGGTTAGGGTTAGGTTGAGGGTTAGTGTTAGGGTGAGAATAAGGGTTTGAGTGTGTGTTAGGGTGAGTGTGAGTGTATGGATAGGGTTTGTGTTAGGGTTAGGGTGAGGGTTAGGGTTTGGGTGATGTTTAGAATGAGGGTGAGGGTTAGGGTGAGGATGACGGTTCAGTTGAGGGTGAGAGTTCCTTTGAGGGTGAGGGTTAGGGTGTGGGTGAGGATTAGGGTTAGGGTGAGCTTTAGCATTAGGGGTAGGGTTAGGGTTAGGTTGAGGGTTAGGGTTAGCATTAGGGTTAGGATGAGGGGTAGGGAGAGGGTAGGGTTAGATTTAGGGTAGTTTTAGAGTGAGTGTGAGGGTTAGGTTGAGGCTGAGGGTGAGGGTTAGGGTTAGGTTTAGGATGAGGGTTAGGCTGACGGTTAGGTTTAGGCTTAGGGTTAGGGTAAGGTTTAGGGTGACGGGGAGGGTTAGCTTTAGAATTAGGGTTAGGGTTAGTGTGATCGTTAGGGTTACGGTTAGAGTGAGGGTTAAGGTGAGGATTAGGGTTAGTGTTGGGGTGAGGGTTAGGGTGAGGGTTAGGTTTAGAGTTAGGGTTAGTGTGAGGATAAGGGTTAGGCAGAGGGTAAGGGTGAGGGGGAGGATGATGGTGAGGGTTAGGGTGAGGGTGATGGTTACGGTTAGGTTTAGATTTAGGGTGAGAGTGAGGTTAAGGGTTAGGTTTTGGATTAGGGTTAGGCTTAGGCTGAGGGTGAGGCTGAGGGTCAGGGTGAGGGTTAAGGCTAGGGTGAGTGTTAGGGTTAGGGTTAGGGTTAAGGATAGGGTGAGGGTTAGGGTTAGGGTTAGGATTAGGATGATGGTTAAGCTAAGGGTTAGGTTTAGGTTTAGGGTGAGGGTAAGTTTTAGGGTGAGGTTTATGGTGAGGGTGAGGGTTAGGATTAGTCTTAGGTTTAGGGTGAGGGTTAGGGTTAGGGAAAGGTTTAGGGCTGAGTGAGGGTTAGGGTGAGGGAAAGGGTTAGGGTGAGAGTTAGGGTAAGGGTGCGGATAGGGTTATGGTGAGGGTAAGGTTTAGGGCAAGTTTTCGGGTGAGGTTGAGGGTTAATGTTAGCATTAGGGTTACGGTGAGCATGAGGGTTATGGTTAGGTTGAGGGCTAGTGTTAGGTGAGGGTTAGGGTGAGGGTGAGGGTTCTGTTGAGAATTAGAGTTAGGGTGAGGGTTAGGGATAGGCTTAGTGTGAGCGTAAGTGTTAGGGGCAGGGTTAGGGTGAGGGTGAAGGTTAGGGTTAGGGTGAGGGTTAAGGTTAGGGTTTTGGTTTGGGGGAGGGCTAGGGTGAGCCGTAGGTTTAGGGTTAGGTTTAGTTTGCAGGTTAGGGTGACGGTAAGGTTTAGGTTGAGGTTTAGGGTGAGGGTGAGGTTTAGGGTTAGGGTGAGGTTAGGGTGAGGGTTAGGGTTAGGGTTAGGGATAGGGTGATGATAAGGGTTAGTGTGATGGTTAGGGTAAGGTTGAGGATTAGGGTTAGTGTGAGGATAAAGGTTAGGTTGAGGGTTAAGGTGAGAGTGATGGTTAGGTTTAGGTTGAGGTTATGGGTTAGGGTTATGGTTAGGGTGAGGTTTACAGTGCGCCGTAGGTTTAGGGTTAGGGTTAGTTGGCAGGTTAGGGTGAGGGTAAGGTTTAGGGTGAGGTTTAGCGTGAGGGTAAGAGTTAAGGTTGGAGTGAGGTTAAGGATTAGGGTGAGGGTTAGGGTTAGGATTAGTGATATGGTGAGGATTAGGGTTAGTGTGAGGGTTAGGGTGAGGTTTAAGATTAGGTTCATTGTGAGGAGAAGAGTTAGGGTGAGGGTTAGGGTGAGGGTGAGGTGTTGGGTTAGCATTAGGGATAGGGTGAGCGTTAGGGTGAGGGTTAGGTTTAGGGTGAGTGTAGGGTTAGGTTAAGGCTGAGGGTTAGGGTTAGGTTGATATTTATGGTGAAGGTGAGTGTTAGGGTGAGGGTGGGGGTAAAGGTTAGGTTAAGGGTTAGGGTTAGGATGAGGGTGAGGGTGAGGATGAGGGTTAGGTTTAGGATTAGGGTTAGGGTTTTGCTTAGTGTTAATGTTAGTGTGAGGATGTGGGTTCAGGTGATGGTGAGGGTTAGGGTGTGTGTGAGGGTTAGGGTTAGGCTGAGGATTAGGGTTAGGGTTAGGATTATGGTGAGGTTAAGAGTTAGGGTGAGGTTTACGGTGAAGGTGATGGTTAGGGTTAGCATTAGAGTTAGGATGATGGTTAGGGTGAGGGTGAGGTTTAGGGTTAGGGCTAGGGTGAGTTTGAAGGTGAGGGTGAGATTTAGTGTTAGGATTAGTGTTAGGGTTATGGTTAGAGTGAGGTTGAGGGTTTTGGTTAGGGTGAGGGTTAGGGTGAGGGTTATGTTTAGGGTGAGGGTTAGGGTTAGGTTGAGGGTTAGGGTTAGGGTGAAGTTTAGCGTTAGGGTGATGTTTATTGTGAGGGTGACTGTTAGGGTGAGGGTGAGTTTCAGGGTCAGGGTGAGGGTTTGGTTGATCGTGAGGCTTAAGCTGTGGTTGAGAGTTAGGGTTAGAGTGAGGTAGGGTGACGGTGAGTGTTAGGGTGCGGGTTAGATTTAGTGTTAGGGTTAATGTGATGTGAGGGTGAGAGTGAGGGTGACGGTTAGGGTGAGGGTGATTGTGAGGGTTAGGTTTAGGATTAGGGTTAGGGTGAGTTTTAGGGTTAGGGTTAGGGTTAGTGTGAGGATAAGGGTTAGGGTGAGACTGAAGGTTAGGGTTAGCGTTACGGTTAAGGTGAGATTTAGGGTGAGGGTTAGGGTCAGGGTTAGGGTTAGGGTTCGGGTGAGGGTTCGGGTTAGGGTGTGTGTTACAGTGTGGGTGAAGTTTAGGGTTAGGGTGATCGTTAAGGTGATGTTGAGTGTTAGGGTGAGAGTGAGTGTTAGGGTTACGGTGAGCGTTAGGGTTAGGGTTAGGGTTAGGCGAAATGTGAGGATTAGGGTTAGAGTTAGGGTTATGGTGAGGGTACGGGTTAGGGTGAGGTTTGTGGTGAGGGTGAGGGTTAGGGTTAGCGTTAGGGTTAGGATGAGGTTTAGGGTGGGGGTTAGGGTTAGGGTGAGGGTGCCTGTTAGGGTTAAGGTTAGGGTGAGGTTTAAGGTTTGGGTGAGGGCTAGGGATATGGTTAGGGTTTGGGTGAGGGTCAGAGTTAGCGGTAGGGTTAGAGTTAGGGAGAGGGTGAGGGTTAGAGTTAGGGTTAGGATTAGGTATACGGTTAGGCTGCGGGTGAGGCTTAGGTTTAGCGTGAGGGTTAGGGTTAGGTTTAGGGTTAGGGTTAGGTTGAGGGTTAGGGTTAGGTTTAGGATGAGGGTTTGGCTGAGGGTTAGGTTTAGGGTTAGGGTGAGGGTTAGTGTTAGTGTGATGGTTAGGGTTAGGGTTTTGTTTACGGTGAGAGTGAGGGTTAGGGTTAGGTTTAGGGTGAGGTGAGCGATAGGTTGAGGGTTTGGGTTAGGTTTAGTATTAGGGTGATAGTTAGGGTGAGGGTTAGTGTTAGGTTTAGGGTTTGGGTGAGGGTTAGGGTTAGGGTTAGAGTTCGGATGAGGGTGAGGTTGAGGGTTAGCGTTTGAATTAGGGTTAGGTTTAGGGTTATGCTGAGGGTGAGGTTGAAGGTGAGGGTGAGTTTTAGGGTTTGGGTGAGGGTTAGGGTTATGGTTAGGGTTAAGGTGAGGGTGAGGGTTAGGTTTAGGGTTAGGGTTAGGATGAGGGGTAGGCTGAGTGTTAGGTTTAGGCTTAGGGTGAGTGTAAGGGTTAGGGTGATGTTGAGGGATAGGTTTAGGATTCAGGTTAGGGTTAGGGTGATGGTTAGGGTTAGGCTTAGGCTTAGGATGAAGGTTAAGGTGAGGGGTAGGGTTAGGGTTAGTGTTAGGGTGAGGATTAGGGTTAGGGTGAGGGTAAGGGTGAGGGGTAGGTTTAGGTTTAGGGTTAGTGCGAGGGTAAGGGTTAGGGAGAAGGTTAAGGTGAGGGTGAGGATGAGGGTGAGGGTTAGTGTGAGGGTGAAGTGAGGGTTAGGTTTAGAGTTAAGATGAGAGTGAGGGTGAGGATTAGGTTTTGGATTAGGGTTAGGTTTAGGTTTACTCTGAGGGTGAGGATAAGGGTGAGGGTGAGTTTGAGGGTTAGGTTGAGAGTTAGGGTTAGGGTTAGGGTTAATGTTAGGGTGAGGGATAGGGTTAGGGTTAGGGTTTGGATCAGGATTAGGCTGAGGATTAGGATTAGTGTTAGGGTGAGGATAAGGGTTAGGGTGAGGGTTATGGTGAGGGTGAGGGTTAGGGTTAGCTTAGGGTTAGGGTGAGGGTTAGGGTGAGTTTTAGGGTGAGGGTTAGGGTGAGGGTTAGTTTTAGGGTTAGGGATAGGGTTGGGTGAGGGAAAGTGTTAGGGTGAGGGTTAGTGTGGGGATGAAAGATATGGTTATGGTGAGGGTAAGGGTTAGGGCGAGGTTTAGGGTGAAGTTGAGGGTTAATGTTAGCATTAGGGTTATGGTGAGCGTGAGGTTTAGCGTGAGGGTTATGGTTAGAGTTAGGTTTAGGGTGAGGGTTAGGCTGAGGTGTAGGGTTAGGGTTAGGGTTAGGGTGAGGCTTACTGTGAAGGGTAGGGTTAGGGTGAGGGTGAGGGTTAGTGTTAGGGTTAAGGTGAGGTTGAGGGTGAGGGTAAGTGTTAGGGTGAGGGTTAGGTTGAGGTTGAGGTTTAGGTTTAGGATTAGGGTTAGGGTTAGGTTTAGGGTAAGGGTTAGGGTTAAGTTTAGGGTAAGGGTGTGGGTGAGGGTGATGGTTAGGGTTAAGTTTAGGATTAATTGCTAGGGTTAGGGTTAGCCTGAGTGTGGGGGTGAGGGTTAGGGTTAGGGTTAGGTTTAGGTTTAGGGTTATGGTGAGGGTGAGGGTTAGAGTTAGGGTGTTGGTTAGGGTGAGTGTTAGGGTGACTGTGAGGGTTAGGGTTAGAGTGAGGGTTAGGTTTAGAGTGAGTGATAGGGTTATGGTTAGGGTTAGGGTGAGGGTGAGGGTGTGGGATTGGGTGAAGGTTAAGTTTAGGGTTTGGGTTTAGGTTAGGTTGAGGGTTAGGCTGAGTGTTAGGTTTAGGGTTAGGGTGAGGATAAGGGTTAGGGTGAGGGTGAGGTTTAGGATTAGGATTAGGGTTAGTTTTAGGGTGAGGGTACGGGATAGGGCTAGGGTTAGGTTTAGAGTTAGGGTGAGGGAGAGAGTAAGGGTTAGGTTTTGTATTAGGGTTAGGTTTAGGGTTAAGCTGAGGGTGAGGTTGAGGGTGAGGGTGACGGTTAGGGTGAGGGTTAGGTTTAGGGTTAGGATGAGGGTTAGGCTGAGGTTTAGGGTTAGGGTTCGGTAAGGGTAAGGGTTAGGGTGAGACTGATTGTTAGGCTTTGGCTTAGGGTTAGGGTGCCGGTTAGGGTGAGGTTTAGTGTTAGTGTTAAGGTTAGGGTTAGAGTGAGGGTTAGGGTGAGGGTAAGGGTTAGGGTTAGGGTTAGGTTGATGTTGATGGATAATGTTAAAGTGAGGGTAAGGGTTAGGGCGAGGTTTAGGGTGAGGCTGAGGGTTAATGTTAGCATTAGGGGTATGGTGAGGGTGATTGTTAGGGTGAGGGTTAGAGTTAGGGTTAGGGATAGGGTGAGGATTAAGGTTAGGGTTAGGTTTACAGTGAGGGTTAGGCTGAGGGGTAGGGTTACGGTTAGTGTTAGGGTGAGGGTTAGGGAGTGGGTTAATGTTAGGGTTAGGGTTAGGGTGAGGTTGAGGGTGAGGGTTAGGGTTAAGGTGAGGGTTATGGAGAGGTTGAGGTTTAGGGTTAGCCTTAGGGTTAGTCTTAGGTTTAGGGTTAGGGTGAGGGTGAGGTCTAGTGTTAGTATTAGGGTTAGGGTGAGGATGAGGTTTAGAGTGAGGGTAAGGGTTAGGGCAAGGTTTAGGTTGAGGTTGAAGATTAATGTTGGCATTAGGGTTACTGGGAGGGTGAGGGTTAGGGTGAGTGTTATGGTTATGCTTAGGGATACAGTGAGGATTAGGGTTAGGGTTAGGTTTAGGGTGAGGGTAAGGCTGAGGGCTAGGGTTAGGTTTAGCGTTACGGTGAGGGTTAGGGTGAGGGTGAGGGTTAGGATTAGGGTTAGGTTCAGGTTGAGGTTGATAGTGAGGGTAACGGTTATGTTGAGGGTTAGAGTGAGGTTGAGGTTTAGGGTTAGCATTAGGGTTAGGGTTAGGGTTAGGGTGAGGGTTAGGGTTAGGCTTACGGTTAGGGTAAGGGTTAGGGTTAGGGTGAGGGTTAGGGTTAGGGTGATTTTTAGGGTGATGGTGAGGGTTAGGGTGAGGGTGAGGTTGAGCGTGAGGGTTAGGTTGAGGATGAGGGTGAGTGTGAGGGTGACGGTGAGGGTTACCGTTAGGGTTAGTTTTAGGGTGAGGGTAAGAGTTAGGGTTAGCTTAGGGTTAGTGTAAGTGTTAGGCTGAGGGTGAAGGTTAGGGTGAGGGTTAGGGTTAGGTTTAGGGTGAGGGTTAGGGGTAGTGTGAGGGTTATGGTTAGGGTGAGTTTGAGGGTGAGGGTGAGGTTGAGGGTGAGGGTTAGGGTTACAGTTATATTTAGGGTGAGGTGAGGGTGAGGGTTAGGTTTAGGGTGAGCGTTAGGGTTTGGTTTAGGGTTAATGTTTCGGTTAGGGTAAGGGTGAGGGTAAGGATTACATTGAGAGTTATTTTGCGGGTGAGTGTTAGGGTTAGGGTGAGGGTAAGGGTTAGGGTGAGGGTTATTGTGAGGGTTTGGGTTCGGGTTAGCATTAGGGTTAGTTTGAGGGTGAGGGTTTGGGTGAGGGTTAGGGTTAAGGTTAGTGATAGCGTGAGGATTAGGGTTAGTGTGAGGGTGAGGGTCTGGGTAAGGGTTAGGGTTAGATTTAGGGTGAGGGTGAGTGTGAGCATTAGAATTAAGATTAGGGTTAGGGTTAGAGTTAGGTGAGATTGAGGGTGAGGGTTAGGGTTTGGGATAGAATTAGCGTGAGGGTGAGCATGAGGTTTAGGTTTAAGATTAGGGTTAGGGTTATGGTGAGGGTTAGGGTGAGGGTGAGAGTGAGGCTTAGGCTTATAGTTAGGGTGAAGTTTAGGTTTCCGGTGAGGGCTACGGTGCGGGTGCGTTTTAGGGTGAGTGTGCAGGTGAGGTTCAGGTTTTCGGTTAGGTAAGGGTTATGTTTAGGGTTAGGGTGAGGATTAGGGTGAGGGTGAGGGTTAGGGTTATGGTGAGGGTTACGGTTAGGGTTAGGTTGAGGCTGAGGGTTAGGTATAGGGTAAGGGTTAGGGTTAGTTTGAGGCTGAGGGTGAGGTATAGGGTAAGGGTTAGGGTTATGGTGAGGGTTAGGGTTAGGGTAAGTGTTAGGGTGAGGGTGAGGTTTAGGGTTAGGTTTAGGGTGAGGTTTAGGGTTAATGTTAGGGTTAGTGTAAGGGTTAGAGTTAGGGTGAAGATTAGATTTAGAGTTAGGATTAGGGTTAGGGTAAGGGTTAGGGTGAGGGTGAGGGTTAGGGTGAGGTTGAGGGTGAGGGTTAGGGTGAGTGTGAGTGTGAGGGTTTCGGTTATGTAAGAGTTAGGGTTAGGGTTAGGGTGAGGATTAGGGTGAGGGAGAGGGTTAGGGTTAGGGTTAGGTTTAGGGTGAGGTTAAGTGGTAGGGTGAGGGTGAGGGTGAGGGTGAGTGTTAGGGTTAGGGTGAGTGTGAGTGTGAGTGTGAGGGTGAGGGTGAGGGTTTCGTTTAGGTAAGGTTTAGGGTTAGGGTTAGGGTCACGATTAGGGTGAAAGTGAGGTTTAGGTTGAGGGTTAGGGTTAGGGTGATGGTTAGGTTTAGGTTTGAGGTGAGGTTTAGGGTGACGTTGAGAGTTAGGATGAGGTTGAGGGTTAGGATTATGGTTAGGGTGAGGGTTAGGTTTAGGGTGAGTGTTAGGGTGAGGGTTAGGGTTAAGGTTAGGGAGAGGGTTAGGGTTAGGGTGAGGGTTAGGGTTAGTTTGAGTTTTAGGGTGAAGTTGAGTTTGAGGTTGAGGCTTAGGGTGAGGGTGATGGTGACGGTGAGGGTTAGTGTTAGGATTCGGGTTAGGGTTAGGGTGATAGTTAAGGTTAGGTTTAGGGTTAGGGTGAGGTTGATGGTGAGGATGAGGGTTAGGTTTAGGGTTAGGTTTAGGATTACGGTGAGATTTAGGGGAAGGGTTAGGGTTAAGGTGAGGGTTAGATTTAGGGTTAGGGTGAGGGTTAGGGTTAGGGTTAGGTTTAGGGTGAGTTTAAGTGTTAGGGTGAGTGTGAGTGTGAGTGTGAGGGTTAGGTTTAGAATTAGGGTTAGGTTTAGGGTTAGGCTCAGGTTGAAAGTATGAGTGAGGCTCACCCTAGCACTCACGGCTAGGGTTAGGTTGAGGGTTAGGATGCTGGGTAGATTTAGGGTTAGAATTAGGGTGAGGGTTAGGATTAGTGTGAGGGTTAGGGTTAGGGTTAGGGTTAGGGTTAGGGTGATGGTAAGTGTTAGAGTGTGGGTTAGGGTGAGAGTGAGGTTTAGGCTGATGTTTAAGGTGAAGGTCGAAGTTAGAGAGAGTGAGAGGTTTCGGGTGAGGGTGAGGGTTAGGGTGTGGGTGAGGGTGAGGGTTAGGGTGAGGGTAAGGGTTAGGGTGATGTTTAGGGTGAGTGTGAGGTTTAGGGTGAGAGTTAGGGTTCAGGGAAGGGGAATTGTTAGGGTGTAGGTGAGGGTTAGGCTAAGGGTGAGGCTTAGGGTGACCGGGATGGTTAAGGTTCAGGGGAGGATTAGGGTTCGGGTTAGTCTTTGGGTTCGGGTTCGGGTTAGGGTTAGGGTGAGTGTTAGGGTGAGCGGTAGGATTAGTGTTAGGATGAGATTTAGACTTAGGGTGAGGGTTACGTTTAGGGATAGGGTTAGGGTTAGAGTGAGGATAAGGTTTAGGGTGAGGGTTAGTGTGAGACTGAGGGTTAGGGCTAGGCTTAGGATTAGGGTGAGGGTTAGGGTTAGGGTTAGGTTTCGGTGAGGGTTAGGGTGAGTGAAAGGGTTAGGGTGAGGGTTAGGTTGAGGTTGAGGGATAGGGTTATGGTGAGGGTAAGGGTTAGGGCGACGGTTAGGGTGAGGTTGAGGGTTAGGGTTAGCATTAGTGTTAGGGTGAGGGTGACCGTTAGGGTGACCGTGAGGGGTAGGCTGAGGGGTAGGGTTAAGGTTAGGGTTAGGGTGATGGTTACATTTAGGGTTAGGGTGAGGGTGAGTGTTAGGGTAATGGTTAGGGTCAGGGTTAGGGTGAGGGTGAGGGTTAGGGTTAGCATTAGTGTTAGGATCAGATTTAGTGTTAGGGTTTGGGTTAGGTTGAGGTTGAGGGTTAGGGTTAGCATTAGGGTTACGGTTAGGTTTAGGGTGCAGGTTAGGTTTAGGTTTAGAGTGAGGGTGAGGGTCAGGGTTAGGGTTAGGATTAGGTTTAGGGTTAGGGTGAAGCTGAGGGTGAGGTTGAGGGTGAGGGTGAGCGTGAAGGTGAGGGTTAAGTTTAGCGTTAAGTTTAGGGTGAGGTCTAGGGTGAGGGTGAGGGCTAGGGTGTGGGTTAGTGTGAGGGTTATGGTTAGTGTTAGGTGAGGGTTAGGGTTAGGGTTAGTGTAAGGATAAGGGTTAGGTTGAGGATTAGGGTGAGAGTGAGTGTTAGGGTTAGATTAAGGGTTAAGGTGAGGGTTAAGGTAAGGGTTAGGGTTAGGAATAGAGTGAGGGTGAGAGTTAAAGTTAGGTTTAGTGTGAGGGTTAGGGTTGGGGTGAGGGTTAGGGTTAGGGTTAGAGGTAGAGTTAGGGTGAGGTTGAGCGGTAGGATGAGGGTGAGGGTTAGGGTTAGTGTTAGTTTTAGGGTGAGGTTTAGGGTGAGAGTTGAGTGTTAGGGTTAGCGTTAGGGTGAGAGTGTGGGTTAGGGTTAGTTTGAGGGTGAGGGTCTTGTGTTAGGGTTAGGGTTAGGCTTAGATTCAGGATGAGGGTGATGGTGAGGGTTAGAATTAGGATTAGGGTTAGGGTTAGAGTTAGGTGAGAGTGAGGATGAATGTTAGGGTTTGGGTTAGAATTAGGGTGAGGTGAGCATGATGGTTAGGGTTAGGATTAGGGTTCGAATTATGGTTAGGGTTAGGGTGAGAGTGAGGGTGAGGCTTAGGGTTAGGTTTAGGGTTAGGGTCAGTGTGAGGATCAGGGTTAGGGTGAGAATTAGGGTGAGGGTGAGAAGGAGGGTGAGGGTTAGGGTGAGCTTTAACGTTAGGCTTAGGGTGAGGGTTAGGGTGAATTTTAGGGTTACGGTGAGGGTTAGGGTTAGAGTTAGGTTGAGGCTAAGGTTTAGGCTGAGGATTAGGGTAGGTTTAGTGTGAGATTTAGGTTTAGGGTGAGGGCTATGGTGAGGGTGAGTGTTAGGGTGAGTGTGAGGGTGAGATTGAGGGTTTTGGTTAGGTAAGGGTTAGGGTTAGGGTTAGGGTGAGGATTAGGGTGAGGATGAGGTTTAGGTTGAGTGTTAGGTTGAGGGTGAGGGTTAGGATGAGGGTGAGGGTGAGGGAGAGCATGAGGGTTCGGGTGAGTGTGAGAGTTCGGGTGAGGTTGAGGGTTCGGGTGTGGGTCAGGTTTAGGTTTAGGGTGAGGGTTAGGGTGACGGTGAGGGTTAGGGTGAGGGTGAGGTTTAGGATTGGGGTTAGGGTGAGGGTTAGGTTTAGGGTGAGTGTTAGGATGAGGGGTAGGGTTAGGGTTAGGCAGAGTGTTAGGGTTAGGGTGAAGATTAGGGTTAATTTGAGGGTTAGGGTGAAGGTGAGTTTGAGGTTGAGGGTTAGGGTGAGGGTGATGGTGACAGTGAGGGTTAGAGTTAGGATTCGCGTTAGGGTTAGGTTGAGAGTTA
Organism: Dipodomys merriami; assembly: GCF_024711535.1. Lineage (NCBI taxonomy): Eukaryota > Metazoa > Chordata > Mammalia > Rodentia > Heteromyidae > Dipodomys > Dipodomys merriami. The sequence goes on along the minus strand of NW_027203693.1, from coordinate 1,336,751 downwards.
GGGTTAGGGTTAGGTTTAGGATGAGGATGAGGGTGAGGGTGAGGGTTAGGGTTAGGGTTAGGTTTAGGATTAGGTTTACGTTTAGGGTAAGGGTTAGGGTTAGGGTTAGGGTGAGGGTTAGGTTTAGGATTAGGGTGAGGTTTAGGGTTAGGGTTATGTTTAGAGTGAGGGTTAGGGTTAGGATTAGGGCGAGGGTGAGGGTTAGGTTGAGGGGTAGGGTTAGGGATAGGGTAAGGGTTAGGGATAGGGTGAGGGTTAGGTTTAGGGTTAGGATTAGGGTGAGGGTGAGGGTGAGGGTTAGGGTTAGGGTTAGGGTAAGGGTTAGGTTTAGGGTGAGGGTTAGTTTTAGGTTTAGGTTTAGGGTGAGGGTGATGCTGAGGGTTAGGTTTAGGGTTAGGATTAGGGTGAGGGTGAGGGTGAGGGTTAGGGTTAGGGTTAGGGTCAGGGTTAGGTTTAGGGTGAGGGTTAGTTTTAGGTTTAGGTTTAGGGTGAGGGTGATGCTGAGGGTTAGGGTTAGGGTTAGTGTGAGGATAAAGTTTAGGGTGAGGATTAGGGTGAGGGTGAGGATTAGGGTTAGCATAAGTTTTAGGGTGAGGGTTAGGGTTAGTGTTAGGGTTAGGGTAAGGGTTAGGGTTAGGGTAAGGGTTAGTGTTAGGTTTAGGGTTAGGGTCATGGTTAGGGTTAGGGTCAGGGTAAGGCTTAGGGTTAGGGTTAGGGTGAGGGTTAGGGTTAAGTTTAGGGTTAGGATAAGGTTAGGTTAGCGTTAGGGGTAGGGTTAGGGTGATGTTTAGGATGATGTTGAGGGTTAGGGTGAGGGTGAGGTTGAGCGTGAGAGTTAGGTGAGTGGGAGGGTGATGGTGAGGGTTAGGGTTAGGGTTAAGTTTAGGGTGAGAATAAGTGTTATTGTTAGGATTAGGATTAGGGTAAGGGTTAGGCTGAGGGTAGGGTGAGGGTGAGGTTTTCAGTTAGGGAAGGGTTGTTAGGGTTAGGTTTAGGGTGAGGATTAGGGTGAGGGTGAAGTTTAGGGTTAGAGTTAGGATTAGGGTGAGGGATAAGCTTAGGGTTAGGATGAGGGTTAGGCTTAGTGTGAGAGTTACAGTTAGGGTTAGGGTTAGTGTGAGGATAAGTGTTATGGTGAGTGTTAGGTTGAGACTGAGGGTTAGGGTTAGAGTTAGGGTTAGGGTGACGTTTAAGTTGGGTGTTAGGGTTCTGGTTAGGGTTGGGTGAGGGTTAGTGTGGGCCTAAGGGTTAGTATGAGGGTTAGGTTGAGGGTGAGGGATAGGGTTATGGTGAGGGTAAGGGTTAGGGTTAGGGTGAGAGTGAACGTGAGGGTAAGGGAAGGGTTAGGGTCAGGGTTAGGGTTAGGCTGAGGCTTAGGTTGAGAATGAGCATTTGTGTTAGCATCAGTGCTGGGTTGATGGTGAGGGTTAGGGTTAGGCTGAGGGGTAGTTTTTGGTTTGGGTGAGGGTTAGGGTTAGGGTTAGGTTAGGGTGAGGTTAATGGTTAGGGTGTGGGTGAGTGTGAGGGTTGGGGTTAGCCTTAGGGTGAGTGTGAGGTTTAGGTTTAGGGTTAGAGTGAGTGTGAGTGTGAGCGTTAGGTTTAGGATTAGGGTTAGGGTTAGGATTAGGCTGAGGTTGAGGGTGAGGGTGAGGGTGAGGGTGAAGGTGAGGTTTAGGGTTAGGATTAAGGTTAGAGTTAGTTTTCGGTTGTGCGCTAAGATGAGGATGAGGGTTAGGGTTAGTATTAGGGTGAGGTTTTTGGTGAGGGTTGAGTGTTAGGGTTAGGGTTAGGGTGAGGGTGAGGGTTAGGGTTAGGGTGATGGTGAGGATTAGGAATAGGGTGGGGGATAGAGTTACAGTGAGGGTGAGGGTGAGGGTGAAGGTTAGGATTATGTTTAGGGTTAGGGATAGTGTGAGTATGAGGGTTAGGGTGTTTTTGAGGGTTAGGGATAGGGTTAGGATTAGTTTTAGGGTGAGGGTTAGAGTTAGGATTAGGGTTAGGATGAGGTTTAGGGTAAGGGACAGGGTTAGGTTTAGGCTGAATGTTAGGATTAGGGTGAGGGTTAGGGTAAGGGTAAGTGTTAGGGTTAGGGTGAGGTTAAGAATTAGGGAGAGGGTGAGGGTTAGCGTTAGGGTAAGGTTGAGGGTTAGGTTGGGGCTTAGGGTTATGTTTAGAGTTAGGGTGAGGGTTAGGGTTAGGGTTAGTGTGAGGTTTAGGTTGAGGGTGAGAGTGAGGGTGAGGGTGAGGGTAAGGTTTAGGGTGTGGGTTAGGGTTTGCTTCAGGGTGAGGGTTAGTGTTAAGGTGAGGGTTAGTGTGAGGGTGAGATTTAGGTTATGGTTTAGGGTGAGGGTTAGGGTTAGGGTGAGTGTTATGGTGAGGGGTAGGGTTAGGGTTAGGGAGAGGGTTAGGGTTTGTGTGAGGGTTAGGGTTACGGTTAGGGTTAGGTTTAGTATGAGGATAAACGTTAGGGTGAGGGTTAGGTTTAGGGTTAGGGTTAGGGTTAAGTTTAGGGTTAGGGTTAGGGTTAGGGTAAGTGTTAGGGTTAGGGTGAATATGAGGTTTAGGGTGAGGGATAGGGTTAGGGTTAGGGTGAGTATTAGGTTTAGGGTTAGGGTTAGGGTGAGCATGAGGATTAGGTTTAGGGTTAGGGTGAGGGTGAGGGTGAGGGTGAGTTTTAGGGTTAGGGTGAGGATTAGATTTAGGTTTATGGTTAGGTTAAGAGTTAGGATTAGGTTGAGGGTTAGGTTTAGGGTTACGGTTAGGGTGAGGGTGAGTCTGTGGGTTAGGGTTAGTGTGAGGATAAGGGTTAGGGTGAGGATTAGAGTGAGGTTGAGGGTTAGGGTTAGCATTAGGGTTAGGGTGAGGGTTAGGGTTAGGGTTAGTTTAAGGGTTAGGGTTAGGGTTAGGGTAAGGGTTAGGTTTAGGCTTAGGGTTAGGGTTAGCATTAGGGTGAGGGTGAGGCTTAGGGATAGTTTTAGGTGAGGGTTAGGTTTAGGCTTAGGTTTAGGGTAAGGGTTAGGGTTAGGGTGAGGGTTAGGGTTAGGGTGATTTTTAGGGTGACGGTGAGGGTTAGGGTGAGGGTGAGGTTGAGCATGAGTGTTAGGTTGAGTGTGAGTGTGAGTGTGACGATGAGGGTTATGGTTAAGGTTAGGTTTAGGGTGAGGGTAAGGGTTATGGTTAGGATTAGAGTTAGTGTAAGGGTTAGGCTGAGGGTGAGGCTGAGGGTTAGGGTTAGGGTTAGGGTGAGGGTTAGGGGTAGTGTGAGGGTTAGGTTGAGGGTGAGGTTTAGGGTCAGCGTGAGGTTGAGGGTGACGTTGAGGATGACGGTTAGGGTTAGGGTTATGGTTAGGGTGAGGGTGAGGGTGAGGTTTAGGGTTAGGGTTAGTGTTATTGTTATAGTTAGGGTTAGGGTTAGGATTAGCGTGAGAGCGAGGGTGAGGTTTAAGTTTAGATTTACGGTTAATGTGAGGGTGAGGGTGAGGGTTAGGGTTAGGATTAGGGTTAGTGTTAGGGTTAGGATGAGGGTTAGGCTGAGGGTTAGAGTTATGTTTAATGTGAGGGTTAGATTTAGGGTTACGGTTCGGGTGAGGGCAAGGGTTAGGGGGAGGTTTAGGGTGAGTTTGAGGGTTAGGTTTAGGGTGAGGGTTAGGGTGAGATTTAGGGTTAATGTTAAGGTTAGGGTTAGGGTGAGGTTAATTGTTATAGTGAGAGTTATTTTGAGGGTGAGGTTTAGGGTAAGGGGGAGGTTAAGGGTTAGGGTGAAAGTTATTGTGACGGTTTGGGTTCGGGTTAGCATTAGGGTTGAGGGTGAGGATTAGGGTGAGGTTTAGTGTTAGGGTTAGGGATAGGGTGAGGATAAGGGTTAGTGTGAGGGTGAGGGTCTGGGTAAGGGTTAGGGTTAGATTTACGGTGAGGGTGAGGGTGAGCATTAGAATTAGGTTCAGGGTTAGGGTTAGAGTTAGGTGAGATTGAGGGTGAGGGTTAGGGTTTGGGTTAGAATTATGGTGAGGGTGAGCGTGAGGGTTAGGGTTAGGATTAGGGTTAGGGTTATGGTGAGGGTTAGGGTGAGGTTGAGGTTAAGGCTTAGGTTTAAGGGTAGGGTGAGGGTTAGGGTGAGGTTTAGTGTTAGTGTTGGGGTTAGGGTTAGGGTGAGGTTTAGGGTGAGCCTAAGGATTAGAGTGAGTGTTAGGGTGAGGGTGAGGTTTAGGGATAGCATAAGTCTTAGGGTTAGGATTACAGTGAGGGTTAGGGTTAGGTTTAGGATTAGGTTGAGTGTGAGGGTTTTGGTTATCCTTAGTGTTAGCGTTAGGTTTAGGGTGAGGATTAGGGTGAGGGTTAGGGTTAGGGTGAGGGTTAGTGTTAGCGTGAGGGTGAGGGTAAGGGTTAGGTTGAGGGCTACGTTTAGGGTTAGGGTTATGTTGAGCTTTAGGTTTAGGGTGAGTGTGAGGGTGAGGGTTTGGTTTAGGATGAGGCTTAGGTGTAGGGTTAGGCTTTGGGTGAGGGTGAAGTTGAGCATAAGTTTTAGGTTTAGGTTGAGGGTTAGGGTTATGTTTATTGTTAGGTTGAGGCTGAGGGTTAGGGTGAGGGTGATGGTGAAGGTGAGGGTGAGGGTGATGGTTAGGTTTAGGGTGAGGGTTAGGGTAATATTTGGGGTCAGGGTGAGGGTGAGTGTTAGGGTGAGTGTTAGGGTGAAGTTGAGGTTTAGGGTTAGCATTAAGGTTAGGGTTTGGGTTAGGCTGAGGTTTAGGGGTAGGGTGAAGTTTAGGGTGAGATTCAGGGTTAGGGTTTGGGTGAGGTTGAGGTTTAGGGTTAGCATTAAGGTTAGGGTTAGGGTTAGGCTTAGGTTTAGGTGTTGGATTAGGGTTAGGGTGAGGTTGAGGGTGAGGGTGAGGTTGAGGGTGAGTGTGAGGTTTAGGCTGACATGTAGGGTTAGGTTTAGGGATAGGGTGAAGATTACGGTTAGGGTTAGGTTTAGGGTGAGTGTTAGGCTGAAGGGTAGGTTTAGGGTTAGTGTGAGGGTTAGGGTGAGGTTTAGGGTTAGGGTTAGCGTTAGGGTGAGGTTGAGGGTGTGGGTAAAGTTTAGCATGATGGTTAGGGTGATTTTGAGGTTTAGGGTTAGCATTAGATTTAGGGTTAGCCTTAGGCTGAGGTTTAGGGTTAGGATTAGGGTTGGGGTGAGGGTGAGGGCTAGTGTTAGCATTATGGTTAGGTTTAGGTTTAGGATTAGGGTTAGTGTGAGTGTTAGGGATAGGGTAACAGTAAGGATGAGGGTAAGGGTTAGGGTTACAGTAAGGGTGAGGGTGAAGGTTAGGTTTAGAGTTAGGATTAGGGTTAGGGTTAGGGTTAGGCTGAGGCTGGGGGTGAGGTTGAGGGTGAGGGTTAGGGTTAGGGTTAGTTTTCGGGTGAGGGCTAGGGTGAGGGAGAGGTTTAGTGTGAGGGTTAGGTTGAGGTTATGGGTTTCGGTTAGGAAAGGCTTAGGTTTAGGGTTAGCTTGAGGATTGGGGTGAGGCTGAGGTTTAAGGTGAGTATTAGGGTTAGGGTGAGGATTAGGGTTAGGGTTAGGGTGAGGGTGAGGATTAGGATGATGTTTAGGGTGAGGGTGAGGGTTAGGGTGAGGGTGAGGGCTAGGGTGTAGGTGAGGGTTAGGGTTAGGTTGAGGTCTAGGTTTAGGGTTAGGGTTAGGGTGAGGTTTAGGTTTAGTGTGAGGGTGAACGTGAGGGTTAGGTTTAGGATTAGGCTTAGGTGTAGGGTTAGGCTTAGGGTGAGGGTGAGGGTCAGAGTTAGGATTAGGATGAGGTTTAGGGTTATGGTTAGGGTCAGGGTGAGGGTGAGGGTTAGGGTAAGAGTGATGTTGAGGGTGAGGGTTAGGTTTAGGGTGAGGGAGAGTGTTATGGTTAGGGTTAGGCTGAGGGTGAGGGTGTGGGTTATGGTGAGGGTGATGTTGAGGTTGAGGGTGAGGGTGAGGATTAGCGTTTGGGTGAAGGTTAAGTTTAGGGTTTGGGTTAAGGTTAGGTTGAGGGTTAGGGTTAGGGTTAGGATGAGGGTTAGGCTGAGGTTTAGGTTTAGGGTTAGGGTGAGGGTGAGGTTTAGGGTGAGGGTGAGCGTTAGGATTAGGATTAGGGTTAGTGTTTTAGGGTGAGGGTAAGGGATAGGTTTAGGCTTAGGGTGAGGTTTTTGGTTAGGCTTAGTTTTAGAGTTAGGGTGAGGGTGAGGGTTAGGGTTAGGTCTTGTATTAGGTTTCGGGTTAGTGTTAGGCCGAGGGTGAGGTTGAGGTTGAGGGTGACAGGGTGAGGGTTAGGTTTACGGTTAGGGTTAGGATGAGAGTTAGGCTGAGGATTAGGGTTAGGGTTCGGGTAAGGGTAAGGGTTAGGGTGAGATTGAGGGTTAGGTTTAGGCTTAGGGTTATGGTGACGGTTTGTGTGAGGTTTAGTGTTAGTGTTAGGGTTAGGGTTAGAGTGAGGGTTAGCGTGAGGGTAAGGGTTAGGGTGAGGGTTAGGCTGATGGTGAGGGAGAGGGTTAGGTTGAGGGTTAGGGTGAGGGTGAGGGATTTGGTTAGGAAAGGCTTTGGGTTAAGGTTAGGGTGAGTATTAGGATTTGGGGTGAAATTTAACTTGAGGATTAGGGTTAGGGTGAGGATTAGGGTTAAGGTTAGGGTTAGGGTGATGTTTAGGATAAGGGTGATGGTTAGGGTGAGGGTTAGGATGAGGGTGAGGGTGAGGGTGTAGGTGAGGGTTAGGGTCACGGTGAGGGTCAGTGTGAAGTTGAGGGTTCGGGTTCGGTTTAGGTTTAGGGTGAGTGTTAGGGTTAGGGTTAGGGTGAGGGGTAGGATGAGGTGTAAGGTGAGGGTTAGGGTTAATGTGAGGGTTAGGGTTAGGGTTAGTGTGAGGATAAGCGTTAGGGTGAGAGTGAGGGTTAGGTTTAGCGTTAGGGTTAGGGTGAGGTTTATGGTGAGGGTTAAGTTGAGGGTTAGGGTTAGTATGAGTTTGAGGGTTAGAGTTAGGTTTAGGTTGAGGATTAGGGTTAGGGTGATATTTAAGGTAGGGTTAGGGTGAGGGTGAGGGTGAGGGTGAGGGTTAGGGTTATGGTGAGGATTATGTTATGGTTAGGGTTATGGTGAGGGTAATGGTTAGGATGAGGTTTAATGTGAGGGTGACGGTGAGGGATAGCGTTAGATATAGGGTGAGGGTTAGGGTGAGGGTTAGGTTTCAGGTTAGGTTGGGTGAGGGTGAGGGTTAGAGTTAGGTTTATGCTGAGGGTAAGGTTTAGGGTGAGGGTTAGCATGAGGGTGAGGGTTAGGGTTACGTTGAGGGTTAGGGTGAGCATTAGGGTGAGGGTTAGATTTAGGATTAGGGTTAGGGTGAGGGTTAGGGTGAGGTTTAGTTTTAGTGTTAGGGTTAGGGTTAGGGTAGGGGTTAGGGTGAGGGTAAGGGTTAGAGGTTCATGGAGAGGGTGTGTGTTAGGGATAGCATTAGGGTTAAGTTTAGATTTAGGGTGAGGATTAGGGTTAGCATTAGTGTTAGGGTTAGGGTTAGGCTGAGGTTTAGGTTTAGGTGTAGGTTGAGGGTGAGTGTTAGGGTTAGGGTTAGGGTGAGGGTGAGGGTTAGGGTTAGGGTTAGAGTAACGGTGAGGGTAAGGGTTAGGGTGAGGGCTAGGGTTAGGGTTATGGTTAGGGTAAGGTTTAGGGTTAGGGTGAGGGTGAGTGTCAGAGTTAGGTTTAGGGTGTGGTTTACAGTAATGGTTAGGGTTAGGGTGAGGGTGAGGGTGAGGGTTAGAGTGACGGTGAGGGTGAGGGTTAGGGTTTGGGTTAGGTTTAGGGTTAAGGTTAGGGTGCGGGTTATTGTTAGGGTTATGGTTAGGATGAGTGTTAGGCTGCAGGTTAGGGTGAGTGTAAGGTTTAGGGTGAGGGTGAGGGTTAGGTTTAGGATTAGAGTTAGGGTTAAGGTGAGGGTTAGGATTAGGGTGAGGGTTTTGTACAGGGTTAGGTTTAGAGTTGGGGTGAGGGTGAGGGTGAGAGTTAGCGTTTGGGTTAGGTTTAGTGTTAGGGTTAGGCTGAGGGTGAGTTTGAGGGTGAGGGTGAGGGTTAGGATTAATGTGAGTGTTAGGGTTAGGTTTAGCATGATGCTTAGGGTGAGCATTAGGGTTAGAGTTAGGATGAGGGTTAGGCTAAGGGGTAGGGTTAGGGTTCGGGTGAGGGTTAGGTTTAAGGTGAGGGTTAGGGTGAGGTTTAGGCTTAGGGTTAGGGTTAGGGTTAGGTTTAGGGTTAGGGTTAGGGTTAGTGTGAGGGTTAGGGTTAGGGTTAGGGATAGGGTGAAGGTTAGGCTTAGGGTGAGGCTTAGGGTTAGCATTAGGGTGAGGGTTAGGTTTAGGATTAGGCTTAGGTGTAGGGTCAGGCATAGGGTGATGGTGAGGGTGAGGGTCAGAGTTAGGTTTAGTGTTAGGGTTATGGTTATGGTTTGGGATAGGGTGAGGGTTACGGTGAGAGTGATGGTGAGGGTGAGGGTGAGGGTTAGGTTTAGGGTGAGGATTAGGGTTATGGTTAATGTTAGAGTGAGGATGAGTGTGAGGGTTAGTGTGAGTGTGAGGGTGAGGTTGAGGTTGAGGGTAAGGGTTAGGGTTTAGGTGAGGGTCAGGTTTACGGTTAGCATAAGGTTAGGTTGAGCGTTAGGGTTAGGTTTAGGGTCAGGGTTAGAGTTTGCGTTAAGGTTATCATGAGGGTTAGGGTTAGGGTTAGGGTTAGGGTTAGGGTGAGGCGTAGAGTGAGGGGTAGGGTTAGGTTTAGGGTGAGGGTTAGGGTTAATGTGAGGATTAGGGTTAGGGTTAGTGTCAGTGTGAGGATAAGGGTAAGGGTGAGGGTTAGGGTGAGAGTGAGGGTTAGGGTTAGCGTTAGGTTTAGGGTGAGGGATAAGGTGAGGGTAAGGGTTAGTATGAGGGTGAGGCTTAGAGTTAGGTTTAGGGTAAGGGTCAGGGTTAGGGTGAGGTTTAGGATAGGGTTTGGGTGAGGGTGTGGGTTTGGGTGAGGGTGAGTTTTAGGGTGTGGGTGACGGTTAGGGTTACGGTGAGGATTAGGGTTAGGGTTAGGGTTAGGTTTATGGTGAGGGTAAAGTTTAGGATGAGGTTTAGGGTGAGGGTGAGCTTTAGGGATAGCGTTAGATTTAGGGTGAGGGTTAGGGTGAGGGTTAGGATCCAGGTTAGGTTAGGTGAGGGTGAGGGTTAGAGTTAGGTTTAGGGTTAGGTTTAGGGTGAGGGTAAGGTTTAGGGTGAGCATTAGGGTGAGGGTGAGGGTTAGGGTTAGGTTGAGGGTTAGGGTGAGCATTAGGGTGAGGGTTAGGTTTATGTTTAGGGTTAGTGTGAGGGTTAGGGTGAGGTTTAGTGTTAGTGTTAGGATTAGGGTTACTGTAAGGGTTATGGTGAGGGTAAGAGTTAGGGTTAGGGTTAGGGTTATGGTGAGGGTTAGGGTTAGCGTTAGGGTGACGGTGATCTTAAGGTTCAGGGTGAGGACTAGGGTTAGGGTTAGGTTTAGGTTAAGGTTTAGGTTTAGAGTGAGGGTGAGAGTGAGAGTTAGGTTTAGGATTCGGCTTAGGTGTAGGGTAAGGCTTAGGGTGAGGTTGAGGGTGTGTGTCAGAGTTACGATTAGGGTGAGGGTCAGGGTTATCGTTATGGTTAGGGTGAGGGTGAGGGTGAGGGTGAGGGTTAGGGTGAGGGTGAGGGTGAGGCTGAGGGTGAGGTTGAGGGTTAGGGTTTGGTTGAGGGTTAGGGTTAGAGTTAGGATGAGGGTAAGGGTTAGGGTGACGGTTAGGGTCAGGGTGAGTGTTAGGGTTAAGCTTAGGGTTAGGGTGAGGGGTAGGGTGAGGGTTAGTGTTATTGTTTGGGTTACTGTTATGGTGAGGGTTAAGGTGAGTGTAAGGGTTGGGGTGAACGTTTGGGTGAGGGTGATGGATAGGCTGCAGGTGAGGGGAAGGGTTAGGGCGTGGTTTAGGGTGAGGCTGAGTGTTAACATTAGCATTGGGGTGACGGTGAGTGTGAGGATTACGGTGAGATTTAGGGTTATGGTTAGGGATAAGGTGAGGATTAGGGTTAGGGTTAGGTTTCGGGTGAGGATTAGGTTGAGGGGTACGGTTAGGGTTAGAGTTAGGGTGAGGGTTAGGGTGAGGGTAAGTGTTAGGGTGAGCGTTAGGGTTAGGTTGAGGTTTAGGGTTATGGTGAGGGTGAGGGTGAGGTTGGGGGTGAGGTTGAGGGTAAGGGTTATGGTTAGGGTTAGTTTTAGGGTGAGGGCTAGTGTGAGGATGAGGGTTAGGGTGAGGTTTAGGGTAGGGTGAGGGTGAGTGTGAGGGTTTGGTTTAGTGTGAGTTTTAGAGTGTGGGTGACAGTTAGGGTTAGGGTGAGGGTTAAGGTGACGTTGAGGGTTAGGGTGAGGGTGAAGGTTAGGGTTAAGGTGAGGATTAGGGTTAGGTTTGGTGTTAGTGTTATGGTGAGGGTAAAGGTTAGGATGAGTTTTAGGGTGATGTTGAGGTTTAGGAATAGCGTTAGAGTTAGGGTGAGGGTTAGGGTGAGGGTTAGATTGGGGTGAGGGTGAGGGTTAGTTAGGTTTATGGTAAGGGTTAGGGTGAGGGTAAGGTTTTGGGTGAGAGTTAGGGTGAGGGTGAGGGTTAGAGTTAGGTTGAGGGTTAGGGTGAGCTTTAGGGTGAGGGTTTGGTTTAGGTTTAGCGTTAGGGTGAGGGTTATGGTGAGGTTTAGTGTTAGTGTTAGGTTTAGTTTTAGGGCTTGTGTTAGGGTGTTGGTAAGGGTTAGAGTGAGGGTTAGGGTGAGGTTTAGTGTTAGTGTTAGGTTTAGGTTTAGGGCTTGGGTTAGGGTGTTGGTAAGGGTTAGAGTGAGGGTTAGGGTGAGGGTAAGGGTTAGAGTGAGGGTTAATTTTAGGGTGACGGTGAGGGTAAGGGTTAGTTTGAGGGCTAGTGTTAGGGTTAGGGTAAGGTTTAGGTTTAGGGTGAGGGTGAGGGTTAGGGTTAGGGTTATGGTTTGTTTGAGGGTTAGGGTTAGCGTTCGGGTTAAAATTAGGGTGAGGGTTAGGGTTAGGGTTAGGATGAGGGTTAGACTGAGGGTTAAGGTTAGGATTAGTGTGAGGGTAAGGGTTAGGGAGAGGGTGAGGTTAAGGTTTAGGATTAGGGTTAGGCTTAGGGTGAGGGTGTGTGCTAGGGTTAGTATTAGGGTGATGGTAATGGTTAGGTTAGGTTTAGAGTTAGGGTGAGGGTGAGGGTTAGTGTTTGGAGTAGTGTTAGGGTTAAGTTTAGTCTGAGGGTGAGGTTGAGGGTGAGGACGAGGGTTAGGGTAAATGTGAGGGTTAGGGTTAGAGTTAGCATTAAGGTTAGGGTCAGGTTTAGGGTTAGGGTTAGGTTTAGGATGAGGGTTAGGCTGAGGGTTAGGGTTAGGGTTCGTGTGAGGGTCAGGGTTAGGGTGAGGGTTAGGGTGAGGTTGAGGTTTAGGTTGAGGTTGTAGGTTAGTGTTAGGTTTTGGGTGAGGGTTAGGGTGAAGGTTAGTGTTAGGGTTAGGATGAGAGTTAGAGTGAGGGTGAGGGTTAGGGTGAGTGTTAGTGTGAGGGTGAGGGATAGGGTTAATGTGAGTGTAAGGGTTAGGGCGAGGATTAGTGTGAGGTTGAGGATTAATGTTAGCATTAGGGTTAAGGTGAGGGAAAGTTTTAGGGTGAGTGTTAGGGTTATGGTTAGGGATACCCTGAGGATTAGGTTTAGGGTTAGGTTTAGGGTGAGGGTTAGGCTGAGGGGTAGGGTTAGGGTTAGGGTGAGGGTTAAGTTGAGGAGTAGTTTTAGGGTTAGAGTTAGGGTGAGGGTGAGGGTAAGGGTTAGTTTGAAGGTTAGGGTGTGGTTGAGGTTTAGGGTTAGCATTAGGGTTAGGTTTAGGGTTAGGGTTATGATTAGAGTTAGGGTGAGGGTGAGGGCTAGTGTTAGCATTAGGGTTAGGGTTAGGGTTAAGGTTAGAGTGGGGGTGAGGGTGAGGTTTTGGCTTAGTGTTATGATTAGGGTTAGGGTTACCCTGAGGGTGGGGGTGACTTTGAGGGTGAGGATTAGGTTTAGGGTTAGTTTTATCGTGAGGGCTAGGGTGAGGGTGAGGTTTAGGGTGAGGGTTAGGGTGAAGTTGAGGTTTTCGGTAAGGAAAGGCTTAGGGTTAGTGTTAGTGTGAGGGTGAGGATTAGGGTGAGGGTGAGGTTTAAGGTGAGGATTAGGGTTAGGGTTAGGATTAGGGTGAGGGTTAGGGTGAGGGTTAGGGTTAGGGTGATGTTTAGGGTGAGGGTTAGGGTGAGGGTGAGGGTGAGGCTGAGGGTGAGGGTGTAGGTGAGGGTTAGTTTTAGGGTAAGGGTTAGGGTGAAGGTGACATTGAGGGGTAGTGCAAATTTGAGTGTTAGGGACAGGGCTAGGGTGAGGGTTAGGGTTAGGGTTATGGTGAGGGGTAGGGTGAGGGGTAGGGTTAGCATGAGGGTGAGGGTTAGCATTAATGTGAGGATTAGGGTTAGGGTTATGATTAGTGTGAGGATAAAGGTTAGGGTGAGGGTGAGGGTTAGGGTTAGGGTGAGGGTTAGGGTTAGGGTGAGGGTAAGGATGAATGTTAGATTAGGGTTAGGGTTAGTGTTATTGTTAGTGTTATGGTTAGGTTGAAGTTTACAGTGAGGGTGAGGTTTAGGGTTAGGGTTAGGTTCAGAGTGAGGGTGAGGTTCAGGGTTAGGATTAGGGTTAGAGATAGGGTTCGGCTGAAGGTGAGGGTGTGGGTGAGGGTTAGGATTAGGGTGAGGGTGAGGGTTAGGGTGAGTTTTAGTGTGTGGGTTAGTGTTAGGGTTAGTGTGAGGATTAGGGTTAGGGTTATGGTGAGGGTAAGGGTTAGGGTAAAGGTTAGGGTAAGGTTTAGTGTTAGGGTTATGGTGAGAGTGAGGGTTAGGTTTAGTGTGAGTATTAGGGTGAGGTTTAGGTTTAGTGTTAGCTTTAGGGTGAGGGTGAGGTTTAGGGTGAGTGTGAGGGTTAGGGTTTGGGTGAGGGTTAGGGTGAAGGTGAAGGCTAGGGTGAGGGTGAGACTTAGAGTTAGGGTTAGGGTTAGGGTGAGGGTTAGTGTGAGGATAAGGGTTAGGGTTAGGTTTAGGGTTAGTGTGAGGATTAGGGTTAGGGTGAGGGTTAGAGTTAGGGTGAGGGTGAGGGTTAAGTTTAAGGTTGTGTGAGGGTTAGGGTTAGGCTGAGGGTTAGGGTTAGGTTTTGGTTTAGGGTGAGGGTGAGGTTGAGGTGGAGGGTGAGGGTGAAGTTGAGTGTGATGGTGAGGGTTAGGGTTAGGGTTAGGTTGAGTTTTACGCTTAGTGTGAGGGTTGGGTGAGCATGAGGTTAAGGGATAGGGTGATGGTTAGGGTTAGGGTGAGGGTTATAGTTAGGGTGAGTGTGAGTTTTAGGGTTATTGTTAGGGTTAGGGTTAGTGTTAGGGTTATGGATATGGTTAGGGTTACGGTTACGGTTAGAATGAAGTTTAGTTTTAGGGTTTGGGTTAGAGTTAAGGTTAGGGTGAGGGTGAGATTTAGGGTTAGAGTTAGGGTTAGTGCTAGTGTTAGGGTTAGGGTGAGGGTTACGGTTAGGCTTAGGCTTAGGCTTAGGCTTAGGCCGAGCATAAGGGTGAGTGGTAGGGTTCTGGTTAGGGTTCGGGTTAGGGTGAACGTTAGATTGAGTTTTAGGTTTAGGGTTAGGGTGAGGGCTAGGGTTAGGGATAGGTTTAGGTTTAGGATTAGGGTTAGGGTGAGGGTGAGTGTGAGGTTTAGGCTTAGAATTAGGGTGAGGGTTAGGGTTAGGTTTTGGGTTATTGTGAGGGTGAGGCTGAGGATTAGGCTTATTTTTAGGGTTACGTTTATTTTTAGGGTTAGTGTGGGGTTAGGGTTAGGGTTATGCTGAGAGTTAGGGTTAGAGTTAGGATTAGGCTTAGGGTTAGGATGAGGGTGAGGGTGGGTTTGAGGATTGGAGTTAGGGTTAGGGTTAGGCATAGGGTTAGGCTTATTGTTTGTGTTATGCTTAGGGTTAAGTTTGCGGTGAGCATGACGCTGAAGGTGAGGGTTATGCTTATGGTTAGGGTTAGGGTTAGTGTTATTCTTAGGGTTAGGGTTAGGGATACGGTGAGGATGAGGTTGAGGGTGAGGGTTAGGTTTAGGGTGCGGTTTTGGGATAGGTTTAGTGTAAGGGTTAGGGTGAGAGTGAGGTTTAGAATTAGAGTTATTGTTAGGGGGAGGGTTAGGGTTAGGGTTTGGGTTAGGGTGAGGATGGGGGTGAGGATTAGGGTTAGGTTTAGGGTTAGGGTTAGGGTTAGGATTTTAAGATAGGGTTAGGGTTAGGGTTACAGTGAGGGTTAGGGTTAGGGTTAGGCTTAGGGTTAGGCTGAGGGTGATAGTGGGTGTGAGGATTAGGGTTAGGGTTAGTGTTAGTGTTAGGGTTATTGTTAGTGTTATGGTTAGGGTTAAGTTTGCTGTGAGGGTGAGTCTGAGGGCGAGGGTTTTGGTTATGGTTATGGTTAGGGTTAGAGGTATTGTTAGGGTTAGGGTTAGAGTTACCGTGAGGGTGAGGGTGAGGGTGAGGTTTAGGGTTCAGATTAGGGTTCGGGATAGAGTGAAGGTTAGATTGAGATTTAGGGTTAGGATTAGGGTAAGTGTGAGGGCTAGGGTTAGGGTTAGGGTGAGGGCTAGGGTTAGGGATAGGGTTTTGTTTTGGATTAGGGTTAGGGTGAGGGTGAGTGTGAGGTTTAGGGTTAGGGTTAGGCTTAGAGTTAGGGTGAGGGTTAGGGTTAGGGTTTGGGTTAGTGTGAGGGTGAGGCTGAGGATTAGGGTTAGGTTTAGGGTTAGGTTTAGGGTTAGGGTTAGTGTTAGGTTTAGGGTTAGGATTAGGGTTATGGTGAGGTTTAGGGTTAGAGTTAGGATTAGGTTTAGGGTTAGGATGAGGGTGAGGGTGGGTTTGAGGATTAGAGTTAGGGGTAGGGTTAGGCTTAGTGTTAGGTTTATTTTTAGTGTTATGCTTAGGGTTAAGTGAACATGAGGTGAGCATGAGGCTGAAGCTGAGGGTTATGGTAAGGGTTATGGTTAGGGTTAGTGTTAGTGTTATTCTTAGGGTTAGGGTTAGAGATATGGTGAGGATGAGGTTGAGGGTGAGGGTTAGGGTTAGGGTGCGGTTTAGGGATAGGTTTAGGGTAAGGGTTAGGGTGAGGGTGAGGTTTAGAATTAGAGTTATTGTTAGGGGGAGGGTTAGCGTTAGGGTTTGGGTTAGGGTGAGGGTGGGGCTGAGGATTAGGGTTAGGTTTAGGGTTAGGGTTAGGGTTAGGTTTTTAAGTTAGGGTTAGGGTTAGGGTTACGGTGAGGGTTAGGATTAGGGTTAGGCTTAGGTTTAGGCTGAGGGTGAGGGTGCGTGTGAGGATTAGGGTTAGCATAAGGGTTAGTGTTAGGGTTATTGTTAGTGATATGGTTAGGGTTAAGTTTGCTGTGAGGGTGAGTCTGAGGTTGAGGGTTATGGTTATGGTTAGGGTTATTGTTAGAGTTATTGTTAGGGTTAGGGTTAGAGTTATGGGGAGGGTGAGGGTGAGGGTGAGGGTTAGGGTTAGGGTTACGGTGAAAGTTAACTTACGGTTTAGGGTTAGGATTAGGGTAAGGGTGAGGGCTAGGGTTAGGGTTAGAGTTAGGGTTATGGGGAGGGATAGGGTTAGGTTTAGGGTTAGGTTTAGGGTTAGGGTTAGGATTACGGTGAGGGTTAGGGTTAGGATTAGGCTTAGGCTTAGAGTTAGGCTGAGGTTGAGGCTGAGGGTGAGGGTTATGGTGATGGTTAGGGTTAGGATTAGGGTTAGGGTAAGTGTTATTGTTAAGATTAGAGTTAGAGTTATTGTGAGGTTCAGGGTGAGGTTGAGGGTTAGGGTTAGGTTGAGGTTTAGGGTTAGGTTTAGTGTTAGGGATAATGTTAGGGTGAGGGTATCGGTAAGGTTAAAGTTGAGTGTTAGGCTGAGCATGAGGGTTACGGTAAGGGTGAGGGTTAGGCTTAGGGTGAGGGTTAGGGTTAGGGTTGGGGTGAGAGTTAGGGTTCGGGTTCAATTTAGTGTTAGGTTGAGGGTTAGGGTAAGGGTTACGGTGACGGTGAGGGTTAGGGTTAGGTAGAGGGTTAGTGTTAGGATTAGGGTTAGTGTGAGGTGAAGGTAATGTTAGTGTTAGGGTGAAGGTTAGGATGAGGGTTAGGGATAGGATTAGGGTTAGGGTGAGGGCTAGTTTGAGGGTGAGGTTTAGGGTTAGCGTTAGGGTGAGGTTTAGGGTTAGGGTTAGGGTTCGGGTTAGGGTGAGGGTGAGGTTTACGGTTAGAGTTATGGTTAGGGTGAGACTGAAATTGAGGGTTAGGGTTAGGGTTAGTGTTAGAGTTAGGGTTAGGGTGAGAGTTAGGTTGAGGGTGAGGGTTAGGCTAAAGGTTAGGATTAGGATTAGCATAAGGTTTAGGGTGAGTGTGAGGGTTAGGGTTAGGGTTAGGCTTAGGGTTAGGCTGAGGGTGAGGTTGAGAGTGAGGGTTTGGGTTAGGTTTACTGTGAGAGTTAGGGTTCGGGTAAATTTAGGGTTAGGGTGAGGGTTAGGGTTAGGTTTATGGTGAGCTTGAGTTTTAGGGTAAGATTGAGGCTTAGGGTTAGGATTATGTTTAGGGAAAGGGTTAAGGTTAGGGTTAGGGTGAGGTTAAGAATGAAGATTAGGAATAGGGTGAGGGCTACGTTGAGGGTGAGCTTTAGGGTTAGTGTTAGATTAAGGTTTAGGGTTAGAGTTAGGGTTAGGGTGAGGGTTAGGTTGAGGGTTAGATTTAGGTGAGGGTGAGGGTTAGGGTTAGGGTGAGGATGATGGTAAGAGTAAAGGTGAGGTTTAGGCTGAGGTTGAGTGTTAGGGTGAAGGTTAGGGTTAGGTTTAGGGTTAGGGTAAGGGATAGGGTTAGGTTCAGGGTGAGAGTTAGATTGAGGATTAGGGTTACTGTTAGTGTGAGGTTTAGGGTGAGGATGTGGGTTAGGGTTAGGGTGAAGGTGAGGGTTAAAATTAGGGTTATGTTGAGGGCTAGGGTGAGGGTGAGTGTTAGTGTTAGGGTTAGGGTTATGGTGAGGTTTAGGATTAGGTTGAGGGTTAGCGTTAGTGTGAGGGTTAGTGTTCGGGTTAGGGTCAGTGTTAGGGTGAGGGTAACTGTTAGGGTGAGGGTTAGGTTTAGGGTGAGGGTTATGGTTATGGTGAGGGTTAGGGTTAGGGTTATTGTTAGGGTTAGGGTTAGGGATACGGTTACGGTGAGTGTGAGGGTGAGAGTTAGGGTTAGGTTTAGGGTGAAGTTTAGTGTTAGGGTTAGGGTTAGGGTTAAGGTGAGGGTGAGGTTTAGGGGTAGAGTTAGGTTTAGGGTGAGGGTTAGGGTCAAGGTTAGGGTTAAGGTGCGGGTTAGGGTGGGGTTGAAGGTAAGGGTAAATTTGAGGGTTAGGCTGAGGGTGAGGGTTACAGTAATGGTGAGGGTTAGGGTTAGGGTGAGGGTTAGTGTTAGGGTTAGAATGAGGGTGAGGGTTAGATTGAGGTTTAGTGTTAGGGTTAGTGTGAGGTTTAGAGTGAGCTTGAGGGTTAGGGTTATTGTTAGGATGAGGTTTATGGTTAGGGTGATGCTTAGGGTTAGTGTGAGCATTGGTGTTAGCGTTAGGGTTTATGTTATGGTGAGGGTAAGTGTTAGGGTGAGGGTTAGGTTTAGGGTGAGAGTTATGGTTAGGGTAAGTGTGAGGGTTAGGGTTAGGGTTATTGTTAGGGTTAGGGTTAGGGTTATGGTTAGTGTTAGTGTTAGGGTTAGGGTTAGGGTTAGGATGAGGTTTAGTTTTAGTCTTAGGATTAGATTTAAGGTTAGGTGAGAGTGAGATTTAGGGTTAGAGATAGGTTTATTGCTAGTGTTAGTGTTAGGGTGAGGGTTAGGGTTAGGTTTAGGCTTAGGCTGAGGCTTGGGCTTAGGCCGAGCATGAGGGTGAGGGTTAGGGTTCGGGTTAGTGTGAAGTTTAGATTGAGGTTTAGGGTTAGGATTAGGGTAAGGGTGAGGGCTAGGTTTAGGGTTAGGGTATGGGCTAGGGTTAGGGATAGGGTTAGGTTTAGTATTAGGGTTAGGGTGAGGGTGAGTGTGAAGTTTAGGGTTAGGGTTAGGCTTAGAATTATGGTGAGGGTTAGGGTTAGGGTTTGGGTTAGTGTGAGGGTGAGGCTGAGGATTAGGGTTAGTTTTAGGGTTAGGTTTAGGGTTAGAGTTAGGGTTAGGCTTAGGCTTAGGATGAGGGTGAGGGTGGGGTTGAGGATTAAAGTTAGGGTTTGGGTTAGGCTTAGGGTTAGGTTATGATTAGGGTTAAGTTTGCGGTGAGCATGAGGCTGAAGGTGAGGGTTATGGGTAGGGTTAGGGTTAGGGGGAGGGATAGGGTGAGGTTTAGGGTTAGGGTTAGTGTTAGGGTAAGTGTGAGGGTGAGGGTTAGGTTGAGCTTTAGGGATAGGGTTAGGTTTAGCATTAGGGTTAGGGTGAGACTGATTGTGAGGTTTAGGTTGAGGATTAGGCTTAGGCTTATGGTTAGGCTAAGAGTGAGGGTTGGGGTGAGGATTAGGGTTAGGGCTAGGCTATGGCTTAGGCTGAGGGTGAGGATGGATGTGAGGATGAGGGTTAGTGTGATCGTTAGGATTAGGGTAAGGGTGAGGGCTCGGGTGAGGGTAAATGTTAGGGTCAGGCTTTGTCTTAGTCTTCCAGTTAGACTGAGGGTGAGTTTGAGGGTGAGGGTTAGGGTTAGCGTGATGGTTAGGTTTAATGTTAGGGTGAGGGTTAGAATGAGGTTTAGGGTTCGGTGAGGTTAGGGTGAGGATGATGGTAAGGGTAAAGGTGAGGTTTACGCTGAGGGTAAGGGTTAAGATGAGGGTGAGGGTTAAGGTAAGGGTGAGGGTTAGGGTTAGGGTTTGGCTGAGTGTGAGGTTTAGGGTGAGGATTAGGCTTAGGTTTACAGTTAGGCTAAGGGTGAGGGTGGGAGTGAGGGTGGGGGTGAGGATTAGGGTTATGGTGATGGTTAGGGTTAGGGTTAGTGTTAATGTTAGGGTTAGGGTTAGAGTTACGTTGAGTGTGAGGGTGCAGGTGAGGGTTAGGGTTAGGGTTAGGGTGGGGTTTAGGGTTGGGTTAGGATTATGGTTAGGGTGAGGGTGAGGTTTAGGGTTAGATATAGTGTTAGGGGTAGGGTTAGGGTGAGGGTCAGGGATAGGGTTATTGTTACTCTTAGGGTGAGTGTGAGGGTTAGGTTGAGGTTTAGGGTTATGGTTACGATTAGGGTTAGTGTAAGGGTTAATGTTATGGTTAGGGTTAGTTTTAGGGTGAGGGTGGTTGTTAGGGTTTGGGTTACTGTGAGGGTTATCGTTGGGATGAGGGTTAGGATAAGGGTTAGTGTTATTGTTAGGGTTAGGTTTAGTGTTTCGGTTACGGTGAGGGTGAGGGTTAGGGTTAGGTTCAGGGCGAGGTTTAGGGTTTGGTTTAGGGTTAGAGTGAGGGTTAGGGTGAGTGTGAGGATTAAGGTTAGAGTTAGGTTTAGGGTGAAGGTTAGGTTGACCTTTAGGGTTAGGGTTAGTGTTAGGGTTGGGGTTAGGCTGAGAGTTAGGGGGAGAGTTAGGATTACTGTTAGGTTTAGGTTTATGGTTAGGGTTATCTTTAGTGATAGGGTTAGGGTGAGGTTTAGAGTTAGAATTAGGGTTAGGGTGAGGCTGAGGCTGAGGGTGAGGGTTAGGATTAGGGTTAGCATTAGGATTAGGGTTTGGGTTAGGGTGAGTGTGAGGGTTAGGGTTAGGGTTAGTGTTAGCCTTAGGTTTAGGCTGAGGGTGAGGGTGAGGGTGAGGGTTAGGGTTAGTTTAAGGGTTAGGGTTAGGGTGAGGTTTAGTGTTAGACTTAGTGTTAGAGTTAGGGTTAGAGTGAGGGTGAGGTTTAGGGGTAAAGTTAGGGTTAGGGTGAAGGTTAGGTTGAGAGTTAGGGTTAGGGTTAGGGTTAGGATGGGGGTGAAGGTAAGGGTAAACGTGACGGTTAGGCTGAGTGTGAGGGTTATGGCAAGGGTGAAGATTAGGGTTAGGGTGAGAATTAGGGTTAGGGTTAGTGTGAGAGTTAGGGTTCGGGTTAAGTTTAGGGTTAGGGTTAGGGTTAGGCTAAGAGTTTCGGTGAGGGTGAGGGTTAGTGTCAGTTTGAGAGTTAGGGTTAGGATTAGGGATAGGGTGAGGGTTAGTGTTAGGGTTAGTGTTATGGTGAGGGTTAGGATGAGGGTTAGGGTTAGGATTAGGGTTAGGGTGAGGGCTAGTGGCAGGTGAGGTTTACGGTTAGTGTTAGGGTGAGGTTTACGGTTAGGATTAGGGTTAAGGTTAGGTTGAAGTTGAGTTTCGGGTTAGAGTTAGGGTTAGGGTGAGGCTGAGGTTGAGGGTTAGGGTTAGGGTGAGGTTTAGTGTTAGGATTAGTGTTAGAGTTAGGGTTAGAGCAAGGGTTAAGTTGGGAGTGAGGGTTAGGCTTAGCTTTAGGAATAGGTTTAGGCTGAGGGTGAGGGTGAGTTTGAGGGTTATGGTTAGGTTGAGGGTTCGGCTTAGGTTGAGGGTTAGGTTTAGGATTAGGGTTAGGGTGAGGGTTAAGTTTAGGGTTAGGGTGAGGGTAAGAATGAGGATTAGGGTTAGGATTAGGGTTATGGTGAGGGCTAGGGTGAGCGTGAGGGTTAAGGTTAGTGTTAGATTAAGGTTTAGGGTTAGGGATAGCTTTAGGGTGAGGGTTCGGTTGAGGTTAGGGTTACAGTGAGTGTGAGGGTTAGTGTTAGGGTGAGGGTTAGGGTTAGGATTAGGGTTAGGTGAGAGTGAATGTTAGGATTAGGGTTAGGTTTAGGGTTAGGGTTAGGTTTAGGGTTAGGGTGAGGGTTAGGGTTAGGATGATGGTAAGGGTAAAGGTGAGGTTTAGGGTGAGGCTGAGGGTTAAGATAAGGGTGAGGGTTAGGTTGAGGCTTAGGTTTAGAGTAAGGGGTAGGATTAGGGTCAGGGTGATTGTTAGATTGAGGATTAGGGTTAGGGTTAGTGTGAACTTTAGAGTGAGGATGAGGGTTAGGGTTAGGGTGAGGGTGAGGGTTAGAATTAGGTTTAGGGTGAGGGCTAGGGTGAGGGTGAGGGTTAGGGTAAGGGTTAGGCTTAGGCTTAGGATTAGGCTGAGCGTGAGATTGAGGGTGAGGGTTAGGGTTAGTGTGATGGTTAAGTTTACAGTTAGGGTTAGGGTTAAAATGAGGTTTAGGGTTAGGGTGAGGTTTAGGATGAAGTTTAGTGTTAGGGTTAAGGTTAGACTTAGGGTTATGGTGAGGGTGAGGTTCTGGGGTACAGTTAGGGTTAGGATGAGGGTTACGGTTAGGGTGCAGGTTAGCCTGAGGGTGACGGTTAGGGTAAAGGTGAGGGTTAGGCTGAGGGTGAGAGTTCCGGTAAGGGTGAAGTTTAGGGTTAGGGTGAGGGTTAGTGTTAACATTAAGGTGAGGGTGAGGGTTAGATTGAGGATTAGTGTTAGGGTTAGTGTGAGGTTTAGGGTGAGGATGAGGGTTAGGGTTAGGGTGAAGGCTAGGGGAGTGTGAGGGTTCGGGTTAGGGTTAGGGTGAGGGTAAGTGTTAGGGTGAGGGTTAAGGTTAGAGTGAGGGTTATGATTAGGGTGAGGGTTAGGGTTAGGGTTAGGTTTATTGTTAGGTTTAGGGGTAGGGTTACTGTTACTGTGAGGGTAAGCGTGAGGATTATGGTCAGGGTTAGGATGAGGTTTAGGTTTAGGGTTAGGGATAGAGTCAGGGTTAGGGTGAGGGTTAGGCTTAGGCTTAGGCTTAGGCTTAGGCTTTGGCCGAGCATGAGGTTGAAGGTTCGGGTTCGAGTTCGGGTTTGGTTTAGGATTAGGTTTAGGGTTAGGTTGAGAATTAGGTTGAGGTTTAGGGTTAGGATAAGTTTAAGGGTGAGGGCTAGGCTGAGGTTTAGGGTGAGGGTTAGGGTTAGGGATAGGGTTATGTTTAGGATTAGGGTTTGGGTGGGGATGAGTGTGAGGGTTAGGATTAGGGTTAGGATTAGGGTTAGGGTTAGGCTTAGAGTTAGGATGAGTGTTATTGTTAGGGTTTGGGTTAGGGTGAGGTTGAGCCTGAGGATTAGGGTTAGGTTTAGGCTTACTGTTAGTGTTAGGGATAGGTTTAGGGTGAGGGTGAGGTTTAGATGTAGGGTTTGGGGGTGGGTTAGGGTGAGGGTTAGGGTTAGGGGTAGTGTTTGGTTTAGGTTGAGGGTGAGTGTTAGATTGAGGTTTAGTGTTAGGTTTAGGGTTAGGTTCAGTGTGAGGGTTAGTGTTAGTGTTAGGGTTAGTGTTAGGGTGAGGGTAAGTGTTCGGGTGAGGTTATGGGTTAGGGTGACGGTTATGGATAGGGTGAGGTTTAGAGTTAGGGTTAGAGTTATTTTTAGGTTTAGGTTTAGGGTTACGGTTACGGTGAGGGTGAGTGTGAGGGTTAGGGTTAGTGTTAGGTTGAGGTTTAGGTTTTGGGTTAGGGTTAGAGTTAGGGTTAGGGTGAGGGTGAGGTTTAGTGTAAGAGTTAAGGTTAGGGTGACGGTTAGGGTTAGGTTAGGGTGACAGTTAAGGGGAGGGTAAGGCTTAGTGTTAGGTTTAGGGATAGGATTAGGGTTAGGGTTAGGGTGAGGGTCCGTGTGTTTGTTAGGGTTAGTTCTGGGTTTAGGCTTAGGTTTAGGCTGAAGGTGAGGGTGATGGTTAGAGTTAGGGTTAGGGTTAGTGTTAGGGTTAGGATGAGGGTTAAGGTTAGGATTAGGGTTAGGGCAAGGGCTAGGGTGAGGTTGAGGTTTAGGGTTAGAGTTAGGTTGAGGTTTATGGTTAGGGTAAGGGTTAAGGTGAGGGTGAGGTTTAGGGTTAAAGTTAGGGTTAGGGTGAGGCTGAGGGTGAGAGTTAGGGTTAGGGTTAGTGTTAGGTTTAGGGTTAGGGTTAGGGTGAGGGTTAGGGTGAGTGTTAGGGTTAGGTTTAGGGTTAGGTTTAGGCTGAGGGTGAGGGTGAGGGTGAGGGTTTGGGTGAGGATAAGGGTTAGGGTTAGGATGAGGGCTAGGGTTGGGTGAGGGTTAGGGATAGGGTTATCGTGAGGTTTAGGGTTAGGGTGATGGTTAGGGTTAGTGTGAGGGTTAGTGTGAGGGTTAGGGTTATTGTTAGGGTTGGGGTAAGTGTTAGGGTGAGGTTTAGGGTTAGGGTTAGGTCTAGGATGAGGTTTAGGGATAGGGTTAGGGTTAGGGTTAGGGTCAGAGTGAGGTTCAGTGTTAGATTTAGGGTTAAGGTGAGGCTGAGTGTGAGGGTTAGGGTTAGGAATACTGTTAGGGTTAGGCTTAAGTTGAGGGTTAGGTTGAGGGTGAGGGTTAGGGTTAGGATTAGGAGTAGGATTAGGGTTAATGTTAGGGTGAGCCTGAGGGTTAGGGTTAGGGACAGGCTTAGGGTTAAGCTGAGGTTGAGGGTGAGGGTTAGGGTTAGGGTGAGGTTTAGGGTTAGGGTTAGGGTGAGTGTGAGGGTTATTGTTAGGTTTAGGCTTAGGATTAGGCTGAGAGTTAGGGTGTGGATTAGGGTTAGGGTTAGTGTTAGGGTGAGGTTTAGGGTTTGGGTTAGGGTTAGAGTTAGGGTTAGGGTGAGGGTGAGTTTTAGGGTTAGAGTTAGGGTTACGGTGAGGTTTAGGTTGAGGGTTATGTTAAGGGTTAGTTTTAGGGTTAGGGTTAGGTGAGAGTTAAGGGAAGGGTTAGGGTTAGGGTAAGGGTTAGGGATAGGATTAGGGTTAGAGTGAGGGGGAGTTGTGTGTTAGGTTTAGGTTTAGGGATAGGCTTAGGGTTAGGCTGAGAGTGAGGTTGAGGGTGATGGTTAGGGTTAGGGGGAGGGTTAGGATGAGGGTTAGGGTTAGGATTAGGGTTAGGGTAAGGTCTA
The DNA here is from genome assembly GCF_024711535.1 of Dipodomys merriami. Classification (NCBI taxonomy): domain Eukaryota; kingdom Metazoa; phylum Chordata; class Mammalia; order Rodentia; family Heteromyidae; genus Dipodomys; species Dipodomys merriami. The sequence continues at coordinate 1,312,770 of NW_027203693.1, read as the reverse complement.
GGGTGAGTGTGAGGGTGAGGTTTAAGGTTATGGTTAGGGTTAGTGTTAGGGTGAGGGTGAGGTTTAGGGTTAGATTTAGGGTTAGGGTGAGGCTGAGGGTGAGGGTTAGAGTTAGGGTTAGGATTAGGTTTAGGGTAAGGGATAGGGTGAGTGTTAGGGTTACGGTTATGCTTAGGGTCAGTCTGAAGATGAGGGTGAGGGTGAGGGTTAGGATTAGTGTTAGATGAGAGTTAGGGTTCATTTATGTTTAGGGTTAGGTTGAGAGTTAGAGTTACGGGGAGCGTGAGGTTTAGGGTTTTGTTGAGGTTTATGGTTAGGGTTAGGGAGAGGGTTAAGGTTATGGTTAGGGTGAGGGTAAGGATGAGGATTAGGTTTAGCATTAGTGTTAGGGTGAGGGCTAGGTTGAGGGTGAGGGTTAGGGTTAGTGTTAGGTTAAGGTTTAGGGTTAGGGTGAGGGTTAGTGTGAGAGTTAGTTTGAGGGTTAGGGTTTCTGTGAGGGTGAGTATTAGGGTTAGGGTGAGGGTTAGGGTTAGGATTAGGGTTAGCAAGAGGGTGATTGTTAGGATTACAGTTAGGGTTAGGGTTAGGGTTAGGTTTAGGGTTAGGATTAGTGTTATTGTTAGGGTTAGGGTTAGAGTTATGGTGAGGGTGAGGGTGAGGGTGAGGTTGAGGGTTAGGGTTAGTGTTAGGGTGAGGTTTAGGGTTGGGGTGGGGTGAGGTTTAGGTTTAGGGTGAGGGTGAGGTTTAGGGTTCGATTTAGTGTTAGTTGGAGGGTTAGGTCGAGGGTTATGGTTAGGGTTAGTTTTAGGCTTAAAGTTAGAATGAGGGTTAGGTTGAGGTTTAGGGATAGGGTTAGGATTAGGGTGAGGGTGAGGGTGAGGTTGAGGGTTAGGGTTAGGCTTAGGCTTAGGTTTAGGGTTAGGCTGAGTGTGAGGTTGAGGGTGAGGGTTAGGGTTAGGGTGATGGTTAGGTTTACGGTTAGGGTGAGGGTTAGGATGAGGTTTAGCTTGAGGGTGAGGGTTAGGGTGATGATGATGGTAAGGGTAAAGATGAGGTTTAGGCTGAGGTTGAGGGTTAAGATAAGGGTGAGGGTTAGGGTTAGGTTTAGGGTTAGGGTAAGGATTAGGGTTAGGTTAGGGTTAGCGTGAGGGTTAGATTGAGGAGTAGGGTTAGGGTTAGTGTGAGGTTTAGGGTGAGGATCAGGGTTAGGGTTAGAGTTAGGGTGAGGTTTAGGGTTTGGATTAGGGTTAGAGTTAGGGTTAGGGTGAGGGTAAGGTTTAGGGTTAGAGTTAGGGTTAAGGTGAGGTTTAGGTTGAGGGTTATGGTAAGGGTTACTTTTAGGGTTAGGGTTAGGGTGAGATTTAGGGGAAGGGTTAGGATTAGGGTTAGGGTTAGGTATAGGATTAAGGTTAGAGTGAGGGGGAGTGTGTGTGTTAGGTTTAGGTTTAGGGATAGGCTTAGGGTTAGGCTGAGGGTGAGGGTGAGGGTTAGGGTTAGGGTTAGAGTGAGAGTTAGGGTTCATTTATGTTTAGGGTTAGGGTGAGGGTTAGAGTTACGGGGAGCGTGAGGTTTAGGGTTTTGTTGAGGGTTATGGTTAGGGTTAGGGAGAGGGTTAAGGTTATGGTTAGGGTGAGGGTAAGGATGAGGATTAGGTTTAGCATTAGTGTTAGGGTGAGGGCTAGGTTCAGGGTGAGGGTTAGGGTTAGTGTTAGGTTAAGGTTTAGGGTTAGGGTTAGGGTTAGGGTTAGGGTTAGGGTGAGGGTGAGGGTGAGGTTGAGGGTTAGGCTTAGGCTTAGGCTTAGGCTTAGGGTTAGGCTGAGCGTGAGGTTGAGGGTGAGGATTAGGGTTATGGTGATGGTTAGGTTTATGGTTAGGGTGAGCGTTAGGATGAGGTTTAGCATTAGGGTGAGGGTTAGGGTGATGATGATGGTAAGGGTAAAGATGAGGTTTAGGCTGAGGTTGAGGGTTAAGATAAGGGTGAGGGTTAGGGTTAGGTTTAGGGTTAGGGTAAGGGTTAAGGTTACGTTTAGAGTTAGGGTGAGGTTTAGATTGAGGATTAGGGTAGGTTTATTGTGAGGTTTAGGGTGAGGATGAGGGTTAGGGTTAGGGTCAGGGTGAGGTTTAGGATTAGGGTGAGGGTTAGGGTTAGTGTGAGGGTTAGTGTTAGGGTTATGGTTAGTGTTAGGGTGAGGGTAAATGTTAGGTTGAGTGTTAGGTTTAGGGTGAGGGTTATGGTTAGTGTGAGGGTGAGGGTTAGGATTAGGGTTAGAGTGAGGTTTAGTGTTAGGGTTAGGGTAAGTGTTAGGGTTAGGGAGAGGGTGAGGTATAAGGGTACATTTAGGGTTAGGGTGAGGGTTAGGGTTAGGGTGCGGGTTAACGTGGGGGTGAGGGTAAAGGTAAAGGTGAGGGTTAGGCTGAGGCTGAGGGTTACGGTAAGGGTGAGTGTTAGGGTAAAGGTGAGGGTTAGTGCTAACGTTAGGGTGAGGTTGGGGGTTCGATTGAGGATTAGTGTTAGGGTTAGTGTGAGATTTATGGTGAAGATGAGGGTTGGGGTTACCCTGAACTCTAGTGTGAGGGTGAGGGTTAGGGTTAGTGTTAGGGTGAGGTTTAGGGTTAGGGTGATGTTTAGGGTTATTGTGAGAGTTATTGATAGGATTAGGTTTAGTGTTAGGGTGAGGGTAAGTGTTAGGGTGAGGTTTAGGGTTAGGGTGAGGGTTATGGTTAGAGTGAGGGTTAGGGTTAGGATTAGATTAAGGGTGAGGGCTAGGTTAAGGGTTAGGCTGATGGTTAGGGTTAGGGATAGGGATAGCTTTAGGATTAGGGTTAGGGTGAGGGTTAGGACTAGGGTTATGGTTAAGCTTAGAGTTAGGATGAGGTTTAGGGTTAGGGTTTGGGTTAGGGTGAGGGTGAGGCTGAGGATTAGGATTAGGTTTATGGTTAGGTTTGGGTTAGGTTTAGCGTTAGTGTTAGTGTTAGGGTTAGTTTTAGGGATCCAGTGAGGGTTGGTGTTAGGGTTAGGGTTAGGTTTAGGCTTAAAGTTAGGGTGAAGGTTAGAATGAAGATTAGGTTTACGATTAGGGTTAGGGTCAGGGCTAGGGTGAAGGTGAGGATTAGGGTTAGTGTTACGGTAAGATTTAGGGTTAGTGTTAGAGTTAGGGTGAGGGTTAGGATGAGCATTAGGGTTACAGTGAGGATGAGGGTGAGGGTGAGGGTGAGGGTTAGGGTTACGGTGAGCGTGAGGGTTAGGGTTAGGTTGAGGGTTAGGTTTAGGGTTTGGGTTAGAGTGAGGGTTAAGGTTAGGGATAGGGTGAGGATAAGCATAAGGATTAGGGTAAGGATTAGGGTTAAGGTGAGGGCTAGGTTGAGGGTGAGGGTTAGGGTTAGTGTCATATTAAGGTTTAGGGTTAGGGTTAGGGTTAGGGTGAGGGTTAGGGTTAGGGTTAGGGTGAGGTTTAGGGTTAGAGTTATGGTTAGGGTGAGGGTGAGATTTAGAGTTAGAGTTAGTTTTAGGATGAGGGTTAGGGTGAGTGTTAGTGTTAGGGTGAGGGTTAGGGTAGGGGTGACGCTAAGGCTAAATGTGAGGGTGAGGCTGAGGGTGATGGTTACAGTACGGTTGAGGGTTAGGGTTAGGGTGAGGGTTAGAGTTAGGGTTAGGGTGAGAGTTAGGTTTCGGGTAAAGTTTAGGGTTAGGGTGAGGGTTAGAGGAAGGGTTATGGTGAGGGTGAGGGTTAGGGTTAGGTTGAGGTTTAGGTTTAGGATTAGGGTTAGGGTGAGGGTGAGGGTTAGTGTTAGTGTTAGCGTGAGGGTACGTGTTAAGTTGAGGGTTAGGGTTAGGTTGAGGGTTATGTTTAGGTTGAGGGGTAAAGTTAGGGTTAGGGTTAGGGTTACCATTATGGTGAGGGTGAGGGTGAGGGTTAGGGTTAGGTTTAGGCTGAGTGTGAGTGTGCGGGTGAGGATGAGAGTCAGGGATAGGGTTAGGGTTATTGTTAGTGTTATAGTTACGATTAAGTTTGCAGTGAGGGTGAGGCTGAGGGTGAGGGTTATGGTTAGTGTTAGGATTAGGGTTAAGTTAGTGTTATTGTTAGGGTTAGGGTTAGAGTTACAGTGAGGTTGAGGTTGAGGGTTAGGTTTAGGGTGAGGTTTAGGTTTAGAGTTAGGGTTAGGGTTAGGGTGAGGGTGAGGTTTAGTGTTAGGGTTAGGGTTAGGAGGAGGGTTAGAGTGAGGTTTAGGGTTAGTTTTAGGGTTAAGGTGAAGGTGTGTGTTAGGTTGAGTTTTAGGGATAGGCTTAGGGTTAGGATTAGGGGTAGGGTGAGCGTGAGTATGAGGGTTAGGGTGAGGGTTAGGCTTAGGCTTAGGGATAGGCTGAGGGTGAGGGTGGGGGTGAGGATTAAGGTTAGGGTGATAGATAGGGTTAGGGTTAGTGTTATTGTTAGGGTTAAGGTTCATGTTAGGGGGAAGATGAAAGTACGGGTGAAGGTTAGGGTGAGGGTTAGGGTGAGGGTTAGGATGAGGGTGAGAATTAGGGTTAGGTGAGGTTTAGGGTGACTTTTAGGATTAGTGTGAGGTTTAGGGTTAGTGTGAGGGTAAGTGTTAGGGTGAGGGTTAGGTTTAGGGTGAGTGTTATGTTTAGGGTGAGGGTTTGGGTTAGTTTTAGGGTTACTGTTAGGTTTAGGTTTAGGGTTACAGTTACGGTGAGGGTGAGCGTTAAGGTTAGGGTTACAGTGAGGTTTAGTGTTAGGGTTAGGGTTAGAGTAAGTGTTAGGTTGAGGGTGAGGTTTAGGGGTACAGTTTTAGTTAGGGGGAGGGTTAGGTTTATGGTGCGGGTTAGCGTGGGGGTGACGGTAACGGTAAAGGTGACGGTTAGGCTGAGGGTGAGGGTTACGGTAAGGGTGAGGGTTAGGGTTAGGGTGAGGGTTAGAGTTAGCGTTAGGGTGAGGTTGAGGGTTGGATTGAGGATTAGTGTTAGGGTTAGTGTGAGGTTTATGGTGAGGATGAGGGTTAGGGTTAGGCTGAAGGCTAGGGTGAGGTTGAGGGTTAGGGTTAGTGTTAGGGTGAGGTTTAGGGTTAGGGTGATGTTTAGGGTTAGTGTTAGGGTTAGTGTTAGGATTACGGTTAGTGTTAGGTTGAGGGTAAGTGTTAGGGTGAGGTTTAGGGTTAGGGTGAGTGTTATGGTTAGGGTGATGGTTAGGGTTAGGATAAGTGTAAGGGTGAGGGCTAGGCTAAGGGTTAGGGTGAGGGTTAGGGTTAAGGATAGGGTGAGGTTTAGGATAAGGTTTAGGGTGAGGGTGAGTGTGAGGGTTAGGATTCGGGTTAGCATTAGGCTTAGAGTTAGGATGAGGGTTAGGGTTAGGGTTTGGGTTAGGGTGAGGCTGAGGCTGAGGATTAGGGTTAGGTTAAGGTTTAGTGTTAGTGTTAGGGTTAGTGTTAGCGTTACAGTGAGGGTTGGCGTTAGGGTTAGGATTAGGGTTAGGCTTAGAGTTAGGGACAGGGTTAGAATGAGGATTAGGTTTATGATTAGGGTTAAGGTGAGGGCTAGGGTGAAGGTGAGGATTAGGGTTAGTGTTAGGGTAAGGTTTAGGGTTAGGTTTAGGGTTAGGTTGAGGGTTAGGTTGAGGGTTAGCGTTATGGTGAGGGTGATGGTTAGGGTTAGGGTGAGGGTTAGGGTTAGGATTAGGGTTAGGGTGAGGTTGAGTGTTAGGTTGATGGTTAGGGTTAGGGTTAGGTTTAGGGTTAGGATTACTGTTATTGTTAGGGTTAAGGTTAGAGTTATGGTGAGGGTGAGGGTGAGTGTTAGGGTTAGGGTGAGGTTTAGGTTTAGGGTTAGGTTTAGGGTTAGGGTGAGGGTGAGGTTTATGGTTAGATTTAGGTTATTTGGAGGGTTAGGTCGAGAGTTAGGGTTAGGGTAAGTGTTAGGGTTAAGGTTAGAGTGAGGTTTAGATTGTGGTTTATGGTTATGGTTAGGTTTAGGCTTAGGGTGAGGGTGAGGTTTATGGTTAAATTTAGGTTATTTGGAGGGTTAGGTCGAGACTTAGGGTTTGGGTAAATGTAATGGTTAAGGTTAGGGTGAGGGTTAGGTTGAGGTTTAGGTTTTGGGTTAGGTTTAGGGTTAGGATTAGGGTAGGGTGAGGGTGAGTATGAGGTTTAGTGTTAGGGTTAGGCTTAGGCTTAGGGTTAGGCTGAGGGTGAGGGTGGGGGTGAGGATTAGGGTTAGGGTGATGGTTAGGGTTAGGGTTAGGTTGAGGGTTAGGGTTAGGGTTAGGGTTAGAGTTAGGGTTAGGATGAGGGTGAGGTTTCAGGGTACAGTTAGGGTTAGAGTGAGAGTTTGGGTTACAGTGAGGGTTAAAGTGGGGTTGATGGTAAGGGTAAAGTTGAGGTTTAGGCTGAGGGTGAGGGTTACTGTAAGGGTGATGGTAAGGGTTAGGGTGAGGGTTAGTGTTAGTGTTAGGCTGAGGTTGAGGGTTAAATTGAGGATTAGTGTTAGGGTTAGTGTGAGATTTATGGTGAGGATGAGAATTAGGGTTAGGGTGAAGGCTAGGGTGAGGGTGAGGTTTAGGTTTAGTGTTAGGGTGAGGTTTAGGGTTAGGGTGAGGGTGAGGTTTATGGTTAAATTTAGGTTATTTGGAGGGTTAGGTCGAGACTTAGGGTTTGGGTAAATGTAATGGTTAAGGTTAGGGTGAGGGTTAGGTTGAGGTTTAGGTTTTGGGTTAGGTTTAGGGTTAGGATTAGGGTAGGGTGAGGGTGAGTATGAGGTTTAGTGTTAGGGTTAGGCTTAGGCTTAGGGTTAGGCTGAGGGCGAGGGTGGGGGTGAGGATTAGGGTTAGGGTGATGGTTAGGGTTAGGGTTAGGTTGAGGGTTATTATTAGGGTTAGGGTTAGAGTTAGGGTTAGGGTGAGGGTGAGGTTTCGGGGTACAGTTAGGGTTAGAGTGAGAGTTTGGGTTACAGTGAGGGTTATCGTGGGGGTGACGGTAAGGGTAAAATTGAGGTTTAGGCTGAGGGTGAGGGTTACGGTAAGGGTGATGGTAAGGGTTAGGGTGAGGGTTAGTGTTAGTGTTAGGGTGAGGTTGAGGGTTAAATTGAGGATTAGGGTTAGGGTTAGTGTGAGGTTTATGGTGAGGATGAGAATTAGGGTTAGGGTGAAGGCTAGGGTGAGGGTGAGGTTTAGGTTTAGTGTTAGGGTGAGGTTTAGGGTTAGGGTGATGTTTAGGGTTAGTGTGAGTGTTAGTGTTACAGTTAGGGTTAGTATTAGGTTGAGGGTAATCGTTAGGGTGAGGGTTAGTGTTAGGGTGAAGTTTATGGTTAGGGTGAGGGTTAGGGTTAGGATAAGTGTAAGGGTGAGGTCTAGGCTGAGGGTTAGGGTGAGTGTTAGGGTTAGGGATAGGCTTAAATTTAGGATTAGGTTTAGGTTGAGGGTGAGTGTGAGGGTTAGGATTAGGGTTAGACTTTGGCTTAGAGTTAGGAGGAGGGTTAGGGTTAGGGTTTGGGTTAGGGTGTAGGTGAAGCTGAGGATTAGGGTAAGGTTTAGTGTTAGGTTTAGGGTTAGTGTTAGTGTTAGGGTTAGTGTTAGTGTTACAGTGAGGGTTGGGCTTAGGGTTAGGGTTAGGGTTAGGCTTAGAGTTAGGGTGAGTGTTAGGATGAGAATTAGGTTACAATTAGGGTTAGGGTGAGGGCTAGGGTGAAGGTGAGCTTTAGGGTAAGTGTTAGGCTAAGGTTTAGGGTTAGGGTTAGGGTCAGGGTGATGGTTAGGGTTAGGATTAGGGTTAGGGTTAGGATTAGTGTTAGGGTGAGGTTGAGTGTTAGCATTAGGTTTAGGTTAGGGTTAGGGTTAAGTTTAGGGTTAGGATTACTGTTATTGTTAGGGTTAGGGTTAGAGTTATGGTGAGGGTGAGGGTGAGGGTGAGTGTTAGGATTGTGGTGAGGTTTAGGGTTAGGGTTAGGATTAGCGTTAGGTTGAGCTTGAGGTTTAGGGTTAGATTTAGGTTTAGTTGGAGGGTTGCGTCGAGGGTTAGGGTTAGGGTAAGTGTTAGATTTAAGGTTAGGTTGAGGGTTAGGTTGAGGTTTAGGGTTAGGTTTAGGGTTAGGATTAGGTTAGGGTGAGGGTGAGTGTGAGGTTTAGGGTTTGATTTAGGCTTAGGCTTAGGGTTAGGCTGAGGGTGACGGTGGGGGTGAGGATTAGGGTTAGGGTGATGGTTACAGTTAGGGTTAGGGTGAGGGTTAGTTATAGGCTCAGGGTTAGAGTTAGGGTTAGGCTGAGGGTGAGGGTTATGGGAAGAGTGACGTTTAGGGTTAGGGTGAGGGTTAGGGTTAGGGATAGGGTGAGGGTGAGGGTTAGATTGAGGATTAGTGTTAGGGTTAGTGTGAAGTTTAGGGTGAGGATGAGGATTAGGGTTAGGGCGAGGTCTAGCGAGAGGGTGAGGTTTAGGGTTAGTGTTAGGGTGAAGATTATGGTTAGGGTAATTGTTAGGGTTAGTGTGAGGTTTAGATTTAGGGTTAGGGTTAGTATTAGGGTGAGGGTAAGCGTTATGGTGATGGTTAGGGTTAGGGTGAGGGTTAGGGTTACGGTTAGGTTTATTGTTAGTGTTATGGTTAGGGTAAAGGTTATGGTGAGGGTGAGGGTGAGGGTTAGGGATAGGGCTAAGATGAGGTTTAGGGATAGGGTTAAGGTTAGGGTTAGGGTCAGGGTGGGGTTTAGTGTTAGAATTAGGGTTAGGGTGAGGCTGAGGGTGAGAGTTCGGGTTAGAATTAATGTTAGGGTCAGGCTTAAGGTGAGGGTTAGGATTAGGGTTAGTGTTAGGGTTAGGGTTAGGGTGAGTGCTAGGGTGAGGATGATGTTTAGGTTTAGGGTCATGGTGAGGTTTAGTGGTATAGTTAGTGTTAGGGTGAGGCTGAAGGTGAGGGTTACGGTTAGGATTAATGTTAGGCTTAGCCTTACGTTGAGGTTTAGGTTGAGGGTGAGGTTTAGGATTAGGGTTAGTAGTAGGATTAGGGTTAGGGATAGGGTTAGGGTTAGGCTGAGGTTGAGGGTGAGGGTTAGGGTTAGGGTGAGGTTTAGGGTTAGGTTTTGGGTGAGTGTGAGGGTTAGGGTTAGGGTTAGGCTTAGGATTATGCTGGGGGTGAGGGTGTGGGTTAGTGTTAGGGTTAGGGTTAGGGTTATGGGGAGGGTTAGTATGAGGGTTAGGGTTAGGGTGAGGTTTAGGGTGAGGGTGAGTGTGTTTGTTAGGGTTAGGTTTAGGGTTACGCTTAGGGTTACGCTGAGGGTGAGGTTAGAGTTAGGGTTAGGCTTAGGCTTAGGCTTAGGGTAAGGCTGAGACTGAGGGTGAGGCTGAGGGTTAGTGTTAGGGTGAGGGTTAGGGTAAGGGTTAGGGGGAGGGTTAGGAAAAGGGATAGGGTTAGGATTAGGGTTGGGTGTGGTTAGGGTTAGAATGAGGTTTAGGGTTAGGGTTAGCTTGAGGGTTAGGATTATGGTAAGGATGATAGTTAGTGTTCGGGTTAAGTTTAGGTTTATGTTGAGGGTTAAGGTAAGGGTTACAGTGAGGGTGAGTGTTAGGGTTAGAATGAGGGTGAGGGTTTGGATTAGGGTTAAGGTTAGCGTGAGGGTTATGGTTAGTGTTAGGGTGAGGGTTAGGATGAGGGTTAGGGTTAGGATTAGTGTTAGGGTGAGGACTAGGGTGAGGGTGATGTTTAGGGTTAGGGTTAGGGTGAGGTTTAGGTTTAGAGGTAGGGTTAGTGTTAGGGTGAGGGTGACGTTTAAGGTTAGAGTTAGGGGTAGGATGAGGCTGAGGTTGAGGGTTAGGGTTAGGGTTAGTGTTAGATTTAGGGTTAGGGTGAGGGTTAGGTTGAGGGTGAGGGTTAGGCTTAGGGTTAGGATTAGGTTTAGGGTAAACGTTAGGGTGAGTGTGAGCATTAGGGCTAGGGTTAGGGTTTGGCTTAGGGTTAGGCTGAAGGTGAGGGTGAGGGTTAGGGTTAGTGTTAGATTAAGGTTTAGGGTTAGGGTTAAGGTTAGGGTGAGAGTTAGGGTTTGGTTATGTTTATGGTTAGGGTGAGGGTTAGGGTTAGCGTTAAGGTGAGCATGAGGTTTATGGTTACTTTGAGGATTACCCTTAGGTTTAGGGCTAGGGTGAGGGTTAAGTTTAGGGTGATGGTGAGGGTAAGGATGAGGATTAGGGTTAGGATTAGGGTTAGGGTGAGGGCTAGGGTGAGTGTGAAGGTTAGGGTTAGTGTTAGATTAAGCTTTAGGGTTTGGGTTAGGGTGAGGGTAAGTTTGAGGGTTAGGGTTCCGCTCAGGGTGATGATTAGGGTTAGGGTGAGGGTTAGGTTTAGGATTAAGGTTAGTGTAAGGGTGAGTGTTAGGATTAGGGTTATGGTTAGGGTTAGGGTTTCGGTGAGTGTGAGGTTTAGGGTTACAATGAGAATTAGGCTTAGGTTTAGGGCTAGGGTGAGGGTTAAGGTTAGGGTAGGGTGAAGGTAAGGATGAAGATTAGGGTTAGGCTTAGGGTTAGGGTGAGGGCTAGGGTGAGGTTCAGGGTTAGGGTTAGTGTTATATTAAGGTTTAGGGTTAGGGTTAGGGTTAGGGTGAGGGTTAGGTTGAGGGTTATGGTTATGGTCAGGGTAATGATTAGGGTTAGGTTGAGGGTTTGGTTTAGGATAATGGTTAGCTTTAGGGTGAGTGTTAGGATTAGGGTTAGGGTTAGTGTTAGCGTTTGGATTAGGGTTAGGGTGAGGGTGAGGGTTAGGGTTAGGGTGAGTGTTAGGTTTAGGGTTAGGGTGAGAGTTAGGATTAGGGTTAATGTGAGCATGAGGTTTAGGGTTACATTGAGGATTAGACTTAGGGTTAGGGCTAGGGTGAGGGTTAAGGTTACAGTTAGGGTGAGAGTAAGGATGAGGATTAGGTTTAGGATTAGGGTTAGGGTTAGGGCTAGGCTGAGGGTGAGGGTTAGGGTTAGTGTTACATTAAGGTTTAGGGTTAGGGTTAGGGTTAAGGTGAGGGTTAGGTTGAGGGTTAGGGTTACGGTGAGGTTGAGGATTAGGGTTAGAGTGAGGGTTAGGGTTAGGATTAGGGTTAGCAGGAGAGTGAGTGTTAGGATTACAATTAGGGTTAGGATTAGTATTAGTATTAGTGTTATTGTTAGGTTTAGGGTTTTAGTTATGGTGAGGGGGAGAGTGAGGGTGAGGGTTAGGGTTAGGATTAGGGTGAGGTTTATGGTTAGGGGTAGGATTAGAGTTAGGGTGAGGGTGAGGATGAGGGTTATTGTTAGGGTGAGGGTTAGGGTTAGGGTTAGGGGCAGGGTTAGGATGAGGGTTAGGGAAAGTATTAGGGTTAGGGTGATGGCTAGGGTGAGGGTGAGGTTTAGGGTTAGGGTTAGGGTGAGGTTTAGGGTTAGGGTTAGGGTTAGGGTGAGGGTGAGGTTTAGTGTTAGAGTTAGGGTTAATCTGAGGCTGAGGGTGAGGGTCAGGGTTAGGTTTAGGATTAGGATTAGGGTAAGGGTTAGGGTGAGTGTGAGGTTAGGGTTAGGGTTATGGTTAGGCTTAGGGTTAGGGTGAGTGTGAGGTTAGGGTTAGGGTTATGGTTAGGCTTAGGGTTACACTGAGGATGAGGTTGAGGGTGAGGTTTAGGGTCAGGATTAGGGTTATGGTGAGGTGAGTGTGTGTGTTAGAGTTAGGTTTAGGGTTAGGCTTAGGGCTAGGCTGAGGTTGAGGTTGAGGGAAAGGGTTAGGGTTAGGGTGAGGGTTAGGGTAAGGGTTAGGGGGAGGGTTAGGATGAGGTTTAGTGTTAGGGTTAATGTTAGGGTGAGGGCTAGGGTGAGGGTCAGGTTTAGGTTTAGGGTCAGGGTGAGGTTTAGTGTTAGAGTTAGTGTTAGGGTGAGGCTGACGGTGAAGGTTAGGGTTAGGATTAATGTTAGGGGTATCCTTAAGGTGAGGTTTAGGTTGAGGGTTAAGATTAGGGTTAGGAGTAGGATTAGGGTTAGGGTGAGGGTGAGGATTAGGGTTAGGGTTAGGGAAAAGCTTAGGGTTAGGCTGAGGTTGAGGGTGAGGGTTAGGGTTAGAGTGAGTTGAGGGTTCGGGTTAGGGTTAGGATTATGATTAGGGTTAGGGTTAGGGGAAGTGTGAGGGTTAGGGTTAGGTTTAGGGTTAGGCTTAAGGTTAGGCGGAGGGTGAGGGTGAGGGTGAGGGTTAGGGTTAGGGTGAGGGTTAGGGTTAGGGTTATGGGGAGGGTTAGGATGAGGGTTAGGGTTAGGATTAGGGTTAGGGTGAGGGCTAGGGTGAGGGTGAGGTTTAGGGTTAGTGTTAGGGTAAGGTGTAGGGTTAGGGGTAGGGTTTGGGTTAGGGTTAGGATGAGGGTTAGTGTTAAGATTATGGTTAGGGTGAGTGTTAGGATTAGGGTTAGGGTTAGGGTTAGGTTTAGGGATAAGATTAGTGTTATTTTTAGGGTTAGGGTTAGAGTTATGGTAAGTGTGAGGGTGAGGGTGAGGGTTAGGGTTAGGGATAGGGTTAGGGTGAGGTTTAAGGTTAGGTTTAGGATTAGAGTTAAGGTGAGGGTGAGGTTTAGTGATAGATTTAATGTTAGTTGGAGGGTTAGTTCGAGCGTTAATGTTAGGGTTAGTGTTAGGGTTAAGGTTAGGGTTAGGGTTAGGCTGAGGTTTAGGGATAGGTTTAGGTTTAGGCTTAGGGTTAGGATTAGGGTTAGGTTGAGGGTGAGTGTGAGGGTTAGGGTTAGGCTTAAGCTTAGACTTTGGGTTAGGCTGAGGGCAAGGGTGCTGGTGAGGATTAGGGTTAGGGTGATGGTTATGGTTAGGGTTAGGGTGAGGGTTAGGATGAGGGTTAGGGTTAGGATGAGGGTTAGGGTTAGGATTAGGGTTAGGGTGAGGGCTAGGATGAGGGTGAAGTTTAGGGTAAGGGATAAGCTTAGTCTTAGGGTTAGGCTGAGCATGAGGTTGAGGGTTAGGGATAGGGTAAGGTATAGTGTTAGGTTTAGGGTTAGAGTCAGGGTTAGGGTGAGGGTGAGGTTTAGGGATAGGTTTAGGGTCAGAGTGAGGGGTAGGGTTAGGGTGAGGGTTAGGGTGGGGGTGACGGTAAGGGTAAAGGTGAAAGTTAGGCTGAGGGTCAGGGTTATGGTAAGGGTGAGGGTTACCTTTAGGGTGAGGGTTAGGGTGGGGGTGACGGTAAGGGTAAAGGTGAAAGTTAGGCTGAGGGTCAGGGTTATGGTAAGGGTGAGGGTTACCTTTAGGGTGAGGGTTAGTGTTAGGGTGAGGGTGAGGGTGAGGGTGAGGGTTAGATTGAGGATTAGTGTTAGGGTTAGTGTGAGGTTTAGGGTGAGGATGAGGGTTAGGGTTAGGGTGATGGCTAGGGTGAGGGTGAGGTTGAGGGTTAGATTGAGGATTAGTGTTAGGGTTAGTGTGAGGTTTAGGGTGAGATTGAGGTTTAGGGTTAGGGTTAGGGTTAGGATTAATGTTAGGGTTAGTCTTAACATGAGGGTTAGGGTGAGGGTGAGGTTTAGGCTTAGTGTTAGGATTAGGATTAGGGTTGGGTTTAGGGTGAGTGTGAGGGTTAGGGTTAGGGTTAGGCTTAGGCTTAGTGTTAGGCTGAAAGTGAAGGTGAGTGTGAGGGTTAGGGTTAGGATGAGTGTTAGGGTTAGGGTGAGAGTTAGGGTTCGGTTTAAGTTTAGGGTTAGAGTGAGGGTTAGCGTAAGGGTTACAGTGAGGGTGACGGTTAGAGTTAGGTTGAGGGTTAGGGTCAGGGTTACTGTTAGGGTGAGGTTTAGGATCAGGGTTCGGGTTAGGATTAGGTTTAGGTTGAGGGCTAGGGTGAGGGTGAGTTTTAGGGTTAGGGTTATGGTGAGGTTTAGTGTTAGGTTTAGGGTTTGGGTTAGGGTGAGCGTGAGGTTTAGGGTTCGATGTAGCTTTAGGGTGAGGCTGAGGGTGAGGGTTAGGGTTAGGGTTAGTGTTAGAGTTATTGTTACTGTGAGGGTTAGGGTGAGGGTGAGGGTAAGGCTTCATGTTAGGATTGGGATTAGAGTAAGGGTTTGGGTTAGTGTGAGGGTAAGGGTTAGGGTTAGGGTTAGGCTTAGGGTTAGGCTTAGGGTGAGGGTGAGGCTGAGGGTTAGGGTTAGGGTGAGGGTTAGGTGTAGGGTTAGGGTGAGAGTTAGGGTTCTGGGTAAATTTAGGTTTAGGTTGAGGGTTAGAGTTAAGGTTACAGTGAGGGTGAGGGTTAGGGTTAGGTTGAGGTTTAGGGTTAGGCTTAGGATTAGGGTGAGGGTTAGGATTACAGTTAGGGTTAGGGTGAGGGTAAGGGTGAGGTTTAGGGTTAGATATAGGGTTAGGGTGAGGATGAGGGTTAGGGTTAGGGTGGGGGCTAGGGTGAGGGTGAGGTTGAGGTTTAGATTGAGGATTATTGTTAGGGTTAGTGTGAGTTTTAGGGTGAGGATGAGGTTTAGGGTTAGGGTTAGGTTTAGGATTAATGTTAGGGTTAGTCTTAACGTGAAGGTTAGGGTGAGGGTGAGGTTTAGGATTAGTATTAGGGATGGGTTTAGGGTGAGTGTGAGGGTTAGGGTTAGGGTTAGGCTTAGGCTTAGTGTTAGGCTGAAGGTGAGGGTGAGTGTGAGGGTTAGGGTTAGGATGAGTGTTAGGGTTAGGGTTAGGGTGAGAGTTAGGGTTCAGGTTAAGTTTAGGGTTAGAGTGAAGGTTAGTGTAAGGGTTACAGTGAGGGTGAGGGTTAGAGTTAGGTTGATGGTTAGGATTCAGATTAGGGTTAGGGTGAGGGTGAGGGTTAGGTTTAGTGTTAGGATGAGGGTTAGGTTCACGGTTAGAGTTAGGATTAGGGTTAGGGTGAGGGCTAGGGTGAGGGTGAGGTTTAGGATTAGGATTAGGGTTTTAGGGTTAGGGTTAGGGTTAGGTTGAGGGTGAGGTTTAGATTTAGAGTTACCGTTAGGGTGAGGATGAGGTTTAGGGTTAGGGTTAGGATTAATGTTAGGGTTAGTCTTAACGTGAGGGTTAGGGTGAGTGTGAGGTTTAGGGTTAGAGGTAGGTTTAGGGTGAGGCTGACGGTGAGGGTTAGGGTTAGGGTTAGTGTTAGAGTTATTGTTACTGTGAGGGTTAGGGTGAGGGTGAGGGTAAGGCTTCGTGTTAGGATTGGGATTAGAGTAAGGGTTAGGGTGAGTGTGAGGGTTAGGGTTAGGGTTAGGGTTAGGCTTAGGGTGAGGGTGAGGGTGAGGGTTAGGGTTAGGGTGAGGGTTAGGTGTAGGGTTAGGGTGAGAGTTAGGGTTCTGGTTAAATTTAGGGTTAGGGTGAGGGTTAGGGTTAGGGTTACAGTGAGGGTAAGGGTTAGGGTTAGTTTGAGGTTTAGGTTTAGGCTTAGGATTAGGGTGAGGGTTAGGGTTAGGGTGAGGTTGAGGTTTAGGGTTAGATATAGGGTTAGGGTGAAGATTAGGGTTAGGGTTAGGGTTAGGGTTAGGGTGAGGTTTAGGGTTAGGGTTAGAGTTAGCGTTAGAATTACAATGACGGTGAGGGTGCAGGTTAGTGTGAGGTTTAGGTTTAGAGTTAGGGTTAGGGTTATGCAGAGTGTTAGGGTTAGTGTTAGTGTTAGAGATAGGGTTATGGTGAGGGAGTAGGGTGAGGGTGAGGATAAGGCTTAGTGTTAGGATTAGCAATAGGGTAAGGGTTAGGGTGAGTGTGAGGGTTAGGTTTAGGGTTAGTGTTAGGCTTAGGGTAAGTCTGAGCATGAGGTTGAGTGTGAGGGTTAGGGTTAGGGATATGGTGAGGTTTAGTGTTAGGGTTAGGGTTAGATTTAGGGTTAGGGTTAGGATGAGGGTGAGGGTGGGTCTGAGGATTAGGTTTAGGCTTAGGGTTATTGTTAGGGTGATGGTGAGTTTTAGGGTTAGAGTTAGGATTAGGGGGAGGGTTGGGGTGAGGTTTCGGGTTAGGGTTAGTGTTAGGGTTAGGGTGAGGGTGAGGGTTAGGTTGAGGTTTAGGGATAGTGTTAGGTTTAGGATTAGGGTTAGGTTGAGCATGAGTATGAGGCTTAGGGTAAGGGTTAGGCTTAGGCTTAGGGTTATGCTGAGGGTGAGGGTGAGGGAGAGGATTAGGGTTAGGGTGATAGTTAGGGTTAGGGTTAGTGTTATTGTTAGGGTTAGGGTTTGCGTTACGGTGACAGTGAGGGTGCGGGTGAGGGTTAGGTTTAGGGTTAGGGAGGGGTTTAGGGTTAGGGTTAGGTTTAGGGTGAGGGTGAGGTTTAGGGTTAGATATAGGGTTAGGGGGAGGGTTAGGGGGAGCGTTAAGTCTAGGTTTAGTGTTAGGGTTAGGTTCAGGTTGAGGGTTAGGTTTAGGGTTAGGGTTAGGTTGAGGGTGAGTGTGCATATGAGTGTGAGGTTTAGGGTTAGGTTTATGCTTAAGCTTAGGTTTATGCTTAGGGTTAGGCTGAGGTTGAGTGTTAGGGTTAGGATGAGGGTTAGGATTAGGTTTATGGGGAGGGTTAGGATGAGGGTTAGGGTTAGGATTAGTGTTAGAGTTAGGGCTAGGGTGAGGGTTATGTTTAGGCTTAGGTTTAGGGTGAGGTTTATGGTTAGGGTTAGGATGAGGGTGAGGTTTAGGGTTAGACTTTGGGTTAAGGTGAGGCTTAGGGTGAGGTTTTGGATTAGGGTTAGGATTAGGATTACAGTAAGGGTTATGTTGAGTGTGAGTGTTAGGGTTACAGTTAGGGTGAAGTTTAGGTTTTGGATTAGGGTTAGCGTGAGGGTTAGGATGAGGTTTAGAGTTACATTGAGGGTGAGGGTTAGGGTTAGGTTGTTGTTTAGGGTTAGGGTTAAGGTGAGGTTTAGGGTTAGGGTTAGTGTGAGGGATAGGATGAGTATTAGGGTTACGATTAGGGTTAGGGTGAGGGCTAGGTTGAGTGTGAGGTTTAGTGTTAGTGTTAGGGTGAGGTTTAGGGTTAGGGTTAGGGTTAAGGTGAGGGTTAGGGTGAGAGATATGGTTAGGGTGAGGGTTAGGGTTATGGTTAATGTTATTGTTAGGGTTAGGGTTACTGTTATGGTGAGGGTGAGGGTTACGCTTAGGGTTAGGATGAGGTTTAGGTTTAGGGTTAGTGTTAGAGTTAGGTTTAGGGTGAGGGTGAGACTTAGGGTTAGAGTTAGGTATAGTGTTAGGGTTAGGGATAGGGTGAGGGTTAGGGTTAGACTTAAACTTAGGCTTAGGCTTAGGCCGAGCATGAGGGTGAGGTTTAGGGTTAGGGTTAGGGTGAGGGTTAGGTCAGGGTTTGGGTGAGGTTTATGATGAGGTTTAGGGTTAGGATTAGGTTTAGGGTGAGGGCTAGGATGAGGTTTAGGAATAGGTTTAGGTTTAGCATTTGGGTTTGGGTGAGGGTGAGTGTGAGGTTTTGGAGTAGTGTTAGGGTTAGGCTTAGGGTTAGGGTGAGGGTTAGTGATAGGATTTGGGTTAGGGTGAGGGTGAGGCTGAGGATTAGGGTTAGGTTTAGGGTTTGGTTTAGGGTTAGGGTTAGGGTTAGGGTTAGTGTTACCTTGAGTGTTAGGGTTAGGGTTAGGGTTAGGCTGAGGGTGAGGGTGGGTGTGAGGATTAGGGTTAGGGTTCAGGTTAGGGTTATTGTTAGTGTTATGGTTAGGGTTAAGTTTGCTGTGAGGGTGAGGATGAGTGTGAGGGTTATGGTTAGGGTTAGGATTAGGGTTAGGTTTAGTGTTATTGTTAGGATTAGGGTTAGAGTTACAGTGAGGTTGAGGTTGAGGGTGAGGGTTAGGTTTAGGGTGAGGTTTAGGGTTAGAGTTAGGGTTAGGGTTAGAGTGAGGGTGAGGTATCGGGTTAGAGTTAGGGTTAGGGGAAGGGTTATGGTGAGGTTTAGGGTTAGGGTTATGGTTAGGGTGAGGGTGAGGGTGAGGGGTAGGTTGAGGTTTAGGGATAGGGTTAGCGTTAGGATTAGGGTTAGGGTGAGAATGAGTATGGGGGTTAGCCTGAGGGTTAGGCTTAGGGTTAGGCTGAGGGTGGGGGTGGGGGTGAGGATTATGGTTAGGTTGATGGTTAGGGTTATGCTTAGTGTTATTGATAGGGGTAAGGTTCGAGTTACGATGAAGTTGAGAGTGCGGGTGATGGTTAGGGTTAGGGTTAGGCTGGGGTTTAGAGTTAGGGTGAGGGTTAGGGTAAGAGTGAGGGTGAGGTTTACGGTTAGATATAGGGTTAGGATGAGGGTTAGGGTGAGGGTGAGGGTTAGAGTTAGTGTTAGGGTTAGGGTGAGGGTGAGTTTTAGGGTTAGACATAGGGTTGGGAGAGGGTTAGGGTTAGGGTTAGGGTTACGGTTAGGGTGAGGTTTAGGGTTTGGGTTAAGTTTAGGGTTAGAGTTACTGTGAGGATGAGGGTTAGGGTTAGGATTAGAGTTAGGGTGAGGTTTAGGGTTAGTGTTAGGGTTAGGTTTAGAATTACAGTGATGGTGATGGTGCATGTGAGTGTGAGGTTTAGGGTTAGAGTTAGGGTAAGGGTTAGGCTGAGTGTTAGGGTTAGGGTTAGTGTTAGGCTTAGGGTTAGGCTGAGCATGAGGTTGAGTGTGAGGGTTAGGGTTAGGGATAGGGTGAGGTTTCGTGTTAGGGTTAGGGTTAGATTTAGGGTTGGGTTGAGGTTGAGATTTAGGGGTAGGGTTAGGTTCAGGGTGAGGGTTAGGGTTAGGGTGAGGGTGAGAGTTAGATTGAGGATTAGTGTTAAGGTTAGTTTGAGGTTTAGGGTGAGGTTGAGGGATAGGGTTAGGGTGAGGGCTAGGGTGAGTATGAGGGTGAGGGTTAGATTGAGGATTAGTGTTATGGTTAGTGTGAGGTTTAGGGTGAGTATGAGGTTTAGGGTTAGGGTTAGGATTAGGATTAATATTAGGGTTAGGCTTAAGGTGAGGGTTATGATGAGGGTGTGGATTAGGGTTAGTGTTAGAATTAGGATTAGGGTTAGGTTTAGGGAGAGTATGAGGGTTCGGGTTAAGGTTAGGTTTCGGCTTAGTGTTAGGCTGAAGGTGAAGGTTAGGGTGAAGGTTAGGGTTAGGGTGAGTGTTAGGGTTAGGATTAGGGTGAGAGTTAGTGTTCGGGTTAAATTTAGGGTTAGGGTGAGTGTTAGGGTATGGATTACAGTGAGGGAGTGTGTTAGGGTTAGGTTGAGGGTTAGGGTTATGGTTAGTGATAGGGTGAGGGTTAGGATGAGGGTTAGGGTTAGGATTAGGTTTATGGTGAGGACTAGGGGGAGGGTGAGGTTTAGGGTTAGGGTTAGGGTGAGGTTTAGGGTTAGGTTTAGGGTTAGGGTTAGGGTGAGGGTGAGGTTTAGGGTTAGAGTTAGGGTTAGGGTGAGTCTGAGGGTGAGGGTTAGGGTTAAAGTTAGTTTTAGAGTTAGGGTTATGGTGAGGGTTAGGGTGAGGGTAAGGCTTAGTCTTAGCATTAGGATTAGGGTAAGGGTTAGGGTGAATGTGAGGGTTAGGGTTAGGGTTAGGGTTAGGCTTAGGGTTAGGCTTATGGTGAGGGTGAGGGTTAGGGTTAGGGTGAGAGTTAGGGGTAGGGTTAGGGTGAAAGTTAGGGTTCGGTTTAAGTTTAGGGTTAGGGTGAGTGTTAGGGTTAGGGTTCCATTGAGGGTGAGGGTTAGGGTTAGGTTGAAAGTTAGGGTTAGGCTTAGGATTAGGATGAGTGTTAGGGTTAGGTTTATGGTGAGGGTTAGGATGAGGATTAGGGTTAGGATTAGGGTTCGGGTGAGGGCCAGGGTGAGGGTGAGGGTTAGGGTTAGTGTTTGGGTGAGGTTTAGGATTAGGGTTAGGGTTAGCATTAGGGTTAGGGTTAGGTTGAGGGTCAGGGTGGGGGTGAGTATTAGGGTTAGGCTTAGGGTTATTGTTAGGGTGAGGGTGAATTTTAGGGTTAGAGTTAGGTTTAGTGGGAGTTTTAGGGTGAGGTTTATGGTTAGGGTTAGTGTTAGGGTTAGGGTGAGGGTGAGGGTTAGGTTGAGATTTAGGGATAGGATTAGGTTTGGGATTACGGTTAGGGTGAGCATGAGTATAAGAGTTAGTTTGAGGGTTAGGATTAGGCTTAGGTTTAGGCTGAGGATGAGGGTGGGGGTGAGGATTATAGTTAGGGTGGTGCTTAGGGTTAGGGTTAGTGTTATTGTTACGGTTATGGTATTAGTTTTGGTGAGGGTGAGGGTGCGGGTGAGGGTTAGAGTTAGGGTTAGGTTTAGGGTGAGGGTGAGGTTTAGGGTTAGATATAGGTTTAGGGAGAGGGTTAGGTTGAGGTTGAGGGTGCGGGTGAGTGTGAGGTTTAGGGTTAGGTTTATGCTTAAACTTAGGTTTATGCTTAGGGTTACCTGAGGGTGAAGGTGAGGGTGAGGGTTAGGGTTAGGGTGAGGGTTAGGTTTAGGGTTATGGGGAGGGTTTGGATGAGGGTTAGGGTTAGGATTAGGGTTAGGGTGAGGGCTAGGGTGAGGGTTATGTTTAGGGTTAGGGTTAGAGTGAGGTTTAGGGTTAGGGTTAGTGTGAGGTTTAGGATGAGTGTTAGGGTTAGGATTAGGTTTAGGGTGAGGGCTAGGTTGAGGGTGAGGTTTAGTTAGTGTTAGGGTGAGGTTTAGGTTTAGGATTAGGGTGAGGGTTAGGATGAGTGTTAGAGTTACATTAAGGGTGAGAGTTAGGTTTAGGGTGAGTATTAGTGTTAGGATTAGGTTTAGGGTGAGTGTGAAGTTTAGGATTAGGGTTAGGGTTAGGGTTATTGTGAGGGTTATGGTTAGGGTTACGGTGATGGTGAGGTTGAGGGTTAGTGTTAGGGTTGGGTTGAGGTTTAGGGTTAGAGTTAGTATTAGGGTGAGGGTGAGGTTTAGGGTTAGATTTAGGTTTACGGTGAGGGTTGGGTTGAGGGTTGGGGTTAGGGTTATTGTTAGGGTTAGGTTTAGAGTGAGAGTTACGGGGAGGGTTTGGGTTAGGGTTAGGTTTAGGGATAGGATTATTGTTAGGGTGAGGGTGAGTTTGTGTTTAGGGTTAGGTTTAGGCTTAGGCTTAGGGTTAGGGTGAGGGTGCAGTTGAGGGTGAGAGTTAGGGTTAGGGTGAGGGTTAGGGTTAGGGTTAGGGTTAAGGTTAGGATTAGGGTTAAGTTAAGGACTAGGGTGAGGGTGAGGTTTAGGGTTAGGTTTAGGATGAGGTTTAGCTTTAGGGTTAAGGTTAGGGATAGGGTGAGATTGAGGTTTAGGGTTAGAGTTAGGGTTAGGGTGAGGCTGAGGGTGAGGGTTAGGTTTAGGGTTAGTTTTAGGGTTAGAGTTAGGGTTAGGGTGAGGGCTATGGTGAGAGTGAGGGTTAGGGTTACGGTTAGGATTACGATTAGGGTTAGGGTTAGTTTGAGTGTGAGGGTTAGTGTTAGGTTTAGGGTTAGGCTTAAAGTTAGGCTGAGGCTGAGGGTGAGGGTGAAAATTAGGGTTAGGGTGAGGGTTAGGGTTAGGGTTATGGGGAGGGTGAGGATGAGGGTTAGGTTTAGGATTAGGGTTAGGGTGAGGGCTAGGATGAGGGTGAGGTTTAGGGTTAGGGTTAGGGTGAGGTTTAGGGTTAGGGTTAGGGTTAGGGTGAGAGTGAGGTTTAGGGTTATTGTTATTGTAAGGTTGAGGCTGAAGTTGATGGTTAGTGTTATGTTTAGTGTTAGAGTTAGCGTTAGGATGAGGGTGAGGGTTAGCCTTAGTGTTACGATTAGGATTAGGGTAAGTTAAGTTTGAGTGTGAGGATTAGGGTTAGGCTTAGGCTTAGGCTTATGTTTAGGCTGAGGGTGGGGGTGAGGGTGAGGGTTAGGGTTAAGGTGAGGGTTAGGGTTAGGGCTAGAGTGAGAGTTACGGTTCGGTTAAATTTAGGGTTAGGGTGAGGATTAGGTTTAGGGTGAGGGCTAGGGTGAGGGTGAGGGTTAGGATTAGTGTTACAGTAAGATTCAGGTTTAGGGTTAGGGTTAGTGTGAGGGTTAGGATGGGGGTTAGGGTTACGGTGAGGGTGAAGGTTACGTGAGGGTGACGGTTAGGGTTAGGATTAGGGTTAAGATGAGGGTGAGGGTTATTGTTAGGGTTAGGATTATGGTTGGGGTTACGGTGAGGGTGAGGGTTAGGGTTAGGGTAAGGGTGAGGTTTAGTGTTAGGGTAGGGTTAGAGTTAGGTTTAGGGTGAGGGTGAGATTTAGGGGTAGGGTTAGGGTCAGGGTGAGGGTTAGGTTTAGGTGAAGGTTAGGGTTAGGTTTAGGGTGAGGGTGAGGGTTAGGATGAGGGTGAGGGTAATGGTAAGGGTGAGGGTTAGGTTTAGGTGAGGGTTAGATTTAGGGTTAGGGTGAGGGTGAGGGTTAGATTGAGGATTAGTATTAGGGTTAGTGTGAGGTTTAGGGTGAGGATGAGGGTTAGGGTTAGGGTGAGGGCTAGGGTGAGGGTGAGGGTGAGGGTTAGATTGAGGATTAGTTTTAGGGATAATGTGAGGTTTAGGGTGAGGATGATGTTTAGGGTTAGGATTAGGGTTAAGATTAATGTTAGGGTTAGGCTTAAGGTGAGAGTTAGGGTGAGGGTTAGGTTTAGGGTTAGTGTTAGGATTAGGATGAGGGCTAGGGTTACGGTGATTGTGAGGCGTTGGGTTAGGGTTAGGGTTAGGTTTAGTATTAGGCTGAAGGTGAGGGTGAGGGTTATGTTTAGGGTGAGTGTTAGGGTTAGGGTTAGGGTGAGAGTTACTGTTCAGATTAAGTTTAGGGTTAGGGTGAGGGTTAGGGTAAGGGTTACAGTGAGGGTGAGGGTTAGGATTAGTTTGAGGGTTAGGGTTAGGTTTAGGGTGAGAGTGAGGGTTAGGGTTAGGGATAGGGTGAGAGTTAGGATGAGGGTTAGGGTTAGGGTTAGGGTGAGGGTGAGGGTTAGATTGAGGATTAGTGTTAGGGTTAGTGTGAGGTTTAGGGTGAGGATGAGGATTAGGTTTAGTGTGAGGGCTACGGTGAGGGTGAGGGTTAGGGTTAGTGTTAGGGTGAGGTTTAGGGTTAAGGTGATGGTTAGCCTTAGTGTGAGCATTAGTGTTAGCGTTAGGGTTAGTCTTAGGGTGAGCGTAAATGTTAGGGTTAGGGTGAGTGTTAGGGTGAGTGTTATGGTTAGGGTGAGGTTTAGGGTTAGGGTTAGGGTTATTGTAAGGGTTAGGGTTAGGGTTACTGTTACGGTGAGGGTGAGGTTTAGGGTTAGGTTTAGGATGAGGTTTAGGTTTAGGGTTAGGGTTAGAGTTAGGTTTAGGGTGAGGGTGAGGTTTAGGGTCAGAGTTAGGGATAGAATTAGGTTTAGGGATAGGGTGATGGTTAGGGTTAGGCTTAGGCTTAGTCTTAGGCTTAGGCCGAGCATGAGGGTGAGGGTTAGAATTAGGGTTAGAGTGAGGGTTAGGCTTAGGGTTAGGGTGAGTTTAAGGATGAGGTTTAGGGTTAGGATTAGGTTTAGGGTGAGGGCTAGGGTCAGGGTTAGGGTGAGGGTTAGGAATAGGTTTAGGTTTAGGATTTGGGTTAGGGTGAGGGTGAGGGTGACGGTTAGGGTTAGGGTTAGGTTTAGGCTTAGGGTTAGGGTAAGTGTTAGTGTTAGGATTTGGGTTAGGGTGAGGGTGAGGCTGAGGATTAGGGTTAGGTTTAGGGTTTTGTTGAGGGTTAGGGTTAGTGTTAGTGTTAGTGTTAGGGTTAGGGTTACCTTGAGGGTTATGATTAAGGTTAGGGTTAGGGTTAGGCTGAGGGTGAGGGTGAGGTTGAGGATTAGGGTTAGGGTTAGGGTTAAGGTTATTGTTAGTGTTATGGTTATGGTTAACTTTGCTGTGAGGGTGAGGCTGAGGGTTTTGGTTATGGTTAGGGTTAGGATTAGGGTTAGGGTTAGTGTTATGGTTATGGTTAGGTTTAGAGTTACAGTGAAGTTGTGGTTGAGGGTGAGGGTTAGGTTTAGGGTGAGGTTTATTGTTAGAGTTAGGGTTCGGGTAAGGGTAAGCGTGAGGTTTAGAGTTAGAGTTAGGTTTGGGGGAGGGTTAGGGGGAGGTTTAGGCTTAGGGTTAGTGTTAGGGTTAGGGTGAGGGGGAGGGTTAGGTTGAGGTTTAGGGATAGGGTTATGGTTAGGATTAGGGTTAGGTTGAGCATGAGTATGAGGCTTAGGGTGAGGGTTAGGCTTAGGCTTAGGGTTAGGCTGAGGGTGAAGTTGGGGGTGAGGATTAGGTTTAGGGTGAGGGTTAGGGTTAGGGTTAGGGTGGGGTTTAGGTTTAGGGTTAGGTTTAGGGTGAGGGTGAGGTTTAGGGTTAGATATAGGGTTAGGGGGAGGATTAGGGTGAGGGTTAGCGTTAGGGTTAGTGTTAGGTTTAGAGTCAGGTTGAGGGTTAGGTTTAAGGTTAGGGTTAGGTTGAGGGTGAGAGTGCGGGTGAGTGTGAGGTTTAGGGTTAGGTTTAGGCTTAAGCTTAGGTTTATGCTTAGGGATAGGCTGAGGGTGATGGTGAGGGTTAGGATTAGCGTCAGGGTTAGGGTTAGGCTTATGGGGAGGGTTAGGATGAGGGTTACGGTTAGGATTAGGGTTAGAATGAGGGCTAGGGTGAGGGTTATGTTTAGGGTTAGGGTGAGGGTGAGGTTTAGGGTTAGGGGTAGTGTTAGGCTTAGGGTGAGGGTGAGGTTAATGATTAGGGTTAGGGTGAGAGTTATGGGTAGTTTCAGGGTGAGAGTTAGAGTTCGGGTTAAGTTTAGGGTTAGGGTGAGGGTTAGGGTTAGGGTTACAGTGAGGGTGAGGGTTAGGGTTAGGTTGAGGGTTAGGGTTAGGCTTAGGATTAGGGTGAGGGTTAGGGTTAGTGTTAGGGTGATGGTTAGGATGAGGATTAGGGTTATGATTAGGGTTCTGGTGAGGGCTAGGGTGAGGGTGAGGGTTAGGATTAGTGTTTGGGTGAGGTTTAGGGTAGGAGTTTGGGTAAGGGTTAGGATATGGTTTAGGGTCTCAGTGAGGGTTAGGGTTAGGGTTAGGGTGAGGGTTAGGGTTAGGGTTTGGGTTAGGGTGAGGCTGAGTTTTAGGATTATATTTAGGGTTAGGGGGAGGGTTATGTCAAGGCTTAGGGTTAGGGTTAGTGTTAGGGTTAAGGTTAGGGTGAGGGTTAGGTTGAGGTTTAGGGTTAGGGTTAGGATTACAGTAATTATTAGGGTATGTGAGGGTTAGGGTTAGGGTTAGGCTTAGGGTTATGGTTATGCTGAGGGTGAGGGTGGGGATGAGGATTAGGGTTAGGGTGATGGTTAAGATTAGGGATAGGGTGAGGGTTAGGATGAGGTTAGAGTGAGGATTATTGTTAGGGTGAGGTCTAGGGTGAGGGTGAGCGTAAGGTTAGGGTTAGGCTTAGGCTTAGGTTTAGGCTGAGCGTGAGTTTGAGGGTGAGGGTTAGGGTTAGGTTCATGGTTAGATTTAAGGTTAGGGTGAGGGTTAGGGTTAGGGTTAGGGTTAGGCTGAGGGTGAGTTTGAGGGTTAGAGTTAGGGTAAGGTTGTGGCTGAAGTTGTGGGTTAGTGTTAGGGTTAGTGTTAGAGTTAGGGTTAGGGTGAGGTTTAGTTTGAGGGTGAGGGTTGGGCTTAGGGTTAGGATTAGGATTAGAGTAAGGTAAAGGTGAGTGTGAGAGTTAGGGTTAGGGTGAGGGTTAGTGTTAGGATTATGGGGAGGGTTAAGGTGAGGGTTAGGGTTAGGATTAGGGTTAGGTTGAGGGCTAGGGTGAGGGTGATATTTAGGGTTAGGGTTAGGTTGAGGTTTATGGTTAGGGTGAGGGTTAGGATTAGGGTGAGTGTGAGGTTTAGGGTTAGATTTAGGGTTAAGGTCAGGCTGATGGTTAAGGTTAGGATTAGGGTAGGGATTAGGATTTGGGTAAGGGTTAGGGTGAGTGTGAGGGTTAATTTTAGGGTTAGGGTTATGCTAAGCGTTACATTGAGGGTGAGGGAGAGGGTGAGGTTTACGGTTAGGGTGAGGGTTAGTGTTAGGGTTAGGATGAGAGTTAGATTTCAGGTTAAGTTTAGGGTTATGGTTAGGGTTAGTGTTAGGGTTACGTTGAGGGTGAGGGTTAGGGTTAGGTTGTGGTTTAGGGTTAGGGTTAGGGTTAGGGTGAGCTTTAGGGTTAGGGTTAGGGTGAGGGTTAGGTTGAGGATTAGGGTTAGGATTAGGGTTAGGGTGAGGGCTAGGGTGAGGGCAAGTTTTAGGGTTAGTGTTAGGGTGAGGTTTAGGGTTAGGGTTAGGTTTAGGGTGATGGTTAGGTTGAGGGATAGGGTTACAGTAAGGGTTAGGTTTAGGGTTAGGATTAGGGTTAGGTTTAGAGTTAGTGTTAGGGTTAGTGTTAGGGTGAGGGTGAGGGTTAGTTTTAGGATTAGGGTTAGGGTGAGGGTGATGGTTAGGATTAGGGGTAGAGTTAGGGTTATTGTTAGGGTTAGGGTTAGGGTTATAGTGAGGGTTAGGGTTAGCGTTATTGTTAGGGTTAGGGTTAGGCTGAGGGTGAGGGTGGGGGTGGGGGTGAGGATTATGGTTAGGGTTAGGGTTATTGTTAGTGGTATTGTTAGGGTTAAGTTTGTGGTGAAGGTGAGGCTGAGGGTGAGGGCTATGGTTATGGTTATGGTTAGGGTTATTGTTAGGGTTAATGTTAGACTTATGGTGAGGTTGAGGGTGAGGGTGAGGGTTAAGTTTATGGTGAGGTTTAGGGTATGGGTTAGGGTTAGAGTTAGTGTTAGTGTGAGGGTGAGGTTTAGGGTTAGAGTTAGTGTTAGGTTGAGGGTTATGTTGAGGGTGAGGTTTAGGGTTAGTATTAGGGTTAGGTTTAGAGTGAGAGTTAGGGGGAGGGTTTGGGTTAGGGTTAGGGTTAGAGATAGGATTAGGGTTAGGGTGAGGGTGAGTGTGTGTGTTAGGGTTAGGTTTAGGGTTAGGTTTAGGAGCAGGCTGAGGGTGAGGTTGAGGGTGAGGGTTAGGGTTAGGGTGAGGGTTAGGTTTAGGGTTAGTGAGAGGGTTAGGATGAGGTTTAGGGTTAGGATTACCGTGAAGGTAAGGGCAAGGGTGAGGGTGAGGTTTAGAGTTAGTGTTAGGGTGAGGTTTAGGGTTAGGGTTAGGGTTAGGATTAGGTTGAGCTTGAGGTTTAGGGTTAGAGTTAGGGTTAGGGGGAGGCTGAGGGTGAGTGTTATGTTTAGGGTTAGTGTTAGGATTAGGGTTAGGGTTAGGTGAGGGTTAGGGTTAGTGTGAGTCTGAGGTTAGGGTTAGGTTTAGGGTTAGGGTTATGGTGCCGTGAGTATGAGGATTAGGGTGAGGGTTTGGCTTAGGCTTAGGTTTAGGCTGAGGCTGAGGGTGAGGGTGCGGGTGAAGGTTAGGGTTAGGTTTAGGGTGGGGTTTAGGGTTAGGGTTAGGTTTAGGGTGAGGGTGAGGTTTAGGCATAGATATTGGGTTAGGGTGAGGGTTAGGGTGAGGGTTAGTGTTAGGGATAGTGTTAGGGTTAGGGTGAGGGTGAGGGTTATGGTTAAGTTTAGGGTTAGGGTGAGGTTTAGGTTTAGGGTTAGTGTTAGGGTTAGAATTATGGTGAGATTGAGCGTGCAGGTGAGTGTGAGGGTTAGGGTTAGATTTAGGTTTAGGCTTAGGGTTAGGCTTAGGGTTAGGCTGACTGTGAGGGTGAGGGTGAGGGTTAGCGTTAGGGTGAGGGTTAGGGTTATAGTTATGGGGAAGGTTAGTGTGAGGGTTAGAGTAAGGATTAGGGTTAGGGTGAGGGCTAGCGTGAGGGTGATGTTTAAGGTTAGGGTTAGGGTGAGGTTTAGGGTTAGGGTTAGGGTAAGGGTGAGGGTAAGATTTAGGGTTAGACGTAGGGTTAAGGTGAGGCTTAGGGTGAGGTTTAGGATTAGGGTTAGGCTTAGGATTAGGGTAAGGTTTCGGGTTAGTGTTTGTGTAAAGGTTAGGGTGAGGGTTAGGTTGAGGTTTAGGGTTAGGGTTAGGGTTAGGATTAGGGTTAGGGTGAGGGTGAGTGTGATTGTTAGGGTTAGGGTTAGGCTTACGCTTAGGCTGAGGGTGAGTGTGGGGGTGAGGATTAGGGTTAGGATGATGTTTAGGGTTAGAGTTAGGGTGAGGGTTAGGATGAGGGTTAGGGTTAGGGATAGGGTGAGGTTTAGTGTTAGGGTTAGGTTTAGAGTTAGGGTTAGGGTGAGGGTGAGGTTTAGGTGTAGGGTTAGGGTCCGAGTGAGGGTTAGGGTTAGGTTGAGTGTTAGGGTTAGTGTTAGGGAGAGGGTTAGGATGAGGTTTAGATTTAGGATTACGGTAACGGTAAGGGCTACAGTGAGGGTGAAGTTCAGGATTAGGGTTAGGGTGAGGTTTAGGGCTAGGGTTACGGTTCAGGTTAGGGTGAGGGTGAGGTTTAAGGTTAGGTTTAGGGTTAGGTTGAGGTTTAGGGTGAGGGTTAGGATGAGGATTAGGGTTAGGATTAGCGTTAGGCTGAGGGCTAGGTTGAGGGTGAGGTTTAGTGTTAGTGTTAGGGTGAGGTTCAGGGTTAGGGTTAGTGTTAGGTTGAGGGTTAGGGTGAGGGTTAAGGTTACAGTAAGTGTGAGGGTTAGGCTTATGGTGAGGGTTAGTGTTAGGATTAGGGTTAGTGTTAGGGTTATTGTTAGGGTTAGGGTTAGGGTTACAGTGAGGGCTAGGGTTATTGTTAGGGTTAGGGTTAGGCTGAGGTTGAGGGTGGGGGTGGGGTTGAGGAAGAGGATTAGTGTTAGGGATAGGGTTATTGTAAGTGTTATGGTTAGGGTTAAGTTTGCGGTGAGGTTGAGGCTAAGGGTGAAGGTTATGTTTAGGGTTAGGGTTAGGGTTAGGGTTAATGTTATTTTTAGGGTTCGGGTTAGAGTTACGTTCAGGTTGAGGGTGAGGGTGAGGTTTAGGTTTAGGGTGAGTTGTAGGTTTTGGGTTAGGGTTAGAGTTAGTGTTAGTGTGAGGGTGAGGTTTAGGGTTAGAGTGAGGGTTAAGTTGAGGGTTAGGTTTAGGGTTAGTGTTAGGGTTAGGTTTAGATTGAGAGTTAGGGGGAGTGTTTGGGTTAATGTTAGGCTTAGGGATAGGATTAGGGTTAGGATGAGGGTGAGTGCGTGTGTTAGGATTAGGTTTAGGGTTAGGTTTAGGGTTAGGCTGAGAGTAAGTTTGAGGGTGAGGGTGAGGGTTAGGGTGAGGGTTAGGGTTAGTGTTAGGGGGAGGGTTAGGATGAGGGTTAGGGGTAGGTTTAGGGTTAAGGTAAGGGCTAGGGAGAGGGTGAGGTTTAGGTTTAGGTTTAGGGTGAGGTTTAGGTGTAGGGTTAGGGTTAGGGTTAGCGTGAGGGTGAGGTTTAGTGGTATGGTTAGGGTTAGAGTTAGGGTTAGGGTGAAGATGAGGTTCAGGGTTAGAGTTAGGGTATGTTGAGGCTGAGGTTGAGGGTTAGATTTAGTGTTAGTGTTAGAGATAGGGTTAGGTTGAGGGTTAGGGTGGGGTTGAGTTTGAGGGTGAGGGTTAGGCTTAGGTTTAGGATTAGGATTAGGGTAAGGGTTAGGGTGAGTGTGATGGTTAGGGTTAGTGTTAGGCTTAGGCTTAGGGTTAGGCTGAGAGTGAGGGTGAGTGTGAGGGTAAGGGTTAGGGTGAAGGTTAGGGTTAGGTTTAGGGTGAGAGTTACGGTTCGGTTAAGTTTTGGGTTAGGGTGAAGGTTAGGATTAGGGTTAGGGTGAGGGCTAGGGTGAAGGTGAGGGTTAGGTTTAGTTTTAGGGTAAGGTTTAGATTTAGGGTTAAGGTTTGGGTTAGGGATAGGATGAAGGTTAGGGTTACGGTGAGGGTGAGGGTTAGGGTTAGGTTGAGGGTTAGGGTTAAGATTATGGTTAGGGTGAGTTTGAGTGTTAGGATTAGGGTGGGTTGAGGTCTAAGGTGGGGGTGAGTGTTAGAGTTAGGGTTAGAATTAGGGTGAGGTTTAGGATTATGGTGAGGGTTAGGGTTAGTGTGAGGGTTAGTGTTAGGGTTAGGGTTAGTGTTAGGATGAGGTTAAGTGTTAGGGTGAGGGTTAATGTTAGGGTGAGGGTTATGGTTAGGGTGAGGGTTAGGGTTAGGGTTATTGTTAGGGTTAGGGTTAGGGTTACGGTTAAGGTGAGGGTGAATTTGAGAGTTAGAGTTAGGGTAAGGTTTAGATTAGGGTTAGGGTGAGGGTGAGGTTTAGGGGTAGAGTTAGGGTTAGGGTGAGGGTTAGAGTTAGGGTGAGCGTTAGGGTGGAGTTATGGTAAGGGTAAAGGTGAGGGTTAGGCTGAGGGTGAGGGTTAAAGTAAGGGTGAGGGTTAGGGTTAGAGTGAGGGTTAGGTTTACGGTTAGGGTGAGGGTGAGGGTTAGTTTGAGGATTAGTGTAAGGGTTAGTGTGAGGTTTAGGATGAGGATCAGGATTAGCGTTATGGTGAGGGCTAGGGTGAGGTTGAGGATTAGTGTTATTTTTAGGGTGCGGTTTAGGGTTAGGGTGATAGTTAGTGTTAGTGTGAGCGTTAGTGTTAGTGTTAGGGTTCGTGTTAAGGTCAGGGTAAATGTTAGGATGAGAGTAAGTTTTAGAGTGAGGGTTATGGTTAGGGTGAGGGTTAGGAATATGGTTAGGGTTAATGTTAGGTTTTGGGTTACTGTTACTGTGAGGGTGAGGGTGAGGGTTAGGGTTAGGGTTAGGTTTAGGATGAGGTTTAGGTTTAGGGTTAGGGTTATAGTTAGGGTTAGGGTGAGGGTGAGGTTTAGGTTAGAGTTAGGGATAGTGTTAAGGTTAGGGATAGGGTGAGTGTTAGGGTTAGGCTTAGGCTTAGGCTTAGGCTGAGCATGAGGGTGAGGGTTAGGTTTAGGGTGAGGGTTAGGATGAGGTTTAGGGTTAGCATTAGTTTTAGGGTGAAGGCTAGGTTGAGGGTTAGGGTAAGGGTTAGGGTTAGGGATAGGGTTAGGTTTAAGATTTGGGTTAGGGTGAGGGTCAGTGTGAGGATTAGTGTTAGGGTTAGGGTTAGGCTTAGGGTTTGGGTGAGGTTTAGTGCTAGGGATTGGTTAGGGTTAGGGTGAGACTGAGGATTAGGGTTAGGTTTATGGTTAGGTTTAGGGTTTGGTTTAGGGTTAGGGTTAGTGTTAGGGTTAGGATTAGGGTTAGGGTTAGGGTCAGGCTGAGGGTGAGGGTGGATTAGGGTTAGGTTTAGGTTTATTGTTAGGGTGAGGGTGAGGTTTAGGGTTAGAGTTAGGTTCAAGGGGAGGGTTAGGGTGAGGTTTATGGTTAGGGTTATTTTTAGGGTTCAGGGGAGGGAGAGGGTTAGGTTGAGATTTAAGGATAATATTAGTTTTAGGATTAGGGTTAGGGTGCGGTGAGTTTGAGGATTAGGGTGAGGGTTAGGCTTAGGCTTAGGGTTAGGCTGAGGGTGATGGTGGCTGTGACGATCAGGGTTAGGGTGATCGTTAGGGTTAGGGTTAGGGTTAGTGTTAGGGTTAGGGTTCGAGTTCTGGTGAGGGTGAGGGTGGGGGTGAGGTTTAGGGATAGGGTTAGGGTGAGGGTGAGGTTTAGGGTTAGGGTTAGAATTATGGTGAGGGTGAGGGTGCGGGTGTGTGTGAGGGTTAGGGTTAGGTTTAGGGTTAGGCTTAGGGTTAGGCTTAGGTTTAGGCTGACTGTGAGGGTGAGGGTGAGGTTTAGGGTTAGGGTTAGAATTATGGGGAGGGTTACGGTGAGGGTTAGGGTTAGTATTAGGGTTTGGGTGAGGGCTAGGGTGAGGGTGATGTTTAGGGTTAGGGTTAGGGTGAGGTTTAGGGTTAGGGTTAGTGTTAGGGTGAGGGTAAGGTTTAGGCTTAGACTTAGGGTTAAGGTGAGGCTTATGGTGAGGTTTAGGATTAGGGTTAGGATTAGTATTAGGGTAAGGTTTAGGGTTAGTGTTTGTGTTATGGTTTGGGTGAGGGTTAGGGTTAGGGTTAGGGTTAGGGTTAGGATTAGGGTTAGGATGAGGGTGAGTGTGATTATTAGGTTTAGGGTTAGGGTTAGGTTTAGGCTTAGGCTGAGAGTGAGTGTGGGGGTGAGGATTAGGGTTAGGGTGATGTTTAGGGTTAGGGTTAGGGTGAGGGTTAGAATGATGTTTAGGGTTAGGATTAGGATTAGGGTGAGGGCTTGGGTGAGAGTGAGGCTTAGGGTTAGGGTTAGGCTTAGGCTTAGGGTTAGGCTGAGCATGAGGTTGAGGGTGAGGTTTAGTGTTAGGGTTAGGGTTAGAGTTAGGGTTATTGTGAGGGTGAGGTTTAGGGTTAGGGTTAGGGTCAGGGTGAGGGGTAGGGTTAGGGTGAGGGTTAGGGTGGGGTTGATGGTAAGTGTAAGGGTTAGGGTTAGGCTGAAAGTGAGGGTTATGATAAGTGTGAGGTTTAGGGTGAGGGTTATGGTTAGCGTTAGGGTGAGGGTGAGGGTTATGTTTGAGCATTAGTGTTAGGGTTACTGTTAGGTTTAGGGTGAGAATGAGGGTTAGGTTTAGGGTGAGGTCTAGAGTGAAGGTGAGGGTGAGGGTTAGATTGAGGATTAGTGTTAGGGTTAATGTGAGGTTTATTTTGAGGATGTGGTTTAGTGTTAAGGTTAGGGTTAGAATTAATATTAGGGTTAGGCTTAAGGTGAGGGTTAGGGTGAGGGTGAGGTTTAGGATTAGTGTTAGGATTAGGATTAGGGTTAGGGTAAGGGTGAGTGTGAGGGTTAGGTTTGGGTTAGGTTTAGGCTTTTTGTTAGGCTGAAGGTGAGGGTGAGGGAGGAGGCTTATGGTTAGGTTGTGGGTTAGGATTAGGCTTATGGTGAGGGCTAGGGTGAGGGTGAGTTTTAGGGTTAGGGTTAGGGTGAGCTTTAGGTTTAGGTTTAGGTTTAGGGTTATGGTGAGGTTGAGGTTTAGGGTTAGAGTTAGGGTTAGGGTGAGGCTGAGGTTGAGGGTTAGGGTTAGGTTTAGTGTTAGAGTTAGGGTTACGCTGAGGGTTAGGTTGAGGGTGAGGGTTAGGCTTAGTGTTAGGATTAGAATTAGGGTAAGGTTTACGGTGAGTGTGAGGGTTAGGGTTAGGGTTAGGGTTAGGTTTAGGGTGAGGGTTAGGATGAGGATTAGGGTTAGGATTAGGATTAGGGTGAGGACTCGTGTGAGAGTGAGGGTTAGGGTTAGAATTTGCGTAAGGTTTAGTGTTAGGGTTAGAGTTAGGGTTAGGGTTAGGGTGAGGGTAAGGTGTAGGGTTAGAGTTAGGGTAAGGGTGAGGCTGAGGTTGAGGGTTAGGTTTAGGGTTAGTGTTAGAGTTAGGGTTAGGGTGAGGTTTAGGGTGAGGGTGAGGGTGATGGTGAATCTTAGGCTTATGTTTACGATTAGGATTAGGGTATGGGTTATGGTGAGTTTGAGGGTTAAGGTTAGGCTTAGGCTTAGGGTTAGGCTGAGAGTGAGGGTGAGAGTGAGTGTTAGAGTTATGTTGAGGGTTAGGGTGAGAGTTAGTTTTCGGTTAAGTTTAGGCTTAGGGTGAGGGTTAGGGTTAGGATTAGGGTTAGGGTGAGGGCTAGGGTGAGGTTGAGGTTTAGGGTTAGTGTTAGGGTAAGGTTTAGTGTTAGGGTTAGTGTTTGGGTGAGGGTTAGGATGAGGGTTAGCTTTAAGATTATGGTTAGGGTGAGGATGAATGTTAGGATTAGGGTTAGGGTTAGGGTTAATTTTAGGGTTAGGATTAGTGTTATTGTTAGGGTTAGGGTTAGAGTTATGGTGAGGGTGAGGGTGAGGGTTAGGGTTAGTGTTAGGGTTAGGGTGAGTTTTAGGGTAGGGTTAGTATTAGAGTTAGGGTGTGGGTGAGGTTTAGGGTTAGATTTAGCGTTAGGTGGAGCGTTAGGTCGAGGGTTAATGTTAGGGTTAGTGTTGGGCTTATGATTAGGGTGATGGTTAGGTTGAGGTTTAGGGTTAGGGTTAAGTTTACGGTGAGGTCTATGGTGAGGGTGAGTTTTAGTGTTAGATTTAGCGTGAGGTTTAGCATTAGGTTTAGGGTTAGGGTTAGGTTGAGGTTGAGGTTAAGGTTAGAGTTAGGGTTAGGGTGAGGCTGAGTGTGAGGTTTAGGGTTAGGGTTAGTTATAGAGTTAGGGTTAGGGTGAGGGTTAGGGTGTGGGTGAGGGTTAGGCTTTGTGAAAGGATTATGATTAGGTTAAGGGTTAGGGTGTTGTGACGGTTAGGGTTAGGAAGAGGTTTAGGGTTTGGTTTAGGGTTAGAGTTAAGGTAAGGGTGAGGGTGAGGTTTAGGGTTAGAGTTAGGGTTAGTTTTCGGGTTAGGGTGAGGGTGAGGGTTAGGCTTTGGGTTAGGCTTAGGTTTAGGCTTAGGCTTAGTCTTTGGCTGAGCATGAGGGTGAGGGTTAGGGTTAGGGTGAGGGTTAGGGTTAGGGTTAGGGTGAGGGTTAGGATGAGGTTTAGGGTTAGGATTAGGTTAGGGTGAGGGCTAGGTTGAGGCTGACTGTGAGGGTTGGGGTTAAGGATAGGGTTAGGATTAGGATTAGGGTTAGGGGGAGGGTGAGTGTGAGGGTTAGGGTTAGGGTTAGGCTTAGGGTTAGGGTGAGGATTAGGGTTAGGGTTTGGTTTAGGGTGAGTGTGAGGCTGAGGATTAGAGCTAGGGTTAGAGTTGCAGTGATGATTATGGTTATGGTTAGGGTTAGGGTTATGTTTAGGGTTAGGGTGGGTGTTAGGGTTAGGGTTTGTGTTAGGGTGAGGGTGAGGCTGAGGATTAGGGTTAGGTTTAGCGTTAGGGTTTGGTTTAGGTTTAGGGTTAGTGTTAAGTATAGGGTTAGGGTTACGGTGAGGGTTAGGGTTAGGGTTGGCTTAGAGTTAGGCTGAGGGTGAGGGTGGGGGTGAGGATTAGGGTCCATGTTAGTGTTAGGGTTATTGTTAGTGTTATGGTTAGGGTTAAGTTTGCTGTGATGGTGAGGCTGAGGGTGAGGGTTATGGTTATGGTTAGGGTTAGGGTTAGGGTTAGGTTTAGAGTTAGAGTTACATTGAGGTTTTGTGTGAGGGTGAGGGGTAGGGTTAGGGTGAGGTTTAGGGTTAGGGTGAGGGTGAGGTTTAGGGTTAGAGTTCGGGATAGGGGGACGGTTAGGGTGAGGTTTAGGGTTAGAGCTAGATTTAGGGTTAGGGTGAGGGTGAGGTTTAGGTTGAGGTTTAGGGATATGGTTAGGATTAGGATTAGGATAAGTATTAGTGTCAGTGTGAGGGTTAGGGTGAGGGTTAGGTTTAGGCTTAGGCTTAGACTGAGGGTGAGGGTGATGTTGAGCGTTAGTGTTAGGGTGCGGGCTAGGGTTAGGTTTATGTGGAGTGTTTTGATGAGCGTTAGGGTTAGGATTAGTATTAGGGTGAGGGCTAGGGTGAGGGTGAGTTTTAGGGTTAGGGTTACAGTGAGGTTTAGCATTAGGTTTAGGGTTAGGGTTAGGGTGAAGTTGAGGTTTAGGGTTAGAGTTAGGGTTAGGGTGAGGCTGAGGGTGAGGGTTAGGGTTAGTGTTAGAGTTAGGGTTAGGGTGAGGGTTAGGGTGTGGGTGAGGGTTAGGCTTAGTGATTGGATTTGGATTAGGTAAGGGTTAGGTTGTGTGTGAGGGTTAAGGTTAGGATGAGGTTTAGGTTTAGGGTTAGGGTTAGAGTTAGGGTTAGGATGAGGGTGTGGTTTAGGGTTTGAGTAAGGGATAGTGTTAGGGTTAGGGTTAGGGTGAGGGTTAGCCTTAGGCTTAGGCTTAAGTTTAGGCTTAAGCTTTGGCTTAGGCTGAGCATGAGGGTGAGGGTGAGGGTTATGGTGAGGGTGAGGTTTAGGGTTAGGGTGAGTGTTAGGATGAGTTTTAGGGTTAGGATTAGGGTTAGGGTGAGGGCTAGGTTGAGGCTGACTGTTAGGGTTAGGGTTAGGGATAGGGTTAGGTTTAGGATTAGGGTTAGGGTAAGGGTGAGTGTGAGGGTTAGGGTTAGGGTTAGGCTTAGGGATAGGGTGAGGGTTAGGTTAAGGGTTTGGATTAGGGTGAGGGTGAGGCTGAGGATTAGTGTTAGCCTGAGGTTTAGGATTAGGCTGAGGGTGAGGGTGGGGGTGAGTATTAGGGTTATGTTAGGGTTTTGGTTATTGTTATTGTTATGCTTAGGGTTAAGTTAGTAGTGAGGGTGAGGCTGAGGATGATGGTTACGGTTAGGGTTAGGGTTATTGTTAGGATTAGTGTTATTGATAAGGTTAGGGTTAGAGTTATGGTGAGGTTGAGGGTCCGGGTGTGGGTTATGGTTAGGGTGAGGTTTAGCGTGAGGGTTAGTGTTAGGGTGAGGGTGACTGTGAGGTTTAGGGTTAATGTTAGGGTTAGGGTGAGGGTTAGGGTGAGGTTTAGGGTTAGGGTTAGTGTTAGGGTTAGGGTGAGGGTGAGGATTAGGTTGAGGTTTAGGGATAGGGCTAGCTTTAGGATTAGGGTTAGTGTAAGGGTGAGTGTGATGGTTAGGGTTGAGGGTTAGGCTTTGGCTTAGGGTTAGGCTGAGGATAAGGGTAGGGCTGAGGATTAGGGTTAGTGTGATGGTTAGGGTTAGGGTTAGTGTTATTGTTAGGGTTAGGGTTAGAGTTATGGTGAGGGTGAGGGTGGGGGTGAGGGTTAGGTTTAGGGTTAGGGTGAGGGTTAGTGTAAGGGTTATGGTGAGGGTGAGGGTTAAGGTTAGGTTGAGCTTTAGTGTTAGGTTTAGGGTTAGGGTGAGTGTGAGGGTTAGGGTTAGTGTGAGGTTGAGGATTAGGTTGAGGGTAAGGTTTAGGATTAGGGTTAGTGTGAGGGCTAGGGTGAGGGTGAGGTTTAGGGTTAGGTTTAGGATGAGGTTTAGGGTTAGGGTTAGGGTGAAGGTGAGGTTTAGGGTTAGAGTTAGGGTTAGGATGAGGCTGAGGTTGAGGGTTAGGGTTACTGTTAGTGTTAGAGTTAGGGTTAGGGTGAGGGTTAGGATGAGGGTGAGGGTTAGGCTTAGGGTTAGGCTTAGGGTTAGGGTAAGGGTTCGTGTGAGTGTGAGGGTTAGGGTCAGTGTTAGGCATAGGCTTAGGGTTAGGCTGAGGGAAGGGGGAGGGTGAGTGTTAGGGTTAGGGTGAGGGTTAGGTTTAGTGTTATTGTTAGGGTTAGGGTTAGATTTACTGTGAGGATGAGGGTTAGGGTTAGGTTTTGGGTGTGGTTGAGGGTTAGGGTTAGGGATAGGCTGAGGGTGAGGTTTAGGATTAGATATAGTGTTAGGGGGAGGCTTAGGGTGAGGGTTAGTTTTAGGTTTAGTGTTAGTGTTACTGTTAGGGTTAGTGTTAGAGTTGGTGTTAGGGTGAGGTTTAGGGTTAGGGTTAGAGGAAGTGTTAGGGTGAGGGTGAGGGTTAAGTTGAGGTTTAGGGAAAGGTTTAGGTTTAGGATTAGGGTTAGGGTGAGGGTGAGTGTGAGTTTTAGGGTGAGGGTTAGGCTTAGGCTTAGGGTTAGGCTGAGGGAGAGGGTGGGGGTGAGGACTAAGGTGATGGTGATGGTTTGGGTTAGGGTTAGTGTTATTGTTAGGGTTAGGCTTAGTGTTAGGGTTAGGGTGAGGGTGAGGGTTAAGTTGAGGTTTAGGGTTAGGGTTACAGTTAGGGTTAGTGTGATGGTTAGTGTTAGGGTTAGGGTTAGTGTTAGGATGAGGTTAAGTGTTAGGGTGAGAGCTTGGTTTAGGGTGAGGGTTGTGGTTAGGGTGAGGTTTAGGATTAGGGTTAGGGTTATTGTTAGGGTTAAGTGTAGGGTGAGGTTTAGGGGTTAGGTATGGTTAGAGTTAGGTTTAGGTTGAGGGTGAGGTTTAGGGTTAGAGTTAGGGTTAGGGTGAGGCTGAGGGTGAGCGTTAGGTTTAGGCATAGTGTTAGGTTTAGGGTTAGGGTAAGAGTTAGGGTGAGGTTTAGGGTTAGGGTTAGGGATAAATTTAGACTTAGGGTGAGGGTGAGTTTGTGTGTTAAGGTTATTTTTAGGGTTAGCCTTAGGGTTAGGATGAGTGTGAGGTTGAGGGTAAGGTCTAGGGTTAGATTCAGGGTTAGGGTTAGGTTTCGGGGGAGGGTTAGAGTTAGGATTAGGGTTAGGTAAGGGCTAGGGTGAGGGTGAGGTTTATGGTTAGGGTTAGGGTGAGGTTTAGGGTTAGGGTTAGGGTTGGGGTTAGTGTTAGGTTTAGGGTTAGTGTGACGGTTAGGGTTAGGGTCTGGCTTAGGCTTAGGCTTAGGCTTAGCCTTAGGCTGAGCCTGAGGGTGAGGGTTAGGGTTAGGGTTAGGGTGAGGGTTTGGATAAGTTTTAGGGTTAGGATTAGTGTTCGGGTGAGGGCTAAGCTGAGGGTTAATGTGAGGGTTAGGTTTAGGGATAGGGTTAGGTTTAGGATTAGGGATAGGGTGAGGGTGATTGTGAGGGTTAGGGTTAGTGTGAGGGTGAGGTTGAGGTTTAGGGTAAGAGTTAGTGTTAGGGTGAGGCTGAGGGTGAGGTTTAGGGTTAGGGTTAGTTTTAGGGTTAGGGTTAGGGTGAGGGTTAGGGTGAGGGTTAGGATGAAGATTCGGGTTAGGTTTAGGCTGAGTGGGAGCGTTAGGGTTAGTGTTAGTGTTAGAGTTAGGGTTAAGGTGAGGGTTAGTTGAGGGTGAGGGTTAGTTTTAGTGTTGGGTTAGGCTTAGGTTTAGGCTGAGGTTGAGTGTGAGGGTTAGGATTAGTGTTAGAGTGAGGATTATTGTTAGGATCAGTGTTAGGGTGAGGGTTAGGGTTAGGGTTAGGGTGAGGTTAAGGATGAGGATTAGGTTTAGGATTAGTGTTAGGGTGAGGGCTAGTCTGAGGGTTAGGATGAGGGTTAGGGTTACAGTAATGGTGAGGGTTAGGGTTAGGGTGAGGATTATGATTAGGATTACGGTTAGGGTGAGGATGAGGGTTAGGATTAGGGTTAGTGTTAGGGTTAGGGGTAGGTTTAGGGTTAGGATTAGTGTTATTGTTAGGGTTAGGGTTAGAGTTATGGTGAGGGTGAGGGTGAGGGTCAGGGTTAGTTTTAGTGTGAGGGTTAGTGATAGGGTTAGTGTTAGTGTTAGATTGAGGGTAAGTGTTATGGTGAGGGTTAGGGTTAGGGTGAGGTTTATGGTTA
This sequence comes from Dipodomys merriami, assembly GCF_024711535.1. NCBI lineage: Eukaryota > Metazoa > Chordata > Mammalia > Rodentia > Heteromyidae > Dipodomys > Dipodomys merriami. The sequence continues at coordinate 1,273,745 of NW_027203693.1, read as the reverse complement.
GGGTGAGGGTTAGGGATAGGGTTAGGGTTAATTTTAGGGTTAGGGTTAGGGTTACGGTTATGGTGAGGGTGAGGGTGTGGATTAGGCTTAGGCTTAGGGTGAGGTTTAGTGTTAGGGTTAGGGATAGAGTTAGGGTTAGAGTGAGGCTGAGGGTGTGGCTTAGGGTTAGGGTTAATGTTTGAGTTAGGGATAGGGTGAGGGTTAGGTTGAGGGTTAAGTTTAGGGTTAAGATTAGGGTTAGGTTGAGGGTTAGGTTTAGGGTTTGGGTTAGGGTGAAGGTGATGCTGAGTATTAGGGTTAAGTTTAGGGTTAGGGTTAGATTTAGGGTTAGGGTTAAAGTTACAGTGAGGTTTAGGGTTAGGGTCAGGCTTAGGGTTAGGCTGAGGGTGAGGGTGGGGTTGAGGATTAGGGTAGGGGTTAGGGTTAGGTTTAGGGGAAGGTTAGGATGAGCATTACGGTAAGGATTAGGGTTAGAGTGAGGGCTAGGATGAGGGTGAGATTTAGGGTTAGCTTAGGGTGAGGTTTAGGGTTAGGTTTAGGGTTAGGGTGAGGCTGAGGGTTAGGATTAGGTTTAGGGTTAGTGTTAGAGTTAGGGTTAGGGTGAGGGTTAGGGTGAGGCTGAGGTTTAGACTTAGGTTTAGGATTTGGATTAGGGTAAGGGTTAGGTTGAGTGTGAGGGTTAGGGTTAGGGTTAGGGTTGTGCTTAGGATTAAGCTGAGGGTGAGGTTGAGGGTTAGGTTTAGGGTTAGGGTGAGGCTGAGGGTTAGGGTTAGGGTTAGGGTTAGTGTTAGAGTTAGGGTTAGGGTGAGGGTGAGGTTTAGGCTTAGGTTTAGGGTTAGGATTAGGGTAAGGGTTAGGTTGAGTGTGAGGGTTAGGGTTAGGGTTAGGGTTATGCTTAGGATTAAGCTGAAGGTGAGGTTGATGGTGAAGGTTAGGGTTAGGTTGAGGGTAAGGGTTAGGGTTAAGGTGAGCGTGAGGGTTAGGTTTAGGTTGAGGGTTAGGGTGAGGGTAAGCGTTAGAGTTAGTGTGAGGGTTAGGGTTAGGGTTAGGGTTAGGCCTCAGGTTACACTGAGGGAGAGGGTGAGCATGAGGTTTAGGGTTAGGGTGAGGTTTAGCGGTAGAGTTAGGGTTAGGGTGAGGGCTAGGGTGAGGGTAAGGGTTAGCGTGAGGATTAGATTAGGGGTAGGGTGAGGGTGAGGGCTAGACTGAGGATTAGTGTTAGGGTTATTGTGAGGTTCAGGGTGAGGATGATGGTTAGGTTTAGGTTGAGGCTTAGGTTGAGGGTGAGGGTTAGGTTTAGGGTGAGTGTGAGAATTAGGGTTAGGTTGATGGTTTGTGTTAGGGTTAGAGTTAATATTAGGGTGAGGGTAAGTGTTAGGGTGAGGGTGAGGGTTAGGGTGAGGGTTATAATAAGGTTGAGGGTTAGGGTTAGGGTTAGGGTTACTGTTAGGGTTAGGGCTACGGTTACGGGGAGGGTGAGGGTGAGGGTTAGGTTTAGGGTTAGGATGAGGTTTAGGGTTAGGGTTAGAGTTAGGGTTAGGGTGAGGTCTAGGGTGAGGGTTAGGGTGAGGGATAGGTTTAGGGATAGGGTTAGGTTTAGGATTATGGTGAGGGTGAGTGTGAGGGTTAGGGTTAGGCTTAGGCTTAGGCTTAGGGTTAGGGTGGGGGTTAGGGTTAGTGTTTGGGTTAGGGTGAGGGTGAGGCTGAGGTTTATGGTTAGGTTTGGGTTAGGGTTTGGGTTAGGTTTAGGGTTAGGTTTAGGTTTAGGATTAGGGTTACAGTGAGTGTTATGGTTAGGGTTTGGCTTAGGGTTTGGTTGAGGGTGAACATGGGGGTGAGGTTTAGGGTGAATTTTACAGTAGGGTTATTGTTAGTGTTATGGTTAGGGTTAAGTTTGCGGTGAGGGTGAGGCTGAGGGTGAGGGTTATGGTTAAGTTTAGGGTTAGGGTTTGGGTTAGTGTTATTGTTAGGTTTAGATTTAGAGTTACTTTGAGGTTTTGGGTGAGGGTGTGGGTTAGGGTTAGGGTTAGGTTTAGGGTGAGTCTTAGGTTTATGGTTAGGGTGAGGGTGAGGTTTAGGGTTATTGTTAGGGTTAGGGTGATAGCGCGAGGTTCAGCGTTACGGTTAGTGTTAGGTTTAGGGTGAGGTTGAGGTTCAGGTTGAGGTTTAGGGATAGGGTTAGGTTTAGGATTAGGTTTAGGGTGAGGGTGAGTGTGAGTGTTAGGGTGAGGGTTAGGTTTAGGCTTAGGGTTAGGCTGAGGGTGAGGGAGAAGTTGAGTTTTAGGGTTAGGGTGAGGGCTAGGGTTAAGGTTATGGGGAGGGCTTGCATGAGCGTTAGGGTTAGTATTAGGGTTAGGGTGAAGGCTAGGGTGAGGGTGAGTTTTAGGTTTAGGTTTAGGGTGAGGTTTAGCGTTAGGTTTAGGGTTAGGGTTAGGGTGAAGTTGAGGTTTATGGTTATAGTTAGAGTTAGGGTGAGGCTGAGGGTGAGGGATAGGTTTGGGGTTAGGGTTAGAGTTAGGATTAGGGTGAGGGTTAGGGTGTGGGTGAGGGTTAGGCTTAGTGAAAGGATTAGGATTAGGGTAAGGTTTATGGTGTGTGTGAGGGTTCAGTTTAGGATGACGTTTAGGTTTAGGGTTAGGATTAGAGTTAGGGTTAGGTTGAGGGTGAGGTTTAGGGTTAGGGTTAGTGTTAGGTTTAGGGTTAGGGTGAGGGTTAGGCTTAGGGTTAGGGTGAGGGTTAGGCTTAGGCGTAGGCTTTGGCTGAGCATGAGGGTGAGGGTTAGGGTTAGGGTTAGGGTTAGGGTGAGGTTTAGGGTTAGGGTTAGGGTGAGGGTTAGGATGAGGTTTAGGGTTAGGATTAGGTTAGGGTGAGGGCTAGGTTGAGGCTGGCTGTGAGGGTTGGGGTTAGGCATAGATTTAGGTTTACGATTAGGTTTAGGGTGAGTGTGAGTGTGAGAGTTAGCGTTAGGGTTAGGCTTAGGCTTAGGCTTAGGTTGAGGGTTAAGGTTAGGATTTTGGTTATGATGAGGGTGAGGCTGAGGATTAGTGTTAGGTTTAGGGTTAGGGTTAGGGTTAGATTTACAGTGAAGTTTATGGTTATGGTTAGGTTTAGGGATAGGGTGGGGGTTAGGGTTAGGGTTTGGGTTAGGGTGAGGGTGAGGCTGAGGATTAGGGTTAGGTTTAGGTTTAGGGTTTGGGTTACGTTTAGGGTTAGGTTTAGGTTTATGGTTATGGTTATGGTGAGGTTTAGGTTTAGGGTTTAGCTTACCGTTAGGCTGAGGTTGAGGGTGGGGGTGAGGATTAGGGTTAGTGTTAGGGTTAGGGTTATTTTTAGTGTTATGGCTAGGGTTAAGTTTGCTCTGAGGGTGAGGCTAAGGGTGAGGGTTATGGTTAGGGTTAGGGTTAAAGTTAGGTTTATTGTTAGGTTTAGAGTTAGACTTACTTTGAGGTTTTGGGTGAGGGTGAAGCTTAGGGTTAGTGTGAGGTTTAGCGTGAGGTTTAGGTTTAGGGTTAGGGTTAGGGTGAGGGTGAGGTTTAGGGTAAGAGTTAGGGTTAGGGGGACAGTTAGCGTGAGGTTTAGGGTTAGGGTTAGTGTTAGGTTTAGGGTGAGGGTGAGGTTTAGGTTGAATTTTAGGGATAGTGCTAGGTTTAGGATTAGGGTAACGTTGAGGGTGAGTGTGAGGGTTCGGGTGAGGTTTAGGTTTAGGCTTAGTGATAGGCCGAGGGTGAGGGTGAGTTTGTGGGTTAGGGTTAGGGTGAGGGCTAGGGTGAAGGTGAGTTTTAGGGTTAGGGTTAGGGTGAGGTTTAGCGTTAGGTTTAGGGTTAGGGTTAGGGTGAGTTTGAGGTTTAGGGTTAGAGTTAAGGTTAGGGTTAGGCTGAGGGTGAGGGTTAGGGTTAGGCTTAGTGATAGGATTAGGATTGTGGTAATGGTTACACTGTGTGTGAGGATTACGGTTAGGATGAGTTTTAGGTTTAGGGTTAAGGTTAGGTTTAGGGTTAGAATGAGGATGAGGTTTAGTGTTAGAATTAGGGTTAGTGTTAGGGTTAGGGTTAGTGGGAGGTTTAGGGTTAGGGTTAGGGTGAGGGTGAGTTTTAGGTTGAGGTTTAGGGAAAGGGCTAGGTTTAGGATTAGGGTTAGGGTGAGCGTGAGTGTGAGGGTTAGGGTGAGGGTTAGGCTTAGGCTTAGGGTTAAGCTGAGGATGAGGATTAGGGTTAGGGTGATGGTTAGATTTAGGGTTAGTGTTATTGTTAGGGTTAGGGTTAGATTTATGGTGAGGGTGAGGGTGGGGGTGAGGGTTAGGTTTAGGGTTAGGGTGAGGATTAGGGTAAGGGTTACGGTGAGGGTGAGGTTTTGGGTTAGTTTGAGCTTTAGTGTTAGGTTTAGGGTTAGGGTGAAGTTGTGGATTAGGGTTAGTGAGAGGGTGAGGGTTAGGATGAGGGTTAGGTTCAGCAATAGGTTTAGGGTAAGGGCTAGTCTGAGGGTGAGGTTTAGGTTTAGGTTTAGGGTATGATTTAAGATTAGGGTTAGGGTGAAGGTGAAGTTTAGGGTTAGAATTAGGGTTTAGCTGAGGCTGAGGGTGAAGGTTAGTTTTAGCGTTAGTGTTAGAGTTAGGGTTAGGTTGAGGGTTAGGATGAGGGTGAGGGTTAGTTTTAGGGTTAGGATTAGGATTAGGGTAAGGGTTAGAGTGAGTGTGAGGGTTAGGGTCAGGGTTAGGGTTAGGCTTTGGTTTAGGCTGAAGGTGAGGGTGAGGGTGAGTGTTAGGGTTTGGGTGAGGGTTAGGGATAGGGAAGGTTAGGATGACCATTATGGTAAGGATTAGGGTTAGAGTGAGGGCTAGGATGAGGGTGAGATTTAGGGTTAGGCGTAGGGTGAGGTTTAGGGTTAGGTTTAGGGTTAGGGTGAGGCTGAACGTGAGGGTTAGGGTTAGGGTTAGTGTTAGAGTTAGGGTTAGGTTGAGGGTTAGGGTGAGGTTGAGGTTTAGGCTTAGATTTAGGATTAAGATTAGAGAAAGTGTTAGGTTGAGTGTGAGGGTTAGGGTTAAGGTTAGGGTTATGCTTAGGAGTAAGCTGAGGGTGAGGTTGAGGGTGAAGGTTAGGGTTAGGGTGAGGGTAAGGGTTAGGCTTATGGTGAGCGTGAGGGTTAGGTTTAGGTTGAGGGTTAGGGGGAGGGTAAGCATTAGAGTTAGTGTGAGGGTTAGGGTTAGGGTTAGGGTTAGGCTTAGGGTTACACTGAGGGAGAGGGTGAGCATGAGGTTTAGGGTTACGGTGAGGTTTAGCGGTAGAGTTAGGGTTAGGGTGAGGGCTAGGGTGAGGGTAAGGGTTAACGTGAGGATTAGATTTAGGGGTAGGGTGAGGGTGAGGGCTAGATGGAGCATTAGTGTTAGGGTTATTGTGAGGTTCAGGGTGAGGGTGAAGGTTAGGTTTTGGGTGAGGGTTAGGTTGAGGGTTAGGGTTAGGGTTAGGTTGACTGTGAGGATTAGGGTTAGGTTGATGTTTTGTGTTAGGGTTAGAGTTAGTATTAGGGTGAGGTTAAGTGTTAGGGTGAGGGTGAGGGTTAGGGTGAGGGTTATAGTAAGGTTGAGGGTTAGGGCTAGGTTTAGGGTTAGTGTTAGGGTTAGGGCTACGGTTATGGTGAGGGTGAGGGTGAGGGTTAGGTTTAGGGTTAGGATGAGGTTTAGGTTTAGGGTTAGGGTTAGAGTTAGGGTTAGGATGAGGGCTAGGGTGAGGGTTAGGGTGAGGGTTAGGTTTAGTGATAGGGTTAGGTTTAGGATTAGAGTGAGGGTGAGTGTGAGGGTTAGGGTTAGGGTTAGGCTTAGGCTTAGGTTTAGGGTGGGCGTTAGGGTTAGTGTTTGGGTTAGGGTGAGGGTGAGGCTGAGGATTAGGGTTTGGTTTGATTTAGGGTTTGGGTTAGGTTTAGGGTTAGGTTTAGGTTTAGGGTTAGGGTTACAGTGAGGGTTAGGGTTAGGGTTAGGGTTTGGCATAGGGTTAGGCTGAGGGTGAGCATGGGGGTGAGGATTAGGGTGAGTTTTACGCTTAGGTTTATTGTTAGTGTTATGTTTAGGGTTAAGTTTGCGGTGAGGGTGAAGCTGAGGGTGAGGGTTATCGTTAGGTTTAGGGTTAGGGTTTGGGTTAGTCTTATTGTTAGGTTTAGAGGTAGAGTTACTTTGAGGTTTTGGGTAAGGGTGAGGGTTAGGGTTAGGGTTAGGTTTAGGGTGAGTCTTAGGTTTATGGTTAGGGTGAGGGTGAGGTTTAGGGTTAGAGTTAGGGTTAGGGGGATAGTTAGGGTGAGGTTCAGCGTTATGGTTAGTGTTAGGTTTAGGGTGAGGGTGAGGTTTAGGTTGAGGTTTAGGGTTAGGGTTAGGTTTAGGATTAGGTTTAGGGTGAGGGTGAGTGTGAGTGTTAGGGTGAGGGTTAGGTTTAGGCTTAGGGTTAGGCTGAGGGTGAGGGAGAGGTTGAGGGTTAGGGTTAGGGTGAGGGCTAGGGTTAAGGTTATGGGGAGGGTTTGCATGAGCATTAGTGTTAGTATTAGGGTAGGGTGAAGGCTAGGGTGAGGGTGAGTTTTAGGGTTAGGGTTAGGGTGAGGTTTAGCGTTAGGTTTAGGGTTAGGGTTAGGGTAAGGTTGAGGTTTATGGTTATAGTTAGGGTTAGGGTGAGGCTGTGGATGAAGGTTAGGGTTAGTGATAGGGTGAGAGTTAGGGTGACAATAAGGTTTAGGGTGAGTGTTAGGGTTAGGGTGAGGTTGAGGGTTAGGGTTAGGGTGAGGGTTAGGGTGACAGTAAGGGTAAGGGTGATGGTGAGGATTAGAGTGAGGGTGAGTATTACTGTAAGGGTGAGGATTGGGTGCGGGTGAGGGTTCCGGTGAGGGTTAGGGTTAGGATTAGGCCGAGAGTGAGGGCAAAGTTAAGGGTGAGGGTGAGGGTGAGGGTGAGGTTTAGCGTTAGGGTTAGTGTTACAGTTAGGGTGAGGGCTAGAGTGAGGGGTAGGTATAGAGTTTGATTGATGGTTAGGTTTAGTAAGAGCATTAGGGTTACAGTTAGGGTTAGGATTAGTGTGAGGGTAAGGGTTAGGGTGAGGGTTAGGGTGAGAGTGAGGGTTAGGGTTACCGTGAGTGTTACGGTGAGGGTTAGGGTTAGGGTTAGTGTTGGGGTGAGGGTTCGGGTTAGGGTGAGGGTCAGTATGAGCATTGGGGTGATAGTAACGTTTAGGGTTAGGTTGAGGGTGAGGGTTAGGGTAAGGGTGAGGATTATTGTTAGGGTGAGGTTTAGGGTAAGGGTTAGGGTTAGGGTTAGATTGAGAATTAGGGTTAAGGTTAGTGTGAGGTTTAGGGTGAGCATGAGGGTTAGGGTGAGGGTTAGGGTAAGAATTAGGGTTAGGGTGAGGGCTGGCATGAGGGTGAAGGTTAGGGTTAGGGTTAAGTTTGGGGTGAGGTTTAGGGTGAGGGGTAGGGTTAGGTTTAGGTTGAGGGTTAGGTTCAGTGTGAGGGTTACGGTTAGGGTGACGGTTTGGGTGAGGGTGAGGTTTAGGGTTAGGAAAAGTGATAGGGTTAGTGTTACACTGAGGGTGAGGGTGAGTGTGAGGGTGAAGGTTAAGGTTAGGGTGAGGGCTAGGGTGAGGGTTAGGGTAAGGGTGAGGGTTAGGGTGAGGGTGATGGTAAGGGTAAAGGTGAGGGTTAGGCTGAGGGTGATTGTTAAGATAAGGGTGAGGGTTAGTGTTAGGGTGAGGGTTAGGTTAAGGGTTCGGGTTAGGGTTAGGTTGAGGGTTATATTGAGGATTAGGGTTAGGGTTAGTTTGAGGTTTATGGTGAGGATGAGGGTCAGAGTTAGGTTGAGGGTTAGGGTTAGAATGAGGGTTAGGGTGAGGGCTAGGGTGAGGGTGAGGTTTAGGGTTAGGGTTATTGTTAGGGTGAGGTTTAGGGTTAGGGTGAGGGCTATGGTTAGTGTGAGGGTTAGTGTTAGAGTTAGGGTTAGTGTTAGGCTGTGGGTAAGTGTTAGGGTGAGGGTTAGGGTTAGGTTTAGGGTTAGGGTTAGGGTTAGGGTGAGGTTGCGGGTGAGAGTGAGGGTTAGGGTGAGGATTAGGGTGAGTTTTAGAGTTAAGGTGAGGGTTAGGGTTAGGGTTAGCGTGTGGGTGATGATGAGGGTGAGAGTTAAGGTTAGAGTTACGGTGAGGTTTCGGATAAGTGTGATGTTTAGGGTGAGGATGAAGTTAAGGGTTAGGGTGAGGGTTAGGGTGAGGGTGAGAGATAGGGTTAGGTTTGGGTTAGGGTGATGGTTAAGGTTAGGAGTTTGCTTAGGGTTAGGGTTAGGGTGAGGGTGTGGGTGAGAGTGAGGGTTAGCATGAGGGTTAGGGTGAGGGTTAGAGTTAGGGTTAAGGTGAGGGTTAGGGTAAGGGTTAGGGTTACGGTTAGGGTGAGGGTTAGGTTTAGTGTGAGCGTTAGGGTTAAGTTTAGGTTTAGGGTTAGGGGTAGGGTGAGGGTTAGGGTTAGGGTTAGGGTTAGGGTTAGGGAGAGCATTAGGGTGAGGGACAGTTTCAGGGTTAGGGTTAGGGGTATGGTGAGGGTTAGGTTGAGGGTTAGTGTTTTGGTTAAATTTAGTGTGAGGGTTAGGGTGAGGATGAGAATAAGGGTAAGGGTGAGGGTGAGGTTGAAGGTTAGGGTGAGGTTTAGGGTTAGTGTTAGGGTGAGGGGCAGGTTTAGTGTGAGGGTTAGGGTTAGGTTTAGGCTGCGGGTAAGGGTTAGGATCAGGGTTACGGTGTGGTTGAGTGTTAGGGTTAGGTTAAGTGTTAGGGTGAAGGTAAGGCTTAGGGAGAGCATTAGGGTGAGGGACATTTTCAGGGTTAGAGTTAGGGGTATGTTAAGGGTTAAGTTGCGTGTTAGTGTTTGGGTTAAGGTTAGGGTGAGGGTGAGGGTGAGGCTTAGGGTTAGGATTAGGTTGAGGGTGAGTGTTAGGTGGAGGGTGAGGGTGAGGGTTCGGTTTAGGTTGAGGTTGAGGGTGAGGCTGAGGGTTAGGGTGAGGGTTAGGGTTAGGATTAGGTTTAGGGTGAGGGTGAGGGAGAGGGTTATATTTAGGATTAGGGTTAGGTTGACGATGAGGGTGATCGTTAGGGTTAGGGTTAGGGTTAGGGTTTTTGTTATGGTTAGGGTTAGTGTGAGTGTTAGTGTTAGGGATAGGGTTAGTGTTAGGGTGAGGGTAAGTGTTAGGGTGAGGGTTAGGGTTAGGGTGAAGGTTATGATTAGGATGAGGGTTAGGGTTAGGGTTGGGGTTATTGTTAGGGTTAGGGTTAGGTTTACGTTTACGGTGAGGTTGAGGGTGAGGGTGAGGGTTAGGGTTAGGATGAGGTTTAGGTTTAGGGTAAGGGTTAGAGTTAGGGTTAGGGTGAGGGTGAGGGTTAGGATTAGAGTTAGGGTTAGCATTAGTGTTAGGGTTAGGGTGAGGGTTAGTGTTAGGGTTAGGCTTAGGCTTTGGCTTAGGCCAAGCATGAGTGTGAGGGTTAGGGTTAGGGTTACGGTGGGGTTTAGGGTTAGGTTTAAGGTGAAGGTAAGGGTGAGGATGAGGGTTAGATATAGGGTTAGGGGGAGGTTTAGGGTGAGGGTTAGTGTTAGGGTTAGTGTTATGGTTAGGGTGAAGGTGAGCGTTAGGTTGAGGTTTAAGGTTAGGGTTAGAGTTTCGGTTAGTGTTAGGTTTAGTGTTAAGGTTAGGGTTTTTGTTAGGTTGAGGGTAAATGTTAGGGTGAGGGTTTGGGTTAGGGTGAATGTTATGGTTAGGGTGAGGGTTAGGAGTACGGTTAGGGTTATTTTTACGGTTAGGTTTAGGGTTACAGTTACTGTGAGGGTGCGGATGAGTGTTAGGTTTAGGATTAGGGTGCGGTTTAGGGTTTGTGTTAGGGTTAGACTTAGGGTTAGGGTCAGGTTGAGGTTTAGGGTTAGAGTTAGTGTTAAGGTGAGGGTTGGTGTGAGGGTTAGTGTTAGGGTTAGTGTTAGGGTTAGGGTTAGGGTGAGGGTGAGGGTGAGGGATAGGGTTAGGGACAGGGTTAGGTTTAGGATTAGGGTTTGGGTGAGGGTGAGTGTGAGGTTTAGGGTTAGGCTTAGGGTTAGGCTTAGGGTTAGGCTGAGAGTGAGGGTGAGGGTTAGGGTTAGGGTGAGGGTTAGGGTTATGGTTAGGGTGAGAGTTAGGATGAGGGTTAGGTTTAGGATTAAGGTTAGGGTGAGGGCTAGTTTGAGGGTGAGGTTTAGGGTTAGCGTTAGGGTGAGGTTTAGGGTTAGGGTTACGTTTAGAGACAGGGTGAGGTTTAGGATTATTGTTATGTTGAGGGTGAGGTGTAGGGTTAGGTTGAGGGTTAGGATTAGGGCTAGGGTTAGGGTGAGGTATAGGGTTAGGTTTAGGGTGAGGTTTAGAGTTCAGGTTAGGTTTAAGGTTAGGGTGAGGGTTAGGGTTAGGGTTACGGTGAGGGTCAGGGTTAGGGTTAGCTTGAGGGGTAGAATTAGGTTTAGGGTTAGGGTGATGGTTAGTGTTAAGAATAGGGTGACGGTTAGGATGAGGGTTAGGGTTACAATTAGGGTTAAGGTGAGGGCTAGTGTGAGGGTGACGGTTAGTGTTAGTGTTAGGGTGAGGTTTAGGATTAGGATTAGGGGTAGGGTTAGGGTGAGGGTTAGTGTTAGGGTTATGGTGAGGGTGAGGGTTAGGTTTGGGGTGAGGGTGAGGGTGAGGACGAAGGTGAGGGTGAGGGTTAAGATTAGTGTTGGGGTTAGGGTGAGGATCAGGTTGAGGTGTAGGTTTAGGGTTCGGTTTAAGGTTCGAATTAGGGTTACCGTGAGGGTTAGGGTTAGGGTTAGGGTTAGGCTTAGGCTTAGGGTTAGGCTGAGGGTGAATGTGGGGATGAGGATTAGGTTTAGAGTGATGATTCCGGTAATGGTTAGGTTGAGGGTTACGATGAAGGTTAGGGTTAGGATTAGGGTTAGGGTGAGGGTAGGGTGAGTGTGAGGTTTAGGGTTAGGGTTAGCCTTAGGCTTAGGGTTAGGCTGAGGCTGAAGGTGAGGGTCAGGGTTAGGATTAGGGTGATGGTTAGGGTTACACTTAGGGTGAGGTTTAGGGTGAGGGTTAGGTTTAGGGTGAGGGTTAGGATGAGGGTGACATTAAGAGTAAAGATGAGGGATAGGCTGAGCTTGAGGGTTATTGCAAGGGTGAGGGTTCGGGTTAGGGTTAGTGTGAGGGTGAGAGTTAGATTGAGGATTAGTCTTAGGGTTAGTGTGTGGTTAAGATGAGGATGAGGATTAAAGTTAGGGTGAGGGCTAGGGTGAAGTTGAGGGTTATGTTTAGGGTTAGGGTGAGGTTTAGGGTTAGGGTTAGGTTTAGGGTTAGGGTGAGGGTTAGGATTAGTGTTATGGTGAGGGTGAGGGTGAGGGTGAGGGTTAGGGTTAAGGTGAGGGTTAGGGTGAGGGTTAGGGTTAGTGTTAGGGTGACGTTTAGGTTTAGGGTTAGTGTGAGGGTTAGGATGAGGGTTAGGGTTATGGTGAGGGTGAGGGTTAGGGTTAGGGTGAAGGTTAGGGTTAGGATGAGGGTTACATGAGGATGAAGCTTAGGATTAGGGTTAGGGTTAGGATTATTGTTAGTGTTATCGTTATGGTTATGTTTGCAGTGAGGGTGAGGCTGAGGGTGGGGGTTATATATAGGATTAGAGTTAGGGTTAGGTTTAGGCTTAGGATTAGTGTTATTGTTAGGGTTACAGTTACGGTGAGGTTGAGGGTAAGGATGAGTGTTAGTGTTAGTGTTAATGTTAGGTTTAGGGTGAGGGTTAGGTTGAGGTTTAGAGTTAGGGTAAGGGTTAGGGTTAGTGTTAGGGTTAGGGTTAGTGTTATTCTAAGGCTTAGGGTTAGAGTTACATTAAGGTGGAAGGTGAGGGTGAAGTTGAGGTTGGGTGTGAGTATTAGGGTTCAGGTGATGGTTAGGTTTAGTGTTAGGTTGAGGGTTAGGATGAGGGTTAGGTTTAGGATTAGGATTAGGGTGAGGGCTAGGGTGAGGTTGAGGGTTAGGGTTAGGGTTAGGCTTAGGGTTAGTCTGAGGGTGAGGCTGAGAGTGAGAGTTAGGTGTAGGGTTATGGTTAGGGTGAGGGTTAGGATGAGTGTTAGGGTTAGGGTGAGGGTTAGGGTGAGGGTGATGGTACTGTAAAGGTGAGGGTTAGGCTGAGGTGAGGGTTAAGATATGGGTAAGTGTTAGGGTTAGGGTTAGGGTGAGAGTTAGGGGGAGGGTTAGGGTTAGGGTTAGGATTACGGTTAGGATTGGGTTAGGGTGAGGGTGAGGGTTTGTACTAGGGATAGGTTTGGGGTTAGGCTTAGGGTTAGGCTGAGAGTCAGAGTGAGGGTGAGCGTGAGGGTTAGGGTTAGGGTGAGGGTTAGGATTAAGGTTAGGGTGAGGTTTAGTGTTAGGGTTAGTGTTAGAGTTAGGGTTCGGGTGAGGGAGAGGGTGAGGTTTAGGGTTAGGGTTAGAGTTAGAGTTAGGGTTCGGGTGAGGGAGAGGGTTAGGGTTAGGTTTAGGGTTAGGGTGAGGTTTAGTTTTAGGGTTAGGGTTAGATTTAGGGTTAGGGTGAGGGAGAGGGTGAGGTTGAGTTTTAGGGTTAGGGTTAGATTTAGGGTTAGGGTGAGGGAGAGGGTGAGGTTTAGGGTTAGAGTTAGGGTTAGGGGGAGGGTTATGGGGAGGGTTAAGGTTACGGTTAGTGTAAGGGTTAGGGTTAGGGTGAGGGTTAGTTTGAGGTTTAATGTTAGGGTTAGGGTTAGGTTTAGGATTAGGTTTATATTAAGGGTGAGTTTGAGGATTAGGTTTAGGCTTCGGCTTAGGCTAACGGTTAGGCTGAGGGTATGGGTGGGGATGAGGATTAGGTTTAGAATGATGGTTAGGGTTATAGTTATGTTAAGGTTTAGGAGGAGGGTTAGGGTTAGGATTAGGGTTAGGGAGAGGTCTAGGGTGAGGGTGAGGGTTAGGGTTAGGTTAAGGCTTAGGTTTAGGGTTAGGCTGAAACTGAGGGTGAGGGTGACGGTTAGGGTTAGGGTGATGGTTGGGGTTACCCTTATAGTCAGGGTTAGGATGAGGATTAGTGTTAGGGTGAGTGTTAGGGTGAGGGTGACAGTAAGGGTAAAGGTGAGGTTTAAGCTGAGTGTGAGGGTTATGGTAAGGGTGAGGGTTAGGGTAAGGGTGAGGGTGCTGGTTAGATTGAGAATTAGTGTTAGGGTGAGTTTGAGGTTTAGGGAGAGGATGAGGGTTAGTGTTAGGTTGAGGGCTAGGTTGACGGTGAGGGTTAGGGTTAGGGTGAGGTTTAGGGTTAGGGTGATGGTTAGGGTTAGTGTGAGGGTTAATATTAGGGTAAGGGTTAGTGTTAGGGTGAGGGTAAGTGTTAGGGTGAGGGTTAGGGATAGGTTGAAGGTTGTGGTTAGGATGAGGGTTAGGGTTATGTTTAGGGTTTTTTTAGTGCTAGGGTTAGGGTTAGGGTGAGGTTTAGGGTTAGGGTTAGGGTTAGGGTGAGGGTGAGGATGAGGGTTTGGGTTAGGGTTAGGGTTACAGTGAGGGTGAGGGTTAGGGTTAGGGTTAGGATTAGTGTTATTTTTAGGGTTAGGATTAGAGTTATGGTGAGTGTGAAGGTGAGGTTTAGGGTTAGGGTGAGGTTTAGGGTTAGGGTTAGGGTAAGGGTGAGGTTGAGGGTGAGGTTTAGGTTTCGAGTTAGTGTTAGTGAGAGGGTTAGGGTGAGGGTAAGTGTTAGGTTTAGTGTTAGGTTTAGGGTGTGGGTTAGGATGAGGGTGAGTGTTAGGCTTAGGGTTAGGATTAGGATTAGGGTTAGTGTTAGGGTGAGGGTTAGGGTTAGGATGAGGGTTAAGTTTAGGGTTAAGATTAGGATTAGGGTGAGTGTGAGGGTGAGTGTGAGGGTTAGGGTTAGGGTTTTGCTTAGGGATAGGCTGAGGGTGAGGGTGAGGGTGACGGTTAGGTTTAGGGTGAGGGTGAGATTTAGGGTTATTATTAGCATTAGGGTGAGGGTTATTGTGAGGGTTAGTGTTAGGATTAGTGTTAGGTTTAGGGTAGTGTTAGGGTTAGTGTTAGGTTTAGGGTTAGGGTGAGGGTTAGGGTTAGGGATAGGGTTAGGTTTACAATTAGGGTTTCGGTGAGGGTGAGTGTGAGTGTTAGGGTTAGGGTTATGCGTAGGGTTTTGCTGAGGGTGATTCTGAGATTTAGGGTTAGGGTGAGGGTTAGGGTTAGAGTTAGGGTTAGGGTTAGGGTTAGGGTGAGGGTTAGGGTTAGGGTTAGGGTGAGGGTTAGGATGAGGGTTAGGTTTCGGTTAGGGTTAGGGTGAGGGCTAGCATGAGGGCGAGTTTTCGGGTTAGGTTTAGGGTGAGGCTTAGGGTTATGGATAGGTTTAGTGATAGGGTGATGTTTCCGGTTAGGGTTATGGTGAGGGTGAGGGTTAGGGTTAGTTTGAGAGTTAGGATTAGGGTAGGTTTAAGGTGAGGGTTAGTGTTAGGCTTAGGGTGAGTGTTTACATGAGTGTTCGGGTTAGGATTAGGTTTAGGATGAGGGATAGGGTGAGGATGAGGGTTAGGGTTAGGTTAGGTTTAAGGTTCGGATTAGGTTTAGGTTAGGGTGAGGGTTAGGGTTAGGGTTACAGTGAGGGTCAGGTTTAGGGTTAGGTTGAGGGTTAGAATTAGGTGTAGGGTTAGGTTGACGGTTAGGGTTAGGGTTAGGGTGAGTGTTTGGATGAGGGTTAGGGTTGCAATTAATGTTAGGGTGAGGGCAACGGTGAGGGTGAGGCTTAGTGTTAGGCTTAGTGTGAGGTTTAGTTTTAGGGTTAGGGGTAGGTTTAGGGTGAGGGTTAGGGTTCGGGTTACGGTGAGGGTGAGTGTTAGCTTTGGAGTGAGGGTTAGGGTGAGGCCTAAGGTGAGGGTGAGGGTTAGGGTTAGGTTTAGGGTGGGGATTACGTTGAGGTTTAGGTTTAGAGTTAGGGTTAGGATTAAGGTTAGGGTGAGGGTGAGTGTGAGGGTTAGGGTTAGGGTTAGGCTTAGGCTTTGGGTTAGGCGGAGGGTGATTGTGGGGATGAGGATTAGGTTTAGAATAATGGTTCAGGATATGGTTAGCTTGAGGGTTAGGATGAGGGTTAGGGTTAAGATTAGGTTTAGGGTGAGGGCTAGGGTGAGTGTGAGGTTTAGAGTTAGGTTTAGGCTTAGGCTTAGGGTTAGGCTGAGGCTGAAGGTGAGGGTGAGGTTTAGGATTAGGTTGATGGTAAGGGTTACAGTTAGGGTTTGGGTTAGAATGAGGGTTAGGTTTAGGGTGAGGGTTAGGATGAGGGTGACAGTAAGAGAAAAGGTGAGGGTTAGGCTGAGGGTGAGGGTTATGGTAAGGGCGAGCGTTCGGGTTAGGGTTAGGGTGAGGGTGAGTGTTAGATTGAGGATTAGTGTTAGTGTAACTGTGAGGTTAAGGGTTAGGATGAGGGTTAGAGATAGGGTGAGGTCTAGGGTGAAGTTGAGGGTTAGGGTTAGGGTTATGGTGAGGTTTAGGTTTAGGGTGAGATTTAGGATTAATGTTAGGGTTACGGATAGGGTGAGGGTGAGGTTTAGGGTTAGAGTTAGGTTTAGGGTGAGGGTTAGGGTTAGGGTTAGTGTTCGGGTGATGTTTAGTTTGGGGGTGAGGTTTGGTGTTAGGGTTAGGATTAGGATTAAGTTTAAGTTGAGGGTGAGTGTTAGGGTTAGGGTTAGGATTAGAGTTAGGGTGAGGGTGAGGGTGAGGATTAAGGTTAGGGTGAGTGTTGGGGTTAGGGTTAGAGTGAGGGTTATGGTGAGGGTTAGGCTTAAGCTTATGGTTTGGGTATGGGCTAGGGTGAGGGTGAGGGTTAAGGTTAGGGTTTGGGTGAGCGTTAGGTTGAGGGTTAGGTTTAGTGTTAGGGTTAGTGTTGGGGTTAGAGTTAGGCTTAATGTTAGGCTGAGGCTGAGGCTGAGGGTGAGGGTTAGGGTTAGGGTGATGGTTGGGATTAGCGTTAAGGTGAGTGTTCAGATGAGGATTAGGATTAGGCTGAGGGTTAGGGTGAGGGTGACAGTAAGGGTAAAGGTGAGGGTTAGGCTGAGTGTTCCGGTAAGTGTGAGGGTTAGGGTTAGGGTGAGGGTGAGGATTAGATTGAGGATTAGTGTTAGGTTTAGTGTGAGGTTTAAGGTGAGGATGAGGGTTAGTGTTAGGTTGAGGGCTAGGTTGAGGTTTAGGGTTAGGGTTAGTGTGAGGTTTAGGGTGAGGATGAAGGTTAGGGTTAGGTTGAGGGTGATGGTTAGAATTAGGTTGAGGGTGAGGGCTAGGGTGAGGGTGAGGTTTAGGGTTAGGGTTGGGGTTAGAGTGAGGTTTAGGATTAGGGTGAGGGTTAGGGTTAGTGTGAGGGTTAGTGTTAGGGTTAGGGTTGGTGTTAGGGTTAGGGTAAGTGTTAGGGTGAGGGTTAGGGTCAGGGTGACTGTTATGGTGTAGGTGAGGGTTAGAGTTAGGGTTAGGGTTTTTGTTTGGGTTAGGGTTAGGGTGACCCTTACAGTGAGGGTGAGGGTTAGGGTTAGGTTTAGGGTGAGGTTTAGGGTTTGGGTTATGATTAGAGTTTGGGTTAGGGTTAGGATTAAGGTGAGGGTGATGATGAGTGTGTGGGTTAGGGTTAGGTTTAGGGTTAGGCTTAGGGTTAGGGTAAGGGTGAGGTTGAGGGTGAGGGTGAGGGTCAGGTTTAGGGTGAGGGTTAGGGTTAGGTTTAGGTTGAGGGTGAGTGTGTGGGTTAGGGTTAGTGTTAGGGTTAGGCTTAGGGTTAGGCTGAGGGTGAGGGTGAGGGTTAGAGTTAGGGTGAGTGTTAGAGTTAGTGTTAGGGTGACGTTTAGTGTTAGGGTTGGGTTAGAGTTTGGTTTAGGGTGAGGGTGAGGTTTAGGGTTAGGGTTAGGGTGAATGTTAGGATGTGGATTAGGGTTAGGATTAGGGATACTGTTAGGTTTAGGATTAGGGTTAGGGTAGAGTGAGTGTGAAGGTTAGGGTTAGGGTTAGGGTTAGGCTTAGGTTTAGGGTGAGGTTTCTGGTTAGGGTTTGGGTTAGGGTGAGGGTGAAGCTGAGGATTAGGGTTAGGTTTAGGGTTAGGCTTAGGTTTAGGGTTAGGGTTAGGTATAGGGTTAGGGTTAGGGTTAGGGTTTCGGTGAGGGTTAGTCTTAGGGTTAGGGTTAGGCTTTGAGTTAGGCTGAGGATGAGGGTGGGGATGAGGATTAGTGTTAAGGTTAGGGTTAGGGTTATTGTTAGTGTTATGGTTAGGGTTAAGTTTGCAGTAAGAGTGAGGCTGAGGGTGGGGTGAGGAATAGGGTTAGGGTGATGGTTAGGGTTAGGGTTAGTGTTATTGTTAGGGTTAGGGTTAGAGTTACGGTGAGGTTGAGGGTGCGGGTGAGTGTTAGGGTTAGGGTTAGGGTGGGGTTTAGGGTTAGGGTGAGTGTGAGGTTTACATTTAGATGTAGGGTTAGGGGGAGGTTGAGGGTGAGGTTTAGGGTTAGGGTTAGGATGAGGTTTAGGGTTAGGATTAGGGTTAGGGTGAGGGCTAGCGTGAGGGTGAGATTTAGGGTTAGGGTTAGGATGAGGTTTAGGTTTAGGGTGAGGGTTAGGATGAGGGTGAGGTTTAGGGTTAGAGTTAGGGTCAGGATGAGACTGAGGGTGAGGTTTAGGGTTAGGGTCCGTGTTACACTTAGGGTTAAGGTGAGGGTTAGGGTGAGTGTGAGGGTTAGGTTTAGGGTTAGAATGAGGGTTAGGGTTAGGGTTTGGGATAAGTTTAGGGTTAGGGTGAGGGTTAGGGTAAGAGTTATGGTGATGGTGACGGTTAGGTTTAGGTGGAGGGTTAGGGTTATGTTTAGGGTTAGGGTGAGGCTGAAGATGAGGTTTAGGGTTAGTGTTAGAATGAGGGTTAGGATGAGGGTTAGGTTTGGATTCGGGTTAGGGTGAGGGCTAGGGTGAGGGTGAGGTTTAGGTTTAGGATTAGGCTGAGGTTTAGAGTTAGGGTTAGGATTAGGGTTAGAGGGAAGGGGAGGTTTAGGGTTAGAGTTAGGGTTAGGGGTAGCTGAGGGTGAGGGTTAGGGATAGGGTTAGTGTTAGCGTTAGGGTTAGGGTGAAGGTAAGTGTTAGGGTGAGGGTTAGGGTTAGGGTGAAGGGTATGGTTAAGATGAGGGATAGGGTTAGGGTTAGTGTTATTGTAAGGGTTAGGTTAGGGTTATGGTTACAGTGAGGGTGAGGGTGAGGGTTAGGATTAGGGCTAGGGTCAGTTTTAGTTTTAGGGTTAGGGTTACAGTTAGGGTTAGTTTTAGGTTTAGGGTTAGGGTGAGGGTTAGGGTTATTGTTAGTGTTATGATTTGGGTTAAGTTTGCGGTGAGGGTGAGGGTTATGATTATGGTTAGGGTTAGGTTTAGTGTTAGGGTTAGGGTTAGGGTGAGGTTGAGGTTTAGGTTTAGGGTTAGGGTTAGGGATAGGGTTAGGATTAGGGTTAGGGTGAGAGTTAGTGTTAGGGTGAGGGCTATGGTGCGTGTGAGGTTTAGGTTTAGGGTTAGGCTTAGGCTTAGGGTTAGGCTGAGGCTAAAGCTGAGGATGAGGTTTAGGGTTAGGGTGATGTTTAGGGTTACGGTTAGGGTGAGGGTTAGGATGAGTGTTAGGTTTAGGGTGAGGGTTTGGATGAGGGTGACAGTAAGAGTAAAAGTGAGGTTTAGGCTGAGGGTGAAGGTTATGGTAAGGGTGAGGGTTCACATTAGTGTTAGGGTGAGGATGAGGGTTAGATTAAGGATTAGTGTAAGGATTAGTGTGAGGTTTTGGGTGAAGATGATTAGGGTTAGTGTGAGGGTTAGGGTGAAGTTGATGGTTAGGTTTAGGGTTATGGTGAGGTTTAGGGTTAGGTTTAGGGTTAGGGTGAGGGTTAGGGTTAGGGTTAGGGTGAGTGTGAGGGTTAGATTAGAGTTAGGGTTAGGATTATTGTTAGTGTTATGGTTAGGGTTAAGTTTACAGTGAGGGTGGGGCTGAGGATGAGAGTTAGGGTTAGGGTTAGGGTGAGTTTTAGGGTTAGGGTTAAGGTTAGGGTTAGGGTGAGGGTTTGGGTTAGCGTTAAGGTTAAGATGAGGGTGTGGGTTAGGGTTAGGGTTAGGATTAGTGTTATTATTAGGGTTAGGATTAGAGTTATGGTGAGGGTGAGGGTGAGGGTGTGTATTAGGGTTAGGGTGAGGTTTAGGGTTAGGGTTAGGGTTAGGGTGAGGTTGAGGGTGAAGTTTAGGGTTAATTTGGGAGTGAGGATTAGGCAAGGTTTAGGGTTCGAGTTAGGTTTAGAGTTATGGTTAGGGTTATTGTTAGTGATATGGTTAGGGTTAATTTTGCGGTGAGGATGAGGCTGAGGGTGAGGGTTATGTTTAGGGTTAAGGTTAGGGTTAGGGTTAGGATTAGGGTTAATCTTATTGTTAGGTTTTGGGTTAGAGTTACAGTGAGGTTGAGGGTAATGTTGAGGGTGAGGGTTAGGTTGAACTTTATGGTGAGGGTTAGGGTTAGGGTGAGGGTAAGTTTTAGGGTTAGAATTAGGGTTAGGTGGAGGTTTAGGGTGAGGGTTAGGGTTAGGTTTATTGTTAGGGTTTGGGTGAGGGTGAGTTTTAAGTTGATGTTTAGGGATATGGTTACATTAGAATTAGGGTTAGCGTGAGGGTGAGTGTGAGGGTTAGGTTTAGGGTAAGGCTTAGTTTAAGGGTAAGGCTGAGGGTGAGT
This sequence comes from Dipodomys merriami, assembly GCF_024711535.1. Taxonomy (NCBI): domain Eukaryota; kingdom Metazoa; phylum Chordata; class Mammalia; order Rodentia; family Heteromyidae; genus Dipodomys; species Dipodomys merriami. The sequence goes on along the minus strand of NW_027203693.1, from coordinate 1,254,001 downwards.
TTGGGGGTTAGGATTAGGGTTATGGTGATGGTTAGGGTTTGGGTTAGTGTTATTCTTAGGGTTAGGGTTAGATTTAGGGTAAGGGTGAGGGTGCAGGTGAGGGTTAGGATTAGGTTGAGGTTTAGGGTTCGGGTTAGGGTTGGGGTTAGGGTGAGGGTGAGGGTGAGGTTTAGGGTTAGTGTTAGGGCTAGGTTTATGGTGAGGTTTAGGATTAGGGTTAGGGTTATTGTTAGGGTAAGGTTTATGTTTATGGTTACAGTGAGGTTGTGGGTTAGGGTTAGGGTTACTGTGAGGTTTAGGGATTGGTTTAGGGTTACAGTTAGTGTTAGAGCGAGGGTGAGGTTTAGGTTTAGAGTCAGGGTTAGGGTGAGGGTTTGGATGAAGTTTAGGGTTAGTGTTAGTGTTAGTGTTAGTGTTAGGGTGAGAGTTTGGGGTAGGGATAGTGTTAGGGATAGGGTTAGGATTTGGGTTAGGGTGAGGGTGACTGTGTGGGTTAGGGTTAGATTTAGGGTTAGGCTGAGGGTGAGGTTGAGGGTGAGAAAGTTAGGGTTAGGGTGAGGGTTAAGCATAGGGTTAGGGGAGGGTTAGGATGAGGTTTAGGGTTGGGAATAAGTTTTGGGTGATTGCTCAGGTGAAGGTGAGTGTTACGGTTTGGCTGAGGGTGAGGTTTAGGGTTAGGGTTAAGGTTCGGGTAAGAGTGACGTTTAGGGTTAGAGTTAGGGTTAGGGTGAGGCTGAGGGTGTGTGATAAGTTTAGGGTAAATGTTAGGTTTAGGGTTAAGGTGAGGTTAGGGTGAGGGTGAGGGTTAGGTTGAGGGTTAGGATTAGGGTTAAGGTTAGGGTGTGTGTGAGTGTTAGGGTTAGGGTTAGGCTTAGCCTTAGGATTAGGCTGAGGGTGAGGGTGAAGGTGAGGGTTAGGTTTACGGTGAGGTTTAGGGTTAGGTTTAGGGTGAGAGTTAGGTTTCGGGTTAAGTTTAGTGTTAGGGTGAGGGTTAGGGTAAGGGTTACTCTGAGGATGAGGGTTAGGGTTAGGGTTAGGCTTAGTCTTAGGGTGGGGATGAGGATTAGGTTTAGAGTGATGGTTCTGGTTATAGGTTGAGGTTTAGGATGAGGGTTAGGGTTAGGTTTAGGGTTCGGGTGCGGTCTAGGGTGAGTGTGAGGTTTAGGGTTAGGTTTAGGCTTAGGTTTAGGATTAGCCTGAGGCTGAAGGTGAGGGTGAGGGTTAGGGTTAGGGTTATGTTTAGGGTTACGGTTAGGATGAGGGTTAGGTTTAGGGTGAGGGTTAGGATGAGGGTGATAGTAAGAGTAAAGATAAGGGTTAGAGAGAGTGTGAGGGTTAGGGTTAGGATTAGTGTTAGGGTTAAGGTTAGGGTGAGTGTGAGGGTTAGGGTTAGCCTTAGGCTTTGGCTTAGGCTGAGGGTGAGCGTGAGGGTGTGGGTTAGGTTTAGGGTGAGGGTTAGGGTTAAGTTTAGGGTAAGAGTTAGGGTTTGGGTTAAATTTAGGTTTAGGGTTAGGGTTAGGGTGAGGGTTATGCTGAGGTTTAGGTTTAGGGTTAGGGTTAGCATTAGGATTAGGGTTCTCGTGAGGGTGAGTGTGAGGGTTAGGGTTAGGGTTCCGCTTAGGTTTAGGATTAGGCTGAGGGTGAGTGTGGGGATGAGGATTAGGTTTAGAGTGATGGTTCATATGGTTAGGTTGAGGTTTAGGATGAGGTTTAGAGTTAGGATTAGTGTTAGGGTGAGGGTTAGGGTGAGTGTGAGGTTTAGGGTTAGGGTTAAGCTTAGTCTTAGGGCTAGGCTGAGGCTGAAGGTGAGGCTGAGGGTTAGTGTTAGGGTGATGTTTAGGGTTACGGTTAGGGTGAGGGTTAGGATGAGGGTGAGGTTTAGGATGAGGGTGACAGTAAGAGTAAAGGTGAGGGTTATGCTGAGGGTGAGGTTTATGGTAAGGGTGACGGTTCGGGTTCGGGTTAGGGTGAGGGTGAGGGTTAGATTGAGGATTAGTGTTAGTGTTAGTGTGAGGTTTAGGGTGAGGATGATTAGGGTTGGGGTGAGAGCTAGGGTGAAGTTGAGGGTTAGGGTTTGCGTTAGGGTGAGATTTAGGGTTAGGGTTAGGTTTAGGGTTAGGGTGAGGTTTAGGGTTAGTGTTACAGTGAGGGTGATTGTTATGGTTAGGGTGAGGGTTATGGTTAGGGTTAGGGTGAGTCTGAGGGTTAGATTAGGGATAAGGTTAGGTTTATGGTTTGTGTTATGGTTAGGGTTAAGTTTACAGTGAAGGTGAGGCTGAAGGTGAGGTTTAGGTTTAGGGTTAGGGTGAGGTTTAGGGTGAGCGTTAGGGTTAGGGTTAGGGTTTGGATTAGTATTATTGTTAGGTTAGGATTAGAGTTATGCTGAGGGTGAGGGTGAGGGTGAGGGTTAGAGTTAGGGTGAGATTTAGGGTTAGGGTTAAGTTTAGGGTGAGGGTGAGGGTGAGGTTTAGGGTTAGAGTTAGGGTTAGGGTGAGGGTTAGGGTGAGGTTTATGGTTAGGATTAGTGTTAGGGTTAGGGTGAGGGTTAGGATGAGGGTGAGGGTTAGGGTTAGGGTTAGGATTAGTATTAGGTTTAATTTTAGGATGAATGTTTGGGTTAGGCTTAGGTTTAGGGTTAGGCTAATGGTTAAGCTGAGGGTGAGGGTAAGGGTGAGGTTTAGGGTTAGGGTTCGGGTTAGGGTTAGCGTTAGGGTGTGAATTAGCGTTCGGGTTAATTTTAGGGTTTGGGTGAGGTTTAGGGTTCAGGTTACAGTGAGGGTGAGGGTTAGGGTTAGTTTGAGGGTTAGGGTTAGGATTAGGGTTAGGGTGAGGGTTAGGGTTAGGGTTAGGGTGAGTGTTAGGATGAGGATTAGGCTTAGTATTAGGGTTAAGGTGAGGGCTAGGGTGAGGGTGAGGGTTAGGGTTAGTGTTAGGGTGAGGTTTAGGGTTAGGGTTAGGGTGAGGGTTAGGATGATGGTTAGGATTAGGGTGAGGGTTAGGATTAGGGTTAGGGTGAGGGTTAGGGTTAGGATAAGGGTTAGGGTGAGGGTGAGGGTGAGGGTTAGGGTTAGGGTTAGGTTTATTGTTAGTGTTATGGTTATGGTTTCGTTTGCAGTGAGGGTGAGGCTGAGGGTGAGGGTTAGATATATGATTAGGGTTATTGTTAGGTTTAGGGTTAGGATTAGTGTTATTGTTAGGGTTATGGTTAGAGTTACGGTGAGGTTGAGGGTGAGGATTAGGGTGAGGTTGGGTGTCAGGATTTCAGTTAGAGTGTTGGTTAGTGTTAGGGTTAGGATGAGGGTTAGGAGGAGGGTTAGGGTTAGGATTAGGGTTAGGGTGAGGGCTAGGGTTTGGTTGAGGGTTAGGGTTAGGTTTAGGCTTAGGGTTAGTCCGAGGGTGAGGTTGAGGATAAGGGTTCGAGTTAGGATGATGTTTAGGGTTAGGGTTAGTGTGACGGTTAGGATGAGGTTTAGGGTTAGGGTGAGGGTTATTGTGAGGGTGACGGTACCATAAAGGTGAGGATTAGGCTAAGGTTGAGGGTTAAGATAAGGATAAGGGTTGGGGTTAGGGTGAGGGTTAGGGTTAGGGTTACGCTTAGGTTTAGGTTGAGGGTGAGGGTTAAATTAAGAATTAGGTTTAGGGTTAGTGTGAGGTTTATGGGTGAGGGTTAGGATTAGGGTGAGGGTTAGGGTGACAATTAGGGTTATGGTGAGGGTGTGGGTTAGGGTTAGGGTTAGGGTGAGTTTTAGGGTTAGGTTAAGGTTTAAGATTATTGTGAGGGTTAGTGTTAGGGTTAGGCTTAGTGTAAGGGTGAGGGTAAGTGTTAGGGTGAGGGTTAGGGTTAGGTTGAGTGTTATGGTTAGGGTGAGGGTTAGAGTTAGGGTTAGGGTTATTGTTAGGGTTAGGGTTAGGGTTACCCTTACAATGAGGGTGAGCGTTAGGGTTAGGTTTAGAGTGAGATTTAGGGTTAGGGTTAGGGTTAGAGTTTGGGTTAGGTTAGGATTAGGGTTAGGGTGAAGGCTAGGGTGAGGGTGAGGATTAGGGCTGGGGTTAGTGTTGGGAATAGTGTTAGGGTGAGAGTTAGTGTGTGGGTTAGGCTTAGTTTTAGGGTTAGGCTTAGGGTTAGGCTAAAGGTGAGTTTGGGGGAGACAGTTTGGGTTAGGGTGAGGGTTAGGGTTAGGCTTGGGTTGAGGGTGAGTGTGTGGGTTAGGGTTAGGTTTAGGGTTATGCTTAGGTTTAGGCTACGGGTTAGGTTAAGTGTGAGGGTTAGGGTGAGGGTGAGGGTTAGGTTTAGGGTTAGGGTGAGGGTTTGCATGAAGGTTAAGTTTAGGATTAGGGTTAGGGTTACGGCTAGGCTGAGGGTGAGGGTGAGGGTGAGGGTTAGTGTTAGGATGAGGGTGAGATTTAGGGTTAGAGTTAGCGTTAGGGTGACGGTTAGTGTGAGGGTTAGTGTTAGGGTTAGTGTTAGGTTTAGGGTTAGTGTGAGGGTTAGAGTGAGGTTTAGGGTTAGGGATAGGGTTAAGTTTAGGATTAGAGTTTGGGTGAGGGTGAGTGTGAGGGTCAGAGTTAGGGTTAGGATTAGGCTTATGGTTAGGCTGAGGGTGAGTGTAAGGGTTAGGTTTAGGGTGAGGGTTAGTGTTAGGGTTAGAATGAGGGTTAGGATGAGTGTTAGGCTTAGGATTAGGGTTAGGGTGAGGGCTAGGGTGAGGGTGTGGGTTAGGGTTACGGTTAGGGTGAGGTTTAGGGTTAGGTTAAGGTTTAAGATTCCTGTGAGGGTTAGTGTAAGGGTTAGGCTTAGTGTAAGGGTGAGGGTAAGTGTTAGGGTGAGGGTTAAGGTTAGGGTGAGTGTTATGGTTAGAGTGAGGGTTAGAGTTAGGTTTAGGGTTATTGTTAGGTTTAGGGTTAGGGTTACCCTTACAGTGAGGGTGAGGGTTAGGGCTAGTTTTAGGGTGAGATTTAGGATGAGGGTTATGGTTAGAGTTTGGTTAGGGTTAGGATTAGGGTTAGGGTGAAGGCTAGGGTGAGGGTGAGGGTTAGGGTTGGGGTTAGGGTTAGGAATAGAGTTAGGGTGAGGGTGAGTGTGTGGGTTAGGTTTAGGTTTAGGGTTAGGCTTAGGGTTAGGCTAAAGTTGAGGTTCTGTGTGAGAGTTTGGGTTAGGTTGAGGGTTAGGGTTAGGGTTAGGTTGAGGGTGATTGTGTGGGTTAGGGTTAGGTTTAGGGTTAGGCTTAGTTTTAGGCTAAGTGTGAGGTTAAGTGTGAGGGTTAGTGTTAGGGTGAGGGTTAGGTTTAAGGTTAGGGTGAAGGTTAAGATGAGGGTTAATGTTAGGATTAGGGTTAGGGTTACGGCTAGGCTGAGGGTGAGGGTGAGGTTGAGGGTTAGGTTTAGGGTGAGGTTTAGGGTTAGGGTTAGGTTCAGGGTTCGGGTGAGTTTTTGCCTTAGGGTTATGGTTAGGGTTAGGTTGAGGATTAGGATTAGGGCTAGGTTTAGGGTGAGGGTTAGGTTTAGGGTTAGGGTGAGGGTTAGCATTAGGGTTTGGGTTAGGATTAGGGTTATGACGAGGGATAGGGTGAGGGTTATGGTTCTGGTTAGTGTTAGGGTAAGGTTTAGGGTTTGGTTTAGGTTTAGGGTTATGGAGAGGGTTAGGGTTGGGTTACGGTGAGGGTCAGGGTTATGGTTAGGTTGAGGGTTAGAATTAGGTTTAGGGTTAAGTTATGGGTTAGGGTTAGTGTTTTGATGAGGGTTAGGGTTGGAATTAGGGTTAGGGTGGGGGCTCAGGTGAGGGTGAGGGTTAGTTTTAGGCTTAGGGTGAGGTTTAGGTTTAGGGTTAAGATTCGGGTTAGGGTGAGGGTTAGGGTTCGGGTTATGGTGAGCGAGCGTGAGGGTTAGGTTTGTGGTGAGGGTTAGGGTGAGGACTAAGGTGAGGATGAGGGTTAGGGTTAGGGTTAGGGTGAGGATTAGGTTGAGGTTTAGGTTTAGGGTTAGGGTTATGATTAAGGTTAGGGTGAGTGTGAGTGTGCGGGTTAGGGTTAGGGTTAGGCTTCGGCTTTGGGTTAGCCTGAGGGTGAATGTGGGAATTAGAATTAGGTTTAGAGTGATGGTTCAGGTTATGGTTGGGTTGAGGGTTAGGATGAGGGTTAGGGTTAGGATTAGTTTTAGGGTGAGGGCTTGGGTGAGTGTGAGGTTTAGGGTTAGTTTTAGGCTTAGGCTTAGGGTTAGGCTGAGGCTGAAGGTAAGCGTGTGGGTTAGGGTTAGTGTGATGGTTAGTTTTATGGTTAGGGGGAGGGTTAGCATGAGGGTTAGGTTTAGGGTGTGGGTTAGGGTGAGGGTGACAGTAAGAGAAAAGATGAGGGTTAGGCTGAGGGTGAGGGTTATGGTAAGGGTTCGGGTTCAGGTTAGGTTTAGGGTGAGGGTCAAGGTTAGATTGAGGATTAGTCTTAGGGTTAGTGTGAGGTTTGGGGTTAGGATGAGTGTTAGGGTTAGGGTGAGGGCTATGGTGAAGTTGAGGGCTAGGGTTAGGGTGAGGTTTAGGTTTAGGTTGATGATTAGCCTTAGTGTGAGGGTTAGTGTTAGGGTTAGTGTTAGTGTTAAGGTGAGGGTAAGTATTAGGGTAAGGTTTAGGTTTAGGGTGAGGTTTAGGATTAGGGTTAGCTTTATGGTTAGGGTGAGGGTGAGGTTTAGGGTTAGTGTTAGGGTTAGGGTTAGGGTTAGGGTTAGTGTGAGGTTTAGTGTGGGGGTGAGCATTCGTATTAGGTTTAGGATTAGGATTAGGGTTAAGGTGAGGGTGAGTGTTAGGGTTAGGTTTGGATTAGAGTGAGGGTTAGGGTGATGGTTAGGCTTAGGCTTAGGGTTTGGGTATGGGCTAGGGTGAGGTTGAGGTTTAAGCTTAGGGTTAGGGTGAGTGTTAGAATGAGGGTTAGGGTTAGTGTTAGGGTTAGGGTTGGGGTTAGGGTTATGCTTAATGTTAGGCTGAAGCTGAGGGTGAGGGTGAGGGTTAGGGTTAGGGTGATGGTTGGGGTTACCGTTAGTGGAAGGCTTAGTATGAGGACTAGGGTTAGGGTGAGGGTTAGGGTGAGGGTGACGGTAAGGGTAAAGTTGAGGGTTAGGCTGAGCATGAGGGTTACGGTAAGTGTGAGGGTTAGGGTTAGGTTGAGGGTGAGGGTTAGATTGAGGATTAGTGTTAGGGTTAGTGTGAGGTTTAGGGTGAAGATGAGGGTTAGGGATAGGTTGAGGGCAAAGTTGAGGGTGAGGGTTAGGGTTAAGGTGAGGTTTACGGTTAAGGTGATGGTTAGGGTTAGTGATAGGGTTAGGGTTAGTGTTAGGTTGAGGGTAAGTGTTAGTGTGAGGGTTAGGTTTAGGGTGTGTGTTATGGTTAGGATGAGGATTAGAGTTAGGGTTAGGGTTATTGTTAGGTTTAGGGTTAGGGTTACCCTTACAGTGAGGGTGAGGGTTAGGGTTAGGTTTAGGGTGAGGTTTAGGTTTAGGGTTATGGTTAGAGTTTGGGTTAGGTTTAGGATTAGGTTTAGGGTGAAGGCTAGGTTGACGGTGAGGTTTAGGGTTAGGGTTAGGGTTAGGATTAGGGTTAGGGTGAGGGTGAGTGTGTGGGTTAGGGTTAGGTTTAGGGTTAGGCTTATTTTTAGGCTCAGGGTGAGGTTAAGCTTGAGGGTTATGGTGAGGGTGAGGGTTAGGTTTAGGATTAGGCTGAGGGTTAGGATCAGGTTTAAAGTTAGGATTAGCGTTAGTGTGAGGGCTAGGGTGAGGGTGAGGTTCAGGGTTAGGGTGAGGGTCAGGTTTAGGGTTAGACTTAGGGTTAGGGTGAGGGATAGGTTGAGGTTTAGGGTTAGGGTTAGTGTTAGGGTTAGGGTGAGTGTTAGGGTTAGTATGAGGCTTAGGTTTAGGGTCAGGATTAGGGTTAAGGTGAGGGTGAGTGTGAGAGTTAGGGTTAGGGTTAGGCTTAGGGATAAGCTGAGGGTGAGAGTGACGGTGAGGGTTAGCGTTAGGGTGAGGGTGAGGTTTAGGGTTAGAGTTAGTGTTAAGGTGAGGGATAGTGTGAGGGTTAGTGTTAGGGTTCGGGTGAGGGTTAGGGTTAGGGATAGGGTTAGTTTTAGGATTAGGGTTTGGGTGAGGGTGAGTGTGAATGTTAGGGTTAGGGTTGGGGTTTGCTTAGGGTTAGAGGTAGGTTTAGCGTGAGGGTGAGGGTTAGGGTTAGGGTTTTAGAGTTAGGGTGAGGGTTAGGATGAGGTTTAGGCATAGCATTAGGGTTAGGGTGAGGGTTAGAGTGAGGGTGAGGGTTAGGGTTAGCGTTAGGGTGAGGATTAGGGTTAGGGTTCGGATTAAGATTATGGTGAGTGTGAGAGTTAGGGTTAGGGTGAGTGTTATGGTTAGGGTTAGGGTGAGGGTGAGGGTTAGGATTAGGGATAGGGTTAGATTTACAGTGAGGGTGAGGATGAGGGTTAGGATCAGGGTTAGGGTGAGGTTTAGGGTTAGGGTTATGGTTAGGGTTAGGGTGTGATTTATTGTTAAGTTAGGGGTATGGGGAGGGTTAGGGTGAGGGTTAGGGTTAGGGTTAGTGTTAAAGTTAGGTTTAGGGTGAGGGTTAGGTTGAGGTTTAATGTTAGGGTTAGGGTTAGGTTTAGGATTAGGTTTACGGTGAGAGTGAGTGTGAGGGTTAGGGTTAGGGTTCGCCTTAGGCTTAGGGTTAGGCTGAGGGTATGGGTGGGGATGAGGGTTAGGTTTAGAAAGATGTTTAGGGTTATGGTTAGTTTAAGGGTTAGGATGAGGGCTAGGTTTAGGATTAGGGTTAGGGTGAGGGCTAGGTTGAGGTTGAGGGTTTGGGTTAGGGTTAGACTTAGGGTTAGGGTTAGGCTGAGGCTGAGTGTGAGGGTGAGGGTTAGGGTTAGGGTGATGGTTGGGGTTACCATTAGGGTGAGTGTTAGGATGAGGATTAGTGTTAGGGTGAGGTTTAGTGTGAAGGTGATGGTAAGGGTAAAGGTGAGGGATAGGCTGAGGTTGAGGGTTACGTTAAGGGTGGGGGTTAGGGTTAGGGTGAGGGTGAGGGTTAGATTGAGGATTAGTGTTAGGGTTAGTGTGAGGTTTAGGGTGAGGATGAGAGTTAGGGTTAGGTTGAGGGCTAGGTTGAGGGTGAGGGTTAGGGTTAGGGTTAGGTTTAGGATTAGGGTGATGGTATGGGTTAGTGTTCCTGTTAAGTTTAGGGTTAGGGTGAGAGTTATGGGGAGGGTTAGGGTTAGGGTAAGGATTAGTGTTAGGGTGAGGGTGAGTGTGTTTGTTAGGGATAGGTTTAGGCTTAGGTTTAGGGTTAGGCTGAGGATGAGGGTGAGGGTGTGGGTTAGCGTTAGGGTTAGGGTGAGGTTTAGTGTTAGGGTTAGAGTTAGGGATAGGGTGAGGGTGAGGTTTAAGGGTAGAGATAGGGTTAGGGTGAGGGTTAGTGTTAGGATAGGGTTAGGGTGAGGGCTAGCGTGAGGGTTACGGTGAGTGTTAGGTTTAGGGATACTGTTAGTTTTAGGAATATGGTTAGGGTAGAGTGAGTGTGAAGGTTAGAGTTAGGGTTAGGATTAGGCTTAGGGTTAGGGTTCGGGTTCGGGTTCGGGTTTGGTTTAGGGTGAGGGTGAAGCTGAGGATTAGGGTTAGGTTTAGGGTTAGGGTTAGGTTTAGGGTTAGGGTTAGGTATAGGGTTAGGGTTAAGGTTAGGGTTAGGGTTTCGGTGAGGGTTAGCCTTAGGGTTAGGGTTATGCTTAGTGTTAGGCTGAGAATGAGGGTGGGGGTGAGGATTAGGGTTAGGGTTAGGTTTAGGTTTAATGTTAGTGTTATGGTTAGGGTTAAGTTTGCTGCGAGGTTGAAGCTGAGGGTGGGAGTGAGGATTAGGGTTAGGGTGATAGTTAGGGTTAGGGTTAGGGTTATTGTTAATGTTAGGGTTAGGGTTACGGTGAGGTTGAGGGTGCGATTGATGGTTAGGGTTAGGGTGGGGTTTACGGTTAGGGTTAGGGTTAGGGTGAGGGTAAGGTTTACGGTTAGATATAGGTTTAGGGGGAGGGTGAGGGTGAGGTTTAGGGTTAGGGTTAGTGTTAGTGTTAGCATGAGGGTGAGGGTTACGTTGAGGTTTAGGGTTAGTGTTAGGGTTAGGGTTAGTGTGAGGGTTAGTTTTATGGTTAGGGTTAGTGTTAGTGTGAGGGTAAGTGTTTGGGTGAGGGTTTGGGTTAGGGTGAGGGTTATGGTTAGGGTGAGGGTTAGGATTAGAGTTAGGGTTATTGTTAGGGTTAGGTTTAGGTTTACTGTTAAGGTGAGGGTGAGGGTTAGTTTTAGGGTTACGGTGAGGTTTAGGGTTTGGGTTAGGGTTAGAGTTAGGTTTAGGGTGAGAGTGAGGTTTAGGGTTAGAGTTAAGGTTAGGGTGAGTGTTAGGTTGAGGATTAGATTGAGGGTTATGGTTAGGGTTAGTGTTAGGTTTAGGGTTAGGGTGAGAGTTAAGGGGAGGCTTAGGGTTAGGTTTAGGTTTAGGGTTAGGATTAGGGTAAAGGTGAGGGTGCATGTGTGTGTTAGGTTTAGGTTTTGGGTTATGCTTAGGGTTAAGCTGAGGGTGAGTTTGAGGGTGAGGATTAGCGTTAGGGTAAGGGTTAGGTTTAGGGTCAGAGGGAGGGTGAGGATGAGAGTTAGGGTTAGGATTAGGGTTAGTGTGAGGGCTAGAGTGAGGGTGAGGTTTAGTGTTAGGGTTAGGATGAGGTTTAGGGTTAGGTTTAGGGTTAGGACGAGGGTGAGGTTTAGGGTTACAATTAGGGTTAAGGTTGAGGTTGAGGGTTAGGGTTAGGGTTAATGTTAGGGTTAAGGTTAAGTTGAGGATTAGGGTGAGGGCTAGAGTTAGGGTTAGGATTAGGATTAAGTTTAGGGTTAGGGTGAGATTTAGGGTTAATATTAGGGTTAGGGTAAGGGTTTGGGTTAAGTTTAGGGTTAGGGTGAGGGTTAGGGTGATGGTGATGGTTGTGGTTAGGTTGAGGGTTAGGGTTAGGTTTAGGGTAAGGGTGAGTGTTAGTGTTAGGGTTAGTGTTAGTGTGAGGGTTAGGATGAGGGTAAGGTTTAGAATTCGGGTTAGCATGAGGGCTAGGGTGAGGGTTAGGTTTAGGGGTAGGATTAGGGTGAGGTTTAGGGTTAGGGTTAGTGGGAGGGTGAGGTTTAGGGTTAGAGTTAGGATTAGGGGGAAGCTGAGGGTGAGGTTTAGGGTTAGGGTTAGTGTTATAGTTAGGGTTAGGGTGAGGGTTAGGGTGACGGTGAGGGTTAGTCTTAGGGTTAGGATTTGGATTAGGGTAAGTGTTAGGGTGAGTGTGAGGGTTAATGTTAGGGTAGGGTGAGGGTTAGTGTTACTGTGAGGGTTAGGTTTAGGTTGAAGTATATGGTTAGGATGAGGGATAGGGTTAGGGTTAGGGTTATTGTAAGGGTTAGGGTTAGGGTTATGTGTACTGTGAGGGTGAGGGTAAGGGTTAAGATTAGTGTTAGGGTCAGATTTAGGTTTAGGTTTAAGGTTAGCGTTAGGTTTATGGTTAGAGTTAGGGTTAGGGTGAGGGTTAGGGTTATTGTTAGTGTTATAGTTTGGGTTGTTTGTGCTGAGGGTAAGGCTCATGGTGAGGGTTACGGTTAGGGTTAAAGTTAGGGTTAATGTTAGGGTTAGGGTGAGGTTTAGGGCGAGGGTGAGAGTTAGCATTAAGTTTAGGATTAGGACTAGGGTTAAGGTGAGGGTGAGTGTGAGGATTAGGGTTAGGGTTAGGATTAGAGTTAGGGTGAGGGTTGGGGTTAGGGTTAGAGTGAGAGTTAGGGTGAGGCTTAGGCTTAGGCTTAGGTTTAGGATGTGGGCTTGGGTGAGTTTGAGGGTTAGGGTGAGGGTAAGGGTGAGGGTTAGGGTTAAGGTTAATGTTAGGTTTAGGGTTGGAGTTAGGGTTAGGCTTAGTGTTAGGCGGAGGGTGAGGGTGAGGGTGAAGGTTAGGGTTAAGTGAGGGTGAGGTTTAGGGTTATATTTAGCTAGTGTGATGGTTAGGCTTTTAGGGTTAGAGTGAGGGTTAGGATGAGGTTTAGGGTTAGGATTAGTGTTAGGGTGAGGGCTAGAGTGAGGGTGAAGTTTATGGTTAGCATTAGGATGAGGTTTAGTGTTACGGTTAGGGTTAGAGTACGGTGAGTGTGAGGAATAGGGTTAGGTTTAGGGTTAGGGTTATTGTTAGGCTTAGGGTTAGAGTTAAGTTGGGGGTAAGGGTGAGGGTGAGGATTAGGTTTAGGGTTAGGGTGAGGTTTAAGATGAGGTTTAGGGTTAGGATTAGGGTTTGTTTGAGGGCTAGGGTGAGGGTTAGGTTTAGGGACAGTGTTAGGTTTAGGATTAGGGTTAGGGTGAGGTTTAGGGTTTGGGTTAGGGTTAGAGTTAGGGTTAGGGTGAGAGTGAGGTTTAGGGTTAGAGTCAGGGTTAGGGTGAGTGTTAGGTTGAGAATTAGGGTTAGGGATAGTGTTAGTGTTAGGGTTAGGGTGAGAGTTAGGGGGAGGTATAGTGTAAGGGTTAGGGTTAGGATTAGGGTTAGGGTGAGGGTGAGTGTGTGGGTTAACGTTAGTTTTAGGTTTAGGCTTAAGGTTAGGCTGAGGGTGAGTGTTTGTGTTAGTGTCAGGTTTAGGTTTAGGCTTAGGGTTAGGCTGAGGGTGAGGTTGAGGGTGAGAAAGTTAGCGTTAGGGTGAGGGTTAGTCATAGGGTTAAGAGGAGGGTTAGGATGAGGTTTAGGGTTAGGATTAGGGTTTGGGTGAGCGCTAGGGTGAGGGTCACGGTTAGGGTTAGGGTGAGGGTGAGGGTTAGGGTTAGGGTGAGGCTGAGGGTGTGCGTTAGGGTTAGGGTTAATGTTAGCGTTAGGGTTAAGGTGAGGGTTAGGGTGAGCGTGAGGGTTAGGGTTAGGTTTAGGGTTAGGATTAGGGTAAATGTGAGGGTGAGTATGGGTGTTAAGGTTAGGTTTAGGGTTAGGCTTAGGGTTAGGCTGAGGGTGAGGTTGTGGGTGGGGGTTAGCATTAGGGTGAGGGTTAGGGTTAGGGTTAGGGGGAGGGTTAGGATGAGGGTTAGGGTTAGGATTAGGGTTTGGGTGAGGGCTAGGGTGAGAGTGAGGTTTAGGGCTAGGGTTAGGATGAGGTTTAGGTTTCGGGTGAGGGTTAGGGTTACTGTTACGGTTAGGATGAGATTGAGGTGAGGAATAGGGTTATGGTTAGGGTTAGGGTTAAGGTGAGGGTTAGGGTGAGGGCCAGGGTTAGGGTTAGGGTTAGGATTAGGATTAAGGTTAGGGTTAGGGTGAGGTTTAGTGTTAGGATTAGGGTTAGGGTTATGGTGATGGTTAGGGTGAGGGTAATGTTTAGGGTTAGGGTTAGGCTTAGGCTTAGGCTTAGGCTGAGTGTGAGGGTGAGGGTTCAGGTTAGGGTGAGGGTTAGGGTTAGGGTTAAGGTGAGAGTTAGGGTTTGGGTTAAGTTTAGGGTTAGAGTGATGGTTAGGGTAAGGGTTTTTTGAAGGTGACGGTTAGGGTTAGTTTGAAGGTTAGGGTGAGGGTTAGGATAAGGGTTAGGATTAGGGTTAGGGTGAGGGCTAGGGTGAGGGTGAGGTGTAGGGGTAGGGTTAGGGTGAGGTTTAGGGTTAGGGTTAGGGTTAGGGTTAGGGGGAGTGGGAGGTTTAGGGTTACAATTAGGGTTAGGGGTGGCTAAAGGAGAGGATTAGGGGTAAGGTTAGTGTTAGGGTTAGGGTGAGGTTTAGGGTGAGGGTGAGAGTTAGGCTTAGGGTTAGAATTAGGATTAGGGTAAGGGTTAGGGTGAGTGTGAGGGTTAGGGTTAGGGTTAGGGTGAGGGTAAGTGTAAGGGTGAGGGTTAGGGTTAGGGTGAAGGATTTGGTTAAGATGAGGGATAGGTTTAGGGTTAGGGTTATTGTACGGGTTAGGTTAAGGGTTATGGTTACTTTGAGGGTGTGGCTGAGGCTTAGGTTTAGGGTTAGGTTTAGGTTTAGGTTTAGGATTAGGGTTAAGGTTAGGGTTAGTTTTAGGGTTAGGGTTTGGGTTAGGGTGAGGGTTAGGGTTATTGTTAGTGTTATGGTTTGGGTTAAGTTTGCAGTGAGGGTTAGGCTGAGGGTGAGGGTTATGCTTAGGGTTAGGGTTAGGGTTACTCTTAGTGTTAGGGTTAGGATGAGGTTTATGGTGAGGGTGACAGTTAGGGTTAAGGTTAGGATTAGGTCTAGGGTTAAGATGAGGGTGAGTGTGAGGGTTATGGTTAGGGTAAGGGTTAGGATTAGAGTTAGGGTGAGGGTGAGGTTTAGGATTAGGGTGAGGGTTGGGGTTAGCGTTAGAGTGAGAGTTAGGGTGAGGGTTAGGCTTAGGCTTAGGTTTAGGGTGTGAGCTAGGGTGAGGTTGACAGTTAGGGTGAAGGTTAGGGTTAGGGTTAGTGTTAGCGTTAGGGTTGGAGTTAGGGTTAGGCTTAGTGTTAGGCAGATGATGAGGGTGAGGGTGAGGGTTAGGGTTAGGTGAGGGGGAGGATTAGGGTTAGATTTAGTGTTAGGTGGAGGGCTAGTGTGAGGGTTATTGTTTTAGCGTTAGGGTGAGGGTTAGGATGAAGTTTAGGGTTAGTATTAGGGATAGTATTAGGGTTAGGGTAAGGGCCAGAGTGAGGGTGAGGCTTATGGGTAGCGTTAGGGTCAGGTTTAGTGTTAGAGTTAGGGTTAGAGTTTCTGTGAGTGTGAGGGTTAGGGTTAGGTTTAGGGTTAGGGCTATTGTTAGGGTTAGGGTTAGAGTTAAGTTGAGGGTAAGGGTTAGGGTTAGGTTTAGGGTTTGGGTTTCTTGTTAGGGTTAGGGTTAGAGTTAAGTTGAGGGTAAGGTTGAGGGTGAGGTTTAGGTTTAGGGTTAGGGTGAGGGTTAGGGTGAGGGTTAGAGTTATTGTTACTGTTATGGTTTGGGTTAAGTTTGCGGTGATGTTGAGGCTGAGGGTGAGGGTTATGATTTTGGTTAGGGTTAGGGTTAGTGTTAGGGTTAGGGTTAGGGTGAGGTTTAGGGTTTGGGTTAGGGTTTGCCTTAGGGCTAGGCTGAGGGTGAGGTTGAGGGTGAGAAAGTTAGGGTTAGGGTGAGGGTTAGTCATAAGTTAGGTGGAGGTTTAGAATGAGGTTTAGGGTTAGGATTAGGGTTTGGGTGAGGGCTAGGGTGAGGGTGAGTGTTATGGTTCGGGTGAGGGTGAGGTTTAGGGTTAGGGTTAGGTTGAGGGTTAGGTTGAGGGTTAGGGTTAGCGTTAGGGTGAGGGTGAAATTTAGGGTTAGAGTTAGGGTTAGGGTGAGGCTGATTGTGAGGGTTAGGGTTAGGGTTAGTGTTAGAGGTAGGGATAGGTTGAGGGTTAGGGTGTGGGTGAGGGTTAGGCTTAGGGTTAGGATTAGGTTTAGGGTAAGGTTTAGGGTGAGTGTGAGGTTTAGGTTTAGGGTTAGGGTTAGGTTTAGGGTAGGATGAGGGTGAGGGTGAGGGTTAGGTTTAGGGTGAGTGTTAGGGTTAGGGTTAGGGTGAGAGTTAGGGTTCAGGTTAAGTTTAGGGTTAGGATGAGGGTTAGGGTTAGGGTTAGTGTTAGGGTGAGGGTTAGGGTTAGGTTTAGGGTGAGGGTGAGGATTAGGATGAGGATTAGGGTTAGGATTATGGTTAGGGTGAGGGCTATGATGAGGGTGAGGGTTAGGGTTAGTGTTAGCATGAGGTTTAGGTTTAGGGTTACGGTGAGTGTTAGGATGAGGGTTAGGGTTACAGTGAGGGTGAGGGTTAGGTTTAGGTTTAGGGTTAGGATTAGGGTAAGGGTTAGGGTGAGTGTTTGGATTAAGTTTAGGGTGAGGGTTATATTTAGGGTTAGGATTATTGTTATTTTTATTGTTGGGGTTAGAGTTAAGATGAGGGTGAGGGTGAGGGTGATGGTGTGGGTTAGGGTGAGGTTTAGGTTTAGGGTTAAGATTAGGGTTAGGGTGAGGGTGAGGTTTAGGGTTAGATTTAGGATTAGGGGGAGGGTTAGATCGAGGGTTAGGGTTAGGGTTAGTGTTAGGGTTAAGGTTAGGGTGCGGGTTAGCTTGAGATTTAGGGTTAGGGTTAGGTTTAGGATTAGGGTTAGGGTGAGTGTGAGTGTGAGTGTGAGGGTTAGGGTTAGGCTGAGGGTGAGGCTGGGGGTGAGGATTAGGGTTAGGCTAATTGTTAGGGTTAGGGTGAGGGTGAGGGTTAGTTTGAGGGTTAGAGTTAGGATTAGTGTTAGGGTGAGGGCTAGGGTGAGGGTGAGGTTTAGGGTAAGGCTTAGGCTTAGGCTTAGGCTTAGGCTGAGTGTGAGGTTGAGGTTGAGGGTTAGGGTTAGGGTGATGGTTAGGTTTACGGTTAGGGTGTTGGTTAGGATGAAGTTTAGGTTTAGGGTGAGGGTTAGTGTGAGGATGATGGTAAGGGTAAACGTGAGGTTCAGGCTGAGGGTGAGGGTTAAGATAAAGATGAGGGCTAAGGTTAGGTTTAGGGTTAGGGTAAGGGTTAGGTTTAGGGTTAGAGTGAGGTTTAGATTGATGGTTAGGGTTAGGGTTAGTGTGAGGTTTAGGGTGAGAATGAGGGTTAGGGTTAGGGTGAGGGTGAGGGTTAGGACTAGGGTTTAGGTGAGGGCTAGGGTGAGGGTGAGGGTTAGTGTTTTGCTTAGTGTTAGTGTTAGGGTGAGTGGAAGTGTTACAGTGAGGGTTACGGTTACGGTGAGGGTTATGGTTAGGGTTAGGGTTAGGGTTTGGGTTAGGTTTATTGTTAGGGTTAGGGTTACGGTTACGGTTACGGTGAAAGTGAGGGTGAGGTTTAGGGTTAGTTATAGTGTTAGGGTTAGGGTGAGGGTTACGTTGAGGGTTGGGTTTAGGGTTAGTGTTAGTTTTAGATTTAGGGTGAGAGTTAGGGGGAGGTTGAGGGTTAGGGTTAGGGTTAGGGTTAGGATTAGTCTTAGGGTGAGGATGAGTGTATGTGTTAGGGTTAGATTTAGGGTTAGGCTTAGGGTTAGACTGAGTGTGCAGTTTAGGGTGAGGGTAAGGGTTAAGGTGAAGGTTAGGTTTAGGTTTAGGTTGAGGGTTTGGATGAGGGTTAGGGTTACAGTGAGGGTGAGGTTTAGGGTTAGTGTGTGGGTTAGGGTTAGGATTAGGGTTAGGTTGAGGGTAGGTTTTAGGATTAGTTTAGGTTTAGGGTTAGGTTTAGGGTTAGCGTTTGGTTTAGGGTTAGGATTAGTGTTATTGTTAGGGTTACGTTTAGAGTTACTGTGAGGGTGATGGTGAGGGTGAGCGTTAGAGTTAGGTTTAGGGTGAGGTTTTGGGTTAGGGTTAGGATTAGGGCTAGGGTAAGGGTTAGGTTTATGGTTAGACTTAGGGTTAGGGGGAGGGTTAGGATGAGTGTTAGGGTTAGGGTAAATGTTAGGGTTAGGATTAAGGTGAGGGTTAGGTTGAGGTTTAGGGTTAGGGTTAGGGTGAGGTTTAGGGTTAGGGTGAGGGTTGGGTTTAGGGTTAGAGTTAGGGTTAGGGTGAGGCTGAGGGTGAGGGTTAGGGTTAGTGTTAGTGTTAGAGTTAGGGATAGGGTGAGGATTAGGTTGAGGGTGAGGGATAGGCTTAGGGTAGGATTTGGTTTAGGATAAGGATTAGGGTGAGGGTTAGGGTGAGGGTTAGGGTTAGGGTTAGTTTTATGTTTAGGATTAGGCTTAGGTTTAGGCTAAGGGTGACAGTGGGGGTGAGGATTAGGTTTAGGGTTATGGTTAGGGGTAGGGATAAGGTTATTGTTAGTGTTATGGTTATGGTTAAGTTTGTGGTGAGGGTGATGCTGAGGGTGAGGGTTATGTTTAGGTTTAAGGTTAGGGTTAGGATTATGGTTAGGCTTAGGCTTAGGCTGAGGGTAATGGTGGGGGTGAGAATTAGAGTTAGGGTTAGGGTTATTTTTAGTGTTATGGTTAGGGTTAAGTTTGCGGTGAGGGTGAGGCTGAGGGTGAGGGTTATGTTTAGGGTTAGGGTTAAATTTAGACTTAGTGTTATTGTTAGGGTAAGGGTTAGAGTTATGGTGAGTTTGAGGGTGAAGGTGAGGGTTAGGTTTAGGGTGAGGTGTAGGGTGATGTTTAGGGTTAGTGTTAGGGTTAGGGTGAGGGTGAGGTTTAGGGTTAATCTTAGGGTTAGGGGGAAGGTTAGGGTGAGGTTTACAGCTAGGGTTAGTGTTAGGGTTAGAGTGAGGGAAAGGGTTAGGTTCAGGTTTAGGGATAGGGTTAGGTTTAGGAGTAGGCTTAGGGTGAGTGTGAGTGTGAGGGTTAGGGTGAGGGTTAGGTTTAGGGTTATGGTGAGGGTTTGGATGAGGGTTAGGGTTAGAGTGAGGGTGAGGTTTAGGGTTAGTGTGAGGGTTAGGGTTAGGATTAGGGTTAGAGTGATGTAGGTGTTAGGATTAGGGTTAGGGTTAGGGTTAGGGTTAGGTTAAGGGTTAGGTTAAGGGTTAGGATTAGTGTTATTGTTAGGGTTAGGATTAGAGTTACTGTGAGGGAGAGGCTGAGGGTGAGGTTTAGGGTTAGGTTTAGGGTGAGGTTTAGGATTAGGGTTAGCATAAGGCTGAGGTTTATGGTTAGACTTAGGGTTAGGGGGAGGGTTAGGGTTAGGGTTACTGTTAGGGTTAGAGTTAAGGTGAGGGTTAGGTTGAGGTTTAGGGTTCGGGTTAGAGTGAAGGTTAGGGTTAGTGTAATGGTTAGGGTGAGGGTGCGGTTTAGGGTTAGAATTAGGCTGAGGGTGAGTTTGAGGATGAGGTTTAGGGTTAGGGTTAGTGTTAGAGTTAGGGATAGGGTGAGGGTTAGGGTGAGGGTGAGGGTTAGGATTAGGTTTAGGATAAGGGTTAGGGTGAGGGTTAGGGAGATGGTGAGGGTTAGGGATAGGGTTAGGTTTAGTATTTGGGTTAGGGTGAAGGTGAGTGTGAGGATTAGGGTTAGGTTTAGGGTTAGGCTTAGGGTTAGGGTGAGGGTGAGGGTAGGGTGAGGGTGAGGCTGAGGATTATGGTTATGTTTAGGGTTATGGTTATGTTTAGGGTTAGGGTTAGGTTTAGTGATAGTGTTACGGTGAGGTTTAGGGTTAGGTTTAGGGTTTGGATTAGGCTTAGGTTTAGGCTGAGGGTGAGAGTGGGGGTGAAGATTAGGGTTAGGGTTAGGGTTAGGGTTAGGGATAAGGTTATTGTTAGTGTTATGGTTAGTATTAAGTTTGCGGTGAGGGTGACCTTGAGGGTAAGGGTTATGTTTAGGATTAAGGTTAGGGTTAGGATTAGGGATAGGCTTAGGGTTAGACTGAGGGTGATTGTGGAGGAGAGGATGAGGGTTAGGGTTAGGGTTATTGTTAGTGTTATGGTTAGGGTTAAGTTTGCGGTGAGGGTGAGGCTGAGTGTTATGTTTAGGGTTACGGTTAAGTTTAGGGTTAGTGTTATTGTTAGGGAAAGGTTTAGTTTTACGGTGAGTTTGAGGGTGAGGGTGAGGGTTAGGGTTAGGGTGAGGTGTAGGGTGAGGTTTAGGGTTAGGGTTAAGGTTAGGGTGAGGGTGAGGTTTAGTGTTAGACTTAGGGTTAGGGGGAGGGTTAGGGTGAGGTTTAGGGCTAGGGTTAATGTTAGGGTTAGGGTGAAGGAAAGGTTTAGGTTGAGGTTTACTGATAGGGTTAGGTTTAGGATTAGGCTTAGGGTGAGGGTAAGTGTGACGTTTTGGGTGAGGGTTAGGCTTAGGCTTAGGGTTAGGCTGAAGCTGAGGGTGGGGGTTAGGATTATGGTTACGGTCATGGTTAGATTTAGGGTTAGGTTGAGTGTTAGGATGAGAGTTAGGGTTAGGATTGGGATTAGGGTGACGGCTAGGGTGAGGGTGAGGGTTAGGGTAAGGCTTAGGCTTAGGCTTAGGGTTAGGCTGAGTATGAGGTTGAGGGTGAGGGTTGGGGTTAGGGTGAGGATTTGGTTTATGGTTAGGGTGAGCATTAGGACGAGATTTACTGTTAGGTTGAGGGTTGGTTGAGAATGATGATAAAGGTAAAGGTGAGGTTTCGGCTGAGAGAGAGGGTTTCGTTAAGGGTGAGTGATAGGGTTAGGTTTAGGGTTAGGATAAGGGTTAGGGTTAGGGTTAGAATAAGGGTTAAATTGAGGATTAGGTTTAGGGTTAGTGTGAGGTTTAGGTTGACGATGAGGGTTAGGGTTAGGGTGAGGGTGAGGGTTAGAATTAGCGTTTGGGTGAGGGCTAGGGTGAGGGTGAGGGTTAGGGTTAGGGTTTTGTTTAGGCTGAGGTTGAGGGTTTGGGTTAGGGTTAGAGTTAGGTTTACAGTGAATTGTGAGGTTTAGGGTTAGAGTAAGGGTTAGGGTTATGGTTAGGGTTAGAGATAGGGTGAGGTTTAGGATTAGGATGAGGGTTAGGGTTAGTGTGAGGGCGAGTGTTAGTGTTAGGGTTAGTGTTACGGTGAGGGTAAGCGTTTTGGTGAGGCTTAGGGTTAGGGTGAGGGTTTTGGTTAGGGTGAGGGTTAGGGTTAGGGTTAGGGTTAGGGTGTGGTTGAGGTTTAGGGTTAGATATAGGGTTAGAGGGAGGGTTAGGGTGAGGGTGAGTGTTAGGGTTAGTGTGAGGGTGAGGTTTAGCTTGAGGTTTAGTTTTAGGGTTAGGGTTAGGGTTAGTGTGACGGATAGTGTTAGGTTGAGGGTAAGTGTTAGTGTGAGGGTTAGGGTTAGGTTGAGTGCGATGGTTAGGATGAGGGTTAGTATTAGGGTTAGTGTTATTGTTAGGGTTAGGTTTAGGGTTACGTTTACAGTGAGGGTGAGTGTTAGGGTTAGGGATAGGTTGAGGTTTAGGTTTTGGGTTAGAGTTAGATTTAGGTTTAGGGTAAGGGTTAGGGTGAAGGTAAGTTTGAGGGTTAGCGTTAGGGTTAGTGTTAGGGTTAGTGTCAGGGTGAAATTTAGGGGGAACGTTAGGGTTAGTGATAGGGTTAGGATTAGGGTTAGGGTGAGGGTGAGTGTGTATGTTACGGTTAGGTTTAGTGTTAGGCTTAGGGTGTGGGTGAGCGTGAGGTTGAAGGTGAGGGTTAGGGTTAGGGTGAGGGTTAAGGGTAGGGTTAGGGGGAGGGTTAGGATGAGGGTTAGGATTAGGATTAGGGTTAGGGTGAGGGCTAGGGTGAGAGTGAGGTTTAGGGTTAGGTTTAGGGTGAGGGTTAGGGTTAGGGTGAGAGTTAGGGTTCGTGTTAAGTTTAGGGTGAGGGTGAGGGTTAGTGTAAGATTTAGGGTGCGGTTGAGGGTTAGGTTTAGGGTTAGTGTAAGGGTGAGGTTTAGGATGAGGGTTAGGGTTAGGATTAGGGTTAGGGTGAGGGCTAGGATGAAGGTGAGATTTAGGGTTAGGGTTAGGGTGAGGCTTAGGGTTAGGGTTAGGGTGAGGGTGAGGGTGAGGTTTAGGGTTAGAGTTAGGGTTAGGGTGAGGTTGATTGTGAGGTTTAGCGTTAGGGTATGTGTTGGAGTTAGGGTTAGGGTGAGGGTGAGGGTTAGGCTTAGCATTAGGATTAGGATTAGGATAAGGGGTAAGGTGAGTGTGAGGGTTAGGGTTAGGGTTAAGCATAGGGTTAGGCTGAGGGTGAGGGTGAGGTTTAGGGTTAGGGTTAGGGTGAGGGTTAGGGTTAGGGTTAGGGTCAGAGTTAGGGTTCGGGTTATCTTTAGGGTTAGGATGAAGGTTAGGGATAGGTTGAGGTTTAGTGTTAGGGTTAGAGTTAAGGTGAGCGTTAGGGTTAGGGTTAGTGTTATTGTTAGGGTTATGGTTAGATTTTCGGTGAGGGTGAGGGTGAGGGTTAGGGTTAGGGTTAGGGTGAGGTTTAGGATTAGGGTTAGGATTAGGATTAAGATGAGGGTGAGTTTTAGGGTTAGATTTAGGGTTAGGGGGAGGGTTAGTTCTTGGGTTAAGGTTAGGGTTAGTGTTAGGGTTAAGGTTATGGTGAGGGTTAGGTTGAGGTTAAGGGTTAGAGTTAAGGTTAGGTTTAGGATTAGGGTTAGGGTGAGGGTGAATGTGAGGGTTAGGGTTAGGGTTAGGCTTAGGCTTGGGGTTAGGCTGAGGGTGAGGGTGGGGTTGAGGATTAAGGTTAGGATGATGGTTAGGGTTAGGGTTAGGTTAAGTGTTAGGATGAGGGTTAGGGTTAGGATTAGGGTTAGGGTGAGGGCTAAGGTGAGGGTGAGGGTTAGGTTAAGGGTTAGGCTTAGGCTTAGGGTTAGGCTGAGCATAAGTTTGAGGATGAGGTTTAGGGTTAGGGTGATGTTTTGGTTTTCGGTTAGGGTGAGGGTTAGGATGAGGTTTAGGGTTAGGGGGAGTGTTAGGGTGAGTATGATGGTAAGGGTAATGGTGAGATTTAGGCTGAGGCTGAGGATTAAAATAAGGGTGAGTGTTAGGTTTAGGTTTAGGGTTAGGGTAAGGGTTAGGGTTAGGGTTAGGGTGAGGGTTAAATGGAGGATTAGGGTTAAGGTTAGTGTGAGGTTTAGGGTGAGGATTAGGGTTAGGGTTAGGGTGAGC
This sequence comes from Dipodomys merriami, assembly GCF_024711535.1. Classification (NCBI taxonomy): domain Eukaryota; kingdom Metazoa; phylum Chordata; class Mammalia; order Rodentia; family Heteromyidae; genus Dipodomys; species Dipodomys merriami. The sequence goes on along the minus strand of NW_027203693.1, from coordinate 1,231,474 downwards.
ATGAGGGATAGAATTAGGTTAAGGTGAGGGCTAGGGTGAGGGTGAGGGTTAGGTTAGTGTTAGGGTTAGGGTAAGTGTTAGGATGAGGGTGAGGTTTAGGGTTAGTGTGAGGGCGAGTGTTTGGTTTAAGGTTAGTTTTAGAGTGAGGGGAAGTGTAATGGTGAGGGTTAGGGTTAGGGTGAGGTTAGTTTTTAAGTTGAGGCTTAGGGTTAGTGCTAGTGTGAGGGTGAGGGTGAAGCTTAGGGTTAGATTTAGGGTTAGGGGAGGGTTAGGGTGAGGTTTAGTGTTAGGGTTATTGTTAGGGTTAGGGTGAGGGTGAGGTTTAGGATTAGGGTTAGGGTTAGTGTGAGGGTTTGTGTTAGGATTAGGGTTATGCTTAAGATTAGGCTGAGGGTGAGGGTGAGGGTGAATGTTAGAGTTAGGGTGAGGGTTAGGGTTAGGGTTATGGGGAGGCTTAGGATGAGGGTTAGGGTTAGGATTAGGGTTAGGGTGAGGGCTACGGTGAGGGTGAGGTTTAGATTTAGGGTTCAGGTGAGGGTGAGGTTCAGGGTTGGAGTTAGGTTTACATTGAGGCTGATTGTGAGGGTTAGGGATAGGGTTAGTGTTAAAGTTAGGGTTAGGGTGAGGGTTAGGTTGAGGGTGAGGGTTAGGCTTAGGGTTAATATTAGAATTATGGTAAGGTTTAGGGTGAGTGTGAGGGTTAGGGTTATGGTAAGGCTTAGGGTTATGTTGAGGGTAAGGGGGAGGGTTAGTGTTAGGGTGAGTGTTAGGGTTAGGTTTAGTTTGAGAGTTGGGGTTCGGGTTAAGTTTAGGGTTAGCGTGAGGGTTAGGGTTAGACTTACGGTGAGCATGAGGGTTAGGGTTAGGTTGAGGGTTAGAGTTAGGTTTACCGTTAGGGTGCGGGTTAGGGTTAGGGTTAGGCTGAGGGTTAGGATGAGGATTAGGGTTCAGATTAGGGTTAGGGTGAGGGCTATGGTGAGGGTGAGGTTTAGGGTTAGTGTTAGGTTGAGGTTTAGGGTAAGGGTAAGGGTTTGAATTAGGGTTAGTGTTATAGTGAGGGTGAGGGTTAGGGTTCGGGTGAGGGTTAGGGTTAGGATTAGGCTTAGGGTGAGGGTGAGTTTTAGGATTAGGGTTAGGTTTAGGTTTAGGTTTAGGTTTAGGGTTAGGATTAGTGTTATTGTTATGGTTGTGGTTTCATTCATGCTGAAGGTAAGGGTGAGGGTGAGGGTTAGGGTGAGGGTTAGGGTATGGATTAGGGATAGGGTTAGGATTAGGGTTAGGGTGAGGGGGAAGTTTAGGGTTAGATTTAGAGTTAGGGGGAGGGTTAGTTCGTGGGTTAGTGTTAGTGTTAGTGTTAGGGTTAAGGTTAGGGTGAGGGTTAGATTGAGGTTAAGGTTTAGGTTTAGGATGAGGGTTAGGTTGAGGGTGAGTGTGAGGGTTAGAGTTAGGGTTAGGTTGAGGCTGATTTTGAGGGTTAGGGTTCGTGTTAGATTTAGTGTTAGAATGAGGGTTAGGGTGAGTGTGAGGCTTAGGCTTAGGGTTAGGATTGAGATTAGGATAAGGCTTAGGGTTATTGTGAGCTTTAGTGTTAGGCTTAGGGTTAGGGTGAGGGTGAGGGTGAGGGTTAGGGTGAGGGTTAGGCTTAGGATTAGGGTGAGAGTTAAGGTTCAGGAGAAGTTTAGAGTTTGGATGAGGAGTAGGGTTAGGGTTATGGTGAGTGTGAGGGCTAGGGTTAGGTTGAGGGTTAGGGTTAGGTTTAGGGTTAGGGTGTGGGTTTGTGTTAGGTTTAGTGTGAGGGTTAGGGTTAGGGTGAGGGTTTGGATGAGGGTTAAGGTTATGGTGAGGGTGAGGGTTAGTGTTATGGTTAGGATTAGGGTTAGGGTGAGGGTGTGTGTTAGGATAAGTGTTATGGTTAGGGTTAGGGTTAGATTTAGGGTTAGGATTAGTGTTATTGTTAGGGTTAGAGTTAGAGTTCAAGTGAGGGTGAGGGTGAGGGTTAGGGTTCAGGTTAGGGTGAGGTTTGGTTAGGGGTAGGATTAGGGCTAGGGTGAGGGTGAGGTTTATGGTTAGATTTAGGGTTAGGGGGAGGGTTAGTTCGTGGGTTAGGGTTAGAGTTAGAGTTAGGGTTAAGGTTACGGTGATGGTTAGGTTGAGATTAAGGTTTAGGGGTAGGGTTAGGTTTATGATTAGGTTTAGGGTGAGGATGAGTGTGAGTGTTAGGCTTAGGGTTAGGCCTCGGCTTAGGTTTAGGCTGAGGTTGAGTGGGGGTGTGAAGATTATGGTTAGGGTGATGATTAGGTTTAAGGTTAGGGTGACGGTTAAGATGAGGGTTAGGGTTAGGATTAGGGTTAGGGTGAGGGCTAGGGAGAGGGTGAGGTTTAGGATAAGGGTTAGGCTTAGGCTTAGGGTTAGGCTGAGTTTGAGTTTGAGGGTGAGGATTAGGGTTAGGGTGATGTTTAGGTTTATGGTTAGGGTGAGAGTTAGGATAAGGTTTAGGGTTAGGGGGAGGTTTAGGGTGAGGATGATCATAAGGGTAAAGCTGAGGTTTAGGCTGAGGGTGAGGGTTAGGCTAAGATTGTGGGTTAGGGTTAAGTTTAGGGTTAGGGGAAGGGTTAGGGTTAGGGTTAGGGTGAGGGCTAGATTGAGGTTTAGGGTTAGGGTTAGTGTGAGGTTTAGGGTGAGGATGAGGGTTAGAATTAGGGTTAGGGTGAGGGCTAGGGTGAGGGTGAGGTTTTGGGTTAGGGTGTGGCTTAGGATTAGGGTGAGGGTTAGGGTTAGTGTGAGGGTTAGTGTTAGTGTTAGGGTGAGGGTAAGTGTTAGGGTAAGGGTTAGGGTTAGGGTGAGGGTTATGGTTAGGGTGAGGGTTATTGTTAGGTTTGTTGTTAGGGTTAGGGTTACTTTATCGATGAGGGTGACGGTTAGGGTTAGGGGGAGGGGGAGGCTTATTATTAGAGTTAGGGTTAGGGTGAGGCTGAGGGTGAGGGTTAGGGTTGGGGTTAGTGTTAGGTTTAGGGTTAGTGTGAGGGTTAGGGTTAGGGTCTGGCTTAGGCTTAGGCTTAGGCTTAGCCTTAGGCTGAGCCTGAGGGTGAGGGTTAGGGTTAGGGTGAGGGCTAGGGTTAGGGTTAGGGTGAGGGTTTGGATAAGTTTTAGGGTTAGGATTAGTGTTAGGGTGAGGGCTAGGCTGAGGGTTAATGTGAGGGTTAAGTTTAGGGATAGGGTTAGGTTTAGGATTAGGGATAGGGTGAGGGTGATTGTGAGGGTTAGGGTTAGGGTTAGGCTTAGGGTTAGGGTGAGGGTAAGGGTTAGGTTTTGGGTTAGGGTGAGGGTGAGGCTGAGGATTAGGGTTTGGTTCAGGTTTTGGGTTAGGGTTAGGGACACCTATAGTATGCATAAGACTATGAATAAGTTTCCTTTACCATATTCTCTAGCCATTGGCATAGCATAAGGGCTAGAGGTTGAACATAGTGTTAAGCAAATATTTATCCCTTCTTATACAAGCAAAAGAAAAAAATCAAAAGAGGAAACAAATACAAGCACATTCTTTGATTAACAAAAAAAAAAACCCTTCAAATCAAAGGATTGGGATTTGAACTCAGCAAGAACCATAATCTTACTAAGCAAGCAATCTCCTGCTTGAGTCACAGCTTCTGTAAAGACTTTAGGGATAGGGATAGGGTTAGGTTGAGGTTTAGGGTTAGGGTGATGGTTAGGGTTAGTGTGAGGCTTAGTGTTCGGTTTGCAGTTAGTGTTAAGGTGAGGGTAACTGTTAGGGTGAATGTTAGGTTTAGGGTGAGGGTAATGGTTAGGGTGAGTGTTAGGGTTATGGTTAGGAAATTTGTTAGGATTATGGTTTGGGTTACTGTTACTTTGAGGGTGAGTGTTAGGGTTAGGGTTAGGATTAGTATTAGGGTTAGTGTTAGGGTGAGGGTTAGGGTTAGGGTGAAGGTTAGGGTTAGTGTGAGGCTTAGTGTTCGGGTTACGGTTAGTGTTAAGGTGAGGGTAATTGTTAGGGTGAGGGTTAGGTTTAGGGTGAGGGTAATGTTTAGGGTGATTGTTAGGGTGAAGGTTAGGGTTTTTGTTAGGATTATGGTTTGGGTTACTGTTACTGTGAGGGTGAGTGTTAGCGATAGGGTTAGGATTAGTATTAGGGTTAGTGTTAGGGTGAGGGTAAGTGTTAGGGTGAGGGTTAAGGTGAGGGTGAGGGTTATGGTTAGGGTGAGGGTCAGGGTTAGGGTTAGGGTTACATTGAGCGTGAGGGTTAGGGTTATGTTGAGGGTTAGGTTTAGGGTTAGCGTTAGGGTGAGTTTAGGGTTAGGCTTAGTGTGAGGGTTAGTGTTAGAGTTAGGGTTAGTGGTAGGTTAGGGTAAGTGTTAGTGTGAGGTTTAGGGTTAGCGTGAGGATTATGGTTAGGGTGAGGGTTAGGGTTATTGTTAGGGTTAGGATTAGGGTTAGAGTTAGGGTTAGGGTGAGGATAAGATTTAGGGTTAGAGTTAGGATTAGGTTTACGATTAGGGTTAGGGTGAGGGCTGGGGTGAAGGTGAGGATTAGGGTTAGTGATAGGGTAATGCTTAGGGTTAGGGTTACGGTTAGGGTGAGGGTTAGGATGAGGGTTAGGCTTATGGTGAGGGTGAGGGTTAGGGTTAGGGTGAGGTTTAGGGTTAGGATTAGGGTTAGGGTGAGGTTGAGTGTTAGCATTAGGGTTAGGGTTAGGGTTAGGGTTAGGTTTAGGGTTAGGATTACTGTTATTGTTAGGGTTAGGGTTAGAGTTATGTTGAGAGTGATGGTGAGGGTGAGGATTAGGGTTAGAGTTAGGGTTAGGGTTAGTGTTAGGGTGAGGTTGAGGTTTATGGTTAGATTTAAGTTTAGTTGGAGGGATAGGTCTAGGGTTAGGATTAGGGCAAGTGTTAGGGTTAAGGTTAGTTACAGGGTTAGGTTGAGGTTTAGGGTTAGGGTTAGTGTGAATTTTAGGGTGAGGATGAGGGTTAGGGTTAGGGCGAGGTCTAGGGAGAGGGTGAGGTTTAGGGTTAGTGTTAGGATGAGGTTTATGGTTAGGGTGATGTTTAGGGTTAGTGTGAGGGTTAGGGTTAGTGTTAGGGTGAGGGTAAGTGTTAGGGTGAGGGTTAGGGTTAGGTTTAGGGTTACGGTTAGTGTGAGGGTTAGGGTTATGGTTATGGTTATTGTTAGCATTAGGGTTAGGGTTAAGGTTATGGTGAGGGTGAGTGTGAGGGTTAGGGTTAGGGCTAGGATGAGGTTTAGGGTTAGGGTTAGGGTGAGGGTTAGGGTGAGGTTTAGTGTTAGATTTTGGGTTAGGGTTAGCCTTAAGGTGAGGGTTAGGTTGAGGATGAGGGTTAGGGTTAGGGTTAGGAGTAGGATTAGGGTTAGTGTTAGGGTGAGTGTGAGGGTTAGGGTTAGGATTAGGGATAGGCTTAGGGTTAGGCTGAGGTTGAGGGTGAGGTTTAGGGTTAGGGTGAAGTTTAGGGTTAGGGTTATTCTTAGGTTTAGCCTGAGGGTGAGGGTGTGGGTTAGTGTTAAGATTAGTGTTAGGTTGAGGTTTAGGGTTTGGGTTAGGGTTAGGGTGAGGTTGGGGTTTAGGTTTAGAGTTAGGTTTAGGGTGAGGTTTAGGTTGAGAGTTAGGGTAAGGGTTAGTTTTAGGTTTAGGGTTATAGTGAGAATTAGGGGGAGGGTTAGGGTTAGGGTTAGTGTTAAGGATAGGATTTGGGTTAGAGTGAGGGTGAGTGTGTGTGTTAGGTTTAGGTTTAGGGTTAGGGTGAAGGTGAGGTTGATGTTGACAGTTAGTGTTAGCGGGAGGTTTAGGATGAGGGTTACGGTTAGGATTAGAGTTAGAGTAAGGGCTAGGGTGTGTGTGAGGGTGAGGTTTAAGGTTAGGGTTAGGGTTAGGGTGAGGTTTAGTGTTAGGGTTAGGGTTAGAGTTAGGGTTAAGGTGAGGGTGAGGTTTAGGGGTACAGTTAGGGTTAGGGTGCGGGTTAGCTTGGGGGTGATGGTAAGGGTAAATTTGAGGGTTAGGCTGAGGGCGATGGTTATGGTAAGGGTTAGGGTTAGAGTTAGGGTGAGGGTTAGTGTTAGCTTTAGGGTTAGGGTGAGGGTTAGATTGAGGATTAGTGTTAGGGTGATGGTGAGGGTTAGTGTGAGGATTAGTGTTAGGGTTAGAGTTAGTGTTAGGGTGAAGGTAAGTGTTAGGGTGAGGATTAGTGTTAAGGTGAGTGTTATGGTTAGGGTGAGGGTTAGGATTATTTTTAGCATTAAGGTTAGGGTTACGGTTATGATGAGGGTGAGGGTGAGGCTTAGGTTTAGGACTAGGATGAGGTTTAGTTATAAGGTTAGGGTTAGGGTCAGGGTGAGGTTTAGTGTTAGAGTTAGGGTTAGGATGAGACAGAGGGTGAGAGTTAGGTTTAGAATTAATGTTAGGGTTAGGCTTAAGGTGAGGGTTAGGTTGAGGGTGAGGGTAGAGTTAGGGTTAGGAGTAGGATTAGGGTTAGGCTTTGGGTGAGTGTGAGGGTTAGGTTTAGGGTTAGGGATAGGCTTAGGGTTAGGCTGAGGTTGAGGGTGAGGGTTAGGGTTAGGGTGAGGGTTAGGGTTAGAGTTAGGATTAGGAATAGGTTTAGGGTTAAGATTAGTGTTAGGTTGAATTTTAGGGTTAGAGTTAGGATTAGTGTTAGAGTGAGGGCTAGGAAGAGGTTGAGGTTTATGGTTAGGGTTAGGGTGAGGTTTAGGGTTAGGTTTAGGGTTAGGGTTAGGGTGAGTGTGAGGTATAGGATTAGATTTAGGGTTAAGCTGAGGCTGAGTGTGAGGCTTAGGGTTAGGGTTAGGATTAGGATTATGGTAAGGGTTAGGGTGAGTGTGAGGGTTAAGGTTCTGGTTAGGGTTAGGCTTAGGGTTACAGTAAGGGTAAGGGTGAGGGTTAGGATTAGGATTAGGGTTAAGGTGAGGTTGAGTGAGTGTGTTAGGTTAGGTTTAGGTTTAGGTTAAGGGTGTGGCTAAGGATGAGGTTGAAGGTGAGGGTTAGGGTTAGGGTAAGGTTTAGGGTAAGGGTTAGGGGGAGGGTTAGGATGAGGGTTAGGGTTAGGATTAGGGTTAGGGTGAGAGTGAGGATGAGGGTTAGGCTTAGTGTTAGGGTGAGTGTTAGGATGAGGTTTAGGATTAGGGTTAGGGTGAGGGCTAGGGTTAGGGTGAAGGTTAGGGTGAGGGTGAGGATTAGGGTTAGGTTTAGGATTAGGATTAGAGTAAGTGTTAGGGTGAGTTTGAGTGTTAGGGTTAGGGTTAGGTTTAGGGCTAGGGTTAGGCTGAGGCTGAGGGTGAGGGTGAGGGTTAGGGGTAGGGTTAGCGTGGGGTTTAGGGATAGGGTTAGTGTTAGGTTGGGGATTAGTGTGAGTATAGGGTCAGGGTTAGTATTACGGTTATGTTGAGGGTGAGGGTGAGTGTGATGGTTAGGGTTAGGGTGAGAGTTCGGGTTCGGTTAAGTTTAGGGGTAGGGTGAGGGTTAGGGTTAGGGTTAGGGTGAGTGTCAGTGTTAGGGATAGGTTGAGGTTTGGGGTTAGGGTAAGGATGAGGGTTAATGTTAGTGTTTGTTTGAGGGTTAGGGTGAGGATTTGGGTTACAATTAGGGTTAGGGTGAGGGCTAGGGTGAGCGTAAGGATTAGGGTTTGTTTTTGGATAAGGTTTAGGTTTAGGGTTGGGGTTAGGGTGAGGGTTAGGATGAGGGTTAGGGTTACTGTGAGGAGGAGGCTTAGGATTAGGGTGAGGGTAAGGATGAGGATTAGGGTTAGGATTAGGTTTAGAGTGAAGGCTAGGGTGAGGGTGAGGGTTAGGGTTAGTGTTAAAGTTTAGGGTAAGGGTTAGGGTTAGAGTGATGGTTAGTTTGATGGTCAGGGTTACGGTGAGGGTGAGGATTAGGGATAGGGTGAGGGTTAGGGTTAAGATTAGGGTTAGGATGAGGCTGAGTGTTAGGATTAGGTTTAGGGTTAGGGTTAGATTTTGGGTTAGGTTTAGTGTTATTGTTAGGGTTAGGGTTAGAGTTACGGTGAGGGTGAGGTTGAGGGTGAGGGTGATGGTTAGGGTGAGGGTTAGGGTGAGGTTTAGGGTTAGGGATCGGATTAGGATTAGGGTGAGTGTGAGGTTTAGGGATAAATTTAGGGTTAGGTGGAGGGTTAGGTCGAGGGTTAGCGTTAGGGTTAGGTTTAGGTTTAAGGATAGGGTGAGGGTTAGGTTGAGGTTTAGGGTTATGGTTAGGGTTAGGGTTAGGATTAGTGTGAGGGTGAGGGTGTCTGTGAGGGTTATTGTTAGGGTGAGGCTTAGGCTTAGGTTTAGGCTGAGGGTTAGGGTGGGGATGAGGATTAGGTTTAGGGTGATGGTTAGGGTTAGGATTAGGGTGAGGTTTAGGATGAGGGTTCGGATTAGAATTAGGGTTAGGGTGAGGGCTAGGGTGAGGGTGAGGGTTAGGGTAAGGGTTAGGCTTAGGCTTAGGTTTAGGCTGAGCGGGAGGTTGAGGGTTAGGGTTAGGTTAAGGGTGATGGTTAGGTTTACCTTTAGGGTGAGGGTTAGGATTAGTTTTAGGGTTAGGCTTAGGGTTAGGGTGAGGATAATGGTAAGGGTGAAGGTGAGGTTTAGGTTGAGGGTGAGGGTTAAGATTAACGGTGAGTGTTAGGGTTAGGTTTAGCTTTAGGTTGAGGGTTAGATTGAGGATTAGGCTTAGGATTACTGTGAGGTTTAGGATGAGGAGGAGGGTTAGGGTGAGGGTGAGGTTTAGGGTTAGGGTGAGGGTAAGTGTTAGAATTCGGGTTCGTGTTTGGGTTAGGGTGTGGGTGAGGGTTAGGATTAGGTTTAGGGTTAGGGTGAGGTTTAGGATTAGGGTGAGGCTTAGGGTTAGTGTGAGGTTTATTGTTAGGTTTAGGGTTAATGTTAGGGTGTGGGTTAGTGTTAGAGTCAGGGTTAGGGTTAGGTTTAGGGTTATTGTTAGCATTAGGGTTAGGGTTAAGGTTATGCTGAGGGTGAGGGTGAAGATTAGGCTTAGGGCTAGGATGAGGTTTAGGGTTAGGGTGAGGGTGAGGGTTAGGGTGAGGTTTAGTGTTAGAGTTAGGGTTAGGGTTAGGCTTAAGGTGAGGGTTAGGTTGAGGGTGAGGGTTAGGGTTAGGGTGAGGAGTAGGATTAGGGCTAGTGTTAGGATGAGTCTGAGGGTTAGGGTTAGGATTAGGGATAGGCTTAGGGTTAGGCTGAGGTTGAGGGTGAGGTTTAGGGTTAGGGTTAGGGTGTGTGTGAGGGTTAGGGTTAGGGTTAGGCTTAGGATTAGCCTGAGGGTGAGGGTGTGGTTTAGGGTTAAGTTTAGTGTTAGGGTGAGGTTTATGGTTTGGGTTAGGTTTAGAGTTAGGGTTGGGGTGAGGCTGAGGTTGATGGTTAGATTTAGGATTAATGTTAGGTTTATGCTTAAGGTGAGGGTTAGGTTGAGGGTGAGTTAGGGTTAGGAGTAGGATTAGGGTTAGGTTTAGGGTAAGTGTGAGGGTTAGGGTTAGGGTTATGGATAGGCTTATGGTTAGGCTGTGTTGAGGTTGAGGGTTAGGGTTAGGGTGAGGTTTAGGTTCAGGGTTACGTGAGGGTTAGCGTTAGGGTTAGGGTGAGAGTTAGAGTTCAGTTATGTTTAGGGTTATGGTGAGGGTTAGGGTTAGGGTTACGGTGAGCTTGAGGTTTAGGGTTAGGTTGAGATTTCGGGTTAGGTTTTGGGTTAGGGTGAGGGTAAGGATGAGCATTAGGGCTTGGATTAGGTTTAGGGTGATGGCAATTTTGAGGCTGAAGGTTAGGGTTAGTGTTTGATTAATGTTTATGGTTAGGTTTAGGGATATGGGGAGGGTTAGTTTGAGGGTTCGGGTTATGGTGAGGGTGAGGATTAGGGTTAGGTTGAGTGTTAGGGTTAGGATTATGGTTAGCAAGAAGGTGAGTGTTAGGATTAGTGTTAGGGTTAAGGTTAGGGTTATTTTTAGGTTTAGGATTACTGTTATTGTTAGGGTTAGGGTTAGAGTTATGGTGAGGGTGAGGGGGAAGGGGAGGGGGAGGGTTAGGGTTAGGGTTAGGGTGAGTTTTAGGATTAGGGTTAGGATTATTGTTAGGGTGAGGGTGAGGTTTAGGTTGAGGTTTAGGGTTAGGGTTAGAGTTAGTGTGAGAATTAGTGTTAGGGTTAGGGTTAGTGTTAGGGTGAGGGTAAGTGTTAGCGTGAGGGTTTGGTTTAGCTGAGGTTTATGGTTGAGGGTTAGGATTAGGTTTAGGGTTTTTGTTAGGGTTAGGTTTAGAGTTACAGTTACGGTGAGGGTGTGGTTGAGGGTGAGGGTTAGGGTTAGGGTGAGGCTTGGGTTGAGGTTAAGATTTAGGGTTATGGATAGTGTTAGGATTAGGGTTACGGTGCGGGTAAGTGTGAGGGTTAGGGTTAGCCTTAGGCTTAGGGTTAGGCTGAGGGTGAGGGTGAGTGTTAGGATTAGGGTTAGGGTTAGGGTTACGGTTAGGTTTAGGGTTAGGATTAGTGTTATTGTTAGGGTTTGGGTTAGCTTTAAGGTGAGGGTGAGGGTGAGGGTGAAGGTGAGGGTTAGGGTTAGGTTTAGGGTGAGGTTTAGGGTTAGGGGTAGGATTAGAGTTAGGGTGAGGTTGAGGTTTAGGGTTAGATTTGGGTTAGGGGTAGTGTTAGCTTGTGGTTTATGGTTAGGGTTAGTGTTAGGGTTAAGGTTAGAGTGAGGGTTAGGTTGAGGTTATGGCTTAGGGTTAGGGTTAGTGTTAGGGTGAGGGTTAGGATGAGGGTTAGGATTAGGATGGTTTAGGGTGAGCGCTAGGGTGAGGGTGAGGGTTAGGTTTATTTTGATGGTTACGTTTACAGTTAGAGTGAGTGTTAGGATGAGGTTTAGGGTTAGGGTGAGGATAATAGTAAGGGTAAAGGGTAGGTTTAGGCTGAGGGTGAGGTTTAAAATAAGGTTGAGGGTTACGGATAGGTTTAGGGTTAGGGTTAGGGTTAGGGTTAGGGTGAGGGTTAAATGAAGGATTAGGGTTAGGGTTAATGTGAGTTTTAGGGTGAGGAATTGGGATAGAATTAGGTTGAGGGTGAGGGTTAGAATTAGGCTTAGGTTGAGGGCTAGAGTGAGGGTGAGGGTTAGTGTTAGAGTTAGGGTTAGGGTGAGGTTTAGGATTAGGCTGAGGGTTAGGGTTAGTGTAAGGGTTAGTGTTAGGGTTAGGGTTAGGGTTAGGGTGAGAGTAAGTGTTAGGTTGAGGGTTATGGTTAGGGTGAGGGTTAGGGTTAGGGTTATTGTTAGGGTTAGGGTTAGGGTTACGTTTATAGTGAGGGTTAGTGTGAGGGTTAGGGTTAGGGTTAGGTTGAGGTTTAATGTTAGGGTTAGATTTCGAGTTAGGGTTAGTTTAGGGTGAGGGTGAGGTTTAGGGGTAGAGTTAGGGTTAGGGTGAGGGTTAGGTGAGCATTAGGGTCATGGTAAGAGTTAGGGTGGGGTTGCCAGTAAGGGTAAACTTGAGTGTTAGGCTGAGTGTCATGGTTACGGTCGGGTGGGGGTTAGGGATATGGTGAGGGTTAGGGTTATGGGAAGGATGTGGGTGAGGGTTAGATTGAGTATTAGTGTTACGGTTAGTGTGAGGTTTAGGGTGAGGATGAGGGTTAGGTTTAGGGTGAGGGGTAGGGTGAGGGTGAGGGTTAGTGTTAGGGCTAGGGTGAGGTTTAGGGTTAGGGTGATGGTTAGATTTAGTGTGAGGTTTAGTGTTAGGGTTAGGTTTTGTGTTAGGGTGAGGGCAAGTGTTAGGTCGAGGGTTACGGTTAGGGTGAGGGTTATGGTTAGTTTGAGGTTTAGGGTTAGGTTTAGGGTTATTGTTATGTTTAGGGGTAGGGTTATGGTTACAGTGAGGGTGATGCTGATTGTTAGGTTAGGGTTAGGATGAGGTTTAGCTTTAGGGTTAGGGTGAGAGTTAGGGTTAGGGTGAGAGTGAGGTTTACAGCTACAATTAGGGTTAATGTTAGGGTTAGGGTGAGGGTGAGGTTTAGGGTTAGGCTTAGGCTTAGGCTTTGGCCGAGCATGAGGGTGAGGGTTAGGGTTAGTGTTAGGGTGAGGGTTAGTGTTAGGGTTAGGGTGAGTGTTACTATGAGGTTTAGGGTTAGGATTAGGGTTAGGGTGAGGGCTAGACTGAGGGTTAGGGTGAGGGTTAGGTTTAGTGATAGGGTTAGGTTAGGATTAGGGTTAGTGTGAGGGTGAGGGTGAGGGTTAGTGTTAGGGTTACCATTAGGCTTAGGGTTATGGTGAGGTTTACGGTTAGGGTTTGGGTTAGTGTGAGGGTGAGGCTTAGTGTTAGGGTGAGGGTGAGGATTAGTGTTAGCTTTAGGGTTAGGGTTAGGGTTAGATTGAGGGTTAGGCTTAGGGTTAGAGTGAGGGTTACGATGAGAGTTAGGGATAGGGTTAGGGTTAGGCTTAGGGTTAGGCTGAAGGTGAGTGTGAGGGTTAGGTTAAGGGTTTGGGTTAGGGTGAGGGTGAGGGTGAGCATTACTGTTAAGTTTATGGTTAGGCTTAGGGTTAGGTTTAGGGTTAGGGCTAGGGTTAGGTTGAGGGTTAGGGTTAGGGTTAGGGTTAGGTTTATGGGCAGAGTTAAGGTGAGGTTTAGGGTTAGGGTTAGTGTTAGGGTGAGGGTGAGGGTGAGGGTTAGTTTGAGGTTTAGGGATAGGGTTAGGTTTAGGACTAGGGTTATGGTGAGCGTGAGGGTGTGGGTTAGCCTTAGGCTTAGGGTTAGGGTGAGGGTGAGGGTGGGGGTGAGAATTAGGGTTAGTGTTATGGTTAAGTTTAAGGTTAGGGTGAGTGTGAGGGTGGGGGTGAGCATTAGGTTTAGGGTGATGGTTCGGGTTAGGGTTAGTGTTATTGTTAGGGTTAAGGTTATAGTTACAGTGAGTTTGAGGGTGAGGGTGAGGGTTAGTGTTAGGGTTAAGGTGGGGTTTAAGGTTAGGGTTAGGGTGAGTATGAGGTTCCGGGTTAGATATAGGGTTAGGTAGAGGGTTAATGTGAGGGTTAGGGATAGGGTTAGTGTTAGGGTTAGGGTGAGGTTGAGGGTTAGGTTGAGTTTTAGGGTTAGGTTTTAGTGTTAGCGTTAGGTTGAGAGTTAGGGGGAGGTTTAGGGTTAGGGTTAGGGTTAGCGTTAGCGTTAAGATGTGGGTGAGGTTTAGTTTTAGAAGTAGGATTCGGGTAGGGCTGAGGGTGAGGGTTAGGTTTAGGGTTAGTGTTAGGGTTACGGTAAGGGTTAAGGTGAGGGTGTGCGTTAGGGTTAGGGTTAGGATTAGGGTTATGGTAAGGGTGAGAGAGAGTGTTAGGATTAGGCTTAGGCTTAGCCTTAAGTTTAGGCTGATGGTGAGTGTGAGGTTACAGGGTAGAGTTAGGGTTAGGGTGATGGTTAGGTTGAGGATTAGGGTTTGGGTGAGGGTTAGGGTTAGGGTGAGGGTGAGGGTTAGGCTTAGACTTAGGGTTAGGCTGAGGGTGAGGGTGGGGGTGAGGATTAGGGATAGTGTTAGGGTTAGGTTTAGGTTTAGGCTGAGGGTGAGGGTGGCCGTGAGCATTAGGGTTAGGGTGATTGTTCGGGTTAGGGTTAGTGTTATTGTTAGGGTTAGGGTTAGAGTTACAGTGATGGTGAGAGTGCGGATGAGGGTTAGGTTTAGGGTTAGGGTGTGGTTTAGGGTTAGGGTAAGGGTTAGGGTGAGGGTCAGTTTTAAGGTTAAATATAGGGTTAGGGAGAGGGTTACGGTGAGGGTTAGGGAGAGGGTTAGTGATAGGTTTAGGTTACGGTTACTGTGAGGGTGAGGGTGAGGGTTAGTTTAGGGTCAGGGTGAGGATTAGGGTTTCAGTTTGGGTTACAGTGAGGGTTAGGGAGAGGGTGAGTTTTAGGGATAGATTTAGGGTTAGGGTGAGGGTTAGGTTGAGATTTAGGGTTAGGGTTAGTGTTAGTGTTAGGGTTAGGTTGAGAGTTAGGGGGAGGGTTAGGGTTAGGGTTAGTGTTATTTTAGGATGTGGGTGAGGTTTAGTGTTAGAATTAGGGTTAGTGTGAAGCTGAGGTTGAGAGTTAGGGTTAGGGTTAGGATTAGGGTTAGGGTTAGGGTGAGGGTTAGGTTTAGGGTAAGGATTAGGATTAGGGTTAGGGTTAGGGTGAGTGTGAGGGTTAGGGTTAGGGTCAGTGTTAGCCTTAGGTTTAGGCTGAGGGTGAGGGTGAGGGTGAGGTTTAGGTTTAGGGTGAGGGTTAGGTTTAGGGTGAGGGTGAGGTTTAGTGTTAGGTTTAGGGTTACAGTTAGGGTTAGGGTGAGGTTGAGGTTTAGGGGTAGAATTAGGGTTAGCGTCAGGGTTAGATTTAGGGGAAGGGTGTGGGTGAGGGTTAGATTGAGGATTAGTGTTAGGGTGAGGGTAAGTGTTAAGGTGAGGGTTAGGGTTAGGGTTAGGCTGAGATTGAGGGTGGGGGTGAGGATTAGGGTTAGGGTGATGGTTCGGTTTAGGGTTAGTGTTATTGTTAGGGTTAGGTTTAGAGTTACAGTGAGGGTGAGGGTGCGGTTGAGGGTTAGGGTTAGGGTTAGGATGGGGTTTAGGCTTAGGGTTAGGGTTATGGTGAGTGTGAGGTTTAGGGTTAGATATAGTGTTAGGGAGAGGGTCAAGGTGAGGGTTAGGGATAGGGTTAGTGTTAGGGTTAGCGTGAGGTTGAGGGTTAGGTTGAGGTTTAGGTTTAAGGATAGGGTTAGGGTTAGTGTGAGTGTTAGTGTTAGGGTTAGTGTTAGTGTTAGGGTGAGGGTAATTGTTAGGGTGAGGGTTTGGGTTAGGGTGAGGATTATGGTTAGGATGAGGGTTAATATTAGGTTTAGGGCTATTGTTAGGGTTAGGTTTAGTGTTACGGTTACTGTGAGCGTGAGGGTGAGTTTTAGGGTTAGGGTGAGGGCTAGGGTTGGGGTTTGGGTTAGGGTGAGGTTGAGGCTGAGGACTAGGGTTAGGTTTAAGGTTAGGTTTAGGGTTAGGATTAGGGTTAGGGTTACAGTGAAGGTTAGGGTTAGGCCTAGGGTTACGCTTAGGGTTAGGCTGAGGGTGAGGGTGGGGGTGAGGATTAGGGTTAGGTTAGGGTTTAAATTAGGGTTATTTTTAGTGTTATTTTTTGGGTTGAGTTTGCATTGAGGGTGAGGCTGAGGGTGAGGGTTAGGGCTAGTTTTAGGCTTAGACTTAGGGTTAGGCTGAGGGTGATCTTGGGGGGTTAGGAATAGGTTTTGGGTGATGGTTAGGATTAGGGTTAGGGTGAGGGTTATGATGAGGGTTAGGGTTAGGATTAGGTTTAGGGAAGGGCTAGGGTGAGGGTGAGTATTAGGGTTAGGGTTAGGCTTAGGCTTAGGTTTTGGCTGAGGGTGAGTGTGAGGGTGAGGTTTAGGGTTAGGGTGATGGATAGGGTTCGGGTTAGAGTGAGTGTTTGGATGAGGGTTAGGGTTAGGGTGAGAGTTAGGGTGAGGGTGAGGGATAGATTGAGGATTAGGGTTAGGGTTAGTGTGAGGTTTAGAGTGAAGATGAGGGTTAGGTTTAGGGTGAGGTTTAGGGTTAGGGTGAGAGTTAGGGTTACTGTGAGGGTTAGTGTGAGAGTTAGGGTTAGTGTTAGGGTGAGGGTAAATGTTAGGGTTAGGGTTAGGGTTAGGTGTAGGCTTAGGGTTAGGGTGAGGGTTAGGGTTAGGTTTTGTGTAAGGGTGAGGGTGAGGCTGAGGATTAGGGTTAGGTTTAGGGTTAGGGTTAGGGTCAGGTTTAGGGTTAAGGTTAGGATTATGGTGAGGGTTAGGGTTAGCGTTAGGCTTAGGCCTAGGGTTAGGCTGAGGGTGAGGGTGAGGGTGCGGGTGCGGATTAGGTTTTGGGTTAGGGGTAGGGTTTGGTTTATTGTTAGTGTTATGATTAGGGTTAAGTTTGCGGTGAGTGTGAGGCTGAGGGTGAGGGTTATGGTTAGGGTCAGGTTTAGTGTTCGTGTTAGGGTTAGTGTTAATGTTAGGGTTAGGGTTAGAGTTACGGTGAGGTTGAGGGTGAGGGTGAGGGTTTTGGTTAGGGTGAAGTTTAGAGTGAGTTTTAGGGTAAGGGTTAGGGTTAGGGTGAGGGTGAGGTTTAGGGTTAGAGTTAGGGTGAGGGGGAGGTTTAGGGTGAGGGTCAGCGTTAGGTTTAGTGTTATGGTTAGGGAGAGGTTGAGGGTTAGGTTGAGCTTTAGGGATAGGGTTAGGTTTAGGATTAGGGTTAGGGTGAGGGTGAGTATGAGGGTTAGTGTGAGGGTTAGGCTTAGGCTTAGGGTTACGCTGAGGGTGAGGGTGGGGGTGAGAATTAATGCTAGGTTGATGATTCGGGTTTGGGTTAGTGTTATTGTTAGGGTTAGGGTTAGAGTTATGGTGAGGAGGAGGGGGAGGCTGTGGGTGCGGGTTAGGGTTAGGGTTAGGGTGAGGGTTAGGATGAGGATTAGGCTTAGGGTTAGGTTTAGGGTGAGTGCTAGGGTTTGGGTGAGGGTGAGGGTTAGTGTTAGGGTGAGGTTTAGGGTTAGGATTAGGGTTAGGGTGAGGGTGAGTGTTAGGATTAGGGTTGGGCTTAGGGTTAGGGTTAGGTTTAGGGTTAGGGTTAGTGTTATTGTTAAGGTTATGGTTAGAGTTATGGTGAGGGTGAGAGTATTGGTGAGGGTTTCGGTTAGGGTTATGGTGGGGTTTAGTGTTAGGTTTAGTTTTAGTGTTAAGTTGAGGGTGAGGTTTAGGGTTAGATATAGTTTTAGGGGGATGGTTAGGGTGAGGGTTAAGTTTAGGGTTAGTGTTAGGGTTAGTGTGAGTGTGAGGGTTAGGTTGAGGTGTCGGGTTAGGATTAGGGTTAGTGTGAGGGTTAGTGTTAGGGTTACTGTTAGTGTTAGGTTGAGGGTATTTTTTAGGGTGAGGGTTTGGGTTAGGGTGAGGGTTATGGTTCGGGTGAGGGTTAGGGTTGGGGTTATTTTTAGGGTTAGGGTTAGAGTTACAATTATGGTGAGGGTGAGAGTGAGGGTTATGTTTTGGGTTAGGATAAGGTTTAGGTTTAATGTTTGGGTTAGAGTTAGGGTTAGGGTGAGAGTGAGGTTTAGGTTTAGAGTTATCCTTAGTGTTACAATTAGGGTTACGGTGAGGTTTAGGGTTTGGGTTAGGCTTCGGCTTAGGCTTAGGCTGAGAATGACGTTGAGGGTTAAGGTTAGGGTTAGGGTGAGGGTTAGGGTTAGGGTTAGGGTGAGGGTTAGGGTGAGGTTTAGGGTTAGCATTAAGGTTAGGCTTAGGGCTAGGGTGAGGGTTAGGGTGAGCGTTAGGGTTAGGGATAGGGTTAGTGTTAGGATTAAATTTAGGGTGAGGGTGAGGGTGAGGGTTAAGGTTAGGGTTAGGTTTAGGCTTAGGTTTAGGGTGAGGGTTAAGTTTAGGTTTTGGTTTAGGGTGAGGGTGAGGATGAGCATTAGGATTAGGTTTAAGGTTAGGGTGAGGTTTAGGTTTAGGTTTAGGGTTAGGGTTAGGGTTAGGCTTTCATTGAGAGGGTTAGGGATAGGGTTAGGGTTTGCCTGAGGTTGAGGGTGGGGTGAGGATTAGGGTTAGGGTTAGGGTTTAAATTAGGGTTATTTTTAGTGTTATGTTTTGGGATGTTTGCAGTGAGGGTGAGGCTGAGGGTGAGGGTTATGGCTAGGGATAGGCTTAGGCTTAGGGTTGGGCTGAGGGTGATCTTAGGGGTTAGGAATAGGTTTTGGGTGATGGTTAGGATTAGGGTTAGGGTGAGGGTTATAATGATGGTTAGGGTTAGGATTAGGTTTAGGGTGATGGCTAGGGTGAGGGTGAGTGTTAGGGTTAGGGTTAGGCTTAGGCTTAGGTTTAGGCTGAGGGTGAGGGTGAGGGTGAGGGTGAGGTTTAGGGTTAGGGAGATGGATAGGGTTAGGGTTAGGGTGAGTGTTTGGATGAGGGTTAGGGTTAGGGTGAGTGTTAGGGTGAGCGTGAGGGATAGATTGAGGATTAGGGTTAGGGTTAGTGTGAGGTTTAGGGTGAGGATGAGTGTTACGGTTATGGTGTGGGTTACGGTTAGAATTAAGATTGGGGTGGGGCTAGGGTGAGGCTGAGGGTTAGGGTTTTGGTTAAGGTGAGGTTTAGGGTTAGGGTGAGAGTTAGGGTTACTGTGAGGGTTAGTGTTAGAGTTAGGGTTAGTGTTTGTATGAGGGTAAGTGTTAGCGTGAGGGTTAGTGTTAGGTTGGGGGTTATGGTTAGAGTGAGGTTTAGGGTTAGTTTTAGGGTTCTTGTGAGTTTTAGGGTTAGGGGTACGGTGAGGGTGAGTTTGAGGGTTAGATTTAGGGGAGGTTTAGGGTTAAGTTTAGGGTTAGATTTAGGGTTAGGGTGAGTGTGAGGTGTAGGGTTAGAGTTAGGGTTCAGGTGAGGGTTAGGATGAGGGTTAGGTTTAGGGTTAGTTTTAGGTTTAGGGTTAGGGTGAGGTTAAGTGTTAGGGATATGGTTAGGATTAGGGTTAGGGTGAGGGTGAGTGTGTGGGTTAGGGTTATGTTTAGGGTTAGGCTTAGGGTTAGGCTGAGGGTTAGGTTGAGGGGGAATGTTAGGGTTCGGGTGAGGGTTAGTGTTAGGGTTAGTGTGAGGGTTAGGAAGAAGGTTAGGTTTAGGATTAGGGTTAGGGTGAGGGCTAGGGTGAAGGTGAGTTTTAGGGTTAGGGTTAGGGTGAGGGCAAGGGTTAGAGTTAGGGTCAATGTGAGTTTGAGGTTTAGGGTTAGAGATAGGGTTAGGGTGAGTGTTAGGGTGAGGGTTTGGCTTAGTGTTAGTGTTAGAGTTAGTGTTAGGTTGAGGGTTAGCGTGAGGTTGTGTGTTAGGGTTAGGGTTAGGATTAGGATTAGGTTTAGGGAGACGGGGAGTGTGAGGGTTAGAGATAGACTTAGGTTTAGGCTGAGTGTGAGGGTGAGGGTGAGTGTTAGGGTTAGTTTGCGGGTAGGGTTAGGGTTAGGATGTGGTTTAATGTTAGGGTTAGTGTTAGAGTTAGGGTTAGGGTGAGGGTGATGTTTAGGGGTAAAGTTAGGGTTAGGCTGAGTCTTAGGTTGATTGTTAGGGTTAGGGTGAGGTTTAGGGTGGGGGTGATGGTAAGGGTAAACTTGAGGGTTAAGCTAAGGGTGAGGGTTAGGGTTAGGGTTAGGGTGAGATTTAGGGTTCGGGTTAAGTTTAGGGTTAGGGTGAGGGTTAGGGTAAGGGTTAGGGTGAGGGTGAGAGTTAGGTTTAGGTTGAGGTTTTGGGTTAAGATTAGGGTTAGGGTAAGGGTGAGGGTTGGGGTTAGTGTTAGGTGAGGGTGAGAATGAGGATTAGGATTAGTATTAGGGTAAGGGTGAGGGCTAGTGTGAGGGTGAGGTTTAGGTTTAGGGTTAGGTTGAGGTTTAGGGTTAGGGTTAGGTTTAGGGTTAGGATGAGGGTGAGTTTTAGGGTTAGATTTAGCATTAAGTTGAGACTGAGGTTGAGGGTTAGGGTTTGGGTTAGTATTAGAGTTAGGGTTAGGGTGAGGGTTAGGTAGAGGGTGAGGGTTAGGCTTAGGGTTAGGATTAGGATTATGGTAAGTGTTAGGGTGAGAGTGAGGGTTAGGGTTAGGGTTAGGTTTAGGCTTAGATTTAGGCTGAGGGTGAGGGTGAGGGTTAGGGTTAAGGTGAGAGTTAGGGTTCAGGTAAGTTTAATTTTAGGGTGAGGGTTAAGGTTAGGTTTAGGATGAGGTTTAGGTTTAGGATTTGGGTTGGGGTGAGGGCTAGGGTGAGGCTTAGGGTGAGGGTTAGGGTTAGCGATAGGGTTAGGTTTAGGATTAGGTTTAGGGTGAGGGTGAGTGTGAGCGTTAGGGTTAGGGTTAGGGTCAGGCTTAGGTTTTGGCTGAGGGTTAGTTTTAGGGTTTGGGTTAGGGTGAGGGTGCGGCTGAGGATTAGGGTTAGGTTTTGGGTTAGAGTTAGGGTTAGGTTTAGGGTTACAGTGAGGATTAAGGTTAGGTTAAGGGTGAGGATTATGCTTAGGGTTTTGGATTAGGATTAGTGTAAGTGTTAGGGTGACTATGAGGGTTAGGGTTAGGGTTAGGTTTTGGCTTAGATTTAGGGTGAGGTTTAGGGTTAGGGTTTGGGTTAGGTTGAGCGTGAGGCTGAGGAGTAGGGTTAAGTTAAGGGTTAGGTTTAGGTTTAGGGTTAGTGTTAGGGTTAGGGTTAGGGATAGGGTTACTGTGAGGGTTAGGGTTAGGGTTAGGGTTAGGGTTCGGCTTAGGCTTAAGTTTAGGTTGAGGGTGAGTGTGAGGGTGAGGTTTAGGGTTAGGGTGATGGATAGGGTTAGGGTTAGGGTGAGTGTATGGATCAGGGTTAGTGTTAGGGTGAGGGTGAGGGATAGATTGAGCATTTGGGTTAGGGTTAGTGTGAGGTTTTAGTGTGAAGATGAGGGTTAGGTTTAGGGTGAGTGTTAGGGTTAGAATTAAGTTTAGGGTGGGGGATAGGATGAGGCTGAAGGTTAGGGTAATTTTTAGCGTGAGGGTTAGTGTTAGGGTGAGGGTTATGGTTAGGGTGAGGTTTAGGGTTAGTTTTATGGTTATTGTTAGGTTTAGGGTTAGGGGTACGATGAGGGTGAAGATGAGGGTTAGATTTAAGGGAGGTTTACGGTTAGGGTTAGGGTTAGATTTAGGTTTAGGGTGAGTGTGAGGTTTAGGGTTAGAGTTAGGGTTCAGGTGAGGGTTAGGTTGAGGATTAGGGTTAGGGTAAGTTTTAGGTTTAGGGTTAGGGTGAGGTTAAGTGTTAGGGTTATGGTTAGGATTAGGGTTAGGGTGAGGGTGAGTGTGTGGATTAGGGTTAGGTTTAGGGTTAGGCTTAGGGTTAGGCTGAGTGTTAGGTTGAGGGGTAGGGTTAGGGTTAGGGTGAGGGTTAGGATGAAGGTTAGGTTTAGGGTTAGGGTTAGGGTGAGGGCAAGGTTGAAGTTGAGGTTTAGGGTTAGGGTTAGGGTCAGTGTGAGTTTGAGGTTTAGGGTTAGAGGTAGGGTTAGGGTGAGTGTTAGGGTGAGGGTTTGGCTTAGTGTTAGTGTTAGAGTTATGGTTAGGCTGAGGGTTAAGTTGAGGGTGTGTGTTAGGGTTAGGGTTAAGATTAGGATTAGGGTTAGGGATAGGGGGAGTGTGAGGGTTAGAGTTAGCCTTAGGTATAGGCTGAGAGTGAGGGTGAGGGTGAGTGTTAGGTTTAGTTTGAGGGTTAGGGTTAGGGTTAGGGTGTGGTTTAGTGTTAGGGTTAGTGTTAGAGTTAGGGTTAGGATGAGGGTTAGGTTTAGGGGTAGAGTTAAAGTTAGGGTGAGTGTTAGGTTGAGTGTTAGGCTTAGGGTGAGGTTTAGGATGGGGGTGACGGTAAGGGTAAACGTGAGGGTTAAGCTAAGTGTGAGGGTTAGGGTTAGGGTTAAGGTTAGGGTGAGATTTAGGGTTCGGGTTAAGTTTGGGTTAGGGTGAGGGTTAGAGTAAGGGTTAGGGTGAGGGTGAGAGTTAGGGTTAGGTTGAGGTGTAGGGTTCGGATTAGGGTAAGGGTAAGGGTGAGGGTTGGGGTTAGTGTTGGGGTGAGGGTTAGAATGAGGGTTAGGATTAGTATTAAGGTTAGGGTGAGGGCTAGGGTGAGGGTGAGATTTAGGTTTAGGGTTAGGGTGAGGTTTAGGGTTAGGGTTAGGGTTAGGATGAGGGTGAGTTTTAGGGTTAGATTTAGGGTTAGGTTGAGACTGAGTTTGAGGTTTAGTGTTTGGGTTAGTGTTAGAGTTAGGGTTAGGGTGAGGGTTAGTTAGAGGGTCAGGGTTAGGCTTAGGGTTAGGATTAGGATTACGGTAAGGGTTAGGGTGAGTGTGAGGGTTAGGGGTAGGGGTAGGTTTAGGCTTAGATTTAGGCTGAGGTTGAGAGTGAGGGTGAGGGTTAGGGTAAGGTTGAGGGTTAATTTTAGGGTTAGGGTGAGACTTAGGGTTCGGTTAAGTTTAGGGTTTGGGTGAGGTTTAGGGTTAGGGTTAGGATGAGTTTTAGGTTTAGGATTAGGGTTGGGGTGAGGATTAGGGTGAGGCTTAGGGTGAGGGTTAGGGTTAGGGTTAGGGTTAGTTTTAGGTTTAGGTTTAGGGTGAGGGTAAGTGTGAGCATTAGGGTTAGGGTTAGGGTTAGTCTTAGGGTTAGGGTGAGGGTTAGAGTTAGGGTTTGGGTTAGGTTGACGGTGTGGCTGAGGATTAGGGTTAGGTTTTGGGTTAGGGTTAGGGTTAGGTTTAGGGTTACAGTGAGAATTAGGGATAGGTTAAGGGTGAGGGTTATGCTTAGGGTTAGGATTAGGATTATGGTAAGTGTTAGGGTGACTGTGAGGGTTAGGGTTAGGGTTAGGGTTAGGCTTAGGTTTAGGCTGAGGGTGAGGGTGAGGGTGAGGGTTAGGGTAATGGTGAAAGTTAGGGTTATGGTTAGGGTAAGAGTTAGGGTTCGGTTAAGTTTAGGGTTAGAGTGAGGGTTAGGGTTAGCGTGTTGTTAGGGGTAGGGTTAGGGTTACAGGTATAGTACGAATGAGGGTTAGGGTTAGGGTTAGGATGAGGTTTAGGTTTAGGGTTAGATTTAGAGTTAGGTTTCGGATGAGGGTGAGATTTAGGGTTAGAGTTAGGGTTAGTGTTAGGGTTAGGTTTAGGGTGAGGGTTAATGTTAGGGTTAGGCTTAGGCTTAGGCTTAGGCCGAGCATGAGGGTGAGGGTTAGGCTTCAGGTTATGGTGAGGTTTAGAGTTAGGGTTGGGGTGAGATTTAGGATGAGGTTTAGTATTAGGATTATTGTAAGGGTGAGGTTTAGGGTGAGGGCTAGGGATAGGGATAGGTTTAGGTTTAGGAATAGGGTTAGGGTGAGTGTGAGTGTAAGAGTTATGGTTAGGGTTAGTATTAGGCTTAGAGTTAGGATGAGGGTTAGGGTTAGGGTGTGGGTTAGGGTGAAAGGCGAGGCTGAGGATTAGGGTTACATTTAGGGTTAAGATTAGGGTTAGTTTTAGGTTTAGGGTTAGTGTTAGGATTAGGGTTAGGGTTAGGGTTATGGTGAGGGTTAGGTTTAGGCTGAGGGTGAGGGTTAGGTTTAGGGTTAGGGTGAGGTTTAGGATTAGGGTTAGGGTCATGGTGAGGTTTAGGGTTTGGGTTAGGGTTAGAGTTAGGATTAGGGTGAGCGGGAGGTTTAGGGTTAGGGTTAGGGTTAGGGTCATGTTTAGGTTGAGGGTTAGGTTTAGTGTGAGGGTTAGGTTTACAGTGAGAGTTAGGGGGAGGGTTGGGTTTAGGGTTGGGGTTAGATTTAGGATTAGGGTTAGGGTGAGGGTTCGTGTGTGTGTTAGGATTAGGTTTAGGGTTCGGCTTAGGGTTAGGCTGAGGGTGTGGTTTAGGGTTATGGTTAGGGTGAGGTTTAGGGTTAAGTTTAGGGTGAGGTTTAGGGTTAGGGTGAGGGTTAGGCTTATGGTTAGGATTAGGATTAGGGTAAGGGTTAGGGAGAGTGTGAGGGTTAGGTTTAGGATTAGGGTTAGTCTAGGTTTAGACTGAGGGTGAGGGTGAGGGTGAGGGTTAGGGTTAGGTTGAGGGTCAGGTTTAGTGTTAGGTTGAGACTTAGGGTTCGGGTTAAGTTGAGGGTTAGGGTGAGGATTAGGGTTAAAATTAGGGTTAAGGTGAGGGTTAAGGTTAGGCTTAGTGTGAGGGTTAGGTGAGGATTAGGGTTAGGATTAGGGTTAGGGTGAGGGCTAGGGTGAGTGTTCGGGTTCGGGTTAGTGTTAGGATGTGGTTTAGGTTTAGGGTTAGGTTGAGGGTGAGGGTTAGGATGAGAGTTAGGGTTACGGTGATGTGAGTGTTAGGGTTAGGGTGAGGTTTAGGGTTAGTATTAGGGTTAGGTTGATGGTGAGTGATAGGATTAAGGTTAGGGTTAGGTTTAGAGTTAGGTTTAGGTTTAGGATTACTGTTATTTTTAGGGTTATGTTTAGAGTAACAGTGAGGGTGAGGTTGAGGGTGAGGGTGAGGGTGTTGGTTAGGGTGAGGGTTAGGGTGAGGTTTAGGGTCAAGTTTAGGATTAGGGTTACCGTGAGGGTGAGGTTTACAGTTAGATTTAGGGTTAGGGGGAGTGTTAGGTCGAGGGTTAGGGTTAGGGTTAGGGTTAGGGTTTAGGTTAGGGTGAGGGTTAGGTTGAGGTTTAGAGTTAGGGTTATGTTTAGTGTTAGGGTTAGGGTGAGGGTGAGGATGAGTGTGAGGGTTAGGGTTAGGTTTCAGCTTAGGCTTAGGGTTAGGCTGAGGGTGAGGTTGAGGGTGAGGGTTAGGGTTAGCGTGATGGTTAGGTTTATGGTTAGGGTGAGGTTTGGGATGAGGTTTAGGGTTAGGGTGAGGTTAGGGTGAGGATAATGGTAAGGGTTAATGTGAGGTTTATGGTGAGGGTGAGGGTTAAGATAAGGGTGAGGGTTAGGGTTAGGTTTAGGGTTAGTGTAAGGGTTAGGGTTAGGGATAGGATGAGGGTTAGATTGAGGATTAGTGTTAGGGTTAGTGTGAGGTTTAGGGTGAGGATGAGGGTCAGGTTTAGGGGGAGGGGGAGGGTTAGAATTAGGGTTAGGGTGAGGGCTAGGGTGAGGGTGAGGGTTAGGGTTAGTGTTAGGGTTATGGTTAGTGTTAGGGTGACGGTAACTGGTAGGGTGAGGGTTAGGGTTACGGTGAGGGTTATGGTTAGGGTGAGGGTTATGGTTAGGTTGAGGGTAAATGTTAGGGTGAATGTTAGGGTGAAGGTTAGGGTTAGGGATAGGGTTAGGTTTAGGATTAGTGTTAGGCTGAGTGTGACTGTGAGGTTTAGGGTTAAGTTTAGGCTTAGGTTAAGGCTGAGTGTTAGGGTTAGGGTTTGGGTTAGGGTGAGGGTGAGGCTGAGGATTAGGGTTAGGTTTAGGGTTAGGGTTAGGGATAGGTTTAGGGTTAGCGTAGGATTATGGTGAGGGTTAGGGTTAGGGTTAGGCTTAGGTTTAGGCTGAGGGTGAGGGTGAGGGTGAGTGTTATGGTTATGGTTACGGTTAGGGTTAGGTTTAGGGTATGTGTTATTGTTGTTAGGGTTAGGGGTAGAATTATGGTGATTTTGATTGTGAGGTTGAGGGTTAGGGTTAGGTTGACGTTTAGGGTTAGGGTTAGGTTTATGGTGAAGGTGTCGGTAAGGTTAAAGGTGAGGGTGAGGGTGAGGGTGAGGGTTACGGTAAGGGTGAGGGTTAGGGTTAGGTGAGGGTTCGGGTTACGGTTGGGGTGAGATTTAGGGTTCGGGTTAAGTTTAGGGTTAGGTCGAGAGATAGGTAAGGGTTATGGTGAGGGTGAGGGTTAGGGTTAGGTGGAGGGTTAGTGTTAGGATTAGGGTTAGGGTGAGGGTGAAGTTTAGGGTTAGTGTTAGGGTGAGGGTTAGGATGAGGGTAAGGGGTAGGATTAGGGTTTGGGTGAGGGCTAGTTTGAGGTTGAGGTTTAGGGTTAGTGTTAGGGTGAGGTTTAGACTTTGGGTTAGGGTTAGAGTGAGGGTTACGGTGAGTGTGAAATTTAGGGTTAGAGTTAGGTTTAGGGTGAGGGTTAGGTTGAGTTTGAGGGTTAGGGTTAGTGTTAGGGTTAGGGTTAGGTTGAAAGTTAGGGTGAGGGTTAGGGTTAGGGTTAGGGTTAGCCTTTGGGTAAGGGTGAGGTTGAGGTTTAGGGTTAGAATTAGGGTTAGGTTGAAGCTGAGGGAGAGGGTGAGGGTTACGGTTTGGGTTAGGATTAGGATTAGGGTTAGGGTTAGGGTGAGTGTGAAGTTTAGGGTTAGCCTTAGGTTTTAGCTGAGGGTGAGGGTGAGGTTAAGTGTTAAAGTTAGGATTAGGGTTAGTGTTAGAGTTAGGGTTAGGGTGAGGGTGAGGTTTAGGGTTAGAGTTAGGGTTAGGTTGAGGGTTAGTTTGAGTGTTAGGGTTAGGGTGAGTGTTAGGGTGGGGGTGATGGTAAGGGTAAATGTGAGGGTTAGGCTAAGGGTGATGTTTAGTGTAAGGGTGAGGGTTAGGGTTAGGGTTAGGGTGAGAGTTAGGGTTCGGTTAAGTTTAGGGTTAGGGTGAGGGTTAGGGTAAGGGTTACGGTGAGGGTGAGAGTTATTGTTAGGTTGAGGTTTAGGGTTAGGATTAGGGTGAGGGTGAGGGTGAGGGTTAGGGTTAGTGTTAGGGTGAGGGATAGGATGAGTGTTAGGGTTGGGATTAGGGTTAGGGTTAGGTGAGGGCTAGGCTGAGGGTGAGGTTTAGGATTAGGATTTTGGTGAGGTTTAGGTTTAGTGTTAGGGTTAGGGTTATGGTGAGGTTGAGGTTTAGGGTTAGATTGAGGGTTAGGTTGAGACTGAGGTTGAGGGTTATGGTTAGGGCAAGTGTTAGAGTTAGGGTTAGGGTGAGGGTTAGGTTGAGGATGAAGGTTAGGCTTAGGGTTTGGATTAGGATTAGGGTAAGGGTTAGGGTGAGTGCGAGGGTTAGGGTTGGAGTTAGGGTTAGGCTTAAGTTAGGCTGAGGGTGAGTGTGAGGGTTTGGGTTAGGGTAAGTGGGAGGGTTAGGTTAGGGTTAGGGTGAGAGTTAGGGTTCGGTTTAGTTTAGGGTCAGGGTGAGGGTTAGGGTTAGGGTTAGGGTAGGGTTATTGTTAGAGTTAGGGTTAGGGTTAGGTTACAGTTACACTGAGGGTGAGTGTTAGGGTTAGGTTTAGAATGACGTTTAGGTTTAGGGTTAGGTTTAGAGTTAGGTTTAGGATGAGGGTGAGATTTAGGGTTAGAGTTGGGGTTAGTGTTAGGGTAAGGCTTCGGGTTAGGTTGAGTGTTAGTGTTAGTGTTAGGGCGAGGGTTTGGTTGATGTTTAGGGTTAGGATTAGGGTAAGGGTGAGGGCTAGGGTGAGGGTTAGGTTTAGGCCTAGGGATAGGGATAGGTTTAGGTTTAGGATTAGGGTTAGAATGAGGGTGAGTGTGAGAGTTAGTGTTAGGGTTAGGGTTAGGCTTAGAGTTAGGGTGAGGGTTAGGGTTAGGGTTTGGGTTAGGGTGAGGATGAGGATGAGGATTAGGGTTAGGTTTATGTTTAGGGTTTGTGTTAGGGTTTGGGTTACGGTGAGGGTTAAGGTTAGGTTTAGGGTTAGGTTTAGGGTTAGGCTTAGGGTTAGGTTTATCTTCAGGGATATTTTTAGGTTTAAGTTTACAGTGAGGTTGAGTCTGAGGGTGAGCGTTATTCTTAGGGTTAGGGTTAGGGATAGTGTTATTGTTATGGTTAGGGTTAGAGCTACGGTGAGGTTGAGGGTGAGGTTTAGGTTTAGGGTTATTGTGAGGTTTATGGTTAGGGTTAGTGTTAGGGTGATGGTGAGGTTTAGGGTTAGAGTTAGGGTTAGGGGGAGGGTTAGTGTGAGGTTTAGGGTTAAGGTTAGTGTTTGGGTTAGTGTGAGGTTGAAGGTTAGGTTGAGGTTGAGGGATATGGTTACCTTTAGTATTAGGGTTAGGTTGAGGGTGAGTGTGAGGGTTAGGGTGAGGGTTAGTTTTATGGTTAGGGTGAGGGTTAGAATGAG
The DNA here is from genome assembly GCF_024711535.1 of Dipodomys merriami. Classification (NCBI taxonomy): domain Eukaryota; kingdom Metazoa; phylum Chordata; class Mammalia; order Rodentia; family Heteromyidae; genus Dipodomys; species Dipodomys merriami. The sequence goes on along the minus strand of NW_027203693.1, from coordinate 1,203,923 downwards.
GTTTAGGGCTAGGATGAGATTAGGGTGAGGATTATGCTAAGGGTAAAGTTGAGGCTTATGCTTAGGGTGAGGGTGAGGTTTAGCTATACAGTTAGGGGGAGGGTTAGGGTACGTGTTAGGATTAGGGTTAGTGTTAGGGTTAAGTTGAGGGTGAGGGTTAGGTTGAGGTTTAGAGTTAGGGTTAGGGTTAGGGTTAGTGTGAGGGATAGTTTTAGGGTTAGGGTCAGTGTTAGGATGAGGGTAAGTGTTAGGTTTAGGATATGGGTTAGGGTGAGTGTTATGGTAAGTGTGAGGGTTAGGAATAGAGTTAGCATTATGGTTAGGGTTAGGTTTAGGGTTAAGGTTACGGTGAGGGTGAGGGTTAGGGTTAGAGTTAGGTTTAGGTTGGGGTTAGGGTTATAGTTAGGGTTTGGGTGAGGGTGAGGTTTAGGGTTATAGTTAGGCTTAGGGTTAGGGTTTGGGTTAGGGTGACAGTTAGGGGGAGGGTTAAGGTTAGGGTTAGGGATAGGATTAGGATTAGGTTGAGGGTGAGTGTGTGTGTTAGTTTTAGGTGTAGGGTTAGGCTTAGGTTTAGACTGAGGGTGAGGGAGAGGTTCAGGGTTAGGGAGAGGGTTAGGGTTAGGGTTAGGGGGAGGGTTAGTAAGAGGATTACGGTTAGGATTAGGGTTAGGGTAAGGTCTCGGGTGAGGGTGAGGTTTAGGTTTAGGGTTAGGGTGAGGTTTATTATTAGGGTTAGGGTTAGGGTTAGGGTGATGGTGAGGTTTAGGTTCAGCGTTAGGGTTAGGGTGAGGCTGAGGTTGAGGTTTAGGGTTAGGATTATTGTTAGGGTTAGGGTAAGTGTTAGGGTGATGGTTAGGGTTAGGGTGAGGTTTATGTTTATGGTGAGGGTTAGGGTTATGGTTAAGGTTATTGTTAGGATTAGGGTTAGGGTTACGGTGAGGGTGAGGGTGAGGGTTAGGATTAGGCTTTGGCTTAGGCTTAGGCCGAGCATGAGGGTGAGGGTTAGAGTTAGGGTGATGGTTCTGGTTAGGATTAGTGTTATTGTTAGGGTTATGGTTAGAGTTACGGTGAGGGTGATGGTGCAGGTGAGGGTTAGAGTTAGGGTTAGGGTGGGGTTTACGGTTACGATTAGGGTTAGGGTTAGGTTGAGTGTGAGGGTTAGGGTTAGATTTAGGGTTAGTGTTATGGTGAGGTTTAGTGTTAAAGTTAGGGTTAGGGTGAGGCTGAGGGTCAGGGTTAGGTTTAGGATTAATGTTAGGGTTAGGCTTAAGGTCAGGGTTAGGTTGAGGGTGAGGGTTAGGGTTAGGGTTAGGAGTAGGATTAGTGTTAGCGTTAGGGTGAGTGTGAGAGTTAGGTTTAGGGTTAGCGATAGGCTTAGGTTTAGGCTGAGGTTGAGGGTTAGGGTTAGGGTTAGGGTGAGGTATAGGGTTAGGTTTAGGGTGAGTGTGAGGGTAAGGGTTAGGGTTAGGCTTAAGATTAGGCTGAGGGTGAGGGTGTGGGTTAGGATTAGGATGATGGTTAGTGTTATGGGGAGGGTTAGGATGAGGGTTAGGGTTAGGATTAGGGTTAGGGTGAGAGTGAGTGTGTGTGTTAGGGTTAGGTTTAGGGTTAGGCTTAGGGTTAGGTTGAGCGTGAGTTTGAGGGTTAGGATGAGGTTTAGGGTAAGGGTTAGTGGGAGGTTTAGGAAGAGGGTTAGGGTTAGGATTAGGGTTGGGTGAGGGCTAGGGTGAGGGTGATGTTTAGGGTTAGGCTTGGAGTGAGGGTTAGGGTTAGGGTAAGGGTGAGAATTAGGGTTCGGGTTAAGTTTAGGATTAGGTTGAGGGTTAGGGTAAGGGGTAAGGTGAGGTTGAGGGATAGGGTTAGGTTGAGGGTTAGGGTTCGTATTAGGGTTAGGGTTAAGGTTAGGTTTAATGTTAGGTTGAGGGTTAGGATGAGGGTTAATGTTAGGATTAGGGTTAGGGTGAGGGCTAGGGTGAGGGTGATGTTTAGGGTTAGGATTAGGGTGAGGTTTAGGGTTAGGGTTAGTGTTAAGGTTAGGGTGAGGGTGAGCTTTAGGCTTAAAGTTAGGGTTAGTGTGAGGCTGAGTTTGAGGGTTATGTTTAGTGTTAGTGTTAGATTTAGGGTTAGGGTGAGGGGTAGGTTGAGTGTGAGGGTTAGATTTAGGGTTAGGATTAGGTTTAGGGTATGGGTTAGGGTGAGTGTGAGCGATATGGTTAGGGTTAGGGTTAGGCTTAGGGTTAGACTGAGAGTGAGGGTGGGGGTGAGGGTTAGGTTTAGTGTAAGTGTGAGGGTTAGGGTTAGGGTGAGAGTTAGGGTTAGGTTTCCGGTGATCGTGAGGGTTAGGGTTAGGTTGAGAGTTAGGGCTAGAGTTAGGGTTAGGGTGAGGGTTAAGGTTAGGGTTAGGGTGAGGGTAAGGATGAGATTAGGGTTAGTATTAGGGTTAGTGTGAGGGCTAGGCTGAGGCTGAGGATTAGTTTTAGTGTTAGATTGAGGTTTAGGGTTAGGTTTAGGGTTAGGGTGAGGATTAGGTTGAGGGTTAGGGTTACAATGAGGGTGAGGATTACGGTTAGGGTGAGGGTTAGGTTTAGGATTAGGGTTAGCTTGAGGGTGAGTATTAGCATTAGGGTTAGGTTTAGGGTTAGGGTTAGGATTAGGGTGAGGGTCAGGGTGAGTTTGAGGTTTAGGGTTAGGCTTAGGCTTAGGCTTAGGTTTAGGCTGAGGGTGACGGTGGGGGTGAGGATTAGGTTGAGGTTTAGGGTTAGGGAGACGGTTAGGATTAGGATTAGATTTAGGGTGAGGTCTAGGGTGAGGGTGTGGGTTAAGGTAAGGGTTAGGTTTAGGCTTAGGATTAGGCTGAGCGTGAGGTTGAGGGTGAGGGTTAGGGTTAGGTTGATGGTTAGGTTTACAGTTAGGATGAGGGTTAGGATGAGTTTTAGGGTTAAGGTGAGGGTTAGGGTGAGGTTTAGTGTTAGGGTTAGGGTTAGACTTAGGGTTATGGTGAGGGTGAGGTTCAGGGGACAGTTAGGGTTAGGATGAAGGTGAGGGTTAGGGTGCAGGTTTGCATGGGGGTGACGGTAAGGTTAAAGGTCAGGGTTAGGTTGAGGGTGATGTTTCCGGTAAGGGTGAAGGTTAGGGTTACGGTGAGGGTTATTGTTAGCGTTAGGGTGAGGGTTAGGGTTAGATTGAGGATTCGTGTTAGGGTTAGTGTGAGGTTTAGGGTGAGGATGAGTTTTAGGGTTAGGGTGAAAGCTAGGGTGAGTGTGAGGGTTCCTAGTGTTAGTTTTAGGGTGAGGGTAAGTGTTAGGGTGAGAGTTAAGGTTAGGGTGAGGGTTATGGTTAGGGTGAGGGTTAGGGTTAGGGTTAGGTTTATTGTTAGGTTTAGGGATAGGGTTATGGTTACTGTGAGTGTGAGCGTGAGGTATAGGGTTATGGTTAGGATGAGGTTTAGGTTTAGGGTTAGGGTTAGAGTTAGGTTTAGGGTGAGGGTTAGGGTTAGGGTTAGGCTTAGCCTTAGGCCGAGCATGAGGGTGAGGGTGAGAGTGAGGGTTCCGGTGAGGGTTAGGGTTAGGTATAGAGTTAGGTTGAGGTTTAGGGTTAGGATAAGTTTAATGGTGAGGGTTAGGCTGAGGGTTAGGGTGAGGGTTAGGTTTAGAGTTAGGGTTAGGTTCAGGATTAGGGTTAGGGTGAGGGTGACGGTGAGGATTACGATTAGGGTTAGGGTTAGGCTTAGATTTAGGATGAGGGTTAGGGTTAGGGTTAGTGTTAGGGTGAGGGTGAGGGTGAGATTTAGATATAGGGTTAGGGGGAGGGTTAAGGTGAGGATTAGGGTTAGGGGTAGTGTTAGGTTTAGGTTGAGGGTGAGGGTTTGGTTGAAGTTTAGGGTTAGGGTTTGGGTTAGGGTCAGTGTGAGGGTTAGTGTTAGT